>NW_017729022.1:28864236-28878218 GCF_001723915.1 Gavialis gangeticus | reverse complement strand
TCCAAGAGAAGTGGTGCTGGCTCCTACCCTGGGGTCTTTAAGAGGAGGCTAGATGTACACCTTGCTGGGGTCGTTTGACCCCAGTACTCTTTCCTGCCATGGCAGGGGGTCAGACTCGATGATCTGCTCAGGTCCCTTCCGACCCTTGAAACTATGAAACTATGAGTACAAATGGTTGGTTTTGAGGATGGACAGAATTAAACAGTGGAGGCCCTTGGGGATCTGCGTTGGGACCAGTGCTGTTAAGCCTATTCATAAATGATCTGGAAAATGGGGAGTAGTGAGGTGGCCAAATTTACAGATGACAAAATTATTCAAAGTAGTAAAGACCAGGATGGACTTTGAGGAACAATGGAAGGAAGCAAATGAGCAACTAAACAACACATGAAATTCAATGTAGATAAATGTAAAGTGATACATATGGGCAAAAACCCCCACAAACTATACCTACATTATGATGGGCTCCACATTAGCTTTTACCACACAAGAAAGAGATCAGCTCAGCAACTATCAAAAAGGCAAGGAAAATATTTGGAACTATTAAGGGAACTGTAAACAATACAGAAAGTATCATTATGCCCCTTTATAGCAGCATGATAAGTCCACACCTTGAATATGGTGCCCAGTTTTGGTCCCCACACCTCAAAAAAGATACAGAAAGACTAGAGAAGGTACAGAGAAGGGCAGCAAGGATAATAAGTTATATGGAGTGGCTTCCATATGAGGACAGACTAAAGAGGCTAGTCCTATTCAGTTTAGAAAAGAGATGATTGAAAGGGGACATGATAAGGGTTTGCAAAATACTAAATGGCAAATGGAAAGTAAATAGGGAGTTGTTATTTAATATCTCTAACCATATCAGAACTGGGGATCATAAAATTAAACTAGCGTGTAGTAAATTCAAAACTAATGAAAAGAAGTTTTTCACACGACATGTAATTGAAGTGTGGAACTCATTGCCACAAGACATTGTGGAAGCTGGCAGTTTAACCAGATTCAGAAGGGGAATGGGCAAATTCTTGTAGGAAATGTGCATTAGTAGCTATTGAGCACGAGAGATAGGGGTATAGCTTCTGAATCAGAACTTCCTAGACCTTATATGCTAGCAGCTATAAGTGGGAGAAGAACAGGGAGAAAACCCTGGCCATACCCTGTTCATTCTCTCTTACAGCATCCACACACTGCCACTGTGTCACAGGCCTATTTGATGTGCCAAAAAAATATCATAGACTATTGCCCATCATGAAACCTGTAGGCCAGGGGCGGGCAAGTATTTTGGGCAGAGGCCACTTACTGAGTTTCAGCAAACCATTGAGGGCCTCATGACAGGCAGCCCAGGGTAGATTAATATTAATTTTCTAAATTTTTTAGGGGCCCCACAGGCCGGATAAAATGACCTGGTGGGCCACATCTGGCCCCCAGGCTGCCTTTTTCCCACCCCTGCTGTCGGCTTCCCTGAATAAGGGAGGCCACTGGGGATACATCAGTTAATTCCTTGGGACAACAAAAAAGAAAATAGGAATGGGAGTGAGGTCATAGGTTAATAACTAGGGCATCAGAAGTAGACACCGAACAGAGAATCTCAGCCTATGCCCACTGCCCCCTGAAGGAGTCAAGGGACCTTGTGGATACACTGTGTCACAGGATACTGGGCAAGATGGATCTATGCTCTGACCAAGTAAATGGCAGTTCTTATGTTCATACCTGCAATATTGCTGTATTCACTCACATACCACCATGAACGACTGGTGTCTTCCAAGACTGGGGTGGGTGGGCACCATTTGTAAGCGGCAGCATTGGTGGTGAGCGGGGACCACCTGCAGATGCCAGCGGCAGTGCTGGTGGTGGGGAGATGGGGGTGGTGAGCAGCGAGCAGGGACTACCTGCGGACGCCAGTGGCCTGAGGAAGCCAGTGGCGGCTTCAGCGATGGCCAATCTCAGGGGGGACATGTGCCCTCCGTGCCCACTCTACATGTTGTCTATGCATATCACACACATCTTTTCCCCAAAAATCATCGTCTAAAAACTGGGATGTGGTCTTAAGCAGAGAAGCTGATTTTTCTGCCTAGAACAAAGGCACCCTGCTTTGATTCCAGCTCCAGCTTTGATTCCTGTTTGTAGAATGACTAAGTATTGGAGCAAAAGTATTTTACTGAGTAAATGGCAATCTATCAATTACTCAGAAAGCTTTGAAGTTGTAACGCAATTGTAAAGAATACTGGAATCAGTGATTCTGTAATGATGATCAGACATATATTCAAGTTTCCCCTCTTTTAGCTTGTGAGATTGTTTCACAATCCTTAATGTTACAGTACAATAACCTTCTTTGTTTTGAAGACTATTATCAAATTGCCTTGCAACTTTTTCTTTTCTAAATAACCCTGGGTTTTCCAGGCTTTCCTTGTATGTCATATTTCCTTGATCTCGATTTTTTTTTTGCTCTCCTCTGGACTTTTTCCATTTTATCTATGTCTTTCTTGAAGTGCAGTGCCAAAACCTGCACACAGTAATGCAGATGAGGCTCCTCCAGTGTGGAACAGAAGCAAAAAATCCCTTTTACAGATCTATTTACATGCAGCACTCCTGAAACAACATCACAGTACACTACTGGCTTCTTTTTGAAACAGTGCTATACTGTTGACTCATTTTCAGCCTGCAACCTGTTACAGACCCCAAGTCCTTTTGTGAAGTACAAAGCGTAAACAGTCTTTTGCAAATTTGTATTTGTTCATTTGATTGTTTCAAATTAAGTGGAGTACTTTGCATTTGTCCTCAGTGAAATCAAATTCAGAAAGAAACAAGACATTTCCTCAACACTGTTTTGTACCAACTTGTGTTTTAAGGTTTTGCATTTCTGTAATTGATTTTCTTCTTTAATAAAAACTTACGTTAATTTTGTTATGGGCAAACATTTAAAAACAATATCTAAAAATTGTCCACATTAGCAGATATTTAGAATGTTTTTAGTATCCAAGTCGCTAAAAATGTGCTTTACATGTTTTTTAAACGTTGTGTATTATTTTATATCAAACAAAATGTCTGTACATTAAGAAAGCACACAATTCTCATTCTGGCTTATTTAATACATGTGATATTTTAATGCAAACCACAAGCTATTCAGTTGCTAAAAGCAACTGAATAAACAAAGCAGATACACAATTTTCTTTAATGGTTAGGTAAAACAAACAAGACCTAAAAGGTTTTATCTTTAAACTTGACTGAACAAATACACCTCTGGACTAAACAAATGAATGAGAAGGGTTCAGTGTGTTCTTTTAAAGAAGCTATAAGCAAGGGAAACAAAAATTTACAACATTTTGGAAGTTTAGAATCTTTTCTTTCTTGAGACGTAGCAATCAAATCACAGCACTATAAAACAACATTGTTTTGGGGCCTGGAAGTTCTCAGTCTGCATTTACATATGATGCCATAATAAGAAAAAGGACTGAGAGGGGAATAAAGGAAACATGACAAAGCAGAATACTAATACACTAATCCCAAGTCACTCTTCTGTATTCAGATAGTGACAGCTTTAGAAATATTTCTGGATGTGGTAGGCCTCTGATTATAGGACATGAAGCATCTCCTCTGCCAAGTAGCTCTTAGAAATAGGTGATGCTTTCTGGTTTATACAATCCTTTGTGTCTTTCTTTCTTCACTACTCATCAAAATAAACTCATATCTATAAAACCTCTGTTCTTGAAAAGCTGTTTCTATCCCTTTGCATACTTTGTAAAATTTGCAGGAAATTAGCTGATCTTCACCATAAATTAGTTTATTTTTACTCATTGGGGGGGGTAATACAAACTGTAATGGCATAAATAAGAGCTAATAAGAGACAGAGGAATGGGAGCTAGAGGCTATGTACTTAAAAGGTAACTGGTGAGGCTTTACTAATTAGAGGTGGAGTCAGGGTTTTACAAATACAGGTTTAGTGATGTTAATACTTTAGAATAAACCTAAGAATGAAGGTTAAAAAAGAAATGCTGGGATTGGTTGGATTAGTTTTAAGAATTTAAGTGTGTTTGTTCTACTTGCTTACTTATTTTTACTTTAATATTTATATATTAATTTACGTTATACAGCAAAACTTCATTATTGGGCATTGTCTTTTATGCTGTCTTTACCTTCTTTAAAACACCCTACAAAGTTATTAGTGATTACTTTTTTACTAAAGGGGATAGTACCAACTTAAAAAATAGCTTTAGAATCTCCTGTTTCTAGTAGAGCACCCTGTATGTAGTATATCCTGGAACATTTAAAAATAACCTTTAAGGTTTTAAAACATTTTTTCTACTTCTTTAGCATCTTCTGTTTTCAGCAATGAAAAAACCGATTAGGGATAAAATGTTGATAAATACAAAAGGCTAGTAAACTAGAAAAATCAGGCAGTTTCATAGCTATACAGTATTTTAAAGCATCTTAGTTGAAGATGGTGCAGAAAATAGAAGGGTATAAAATCACTTGTGTATTTACCAGAGAAATAAAAACATTGTTGATGATTTTAGTGCGTAAACAAAGTGAATGACAAAAAAGGGTTTGATGTGAGCATATGACTCTAACAAAGCATAACTTGGTGTGCTTAATTCTTTTGCAATAGAAAAGAAAGCATAATCCATGTCTTGAGCAGTTTATAGTCAAAGGCCATAAATAAAATATTGGGTAGACTAAAAAATACATGGCTGCTACTGAACAGGTATGTCAGGTCAGGAATACCTGACAGACAGTAGCTGTAGATCTTTAAGATGGACTTTAATCATCTGAAATTTTCTAACAATATCTCAGGCTTTCATCTTGAATTGTTTTAAGCTTGAGTAAAAAAATGGTGCAGCACAAACATGAAGAAAATAGCAATTTGTTGTAACATTTTGTCAGAACTACAGCTTGTCAAAACTACAGAATTATCTTTATTTTGGAACAATGGAAAATTGAAGAAATCCCATACATAAACCTGTGTGAAAGCTATTTAGGTTGCAGGATTAATCACTCAGCCTTTCTGAAATGTCAGAATGAAGGATGATTAAATACTGGTTCTTTTCCCTTGTGCCTTTAATTATCTACTCATAAATTATTTGTTTTTCAGTCCCCTGCCCCGCATTCAGCACATAGGCTGGATGGCAGTCAATGACTAAAGTACTTGTAGAACTCTTATCTCATTCATTGCAAAAATTGGAATGAGGTGAATAAGGCAAGAAACTACATGATGAAGAGAAAGTGTGGTCTTGTGGTTTTAGACAATTGAAATTGTTGCAGGTTAATCTAACCCGGCTAGGTTAAATCACTTGGTAACTGCAAAAACATCCTAGAAATGCAGGCACATGCCTGCAGTGGCTCAGGCTAGAAGCCAGGGGGTGCATAAATAAAGATAGGCTAAAAATAAACCTTGAAAGGAATCTAGAGGCAGAACAAAGCTGGAAGTAGAAAGACTCAGTGGAGGAGTAGAGCAAGAATGAAGAAATATTGTCAAGAGAATGCAAAATAGTCTGAGGTGTGGTTAGTCTCTCTACATACTTAAGTGCTCTATTTGTTGTCCCCGCAGGTCAGGTGAATTGTATTGTTGGTCTTCAGGCTAGATCATGCGCTAGGTGCTAGGATCAAGCCTTGTGCCACCTCATCAGGATCAGCCTTTGTACTGCCTCCCCCACCCTCATGCACCAGGATTGGGCCTCATGCTGTTTCTGCAGGCCCTGCTACACCCCAGTTGGTCCTGTGCCACCTCCACCCATCCCAGCATGATACAGTTTGCATGGCCATGTTTTCCAGCTCATGGGGCTCTCCATGGGTCTGGGAATTTGGCAGCAGAGGAGCAATTTTTGCCACCTCTCCCTTGTTGCCAAATTTCTAGACCTATGAGGAGCCTCATGAGCTATATAACACAGCTCTGTGGCCAGACCTGGGCTTTGTATCAGGGGTTGAGGACGCCACCTGTTGGAAAAGATCAGGCCTCATTCACTTTCCCTGGATACTTTTAACATGGAGCAAGTTCCATCAGGCAGATGTGGCCCACTTCTCTGCCCTTGGAGATTGACAGCAGGGTCTATTGCTAAACTTACTGGTGCTGAATAAACACTTAGGCTAAGTATAGACTGTCAAAATGCTGAACTGATTCAGTCTTTACAAGTTAGTGTAAGCTGCATAGATTGCAAGTGAACAGACATTCACTTTTGAATCAAGAAATGAAGCCACATGCCTGCAGTGGTCCAGGCCAGAAGCTGGGGAGCTCTAGAGCATGCCTCCCTGCTCAGCTGAAGCAGATAGCTTGGGCCAAGGCTAGCCCACCCATGCTGCGAGTGTTGGGGGGCAAAGTTTGAGGGAAAGCTGCAAAGTATCCTGGAAGATTGTGAGTTAATTTGAAATTGGAACAGAAGTTCAATAAACCAATTTAATTTAAATCAGTTAAGTCTGATGCTACATCCATCCAGGATTTTCTTAAACCAGTTTTACCCATTTTGAAAGCAGTTCATGTGCCCTGAACTTCTGTTGTATTGCAGACTTGAACTGTTTTTTTATCACTTTTTGTGTAATTTCTGGCCATAGCCTTATACTATTCAGCCTTCTTCTCATTTTTTTCATAATTGCTTGGCTTAGGTTCTCTTCAATTAGATTTTTTTCATGGCTCTGTTTTACTAGTAATAAATTACTTTGGGTATCCTGGCAACCACCTGCCCCACCAAAATCTAAACTCTTTCATTATGTTATAGTTTCATGGTTATTAGGAGCTGGGAGGAACTGCAACAGGGAACCCCAGCCCTGTTACTAAGAGGCAGGGCTGCCCCTTTAAGACCTGGGGCTACAGGAACATTACGCACCAGGAGGGTAGGGGTTAATAGCCCAACCACCCAGGCCGGTCAGCTGACAGGAAGGGGATAGACCTCTGGGCACATATACACCCCAGGGGCAAGGATAGCAGGGGGAAGGTCTCTGGCAAGCAGCCAGGGGAAGAGAGCTCCTGTGCAGCAGAATACCCAGGAATGCTGTAGCTGTGGCTAAAGAGGCTCCAGGAGTCTACAATGTATCCAGATTGGGGTGAGGAGGGGGTACTCAATGCTCAAGGAGCAGTTTGGGGTTTTTAAGGAGCCAGAGTGTGGCTTATAGGACTTCTATTATGTTATAGCCCATGGGCTTATATTTATGTTATTGTTTGTCTGGTGGACTGGGATGAGGCTATTTGGGGAGGAGAAGGTCTCAGTGGGCCACACTACTGTGCAAAGCCCTAGTGACAGGGGGTGATCAGGCCCCAGCGCCAGGGGGCGCAGTGACAGGGGGTGATTGGGCCCCAGTCCCAGGTGGCAAAGAGATGGGGGTAGACCCCAGTTCTGAGAAGCACAGCAACAGAGAGTAAGTCGACCCCACGCTCTAGGGCTCAGGTCAACATTTATACTATCTGTGAGGCATGGGCCACTGTGCAAGGCAGGCTGGGAGTGGTGGATAGTGACCACTAGCATTGGGGTATTAAAATGGACAGCTCCTACCTGAGGAATATCATAATTATTGTTCCATCAAGTTGTGGCAGGAGAGCTAGGCGTGCGGGTAGCCTGGGGACGGAGGGTCAGGCCTTTGTTAGATAGGCATGGGGATGGACTTTGTCACAGGGACCTTACAGATGATTGGGCTTAGCTCCCCTGCACTTGGGCATGAGCCCAGCAAGATGGGCATCAAGAACCTTTGTGAAGATTGCCAGGGTGGATAACTGTACTACTTTCTTCCTAGTCTCCCATTTAACTTGTCACTCCAGCTTTAACTATGCAACCAGTAATCATCAAGTGAAAGACTTATGTCCCTTGGCTCTTATTAGTCACTGGAATTTAAAAAAATAGACATGTTTATGTTTTACTATATTAAAAAATGTGTGGCAATATACGGTGGCTGCTATTGTTACTATCACATCTCATTTTCTTTGGAAAGTCCTGTTCTACTCCTGTGCTTTGTTGTCCAGGCAGACTGGCACCTTGTTTGCAACGTGTAGCTTTACTACAGGTGAGTCAGGACATGGACAAGCAAAAAGGACCTGTTCCGAGAACTTCAAAAAGGGGTACAGATAGTAAATCAAAAGAAAAAAAAATTATTTGGATGATACAGTGTCTATGGCTGCTGTCCTGCCTCAGTTAAGGAAATCATGGGAATTGTGGCATTAGTGTAAGACAGGGGTAGTAACCTAGAGGACAAGTGCCACAGGTAGCCTCTGTGTATATCTAGCTCAAATGGTGTTTCTGAGTTTGTTTTAATTATGACTTGTAAAACAGTGCTCAGCATAACTTTTCCTTATCTATCCTTGGATTCCTACAACAGTCAGCTGACAGCATTGCAAGTCTGCTAGTGTAAGCAACAAACACATCACTCATTGATGAACCAGCCAGACCATCTCTTCTGCAATTGCTTCTCCCCAACATGGTTTCAAGTGCCCTAGCTGCAGTCAGTTCCTCTAACCATGTTTGTCCTTCAGAGTGTCTAGAATGCAGTTTTGTGTAACCAAGGACATCCACATAAATTAAGGGAATAAATTACTATAATAAAATGAAAAGGGACAGATCAACTGCTGTAAACTGCTCTACTGAATCAGTGACGAAATGCTGTTTTGTACCAATTGAATACCTACTTTAGGGACTCTGGCATGCTAAGTACTGTTTCAGAAGTCTTAATTAACATTGTCAAGCTAAAAAGGGACTTAATGTCCTCAATGACTACTTGTTACTAAGAAGATAAAATTTTCATTTTTTTTTAACATTTTATGTATTCCAGGTCAAATTAGCCAAAACAAATTCCAAATCCAAGAGTCCAGAACCATAAGTGGCCCTACTACCAGCAAATATCCTGCATCCCCATCTGGGGTTTCAGATGTTCCCAGAACCTTTGTCAGGCATCTGACTTGCAGGCCCAAGCCTGAAGGCTTGGAGCTCAGATGCCCTCAAGTCTTGATTGCCCTCCGCAGTAAGGCCCCAGGAGCAAGCCAGGGACAACTGTCTTATTTCCATAAAGTGGGTCAAGACCTTCCCACTCCAGCAGCTAAGTCTGGTCTACTATATATTACCTTGGCAGATATTATCCCCGTGCCAGGAGAGTGGTCTTCCCCAGGAGCAACTAGAAAGACTGCCTCTGTGATCACAGTGTTTCCCTTACCAGGCAAGCATAGACTACGCTTGATCTGAATCAAAAGGCCGAGAACATTGTTTCTTTTGTAAACGGAGACTGAAGCTCTTAAACAGACTTTTTTCTTCTTTTCACCATTTTGCTACTCACTACTAAAGTGAGCAATTTTGTATATTTTTCTTGAGAAAAATATGACATATCATTTTGAATACCAAAAAAAATGTTTTTATTGTAATAAACAGTCTACCATCAAATGGGCCATGCACCACGAGAAGGTTAGTGCACCATGTACACTTAGCTAGTACTAGACTAACTAGACATAAAAATTGCTGCAAAAAGCCTCATATTGATTAAATTAGATGAAAACTGAAGACTGGATGACAACTTGAGAGGGTACTGTCCTTGCTTACATAGTTTGGTTTGGTGTTTCTCAGCATTTTTATATCAGAGCATCCCTCTATAACTTTTCTGTGCTCGGCAGTGCCCTGGTTGAGAACAACTGTTGTTGCCCCAGCTTACCTTAGTGGTTCTCAGCTGGGATGTTGCCACTGCCCCAGCCACGTGGAACTGTTTTTGGGCCTTCTGTGGAGCCAGACCAGGAAGGGCTGTGGAAGAGTGTGTGCTCCTGTCTGAATATCTGATAAACTGGGCAGAAACATGAAGTCTTCCAGCCCTTCCTGGTCCAATCCTGCATGCTCCTTTTGGAAACAGATGTTCACATATTAAGCACAGGACTCGCTCACAAAATATGGAAAAAAATAGCTTTAAAAAAAAAATCTCTTCCATGGTTATACATTCCTAGCTGAAAATTTTCAACTCTTCTTTTAAAACTGAGTGAGGCATGTACTATGGCTTTTAAAATCAACTTCAAATTAATGTGTGGGGCCATGGAGAGTTAGATCTGTCTGCTTGTGGTAACATGTTCCTCTGAAGCAGTGCCTTGCTTCTGCCCCACTCCAGATGGGTAAAGCCTCAAGGTCATGCCGGTGGCCCAGTGCACAAACCCAAGCAGGTATCTCTGCTGCTTAGGACACAAATTCTAATAGTTATAACTCTGGTCTAGAGCCAGGTCCAAAATTGATCGTCTACCAACACTCAGCTACCATATTATCATCTTCTATTAGCCTGATTGTAACTTTTAATATTGTGTACAGTACAGCATGTACCTTTATTTAATACAGCATCCTGCTATAGTAATATTGATATAGAAAATGCACTAGTCCGTTGAGGGAAAAAAATCATTCCGTAAGTGGCAGTATCAGCTAAAGGAGAGGAGTAAAATGCAGCTTGACTTCTACTGTGCTCACTTTAAAAGTAAAATTTTTGCAATATTAGTGTTATAGATGTAACCTGTATTCTGTAAGTTGGTCTCATATCTGCCTTGCCTGTCATCTCCAGCAAGAGGTTCTGCAGTCTAAATTTAGGTGAAAAGCCTGTCAATATATCATCCATAAAATTATCCAGCTTGCACTCCAGAGTCATATTGTCTCTCTGTTGCTATCAAATGTAAATTTACTTTTGTCAGTAAGGTAGGTAGGACATAGCTTATACACAGAAAGTAGATCAAGTAAATTCCATGCTTGCATAGCTCCAAGGGATTAAGATCAGAACACTAACTTATAAGGTATCAATAGGAGGCAATTCCTGGGTTGTATATAGCTTTTGTGGCTTTAAGTTTTTGCACTATAAAATTTGATCAGAGAATAACAACTGTGGTTTATAGCATAGGACAAGTATATACATTACAATGTTAATGTAAATTAGCATACTTATAGAAGTAGTACATTCTGCACATAACAACTTAGTTATTCATATCAATATGCAATGTTATCAATATGTAAAGTTATGAATACTTTTTGTATCATTAAAACCTTTACAGATGTCTTACTCAAATATTGTCCTGTTTTAAATAAAACAAGTTTTAGGCAAAGCTTATAAGAAACGGTAGCTGGGAAGACTTAAAATCCTGTACTGTAGTTTTACTGAAGGTTGCAGATAGCTAGAAAACCAAATCTTGTGTAAAGGAGGTTTAATAATATGGAGTAAAATACATAAATACATTTGAGAAACAGGAGTGTTCCTTACCTCCCTTGGAGATTTCTCCACAGCTCAAACAGACTCAGCAAAACTCTTGGAAGGTCCAGATAAAGTAAAATTCTCAAAAGCCAAATGAGTTAAGGTGCTGGGAGACAGAGTCTCATAGCTGTAACCACACTAAAACAGCCAAACAAAAGAGACAGCTATCCTACCTGGTTGGGTATTTTCTCTACTAATAAGTTTATTTTCAATCTTTTAATCATGAGGAGTAAAACAATGACACAGGCATTCTTTTGTGAAGCAAAGCAAGGTTGAAGAAATTAAGACAAGCAGGGTGGAGCCTGGTATGCAGTTTGCACACCAAAACTGTATACCTTTAATTGATGCTCTTTTTTCACACTCATGACTTTAGAGATCCACCCAGTGTTATAGACTGGTATTGGAGTTTCAGAATGCTCTGACTGTACAAATCTCTCTCTTATTGTAGTATTAACTATATTTAGATGAATTAAAATTAAACTTATATGGATGTAGTTATTTGTAATTCCCCTTTTCTGAGGACACCATCTTTCTACCGTGTTTTAGTTTCTTAACAAAAGTAGTCAAGCTCCTCTATTTTAAGCATTTTTTTTAAGATCCTGCTGTAAATAAGATGTTTAATTGCTGCTTTACAAAAGATCAACTTCTTCTGGTATGAAGTTCCTCTATATCTACACTTTCTTTCCTAAGT
This sequence comes from Gavialis gangeticus, assembly GCF_001723915.1. Lineage (NCBI taxonomy): Eukaryota > Metazoa > Chordata > Crocodylia > Gavialidae > Gavialis > Gavialis gangeticus. The sequence continues at coordinate 28,866,364 of NW_017729022.1, read as the reverse complement.
TAAATATATTCAAGCTTGCCATAACTTAAATATTTGGAAATCTGTGCTAACTGCTTATTGTTCACAAACTGCTGGCAAGCCAGAGAGGCCTCAAGATAGCTCATTAATCATATACAATTCAAAAATATCTATACCAGTGGTTCTCAACTTTTATTAGAACTCAAATTATCCCCGGATAGACTTGAGGCACCCCCGGATAGACATGGGGCACCCTTTGGAAAAATGCTAGCTTTTATTTTTCCCTCTTTTTGCCCACAAAAAAGAAAAGTTTTTCTGTTGTAAAGAACTTGGAAAGATCATAACTATGGACTTCTATTTGAAATCTCTAGATTTACTTGTGAATCATGTTTGCAAACCTCTTAACATTGCGTGTTACTCCATGGTACCCTTCAAAAGATCACAAGGCTGTCTAGGGTGCTACTGCACTCTGGTTGAGAATCAGTGATCTATACTTATAATCATGGGGACCTTAGCATTGACTGATATTCTTAGGTGCGAGACATATCATTGGTACTAGGAACAAACACATGACTTGAGCAAAACTTTCCTAGTACTGTCCAGTTGTCATCTATCAGCTTATACTTACCCTTCCTGTCAGACTAGCATTGTTTTGGATTTTATTCTGGGCCTTTATACTCTTGTCTATTACTGACAATAGAGAACTTCAGATGGTTTCAATAGGGTTCATAAAAAGTGCTCAAGTAGCAACATGGAGTGATATTTTAAAACCTAGAATGTCTTTGACTACCCAGGTAGGTGATCACAAGCAAGCTGGGTCTGTGCCAGTAGGCCAAAACTATTGCCAAGTAGTTTGTGAACTTCAGGCAAAAGGGAAAGCATGAACTTAGTTATTCTCCTACAATAAAGTTGAAATACTTTGGGTGTTTGAAAGTATCAACACGTGCATAATTGCATTTAAAGTTCTCTTCCTTTAGAGGGCCAGCATATTGTGCATCATTTATTATCATTTCATGTTTTTCTGGATTCCTTAAACAGTGGGTTAGGTGAACATGCTAGAATATTGGCTTCCATACATATTATATATATTATTGAATATATATTATTAATAATATATATTAATATATAAATATATTATATAATAAATATTATATACACAATTATATATAAACATGTATATATTTTTGGTTTGCTTATATAAGCAAACCAAAAATAAAAACTTGAGAGATAAGAACTAGGAGGGAATAGAATACAAACACTTTTTTTTTTAAATCTTATTTTTTTCGGGGAACTAAATCATGATTGCTAATACCTCTTCGCCTTTCCTTTCAGGACTTTAGCCCATTCTGCTCTTTATTTGGGCCTTTCAACAGTTCTACTGCACAAGCACATGTCCAGCTAGTATGTTGAAATTAAATCAAGTCTGACCAAAGAAAACATCAAGTCCTAGATAACTCAGAATTCCTTTTGACTTCTGGATTGAAAGCCCCCCCCCCCCCCCCCCACTTTTTTTTTTTTTTTTTTACACTCAGAAGTGTAAACTCAGTATATTTCTTGCCAGGAAAGGATAGATTTTTATTTTTTTGCAACCGAAGGACACAAGAACACTATCAAGGAGAAAGTGATCAGGTGCAAAGTGTATTTGAAAGCTTGATCTTGTACTATGAATGAGGAATGCTTAGAATCAGTGCAGGGGTGTAATTTGGGGTGGGTGAGTAGGACACCAGCCCTAGGTCTTCACTTAGAGCAGGCACCAGAAGAGTAACTCCCCAGTGAGTCTGTGGTGCTGCTGCAGCAGCAGCTGCTGTCTGTGCTGGACAGACCACAGCCTGCCAGCAGCATTCAGGGACTTTGACACAGCAAAGAATGACCAAGAGTAGAGGCTTTCCTATACTAGTATATGACCTTTTTCCATGAATGCATGTTATTACCATGGGCTAGTAAAATATTCTTTAAAAAAAAAAAAAAAAAAAAAAAAAAAAAAAAAAAAAAAAAAAAAAAAAAAAAAAAAAATCGCAGCTCAGAAGTCTGGGGACTAAAAGCTTCAAATAAATGCTGCGTCATTCTCTTAGCTACTTGCCTCGATCACCAGCTTCTTGGTGGGGTGGAATCCAGGAAAATCTACCCTATTTTCAGCTCATGTACCCCTTTATATTTTTTTTCTTGTTCT
>NW_017729022.1:28854611-28859236 GCF_001723915.1 Gavialis gangeticus | reverse complement strand
CCCTATTTTCCTCATGTAGAATATGCCCCAGAATATAATATGCACCTTTTTTTTTTTCTGAAAGGCAGAATGAAGAAACAAAAACAGATCTTTCCTTATAGTAACTGAATAGCAACAGCTAGGAAGCCAAACCTGCTTATAGTTCTGTTCCCTGTAGATTGCTAGCAGACTTCACTCTCACTTTAGCTGGGCTGAATCTTAAGCATCAAAAAAAGTGTTATCAACATATTTCCTTCCATATATTGCACATACCAGTTTCTAGCAGCTGGTTTGGGGAAAAAAAAAAAAGTGTGCTCTGTATGTGAAAAGATACAGTAACGATGGTCATCAACCATAATTGAAAAGATTTTCCAAACCATCATTTGGTACAAATATGATGCAATAGCACAGGAAATCTATTTTCCTTGCCTAGGTAGGCCTTAGTCAAATCCTAAACTGGGTTTAACTCAAGCACAGCTGTGTGGTATGTGGCACCGCAGACACGTCTGCAGTGCCACATACTGCACATTCAGGTGTTTGGTGCACTACAAAGGAGCAGCGGGGGGGGACCCCCAGGAGATCCCAGGGGGAAAAAGAGTGGGTCGATACACATGGGGACAGTACGCACCATTCAAAACTGCAGCCTGGCTATCTGGAGCCAGACTCCACCTGCTGGCCAGGCTCCAAGTGGCAGGATTGCTCCTGCTGCAGCCCCAGGAGGCCCCCCAAGACCCCAGGTAAGGCTGCTGGGGCCAGCTCAGTGCTGGCCCCACCCTCCCTTACCCCATCCGGGGTAACCTGCCACATGCCAGAGGGCACATGGCACAGGCATTCCCCAGGGACAAGTAGCAGCGACACAAGGTGCACTGCTGCTAGTTGTCCCAGGGGAACCAAGCATCCATGTTCATGTGGACGCTGCCTAAGACTGCCAGCTCTCTGTACTAAAGCTGATGCTCAAGCATTAAAATATACTCCAGTTGTGCCAAGATTAAAAAGTCCCCGCAACGCACAGCACTCAAATCTGGAATTGTGGAAGTAGTTTTAGGCCATTTGCTGGCTTAACTATATTTGCTCAGTGTGTTGGACATAGCTCTCCAAGACTATTTATTTTGCACTTTCACAAGTATTAACCAACAAGTAAATAAGTATTTTTATGTAGACATTCATGAGTCCAGAAGGGTTTCAATTTTTGTTGACCATTTCTCCCTGTTGTTCATAAAAATAGAGTTAGAAATAAATTCATTGGTTTAAAATGTTTGAAAGTAACCAGTTTAAAAAAAAAAAAAAAAGGAAAAATAATACACACACACAAAGATTTTCTCCACACTATATAGAAGGAGATTCATTGTAGCTTAGTTACAATGCACAAAAATGTGTCCTTCCATGCTTATTCAAAGAATTTATAAAATGAATCTGATTCAACTATATTTTCCACAAGAATGTTAGTTCATATACTTGCTGGTGGCAAAAGGAACTTCTACTTGAAAAACAACAAAAACTTTTTTTTTTTGGTGATCATATCAGATTTAAGATAAATCTGTTCTACTGTATTTGTGTTCGAGATGAATTTTGCAATAAGTAGCATTTCAACAAGCATCTAGAAGTATGCTAATAAGAAAGATGCATTCTCTTAAAGAAAAAAACAGGTTAAAAGTTAGTACTTGTTTTACAAGTCTACATGCTGTTTTCAGAGACACTGATATGACCATTGCCTTTTGTTAAATAACTGGTTTCATCAATACGCTGTCTGAGATGAGGACCTTATCCTGGAAAATGGGACGATAAGAAGATCTATAAGAAAAAGATACAAACTATGTTGTACTGAGTGCTTAAAACAGACTCTAGGGAATAATTAATCACAAGATTAAGTAGTTATCTAGTGTTAAATTATTAACTAGAAATCCAGTTAAATAAACAAAACAAATCCAAGAAAACCACCCTAGTTAACCAGTAATTCAGCACAAAACCCAAGTCTAATAAAACCAAATGACTCTACAACAGGGGCAGGCAATTATTTTGGGCCGAGGGCCACTTACTGAGTTTCAGCAAGCCATCGAGGGCCGAATGACAGGCAGCTCAGGGCAGATTAATATTAATTTTCTAAATTTTTTAGGAGCCCTGTGGGCCGGGTAGAACGGCCTCGTGGGCCACATCCAGCCCCTGGGCTGCATTTTGCCCACCCCTGCCCTGAACTAGTCTTGCCCCAAGTTCCTATACTTTCTTCAGAGCAATATTCAGTTTCAAGGGTCATTTGTAGTTTTAAGTTAAAATCTATTCTGTCAAAGGAAAGAGCATGACTTTTATTTTAGTTTATTGGCTTCCTCATCCAGAACTCTAGAGATTTTCAAGTCCCAGAAGTTTAGAAACCTGTTTCTGCGTGCTCCTGTCTGTTTCCGCGTGCTCCTGTCTGTTTCCATCTACCTGCTGGGTTTTTTTTTGTTTTTTGTTTTTACTTGTATTTAGATTGTAAACTCTTCAATAAAAGGGACTCTCTTTTTGCTAGGCATTGTATAAACATATAATAAAATGCATCTTGATTAGAACTCAAGTTACCTCTTTTTGACAAATTACTGGAAGGCTGCAGTTTTGATTGACCGGAAGTATTCGTGGGACAAGGTCTGCTGGGATGAGGGAGTGGGGAAGAGCAGGAAGACCTGGGGCTAGATTCACCAAGATGTGCCAACCATTATCATCTGCTTTTTATCCAATAGTCCAAGATTAAGAACTTGAGAAGATATGAATGATCCAGGTTCAAATCCTTTCACTGCCAAGTGACCTCAGATCCCTCATCTCTAAGGCCTCTCCAAGACATTCTTGTTTGTAGTGTGTAGTGGGTTCAGGGATTGTTAGCTCAAACAGTCTTCAACTTTAGCTCAGTACTTTGTTTCCTGGGCACACTTGCCCTGCAGAAAACCCTTGAACATAACTCAGTCCACACTCAGCATCTATCATCATCAGTCCCTCCAGGATTAACCCACACAGTCTTCCTTCTCAGGTAGTTGGTAGGGTTGGAAGGGACCTGAGCAGATCATCAAGTCTGACCCCCTGCCATGGCAGGAAGGAGTACTGGGGTCAAACAACCCCAGCAAGGTGTTCATCTAGCCTCCTTTTAAAGACCCCCCAGGGTAGGAGCCAGCACCACTTCCCTTGGAAGTTGGTTCCAGATCCTAGCCACCCTGACAGTGAAGTAGCGCCTCCTGATATCTAGCCTAAATCTACCCTCTGCCAGCTTGTGACCGTTATTTCTTAGCACTCCTGGTAGTGCTCAGGGGAACAGGGACTATTCCAATGTCTGCTGGTCCCCCCCGACTAGTTTGTAAACAGCACTAGATCCCCCCTCAGCCTTCTCTTGTGGAGGCTGAACAGGTTCAGGTCCCTTAGCCTCTCCTCATAAGGCCTGCCCTGCTGCCCCCTGATCATGTGAGTGGCCGTCCTCTGGACCCTCTCCATGTTGTCCACATCCCTCTTGAAGTGCGGCACCCAGAACTGGATGCAGTACTCCAATTGTGGCCTGACCAGTGTCGCACAGAGGGGGAGGATCACCTCATTAGATCTGCTCGTGATGCATCTGTGGATGCATGACAACATATGGTTGGCCTTCCTGACTGAATCCCCACAGTTGGCCTATGTTCATCTTGGCATCAGTGATGACTCCAAGATCCTTTTCTACCTCTGCACTGACAAGAAGGGAGTTCCCCAGCCTGTAGGTATGGAGCTGGTTCTTCCTCCCCAGGTGCATCACCTTGCACTTGTCAGTGTTGAATCCCATCCTGTTCTCATCCGCCCACCCCTGTAACCTGTCTAGGTCTGATTGCAGCCTATTCCTTCCTTCTGGCGTGCCCACTTCTCCCCAAGTTTTGGTTTTCCTATTCACCATAGGGAAAAATGGAGCCTTATTTTAGACTCAAGTGAAAACATCAGAAGAGATGGCAGGAGTCCACTTGAGATGCCAGGTCTGTTGCCAATGGGTATGGAGGCATAGGATGGCATGGGACCTGGTGCCAGCAGGTGGGAGGGCAGGCAAAAGTGGCAGTAAGAGGAGGGAAAAATGGGTAGGGCTTAGGTCAACTGCCCTCCCCCCACTTGCCTCTGCTGCTGCTTTCCGCATTGTTTGCCCTTCTGCCACTACTTTCTCCACCATTGAGGGGTGGGGGAGAAATGGGGCAAGGGTAAGATAATCAATAATTAAAAATTCTATACATGGAAAATGATAGAAAATGTTATAAATATGTTTATGTATAACATCTAATTCCTGAGGAGGTATCTCAAGTTTGATATCAACTTCAATTCAGATAAATATAGTAGATGTGGCATAATACCAATCTTTCTGTCCTTAGATTTTCCAAAAAATGGTTAAGTGGCAGGTGCTTAAATCAACTGTTTTGCGATTCCGTTTTTCCACTCATTTACCACTGAGATACTGAGCAACTGAAAGTGACAAAAGGAGAACTCTTAGTTTGCAAAAAATGCAAAAGACTGTGCCTATATGAAGAACCCTGCATTTTGCATTGGTTATTTGTCAAGAGAGCAACTAAAAAACGTTCCTTATCTTCATCTGACAGCCATGGTCTAACTGGTAGCCAAAGGGAAGTGGCAAAAAGGAGTAAGATTTGGGGGGGGCAAAATGGTCGATCCGGCTGGCGGAC
>NW_017729022.1:28852771-28854458 GCF_001723915.1 Gavialis gangeticus | reverse complement strand
GGGGGGGGGGGGGGAGTTTATTCAATTTGATTTAGCCCCACAAACCACTAATTCCTATGGCTGCTCCTCTGAAGACTGCTGCTACTGCCATCTTACACAGCTGAGCAGCCCATGCCAGCCACCCCCCTACTCTAAGCATTGTGCTCAGCTATAGGCAAGTAGGTAGACATGGGGCTGCACTTTTCAGCCTGACTCGTACCCTACACTGGAGTTGATGGCAGTGGTCATGGGCAGATGGTTCTGGTTGCTAGGGAGCAATGAGGAGCCCAGTCCTTGTTGTGGCAGCCCTGCCTAGGTCCCTTCCCTGCTGTCAGCCCCAGGGCATGTATGCCAAGCAAATGCTTGTGTGTGCTACACTCTGGAACCCATGCCAAGGGCTGCCTGCCTATGAGCTAGAGCTTAAAATAATCTGCAAGGCTGAGAAACTGAAGAGAGAGACATTACCTGGAATGACTAACAGACAGCAAAATTGCAGAAGGTAACTGGAATAGTGAAACATCAAGATCATTGAAAAGGAGAGAGTTGTTAACACCTACGGAGCAGAGATTAGCAGGAATCAGGGAAGATGATCAGCCATGAAGTCAATTGACTCTTTCAGCAGTGCCTGAAAAGGAATGCTACTGCACCTCCTAGGCAGTTGATTTTAAAATTTAGGTGTACAGCAGGACTAGCAAAGGGCAGCTGTAGCACCCCCTCAGGGCCAAACTAATCCTATGCTTCACTCCAGCTCTTCAGTGATCCCATTTTACTAGCTATAACAGTTACATCAAGGCATGGCAGATGAGATAACAGGGAGGCTGCTGCAGTCAGAGTGATCCTGGTGGTGCTCTCAATAGATACACTTATCTTACTCTGCTGGATCCTCGATCCTGATTACCAGACTCTCAGTCCACTGAGAAAATTACTTATTGCCTTTCACTACTCAAGTCCTGCATGCACCAAGCTTGCCCTCTTTGCACCAATTCTGGCCCTACAGGTCCTATTTGTCTTTGGGCACCAATCATGGCCCTCTTGGCCCTAATCATGCCTTAACAGCTCTAATGATAGCCTCCAGCCACCCCCTTAGCCACAGTCCATACTATAGCCCATGCCCCTACTCTGTCCTTTTGTGCATAAGGCTCTCTGGCCTTACCCTTTCATGTTCTGGGCTGTCTGCCCTAATGCTCAGGCCCACTGGGTCCCTGACTGTGGCTGGACCAGTCTCTGTCATCTTTTAACTGAGCCTCTGGCCCTGTCTGGCTTGGGCACCCTGCTCTGTTCTGGGTTCAGCCCCCTGAGTCCCAGACTCTGGAGGGCTGCTGTCTCCAGCCTCCAATTGCTTGGCTTTAGCTCCACACAATCTACTGGATCCCAGACCCCTGCACGGCTCTCTCTCTCTCGTCAGGCCTTAGCCTCCATTACTGCAGGGTGCTGCCCAGACAGTCCCACCTGTGGCCTCCACACCATCCCCGCAGCCTCTACCCAGACCTCCAGTCAAACTCAAACACAAGCATAAGCCTGATTTAACACAATCTCATATCCCTTCTAGGATTTCTACCTGATACAAACCCTTCTCTAGGTTTCAGCTTGTCTGCTTCTGCTCCTACAGGCAAGTTCTCCTCTTCTTCAGGGGATCAAGATGGACTCTGGGCTGAGTATTTCTCTCTCTGACTGCCTCCTCTTTCAGGTGACATGGCCCCCACCTTAG
>NW_017729022.1:28842290-28847771 GCF_001723915.1 Gavialis gangeticus | reverse complement strand
TCTCTCTGACTGCCTCCTCTTTCAGGTGACATGGCCCCCACCTTAGCTCCCTTTCTAAGCCCAGGTGTCCCCCTTTAGTTCAATGGGCTGCCTGCTCCTTTCTGCTGCAGCCTGCGCAGCTGAGCTGCTTACTGTGGGAACATCTACACATGCGCTTTAATGTGCATTAGCCTACTTTAATGCACTTTAAAGCATCACTGAAAAAAACATACTATTTATTTAATGTGCATAGAATAGGTTAATACGCATTAAGCATCACTAAAAACCTTTATAGACATGCTCCTGGAGGCAGAGGAGGGGCGCTTTAATTATAGATTCATAGATGTTAGGGTTGGAAGGGACCTCAGTAGGTCATTGAGTCTGACCCCTGCCCTGGGCAGGAAAGAGCATTGGGGTCAGACAACCCCAGCTAGATGCTTATCCAGTCTCCTCTTGAAGACCCCCAGGGTAGGAGAGAGCACCACCTCCCTTGGAAGCCCATTCCAGATTCTGCCAACCCTTACTGTGAAGAAGATCTTTCTAACGTCCAACCTAAATCTGCTCTCTGTCAATTTGTGACCATTGTTCCTAGTTATTCTAGGGGATGCCCTAGTAAATAGAGCATCTCCTATTCCCTGCTGCCCTCCTATGATGAATTTATAGGCAGCCACAAAATCACCTTTCAGCCTTCTCTTGTGAAGGCTGAAGAGATCTAGGTCCCTCAGTCTCTCCTTGTAGGGACTTGCCTGCAGGCCTCTGACCATATGAGTGGCACTCCTCTAAACCCTCTCAAGAGATTCTCCACATCCTTCTTGAAGTGCGGTGCCCAAAACTGGATGCAGCACAACTGTGGCCTAACCATTGCCGCATAGAGGGGAAGCATTACCTCCCTGGATCTGTTTGTCACGCATCTGCTAATGCATAATAAAGTGCAGTTAGCCTTGTTGATCACTTTGTCACATTGATGAGTCATGTTTATCTTGGAGTCAGCTATGACTCCAAGATCCCTTTCCACTGCTGTGCTGCTGAGAAGGTCATCCCCCAGCCTGTAAGTGTGTTGGTGGTTCTTTTTGCCCAGGTGAAGCACTTTGCACTTACCTTTGTTGAACTGCATCCTATTTCGTTCTGTCCATTTTTCCAACTTGTCCAGATCCACCTGGATCCATTCCCTACCCTCTGGTGTGTTAACTTGGCCCCATAATTTGGTATCATCTGTGAACTTGGATAAGGTACTCTCTACGCCCTCGTCCAGGTCACTGATGAAGGCATTGGTCCAATGACTGAATGTTGCGGGACTCCGCTGCCCACATCTTTCCAGGTCAACATTGACCTATCCACCACCACTCTCTGGGTGCGACCCTGTCATGATACAGCCACCCCTGGGATGGCCATGATGTCCCTACGGCACTGGGACTGTGCCGACTCTGCCCTATGGGTGCCTGCTTATCTCACCTGCCACATCTTGCTGATATAAATGATGAATTGGGATGCTGCCCTCAAGTTACTGTTCTGTCACAGTCTTGTGAGTCTCCTCTTAACCCTGTAAGTTGCTGGGTCCCACACTCAGGAGGTGCCTTATGATACCCTGCCCCCCAAGCCTTATGGGCTAGATATGCGACTCCAAAACCATCCCTTTATCATGCCCCATGCCTCGCAGATGTTATGTAGACGTTGTCTTCTTGTGTTGAGGCTTCAGCTTGGTTCGGTCTCAGTAACTACACCCTCTGGCACTGGGGTCTGCTCACCCTGTCACTGTGCCCTCTCTGGCACTGGGGTCTCCACACTGTAGTGTGCCCCAATTAGGCCTCCTCCCCCCCAATACCTCAACCTGGTCCACAGGTTTAAATAAACAGACAGCACAAGCCCCTGGGCTACAACACAACCATAACATAGGGTCCACACTCTAACCCCTTTTAGAAGACAAGCGTCTGTCTCAATTTACTGGGCCTCCCCCTGCCTAGGGCCCTCTCTCTAGGCAGTTTCTGCCCTTAAAGGAGCAGGCACCTTACTGCCCTGCAACAGACCCCTAAGCCAATTTGCCACCCACCTGACCGTGTAATCATCTACATCACAGCTTGTCAGTTTATTTATGAGAACAGAATGCAATATCATATCGAAGGCCTTCTTAAAGTCTAGGTAAATGACACCTACCTCAACTCCTGTGTCTAAGCATTTTGTGACCTGGTCATAAAAAGAAACAAGGTTAGTCAGGCAGGATCTACCTGCAGTGAACCTGTACTGATTTCTTTTCAGCATTATTTCCCCTGCTAAGCTCCCACAAATGTGATCCTTAATGTTTTCCAGAGTTTTCCCAAGGATAGAGGTGAGACTAACTGGCCTATAGTCTCCCAGTTCCTCCCTCCTCCTCTTCTTGAATATAGGGACCACATTGGCCCTTTTCTAGTCCTCTGGGACCTGATCAGCGCACTCAACAACACCTGGCTGAGCTGCTGCTCACAGAACACTTTGGAAGTAAGGGAGGAACTATGGGGAAGGCAGGAGATTCCTAGGGTCCCAGTGGGGTCCTGAGCCCCAGGAAGGAGGCTAGGACCTTGTAAGAGAGCTGTGCTAATTAAAAGCACCTGGAGCATCATGTGTATCAGTGTCCCCACACTGAAAAATGGCAGTGGAGCTCTTTAAACTAAAGCTCAAACAGGTGTTAAATTTAAGCACCACACCACCATTTTTCAGCGTGGGGACACATGACACTGGAGTCTGCTGGAGCATCATGTATATTGCTCTTCAGTTAATGTACATTAAAACAGACTAATGTGCATTTTCCTAATACCTCACAATAGAGGTATTAGATCTAATGCTCATTAACTGAAGTGTGTTAATGCATGTGTAGATGCGCCCTCAGTAGCTGGCCTAAGCTCACTTTCCCACATCAAGATGCAGCACTAGCCTGCTGCTCTCCCCTGTTAAAGTAACAGGAGCCCTGGCTCCCTGTTACAGGGTAGAGCAGGAATGAAAGGCAGGGTGCAACTGCATTATATCCTCCCCCCCAGACATGCCCTGGTTCTCAAACTTCTGAGCTTTAAAGCATCCCTTTATACCTTTTTCTGAATGTTGATTCTAACTCAGTTATTTTCAGCTAGGATGACATTCAGTTCAGAATAGTTACAGGGGTGCCTTGAGGCAAAAAAAAAAATTGAGACTACTGCCTTAAAGTACAGGAAGATATCCGGAGCATGTTTATATAATGAGGCCAGATCAGAACTCAGGACACAGCCAGTCTGTAACAGCACAGGGTCCTAGGGGTGGCCATGATCTCCCCTAGCACCCCCTACTGTGCCAGCGTGGTATTAAAGTACCCTCACATCTCACCTGCCACATCTTCGATGTCAACAATGTACAAGGGAGGCTGCCTTTTGTCCCTTCTGACACGGTGCTCTGATGTATCTCAGTCCCGGTTCTATTTTGGGTGACTCGCTGCACCCCAGCCTTATGGGCTACACGTGGCTCCAACCATCCCTGTACCACACCCCAGGCCTCACAGATGTACTGGACATTGTTTGGTCGATTTCACTCTCCTGTGCCCCACCGGCGCTTCTGGTTTGCCTCGCAACCGTGCTTGCTGGCACTCATCAATCTCTGTCCCCTTTCTGGGGCTTCTCGCGCCACCCGCTCTGGGGCTTCTCGCACCACCCGCTCTGGGGCTGGGGTCATCCCAAATACTGCACCCTCTCTGGCACCGGGAGCCCCTATGAGACCTCCTCCAACCCCTAATAACCTCACCTGGTCCTCTGGTGTAACAACAACAAACAATAACACAAGCCCCTGGGCTATAATAGAAAGCTAAACCTCATGGCTAAACGGTCTCCCAAACCACACCACATCTCTCACCCATGTAACTAACAGCTTGTACATCCAGGCCTTTTTCTCTTTCCCACATTCAGGGCTGATCTCTTTCCCTTAGGCAGTACTCTTTCTTCCTGGTGCCAGCAGAGAGAGAGAGCACTCACAGCCTCCTGTCTGTGTCTTATAGTAGTCAGTCCTGCCCCCTTCCGATCAGCTGACTCCCCAGGTGTAGGCCCTTAGCTCCTCCTGGTTGCCCCTAGCAACCAGCACCTGAGCCCATACTGCTGCTTTTCAAGTAGCAGGCACCTTAGTGCCCTGCTACATGGTCCCAATCAGGAGACCAGGACAAGTCATCCTCTGAATAGGCACCATCTGCAGGGTGCCCTGGTCCTAGCTGGGCTGAGCAAAGCAATTAGGGCAGCCAGTCCCCTGAAGCTACAGGCAGTTAAGAAATTAGATGACTCTAGAAGGTAAGCATCCTTCTTTCTAGCTAACAGGGAGGCTAACAGGGATATTTCTTGATGTAGATTTCTGAAACAAAACCATACATAAGTTTCAGGAAGTAAAATAAAAACTGATGTGAGACATGTGACAACCTGGGCATGTCTACACATGCATGATCCAAGATCAGTTTAGTTGCAAGTAAACTACTCACAAGTAAACATTCCCAGGCAGGTGTCTACACATGCAGGGACATGGGGGAAGATTTGTTGGTCCTAGCAGCAACCTGCTTCCACTTCCTGTGGCCCTGCAATGGGCCCCTGCTGCCACCACCGGGAGCTTGAGGCTGTGGCTGCAGCTGCCAGCCATCTTGAAAAGCCAGCCCCATTCTCTGATCCCTGGCCAGCCACTTCCCTGGCCAGGAGCAGCATGCACAGTGCAAGGACAGCGTGCAGCAGCTCTCTCCTCTGCCTTTTCACACCATGGCTGTTTCAGCCCCTGCCCCTGGCAGCAATGACCAGCACCCTGGGCTCCTGTTGCCTGCTGCACTGGCCTACCACATCACCATCTGGCCCATGGGTATCTGGGCCCTCCCAGCTCCCCCACACACAGTGGCTGCCTGTCTGGCCACAATGCGCTATCCCCAGGGCTGCCACCGCTAAGTAACTGCCACCTGGACCCCATCCATCTGGCCGGACTCCTGACAGGAATGCCACCAACAGACTGCTGGACACTACCACCAGGGTCACCCTTGCCATCCTGGGCCTCTAGTTTCACTGCTTCTGAGCCTGCCAGGCCAGCTAGGACTGGTGGCTACATGGTGTCCAGCAGACCTGAGATGAGCAGTGGTTGGAGGGATTCCAGCTGACCTGGGCCACCTTCTGGGACCTCCTGGAGCAGCTCTGGCCACACCTGGAGTGGCAGGACACCACCATGCAGCTGCCCCTCCCCACAGACACCCAGCTGGCCCTAGACATGCTGGAGCTGACTATGCCCACCAACCTCCGCTACATGGGCCACCTCTTTGGTGTGGGCAAGGCCACGGGGGGGATGGCATCCTGCAGATATACAGTGCCCTCCAGGACATGCTGGGCCACACCATGCTCCACATACACAACCCCCGCCGAGGTGGTGGCAGGGTTCTGTGCCCTGGGCTTCCCCTATAGTATCAGAGCCCTGGACGGGACCCATATCCCCATCACCTATGTACCCCACGGCAACCACCCCTATTACAGGCAGAGGGGCTTTCACTCTTGTGCT
>NW_017729022.1:28825480-28837290 GCF_001723915.1 Gavialis gangeticus | reverse complement strand
CAAGGCCACTGCCAGGAAGTTTTGTGGGCATCCTACAGGACATGCTGGGGCACATGGTGCTCCAGATGAACTCCCCCCTGCTGGTGGTGGTGGGGTTCTGTACCCTGGACAGGACCCACATCCCCTTCACCTGACTGCCCCATGGCAACCACCCCTACTACAGCCAGAGGGATTTTCACACCGTTGTACTCCAGGCCATCATTGACTACTACGGCACTTTCACAGACGTGACTTCCAGTTGAGTTGGCAGTGTCCATGATGCCCATGTGTTTTGCAACTCCAGCTTAGTGGGACTGGTATAGTGGGCGCTTCATGCAGGGGGTGCTAGACCTGCATCTGGGGGCCATGGTGGTCCTGTCTCTCTTCATTTGGGACCCCACTTACCTGCTCCTGCCATGCCCTGCTTCATGCAGCCCTACACCAACCAGCAGGACCCCTCCAGGCCTACTGCTGAGTGTGCCTGCAGCTGCCTCAAGGGGTCCTGCCTCAATGGCCATGGCAGCCATTTTAAGGAGGAAGGTGTCTGTTCTCACTTTAAGGGTGAGAGCAGACAAGGAGAGCAACTGGCAGGTGTGGGCCAGCCTTGATGAGAAGGTCACATGGCCACAGGTCATGCAATTGGTGGAGAGGGCTGAGCAACTTCCATTTTAGCTCAGACCCTTAGGCTGCAACAGGCAGTCTGTTGTTGGTAGCTGTAGCAACAACACCTGGCTGAGCAGCTGCTCACAGAACAGCTTGGAAGTAAGGGAGGAACTATGGGGAAGGCAAGAGATTCCTAGGGTCCTAGTGGGGTCCCGAATCCCAGGAAGAAGTCTAGGACCTTGTAAGAGCAAGGCCAAGCCTAGGCATGGGGCTAACAGCTTTTAGGCCTACAAAAGGGTCCAGGCAAGCCCCTAAGTGGATCTGGTAGGAGTGAAGCCAGAGGCTCAGGTGAGCCCAGTTGGGTTAGACCTCAGGCAGCATCGTGAGGGCATTAGGCCAACCTGGATTAGGGTGAGGGCTCCATGGTGAGGCCCAGGAGGGACCCCTTGGGAGTACAGGAGTCAGCGGCTCCCAGGCTGACTTTCTGATTCCTCACACTGGTCAATGCAAGAGGGCAAGGACCTAAAGGCTGAAGGGCAACTAAGCCCAATGTGAGGGGCAGGCCAGAGCTACAGTGAGCTATCTGGCTCCCCAACTGGCCTGGAGGTGAGGCCAGAGCCTATAAGGGCTGAAGGTCCCTCTGATGTGGGGGACATCACAGCTGAAGAGGGTAGGGGTCAGCCAGCATGCAAGCTGTTATGAAGGAGGCTGCAATATAGTCTATAGATGGGAGGTATCCTAATGGGGATCAAACTGACAGTTGGGCCCAGGGAGAGAGAGGGCCTAAATACATCACCCAAGAGCCCTAGCAGGAGAACTAGACCAGGGCAGATAGGCCTGCATTGGTCATGGGCATGACTGGAAATTGTACCCTGCCAGTGAAGGGTGGTCTGGTGGGGCTGTCTGTGGCAGGATAGTCCCCCAGAAATGCCAGGCCAGTTACCTTCCTGGTGAAAGGCAGGTAGGGGCACCTGATAAACTGAGCCCCCACCATCCAGTGGGTCATTAAGATGAGAGGGTAGTGGGGCCAGGCATGCCTCGGGATAGGCATCTGTGCCCAGTGTGAGTACTGGGGACCTGGTATGCCTGGCAAGAAGCACTTGAGTCCCATGTTGGGGCATAAGGCCCTGGTGGCCCCAGTCAGAAGGGGCCATAGCTGTGAGGCCCCAAAGAAGGGGCAGTGAGTGGTAGGCCCTAAAATAAGGGCATGAGTGAAAGCCCCAGGAGGGGACAGTGAGGCCAAAGTTGATCTTCGGATGCCTGAGGCCAAGGTTGGGTCTGAGGCCAAGTGATGTGGCTCAGTGGGAGTCATGGGTGGAAGGGGCGAGTAATTAGCCTGAGTGAGGGGGTGGGAGTGATGAGTTACCCCAAGAGGGGCTTGGGTCAGAGCTCCACCCAGGGCGAGGTGAATTGTCTGATCACCGTTCAGATGAGGATCACAAGAGGGTCTGAGAGGCTGCACGCTGGCCAGCCAAGGAGTGTAAGCAGGAAAGCCTGATGGCCTATGGGGTTGCTTAAGGAAGCAGGGTGTGGCCCAGTGAGAGGCAGCACGTAAGAGACCCAGTGAGAGTGGGTGGAGTCTGAGACGTCCAGTAAGAGCGAGTGGAGTGAATGAGGTCTGGTGGGGCTGAGTGAAAGGATGAATGTATGAGGCCTAGCAAAGGGCTGAGTTTGGCCTGGCTATGAGCCAGAGCAAAGAGCAACTAAAGGATGCCATCTATGAGGCATGGGACACGATAAGGGAATGTTGGAGTCATGAGTATAACCCTAGGCATCAGGGTCGTAAATGAGCAGCCTCCCACATTTTTACAACCAGTATCTTAACAGCAAGGTGTGGCAGGTGAGACTGGGTAAATTGCCCTAGACAAGTGGGCAGGCCAGTACTGCGACCAGGCCCTGGGAGTTGCCCCCTGTCACAATAATATATATTATTGTGACAGTAATATATATTTATGTATACCAGTATATTTAGCTTACTCCCATTTTAATACAGTCCAACACTGTTTGAGCAGGTTCCTGGCTTTCCACAGGGCATACCTGAAGCAGGATATGAGCTGGTCAAAGTGAGATGTCAGAGTCCCTTCCTGTCTAGTCAGGTGCCTATAGAGAACTGCTTCCTTGGTCAGTTTTCTGAAACATGTCACCACCAGGAGGAGCGCATGGACATTCTTCCACACCACTCTGGCATATGGGTAGTCCCAGAAGAGGTGGTCAATTGTGTCTGCCTGCTCGCAACAGGTCTGTTTTGGGCAGTTCGATCGACCTCTCTGCCGCATGCTATTTCTCCGTGCCTGCACAGGGAGTGCCCAGTGGGCTGGCTGCCTGTAGCCAGGTCTCTGTGCTCCTTCTGCAGATCCTTGTAGAAGATTTGCTCCCACAGGGCCTGGCAGATGTCACCAGGTAGCATGTCTACAGGTGATATGGTGTCTTTTGCTCTTACCACCTCCCATATCTTGCGGTGGTTTACCATGGTCACAAGGGTAGTGTCATGCCGCTTGTATTTCTCTCGAAAGTGCTTCAGGATCTTGTAAAACACAGGGATACATGGTCCCTGTAAAATACTTAACAAACTGGATGTTTCAGATTCTACCCCGGTTGCCAGTTTGCAAACCTGGCTCATGTACTTGGCCCTAAGGAAGAGAAGGACGTCTGCCATTCCTCAGCCTCTGGACCCTTTTGCTTTGTACAGCTTGGTCCTTGCCACTTTTCCCATGTGGAGTTTCAAAAGAAAACATACATGACTCTCTGTATTCTGCGAACAACTTGTTCTGAGTGGGGGAAGACTAGAGCAGTGTGTAGCACCATTGGCAGGAGTACTGCCTTCCTCAATGCCACACAGCCCCCCACTGGCAGGCAGCGTAATTGCCATAGCCCCAGTCTCTCTCTGGTCATGGCCTCTGTCTTTTCCCATCAGCTCTGGTCAAACTCCACCCCAAAGATTTTTACTTCCTCCCGGGGGATGAAAACCCCCAGGGGCAACAGGTCCCTGAGCTTACCCAGGACTAGGCAGGTGCTTTTGCTTACATTGAGCTTGGCCTGTATACCTGAGTGTGTTGTAGTGCTCTTTCCACTGACCCTTTGTCCTTGCATATGGTGTTCAGGTCATCTATGTATGCAAGGAGTTTAGTCTCCTCCCCGTTCCTCCCAGGGATTTCCACTCTCCTGATCTGGGAATCCTGTCCGAGTTGTGCTAGTGGTTCCATTACACAAATAAACAGGATTGGAGAGAGTAGGCAGCCCTGTCTGATGCTCGATTCTACCACAGTTGGGGCTGTCAGGGACCTGTTCACCAGGCCCCTGCTGCTTACGTGGTGTACAGTGCGTTTATTCAAGTGGCAAAAGTTGCAGGGACTTCCATCTCTTCCAGAGTCTCAAGTAGGAAGCAATGGGATACCCAGTCATAGGCCTTCTCTAAGTCAAGGTTCAGCATGGCAACATTTTGTACCCTCCCCTGCTGGTACTGAAGCACATCATGCAGCTGCATCACGGCATTGTGGATCTTTTACCCTGGCGCAGCATGTACTTGGTCCTTGTGGATCACTGCACCTATAAAACAGACGTAAAATGCTTGTCCAAGACTTTGACCACTAGTTTTTAATCAAAGTGAAGGTGTATAATTGGGCGTCAGTTTTGAAGCGTTATGAGGCCTTCCTTCATCTCCACTCCCAGGTGGCCCTCCTGCAAGTTCTCTCTATATACCTCCAGCAGATCCGGGCCCACTTGGTCCCAGAAAGCAACATAGAACTCTTTGGGTGGGCCGTCTGCCCCAGGAGTCTTACTATTCTCAAAGCTGTGAGGTGTCATGTTGATCTTCTCCAGCATCCACTCCTCCACCAGCCTCTGTTCCTTGTGCTCCCTAAGGACACGTATGAGTCTCTGCAGGCAGTCCTACATTGCCCTGGGGCCCTCCGGTCATGCAATGTACAGCTTCTGGTAGAATGCTGTTGCAGTCTCCAGCATCCCCTCATTTGACTGGTGTTCCACTCCATCTCCATCTACCAGGCTGGTCACTGCTACTTTCTTGGTTTCCTTTATCTTGCTAAAATAAGCAGACCACACCTCGCCCTCCTCCACCCAGGGGGCCTGGGCCAAGAAGATTTTCCTGGCCTGTTCTCTGTACCATGCCCTCATCTGGGTCTTTGCCTCCCGCATAGCCTCTGTCACATTCCAACCCCATGCTGCCTGCTTATGCAGGCTCTGTAGTTTGCGGTTGAGGCATTCTTGTTGCCTTCTCTGGAACCAGGCTCGCCTCCTGGCTTTCCCGAATAATTTCCTTATTCTCTCTTTGACACTGGCCCGCCATTCTGTGTGGTTACAGTTTCTGGATCTGAGGGTCTTCCATCCTGCATAGTGCTGCATCTTCTCATCTTCCAGCAGTCACATTCAGTTTCCAAATGCCTTTACCTCTCTTGGGCTGCTCTCCCATTTCTGCTCTAACTGTTAGGAGGCAGTGGTCCAAGAAGCAGACTGGTGTGGATTCAGCCTTGGCTACTTTCCACCCTTTTCGGTGGAGGATAAAATCTATGCATTATTTGGACTGCCCCAGGGGGTCTACTCAGGTGAAAATTCCCCCTGGACTTGTGACCTCTTTGCCTGCACCCACCAGGCTGTGTTCACAGATAAGCTGCTTCAGCAGCTTGGAGGATCTGTCCAGTCCTTTTATTTGACCTCCACTTATTCTGTCACCCATCTCAAGGATGCAGTTCATGTCACCCACAATCATCACTGGTCAGCCACTGGGCACTGCTAGAGTCATGTTCTTGAGGAAGGACAGTGAAACATGCCTATTTCCTGGTGCATATGCATTCAGAATCTCAAAAGTCCCTTCTTCTGTAACCAGGGTGACCTGTAGCAACCTGCTGGCAATGGTTTCTCTGTGCTACGAAGGCCACATTGTCTCCCTTCAGAAGCACTGTGACCCCTGCTGCCTGGTCCTCACCATTTCCAGGCCACAAGGAGGGGCCATGTTGCCACCTCTTCTTGAAATCAACATAGTCCCTAGAACTGGACAGGTCATTCCTTAAAACAAAGGATGTCTGCCTCCAGTTGCCCAGGGACCAGTGGTGATGCGTAGGGGATGCATATACGCTCCCTGATAGCACCATTGCACCCCCTGACAGGCCACACTTCCCACTTAGGCAATGGGCAGGGGGGTTGGCGGGAGTGCCACTGCCCCCCTGTGAGTGCCAGGCGGGGAGTGGGAGCACCGTGGATGCTTCCCAGCCAATGTGATCAGCTGTGGGGGGACTCTCCCTCCCCCGGTCACTGACTGGTTGCTGGGGGGGCACATGACCTCCCTGACAAAGGCGACACCAGTCGCCCATGCCCAGGACCATTTCAATGGTGTCCCATTTCTCCTTCCTAAGCATGATTCTCACATTCATTGAGGCTATAAGGACCCCCATGAGTAGAAATATGCTGAGGGATTGGATCTGGAGTTTTCTCATTTTCATTGATTAGGTTTAGGGGTTCCCAGGCTATTTTCCTTCCCTGACTTTTCTGTTCCATCTGTTTGCATGGCCCTTTTGGGGATCTGGTGCCCCTCCTGCTGTCTGGACTGTGCCCAAGGAGACCTGCCTCTCTTTCTTTGCTGGGGGTGAACCCCGGAGTTCTGGTCTTCCTCTAGGGGTTCTGGGATTTCCCCTTCTCCTGCCTGGACTTCCATATCAGGGCCTTCACTTCCTTCCTTCTCTTCTGGGTACAGTTCAGTTTCCCTACTTGGGAGTTCCCTTCACAGGGTAGTATCCTGAAGGCCTGTCTATCTTGCTGATGGGTTTGTTTTGCTGGAGGCTGGTAGCACCAAGCCTCAGGGTTTGAGCCAAGCCTCCCCCCACACCTCTCCTCATGCAACAGAGCAGGAGGAAGCTACCCTTATTTTAAAGCAAGATCTCACATTCATGAACACAAGTGTCACTGCTTAAGGGATGGTTACATGGCCTCCTCATCTCCCCTTTTAGCCCAGGACTTACAGAAGTTACCAATCACTGGGCATTAGACTCCATTGTCCAATCCAGTCACTTTTTCATCCATGGGCTTTCAGCCCCAGTGTCAACTCCAGTCAAACCATACCTCTAAACCTGGAACAGTCTCTGCAATGGTTAGCCCTAGTGCCTTTAACTGTCCTTGCCCCCTCCCTGCCCCAGGCTGCAGGCCCCTTGGCCCCGCCTGTTCTCACCTAGGGTTACCATACGTTCAAGTTTTCCTGGATATGTCCTCTCTTTTGGCCCTCTGCCCTCCTGTCCAGGTGGGCTTTTTTAAAATGTGAACAAATGTCTGGATTTTTGCTTTGCCTCCACTTTTCCTGGGCACAAGTGGCTTGGATGCTTGGGGCTGGGAACAGTGGGCAAGGTGACTGGCTGTCAAGTGCTCCACGCCAGGGTCCCGGCAAGCTGTTTCCAGATAATCGTGTGTGTGCACAGGAGCTGAGTGGTGAGCAGGGGGCTGCAGGTCAGGAGTAAGGGGCACTGGCAGCACTGGGTGTGCGGCAGGGCACAGGCATATTACTGTCCCCCCATCATATACCCTTTCCCCACTTCTCTCCCCCCTCATGTCCTCTTTTTTGATCCTGGAAATATAGTAACCATACTCTCACCCCTCTTCAGCTGTGGCTCTGTTCCTTGGCCTTGACCCCTGTCCCTTGGGCTGCCAAGCCAGTTGAGACCTCCACCATCCCTACATTCTCAATCTCTAAACCATCAGTCTTGCTTACCCCAGCTTAGGTGTTAGTCAGGAGCCTTGCTGCAGCCTTTCTGTTCAGGAACTCCTCTTACCATGGCTTCCAGGTCAGAATGCTTGCCCAGCTGAGGCCCTGGGTTTATATTTTTCAAGCCCAGTCCCTTTTAAGTCACATGGCTTTCCTGA
Organism: Gavialis gangeticus; assembly: GCF_001723915.1. Taxonomy (NCBI): domain Eukaryota; kingdom Metazoa; phylum Chordata; order Crocodylia; family Gavialidae; genus Gavialis; species Gavialis gangeticus. Next base: position 28,829,847 of record NW_017729022.1, on the reverse strand, counting down.
TTGCCCTCTGCCCCACCTGCAGCCTGCCTTCCCTTAAAGCAGTGTTACTCAAGTGGTGGGACTTGAAGGTCATGTAGGTGGGACTTCAACTCGTTGCCTGATTGAAAAAATCAAAGTTGTTTGCGCTTCAAATAGATGAATCAATGGATATCTTGAACAGTAGGGCTTTGATTTTATCACGGTGGAACCAGGGGTTTTTGACAAAATGATTGGTGGGACGTAAGGTGCAAAAGATTGAGAACCTCTGCCTTAAAGTATCAGGATCCCCAAGCTCCCTGTTACAGGAAGATAGAATGCAAAGGAATAAAAAAAATGAAATCTCACCCTGTTTCTCTAATTTACATTCAGCTTTTGAGATAGCACCTGCACCCGGCAGTTTCATTTAAAATGATGTTCTCAGCCAGCCAACCTGACAGATTATCAGGGTATTCCAGCTTTCCTTAGAAGGCTCCATAAGTTAGGCTCAATAAACTTTCTTAAGGAGAAGCTATCTAGGTACCTCTGGCCTATCAGAAGAATCTCTTACACTTTATTTTTATGTTCAACTCTCCGAGAATATGTTTATTATGCAGATGACTTACTTCCCCCAGATATGAATCTCTCTGCCAGGTCAGGTATATTTCCTGATTCAATATTATATTATTCAAGGAAGGCAGAAATATTTACATTCTTTGTGTATGATTTCTCCCTTCAGATAGATACATTTCTGATCATATTTCCTCAGCTACCACTTATTCAAAAAGCATTCGGATACTCTGTCAGTACAAGCCCTTCTTTTGAAATGTACTTCAGTCCTTGTCTGTGTAAACTGAGTTATGTAACTTGGCTATGTAACCGTCCATTGCTTGGGGATGATGCCTCTACTTCAGGCAAACACTGAGAGTCTTGTCATGTCTCTGGCTATGATATGCATGCTATTTGCAGATGTACACTCTAGAGCAGTATTGCCCAACCAACAGGAGGTGCCACAAGTGGCATGGGACCAAGAGTTCTAGTTTTTTGTATGGGCAGCCAGTGTGTTTTACATGCAAGTCCCAGGTACTAAATTAAAGGGAGCACTGGTGACTGGGGTCCGGGTGGCATGGCAGCGGGGGGCAGGAATCATGGGAGAGCCATTGCTGGCTCAAAGGGCTGTCACTGTAAGAGCAGCAGGGGTAGGTGTTTCCAAGTTCAGTGTTACTACATGCTGATGACAACAGGATTCAGAAGCCCTGAGCCAGTTCTGTGCAACTGCATCAGGCCCTGGCTTGATCCAACCATGCAGGGAATGGGGCCTAACCCCTTTGTGTGGGTCCAGCCTGGCTGGGGCCAATTCAGCTGCATGGGGCTTGGAAATTTGGCAGTGCAGGAGTGGTGGTGTAAGATTGTACAGTTAAATCAAAACAGGAGGATTTAAAATGCAACAAACAGAAAAAATTGCTTGTCTGGCACAACTTTATTTTTGCTTTACAAGATGCATCCATTTGTTTCTCCTAATGGAAGCTAAAGAAAAACTAAGGGAAATGACAAACAAACAAAATAGAATAGAAACAGGTAAGATAATGAACACCTTTATTATTGATGTAAAAAAGAAAATGAAAAAAAGGTGAAGAGAATTTTGAGATGAGGTGAACAAACCAAAGCCTTTGTTATGGATTCTTAGTGCTATAGAGTATAAAAGTAACATAATCAAATGAAAATGAAACCAGTTGCATTGCCACCAGTCCCTCAGTGCCAGATTTTTGCACCTGTGGGGAGACGCACAGGTTGGATTACATGGTTCAGTGGGCCAGATCTAGCCTGTGGGCTGGGGGCTGAGCACCCCAGGTTTAGAGTAAATGTAGCATGAGATACTGAATGAAGGCAGAAATACTGATGAGCTAGCTCATTTGCTAAGCATAGGAAGCAGTCCTGTGGAAAAAGATAGCATGTTATCACTTAATTAAAGATTTAATGCATATGCACAAGGAGAGAAAATTAAGGTTACACAGAGACTTTAATACTGAAATTTAACTTCTGAGTATTTCAGATTGCATATTTAAGCAATCTTTTGATTCAGCAGTTTTGCATGGAATTCATGTGCAAGGATCCTGATCAAGTTTGAGATAATTTTGGGGGCTGTACTTTTTATACTGCAACAGTGAGTGTCACCCAAGAGCTTTCAATCTAATTAAATATTATATATAATACATATAACAATAGGAAAGAAGTGGGAGGAAGGAATCAGACAACAATAAGATCATGCTGTTAACATTGTGCAATTGGATTTACCTCCTGTGATGACTAACAGGATGCCATTTCTTCCTGTTATTTTTCAGAGTAAAACCAAAATAAGTCTGCAGAAGAAGCATTTTAACCACATAGCATCATTTTGAACAAACTATTCAGTTTCCATTATGCCACAATATTATGTTTATTGACATGAAGATTATGTTTTGCCTGTGATGATCTGCTTAGATCAGAGATATTTAAACCTAGATAGAAAAATTATTCCCAGGATCATGACCACTGCATTGATTTTTATAATCTGTACTTTTAAAAAGATGTAAACTAATCCTCATGATATTTCTTCCGACTATTTTAATTTTAATAAATCCACACTGCTTCTTTCAGCCACCTTGTGTGTTTTAAACAAAGAAAATTAATTGGAAAGCTTAGTAAGACAGTCTACTTTTAAGCTGCCTATATGCGTAGATTTGTTGCCATTCCTATTTTTATTTAAAATATGTTCATAATATGTGCACTATAGCTAGTTGACTCATTCTAATTATGCAGATAACAACCAGGGAAGTGTTTGGTGTAGAACAACTTGCAGCTTTTGTACTCTGATTTTAAGATCTGTGCTTTCTCTGAGATTTATTCAGAGCCATAATTGACAGGTGTCTTGTAAAACAGATACACAAAAAGTCCTCTATTTTTGTATTCTTCAGCAGCAGCTACAGTTTTCATAAAAGTATATGATCAAATGCAGTTGTCACAGAGCTTTCTTACCCTACCACTTCAAATTATGATCACCAGAATGACTCATAATTGCTACCGTGACATACAAATCGCAAAGAGATTCTTCACCTGTTAGCTACAGAATGAATTTCTGCTACTTGTATACAAGTTCCTCCATAAATATTTCCCAGGGCAAGATAAAAAATTTTTTCAAGTGCTTCCCCACCTTGTAGCTGCCAACTGTATCAGATCACTACATTCTTTTTCATCTGACACTATATTTAAGCTTACTTTTCAAAGTGGAAGCTCGGTCTGAGGGCAAGTTATTGTTAAATCAACCACTTCCTGTTTAATAATAGGGTAGTAATTTGTTGCCCTTCCATTTTTTTACTTAAAATATTTTAACAATATATGCACTATTGAGAGATGCCTCGGTTTAATTATGCAGATAACAACCAGGGAAGAGTTTGGTGTAAAACAATTTGGAGCTTTTCTCTTCTGCAGTTTCACTCATTAGCACAAATAACTGAGATGTAGAACCAGTCATTGGTGAAGCATTATATAGTTCCTATCTTTAAGAAGAGGAAGGAGGAGGATCCGGGGAATTACAGACCAGTTATCCTGATCTTGGTGCCTGGGAAGATTATAGAGCATGTCAACAAGGAATCTATTTTGAAGCATCTAAAGAACAAAGTCTAGTAGTGGTGGCTCTGTGGTAGAGTTTCTATCTACTAGGTAGGAGATCAGGGTTGGAGTCCTAGCTGGATCAAGTAGGGATGAGTGAAGTGACAACGGAAGAATTCTTATGCTCATTGAAGGCAACTCCTGCCTGTCTAACCTGGTTTCTTTTTATGATCAGGTCATAAAGTCCTTGGACGAAGGTGTCGGTGTGGATGTCGCCTTCCTGGACTTTAAGAAGGCCTTTGACCTGGTTTCCCACCACATTCTCTTTAAAAAACTAGGTGACTGTGGCACTGATGCCTACACAATCAGATGGGTGGCAAATTGGCTAGATGGTTGCACCCAGAGAGTGGTGGTGGATGGGTTATTTTCGACCTGGAGGGATGTGGGCAGTGGAATCCACAAGGACTTGGTCCAACATCTGTTCAACATCTTTATCAGTGATCTGGATGTGGGTGTGGAATGCATGCTGTCTAAATTCGCTGATGACACCAAGATGTGGGGCAAGGTAGGCATGCTGGAGGGGAGGGATAGAATCCAGTTAGATCCAGACAAATTACAGAGGTGGGTGGATAAAAATAGGGTGGAATTCAACACAGACAAGTACAAGGTACTGCATCTAGTGAGAAGGAACCAGCAACACACCTATAGACTGGGGAACACCTCTCTTGTCAACATGGTGGCAGAAAGGGATCTTGGAGTCATTCTGAACTCCATGATGAACATGAGCCGCCAGTGTGAGGAAGCGGTCAGTAAGGCTAACTGCA
>NW_017729022.1:28817937-28825407 GCF_001723915.1 Gavialis gangeticus | reverse complement strand
TTTCTCCATAAGAGAAGGCTGAGAGGGGATCTGGTGGCTGTTTACAAACTCACCAGGGGGGACCAGCGGGAATTGGGGGAGGCTTTGTTCCCCCATGCACCACCTGGTGTTACTAAGAATAATGGCCACAAATTGTTAGAGAGGTTTAGGCTGGACATCAGGAAACATTACTTTACAGTTAGGGCTGCAGGCTCTGGAATGGGCTCCCAAGTGAGGTGGTGCTCTCTCCTACCTTGGGGGTCTTCAAGAGGAGGCTGGACAGATATTTGGCTGGGGTGATATGACCCAAGCACCTGTTTCTGCCGGGGCACAGGGTCAGACCTGATGATCTATTTAGGTCCCTTCCAACCTTAAGCACTATGATACTATGAAGGTGATCAGCAGGGATCCTGGTTTTCTCTGATAAAAAAAATGGCAAAATCGCTGATAAAAAAATTGCGGACGAGTTGCGCCAGCATGAAGTGCCCATGTGGTTCATGAGCCATGCTTATTTCCAGCTGGAGCTGGCACAGGCAGGTGATGTCAGCCCAGGACACTGCCCAGCTGGAACAAAAGCTGGCACCAGGAAGAACACTGGAGGAGCGCCACAGGGAGTGGAGGAAGGAGGTGCTTCCCATGCCAGATGCAGACAGTACTGGCAGCCAACGAGGGACCCGGAGATGGACCACCAGAGGGGTCCGTGATTGGAGAAGGGAGTCAGGATGATGCCAGGGGACAGCTGGGACCACTGGTGCTGGGACAGTGAGTGGGGGCATGTCACAGCCCTGCCCCCCCACCCCGTTCTTCTGTTCATTTCTTCCTTTTTTTTGTTGCTACCGAGGAGTACCTGAAGAGACCCCAAGGTGAGGGTCGGGACTGTGGGCAGCACTCCAAGGGAGGAGTGGCCAGGAGACCCCACAGGCAGCCGGGCTATTGTCAGAGACCCAGCAGAAGAGCAGGAACAGCCCAAATGTCCTGGAGAATCAGCAGCTGGGTGGAGTCAACGGTAGCCCAGCCGACGAGGAGAGCAGGGAAATTCAGCACCAGAGGGCAGGCCACACCAACACTAACTGACCATCCTGAAGGCTAGGGCATGGCTGGTGTTTAGGGGAGTCAGAACCCCATGGATGCCCATCAGGGGGTGCAGCTAATCTAAAGGGGATCGCAAGATGAGAGCCCACCACTGGAAGAAAAATCAAAGTGGTGGCAGGCAAGTCTCTGATCTTCTTTTGAGAAGATCATGGGATCTCTCTAAGACCACTGGAGCTTACGCAGTGGCCAACATGAGAAGCACGTGCCAAGGCGGCATGTGAGCATCTCCTCAAGACCTGGCGGGCACACTGTGCTTAAGAACTCTGCATGAAAAGGGCAGTAAAAAGTTTGCAGAGGGTGCAATAGCTTTACCAGACAGGAGGGTATGCTGTGCACAGTGCGTGCTTTTTACTGGAGCGTTTGAATTGTGACCAGAGCCCCCATTGCAAACTGAGGGCTCTGATTGATTGCTACTGAGTGATAAAAAGCTGAAGGAGGGAAGAAGAAGAGAAGATGGGGAGGAGCTAACTCCAGCCCTGGAGAGAGGGGCCAGAGACTCAGCCCTCAGCTAGGGGAGACTGAGCTAAAACTTGCCTAGGGAGCAGGCATCAAGATGAGGGAGAGCCTGTGTCATCCCATGAGAAGCTAATCCCCCACTGGCTTTGGAGCTGTACAACCAGGAACATGGGTGCCAGGGGAAGGGGCGGGGAGGGGAGTTGGTAAGCAAAGCTGGTAGGCTTGCTGGGAAGGCTCAAGCTGAAAGGTCAGAGACCTGCAAAGGGAAGCCCCTGTCTGTAGGTGGAGGGGAGTTTATGCTTAGGGGCAATCAACAGGGGTTCATTAGAGGCAGGTCCTGTCAGACCAACCTGGTGGCCTTCTATGACCAGGTCACAAAAGCTTTGGACGCAGGTGTTGCGGTGGACATAGTCTTCCTGGACTTTAGGAAGGCCTTTGACACTGTCTCTCATCCCATCCTCATTAAAAAATTAGGCGTCTGTGGTGTTGATGCCTATACAGTCAGATGGGTCACAAATTGGCTGGAGGGCCGTACCCAGAGAGTGCTGGTGAATGGGTTATTTTCGACCAGGAGAGATGTGGGCAGTGGGGTTCCCAAGGGCTCAGTCCTTGGGCCTGCACTGTTCAGTATCTTCATCGGTGATTTGGACAAGGGAGTGAAAAGCACCTTGTTCAAGTTCACAGATGACACTAAGATGTGGGGAGAAGTAAGCATGCTAGAAGAGAGGGACAGGCTACAACTAGATTTCGACAGGTTACAGAGCTGGGTGGATGAGAACAGGATGGGTTTCAATATGGACAAGAGCAAGGTGTTGCACCTGGGGAGGAAGGACCAGCAGCATACCTACAAGCTGGGGAACTCTCTTCTCATCAGCACAGAGGCAGAGAAGGATCTTGGAATCACTATTGATTCCAAGATGAACATGGGCCGCCAATGTGGGGATGCGGTCAGGAAGGCTAACCGCACTTTGTCATGCATCCATAGATGCATCACGAGTAGGTCCAAGGAGGTGATCCTCCCCCTCTATGCAACATTGGTCAGGCCACAGTTGGAGTACTGCTTCCAGTTCTGAGCGCCACACTTCAGGAGGGATGTGGACAGCATCGAGAGGATCCAGAGGACGACCACTCACATGATTGGGGGCAGCAGGGCAGGCCCTACGAGGAGAGGCTACGGACCTGAACCTGTTCAGCCTCCACAAAATGAGGCTGAGAGGGGATCTGGTGGCTGCCTATAAACTTGCCAAGGGGGACTAGCAGGCAATGGGAGAGTCCCTGTTCCCCCGAGCACTACCAGGAGTAACAAGGAACAACGGCCATAAGTTGACTGAGAGTAGATTCAGGGTAGGTATCAGGAGGCACTACTTCACTGTCAGGTTGGCTAGGAGCTGGAACCAACTTCCAAGGGAAGTGGGACCCTGGGGGTCTTCAAAAGGAGGCTAGACAGCCAACTAGGTGGGGTCATTTGACCCCAGCATCCTTTCCTGCCCATGGCAGGGGGTCGGACTTGATGATCTGCTTAGGTCCCTTCTGACCCTACCAACCATGAAACTATGAAGTGCCTGGGTTTCACCCTGGTGTCACAGGGTGGCTAGGTGCTGTGAGTGTATCAGCCATTAGGCTGCTGGGTTCAGGATCGAGGAGGTGAGTCGGGACTGAACTAAAGGCAATTTTACTTATAGCTTAGCATACAACAGTTAATAGAAAGATTAATGTGACAAACAAATAGAACAGTAATAAAGAGCTAGTAGTAAATAATAACAACAGATAGACAGAATGACAAAGAGTTCCTACATGGGATTGGCAACTTATCGGCAGTCCGTCTATGCCAGGTGTGCACCAAGTTGTTCCAGCGAAGTCAAGCGTCCCCGATCAACGCTGTCCGAGGGATCACCGGGAAGGTCCCTTGGTCAGGATCCGGTCCTCGCTCACACTGGGAGTCTGGGGTCCAGGCTTGGTACAGCAATGGTCCTTCTGTCCCGTCCTTCTAACTGGTCACTTGACATGCGCGTTCCTTTATGCCTTATCTTATGCTAATCTGTTGGCTTTAGAGCCACTCACAATCTTGCCCTATAGCCCTATGGGATTAAAAGGTGTTAGAAATTATTATGAAAGGTTGCCGCCCAAACTTGGGTTCACCCTATAAGCAAATTACACCACATTACTTTGAGGTTTGAAATTAGCATTAGTCTGCTCAAGCTCGACCCCTTGGTTTTGTATTCCTTCGATTCCTTGGAATGTGCTAATTATATTAGGTGGTCAGATCTTGTTATGGCCGACCTTTAAAAAAACTGTTAGATCAACTAATCTTGTAGTTTGCTTATTTTTGGGGCCTAGTTAGTCTCATGATCAGTGCAAACAGTTAGATTCAACACTTTGGTTAAATTGTGACAGACAAATTCCACTTGCGGGTTGCAAACTTGCAAGCTTTACTTTAGCTAATCTTAACTGCTAGACAATTGCCTGGATGTCTCCAAGAGCATATATTTATTGCTCATGATAGTAACGCCTCTGGTTCTGGCCACCACACCCTGGCCCAAATCTGCAAGCCAAGATATGTCTGGGGTTCAGCTGCACGCAGGTTGCTGAAATGCAACAGCTGTAAAACAGCAAAAAGAGCCTAGGTTTACAGCTGCAGCCTGGGCATGTAGGCTAGGGACAGCAGTTACAGATCAACCGGTTCAAGTAATCAGAAACTGATTTAAACCAGTAACAGAACAGAAGTTCAGTGCACATAAACCAGTTTCAAAATGGCTGAAACTGGTTTAAGAAAAACCTGGTTGAATGTAGTATAACAGACTTAACTGATTTGGGTCAAACTAGTTTATGAAACTTCTGGCTCAGACCCCTTCCTGGTTCAAGTTAAATCATAGTCCCCCAGAATCCTAGCATGCTTTCCAGCCCTGGGCTGGGCTGGGCTGTCTGCTCCAGCAGAGATGGGTTGGGGGTTGGGGAGAGGAGGACGGGGACTGCCCTCCCCGGCAAACCACAGCTCCATGGCTGGCTCTGCAGCCGTGGTGAGGGATGGGGGTGCTTGGGGTGGGGGGGAGGCTTGGGCTTGCATGCACCGCTGCCGCTTACCTGGAGACCTGTTATGACAGTGTTGGCTGCTACCTCCAAAACCTCCCGCTGCTGCTGCAGAGCTGTGCCTGGAGCTGTGCGGCCGACCGCTGGGCACCAGTGGCAGCACCCCCATCCAAGCCCCTGCCTCCTCCGTGTGCCCCCATCCCTTGCCATGGCTACAGAGCTGGCCATGGAGCTGTGCTCCGGCCACATGTCAGCCTCGATCTCCCCCTCCCCTGGGCAGCCAGCTGGGCGGCATGTGTGCAGCCTGCACATGGCGGGCACCACCACTCTGTGCCGCACATCACTTGCCTGCAAAGCCCCCACGCAGAGGGACACCTGCGCCCTCACCCCCTGGCCCTGCTCCCAGCTGTCATGTGCCACCTGGGGCCGGCAGCACCCCTCCACTCCCTCAGCCCCTAAACCATCTTCCCCAGCCCTGAGGACTGTGTGAAACATCATCATTTCATTTTGACGTCCATTTCACCGTTTCAAAGGGACAGTGTTTTGTTTCATCGTTTTGGTTCATTTTGAAGCGCTGTCCCATTTTGTTTCGTTTTGTCAAAACTGTTTCACTGTTTTGACTCATTTTGACATTTCACCCATAGGCTATAATGGGGAATCATGAAAATGCCTAAAACTTTGTCATTTCTTGTCTGGTTCAGATGCAAATTTCAGGGATGGTAACCCCTTCTGAGGTCATTAAGCCTGCAAGTTTCAAGGAGATAGGTGCAGAGGTTTCTCGGAAATTGCACCTTAAAGTCTTGAAGGCAAAATTTGCCGGCAGCCTTGTCATCTGACACGCAGATACGGGGGATCACACCCCTGGGAGGACTGCGGGGCCGTGCCGGACTCCTTCCAGGGGTGTGGACCCCCAGATGTGCTCTGGATGACAGGAGCCTGCTGCTGCCACCTGGGACTGGCGCTGGGGAAGACAGATGCTGCCACTGGCTCCAGGCAGCAGCGGCAGGCTCTTCTTATCCAGGCGCAGATCCGGGGGCCCGCACCCCTGGGAGGAGTCTGGCAGAGCTGCTTGGTGCTCAGCCTAGTGGCCGGAGCCAGGGAGAGCTGGCACTGCACTACGCTCTACCTCTCGCCACTGGTCTGAACTCCATGGGGCTGTGGAGCCACTCGGAGTTCAGCCCAGTAATGGGAGGGGGGCAGAGCCGGCACTGCACTCCTCCTCCTGCCAGCAGGCTGAGCTCCATAGGGCTGGCAGAGTGGAGGAGCATAGCCTGGCAGCAGGAGGCAGGGAGAACTGGAGCTGCACTCCCCACTGGGCTGAGCTACATGCGGCTGCAGAGCCGCTTGGAGCTCAGCTCTGGTTCTCCCTTGTGTCCCACCACCAGGATGCTTTGAAACATGAAATGTTTTGAAACTTTCGAAATGTTTCAAGTGCCCTCATTTTGTTTCAAATCTCTTTTGATGCTTTTTGTTTCATTTCGATTTTGCTGTTTCGAGCTTGAAACGTGTCGAAACAGATTTGAAACGAAACACTCGGTGAAATTTCGCACAGCCCTACAAAATATACAGCACAAATAAGATACACAGCAACATAAATCCAGAACACATTTTACCACATACAACCCCAAGTGTGTATGGATATTACATGCAGAATATAAAAGTAAAATAATCAAGTGAAAACAGAACCAGCTAAATTTAATTAAAATGCTTTGCAATTGACCTGTAGAAAGAATACAGTGTGGCGACACCTCTCCTAAGACCCGCCTCTACACGTGCGGGAAAAGGTGCTATAGGATCTAGTGCATGTTCCACACAATTGCGCCTCCTGCCATGCCACACGTGCATGGCAGGAGGCACGGTGGTGAGATTGCACATTAGAGCCTGTTGTACCCAGGGGTGTACCATGGGTCTCCAGCACCCGGGGGCCAATGCTTTAATTTGTGCCTCCTCGTGTCCATGGCTGATTGCCGCATGGGTTGGGGGGGCATCCCCCCAGTGGCTGATTGCCAAGCCTGGAAACGCAGGTGGTGAAACTGGAAGTACCGCTGGTACCCCCACTCCCTCTCCCACCCACCTCTGTTGGTACGCCACTGGTCGCACCTTAGATCCCAGGCTCCCACTGCACCAGCAAGAAACAAGCTTCCATGGCTGGGAGCACCCGCAGTTGAGGTGTGAGCGTGCATAATGGTCTCAAGGTAATTGCAATTGCCTGATATCTGTATTATGTAGAGGGGCCTAAGGTTTGCCCAGTCTTAAGCATAACGTACAAGCATGGCGCTTTACCCAGACAGCTTCAAAAAGTGGAACCACGATGTACACTGCTTTGTGGCCAGAGTAAAGGGTTTGAAAGCCTGGGTGGTGTTTTCTGGCCATATGCACATGTGTGCATTCATGTGTGTGTACCTGTGTCTGTATGCACATATGTGCATGCACATGTGTGTACGCATGTGTGTGCATACGTGCACGCGCGTATGTGTAGGTATGTATGTGTATGAGAAAGCAAGTCTATTTCAGTAGTTCCCACCTTTTCAGATAGGCGGAGCAGGGGTCCGGTCGTACGACTTCATTGTAAGCCCCACCTCCATCCAGAGCGGGCGGAGAACGGCTAGGCAGGGAAGGGGAAGAGCCCGAGCCCGAGCCTTCACACCTCGGGATACTAGCTCGCAGCGCGCGGTCCCTTTAAAAAGATGGCGGCCGCCCTCACCCTGTTACCCGCCCCCGGCCAGTTACAGGCCGCCGCGGCCTCTCAGTAACTGTCACTGCCACTGCGGGCACTACAACCCCAACAATGCACCGCGCCGCCCGGCTCTCTCTCCCCCTCCTCCACCTTTAGCCATGACGCAGCCCTGCTATTGGGTGGGGCTTGTTCTCGCGAGAGTGGAACTGGGGTGGGGGTGGCTGAGGCGGCAGCGAAGC
>NW_017729022.1:28811417-28812937 GCF_001723915.1 Gavialis gangeticus | reverse complement strand
CTTCGGCTGCGGCCAGGGCTGGAGGGAGCCCTCCCCGCGGAAGTGTATCCTTCTCCTGTGTTGTGGGGGAGGGAGGGGAAGCTGCTTCGCTCGGGCCTTTCCTGGCTCTGTGTGTGGCCATGTTATTTGTCAGTCACAGCAGTGTTGACGTGCTTTCTGGGTACGTGTTCTGAGACTTTAGATAAGCAAAAGAAATGCATCTCTAGTGATAGTTTATCTACAGATAAACTGTGACTGTATGACTGGGGGAGGGTTGACATGTCATCAATTTAATTGCTAAGTTGTTAAAGGTCTTGGTTTTTGTTTTTTCCATCCTATTTGGCTTTTGCATTTAGTATGAAGGCTCTACCTGGCTGGACTGAGCTGGGGCAGCATCTTTCTCCTCTATTCCCTCACTCCCTCTCTCCATCCTTCTCCCCCCCCCCACGCCCAGTTTGTGCTTTCCCCAGGTGCGGGGGAGAGAGGTGCTGGTCTGGATGGGTTCAGTTCGGGGGAGGTGGTAGTCAGTCCTGTTAGCCTGAAGTCAGGCAGAAGGCAGGGTAGATAAGCATCTTACAGATTAAATGAGAGACAGAGAGAGCAAGCTTAGAGAAACCAACAAAACAGGCTTAGAACAAGCTTTTGTGAACTTGAGTTCATTTCACCAGGTGCTGCAAAAGGGCAGCTTGAAGGAGAGAACAGAGTGGAGGGGGTGATACAATAGGTGGGAAAGGGAGGGGGAGTGCAGGGAGAGGCAGGCTAGCAAAGAAACTAGAGGGACAAAGGTGTCACACAACCTGTAATCCAAGTAACAGGATAAGACTCTAGTCGCTGTAGTAATGGGATAATAGTCCTTGTAGCATGGGGTAAGAATGTGTAGGGGAGAATGGACAGCCTGTATGAAGGTATGCCTGTTTCAGCTAGTGCAGCATAGCAAGAAATGAACTGTAATGTTGATCAGAGGTGTCAAACAAAAGCCCATGGAGCTGTTCCATCTAGCCAACAAAGCCTGCTTGCACATGCAAGGCCTAATGGGCTGGCTCCCATGTGGCTGTGTTCCCAGCCTGAAAAAAAGAAGGCTATGAAGTCTGTTAGGTCTTGGTGAGGAAATGGTAATATGTCCAATTAAGCCATTTGTCCTGTCTGTAAACTCATTATAGCCTTTATTGGACTATAGAGGAGGTACTAAGGCGTCCATTTTTAGCAATGTCAAGGTTGTGTTACCAACTTGGTCATAGTTGTTGCATAACCCACCTTTCCTTGGGAGATGTGTATGTAGAGCTTGTTTCGTACACAGTTGTACCTAATATTGCAGGTAGCAAAGTCTTTTTTTGTATGTGAAGCCACACAAACCCTCGCTGTATTGGGCCACATTGCACATGGGGTGTAGGTTAGGCATTTTAGATATCAACATTAATTGTTCCTATCACAGCACAAATGGTAGGGCCAGGGAGAGAGTTTCTCTTATTCTGGGTTGCTTCATTCTGTGTCCTGGCCTAAAACTGGAAAATCACCCATGGCTGGCAATGAGTGTCAGCGGT
>NW_017729022.1:28804928-28806417 GCF_001723915.1 Gavialis gangeticus | reverse complement strand
GTGTGTATGGATATTACATGCAGAATATAAAAGTAAAATAATCAAGTGAAAACAGAACCAGCTAAATTTAATTAAAATGCTTTGCAATTGACCTGTAGAAAGAATACAGTGTGGCGACACCTCTCCTAAGACCCGCCTCTACACGTGCGGGAAAAGGTGCTATAGGATCTAGTGCATGTTCCACACAATTGCGCCTCCTGCCATGCCACACGTGCATGGCAGGAGGCACGGTGGTGAGATTGCACATTAGAGCCTGTTGTACCCAGGGGTGTACCATGGGTCTCCAGCACCCGGGGGCCAATGCTTTAATTTGTGCCTCCTCGTGTCCATGGCTGATTGCCGCATGGGTTGGGGGGGCATCCCCCCAGTGGCTGATTGCCAAGCCTGGAAACGCAGGTGGTGAAACTGGAAGTACCGCTGGTACCCCCACTCCCTCTCCCACCCACCTCTGTTGGTACGCCACTGGTCGCACCTTAGATCCCAGGCTCCCACTGCACCAGCAAGAAACAAGCTTCCATGGCTGGGAGCACCCGCAGTTGAGGTGTGAGCGTGCATAATGGTCTCAAGGTAATTGCAATTGCCTGATATCTGTATTATGTAGAGGGGCCTAAGGTTTGCCCAGTCTTAAGCATAACGTACAAGCATGGCGCTTTACCCAGACAGCTTCAAAAAGTGGAACCACGATGTACACTGCTTTGTGGCCAGAGTAAAGGGTTTGAAAGCCTGGGTGGTGTTTTCTGGCCATATGCACATGTGTGCATTCATGTGTGTGTACCTGTGTCTGTATGCACATATGTGCATGCACATGTGTGTACGCATGTGTGTGCATACGTGCACGCGCGTATGTGTAGGTATGTATGTGTATGAGAAAGCAAGTCTATTTCAGTAGTTCCCACCTTTTCAGATAGGCGGAGCAGGGGTCCGGTCGTACGACTTCATTGTAAGCCCCACCTCCATCCAGAGCGGGCGGAGAACGGCTAGGCAGGGAAGGGGAAGAGCCCGAGCCCGAGCCTTCACACCTCGGGATACTAGCTCGCAGCGCGCGGTCCCTTTAAAAAGATGGCGGCCGCCCTCACCCTGTTACCCGCCCCCGGCCAGTTACAGGCCGCCGCGGCCTCTCAGTAACTGTCACTGCCACTGCGGGCACTACAACCCCAACAATGCACCGCGCCGCCCGGCTCTCTCTCCCCCTCCTCCACCTTTAGCCATGACGCAGCCCTGCTATTGGGTGGGGCTTGTTCTCGCGAGAGTGGAACTGGGGTGGGGGTGGCTGAGGCGGCAGCGAAGCGCTGAGGGGAAGTTTGGGGCCGGGTTTCCCGGGGCTGCGGGCGGCACCCTTCGTCAGGCCCCATGGCGGCGGCGGCGGGCACGGAGCCGGAGGAGCCGAGCCGCCTGTCGCCCAAGGAGGAGGGCGAGCTGGAGGACGGCGAGATCAGCGACGACGACGCCCAGGGCGCGGAGGGCGGCGGCGCCGTCAGCGCCAGGCCCT
>NW_017729022.1:28784341-28799928 GCF_001723915.1 Gavialis gangeticus | reverse complement strand
CATCTTTCTCCTCTATTCCCTCACTCCCTCTCTCCATCCTTCTCCCCCCCCCCACGCCCAGTTTGTGCTTTCCCCAGGTGCGGGGGAGAGAGGTGCTGGTCTGGATGGGTTCAGTTCGGGGGAGGTGGTAGTCAGTCCTGTTAGCCTGAAGTCAGGCAGAAGGCAGGGTAGATAAGCATCTTACAGATTAAATGAGAGACAGAGAGAGCAAGCTTAGAGAAACCAACAAAACAGGCTTAGAACAAGCTTTTGTGAACTTGAGTTCATTTCACCAGGTGCTGCAAAAGGGCAGCTTGAAGGAGAGAACAGAGTGGAGGGGGTGATACAATAGGTGGGAAAGGGAGGGGGAGTGCAGGGAGAGGCAGGCTAGCAAAGAAACTAGAGGGACAAAGGTGTCACACAACCTGTAATCCAAGTAACAGGATAAGACTCTAGTCGCTGTAGTAATGGGATAATAGTCCTTGTAGCATGGGGTAAGAATGTGTAGGGGAGAATGGACAGCCTGTATGAAGGTATGCCTGTTTCAGCTAGTGCAGCATAGCAAGAAATGAACTGTAATGTTGATCAGAGGTGTCAAACAAAAGCCCATGGAGCTGTTCCATCTAGCCAACAAAGCCTGCTTGCACATGCAAGGCCTAATGGGCTGGCTCCCATGTGGCTGTGTTCCCAGCCTGAAAAAAAGAAGGCTATGAAGTCTGTTAGGTCTTGGTGAGGAAATGGTAATATGTCCAATTAAGCCATTTGTCCTGTCTGTAAACTCATTATAGCCTTTATTGGACTATAGAGGAGGTACTAAGGCGTCCATTTTTAGCAATGTCAAGGTTGTGTTACCAACTTGGTCATAGTTGTTGCATAACCCACCTTTCCTTGGGAGATGTGTATGTAGAGCTTGTTTCGTACACAGTTGTACCTAATATTGCAGGTAGCAAAGTCTTTTTTTGTATGTGAAGCCACACAAACCCTCGCTGTATTGGGCCACATTGCACATGGGGTGTAGGTTAGGCATTTTAGATATCAACATTAATTGTTCCTATCACAGCACAAATGGTAGGGCCAGGGAGAGAGTTTCTCTTATTCTGGGTTGCTTCATTCTGTGTCCTGGCCTAAAACTGGAAAATCACCCATGGCTGGCAATGAGTGTCAGCGGTCAATGCCACTGAACTATCACCCAGTATAGCTGCATCATAGCTTAAGTGGAAGCATAAAGAGAAATAGCATATAGTCAAATTTTGGAAATGGTGATTAAAAACTCGTTCCTAAGGTTTCTGATATAGTATAGGTTACAGTTTGTCCTGATTTTGTATCAGGGTGTTGCATTCATCAGGCGCTGAGTTGGATTTGCAGGGCCAGTGGCTGCAGTGGTTTAGCTGCCATGTGGTTTTGGTTGAGGAAAATAGGGAGAGTCTAGTGGCAGCTGCAGGACAGCACAGCCCCTGCTTGTCTTTCTGTTACCAGTGGTCATGCCCAGTGGGGCCTGTTGACCTTCCCAAGCCATGCCCCCAGTTACCACTAATCCACTCCGTAAGACTCATGTTTGACATCCCTGATCCACATTTCCAGTTCATATCTTGCTAAGCTGCGCTAGCTGAAACAGGTGACCAGCAATAGGCATGCTTTCCTAATAAAGCCAAGTGGTTGTGTTGGATAAATATGTATCAACAACTGCTTAAAGTGATACCTTTTATGTTATTTCAAGTCCAAAGATACTGTATTTACTCAAGTCCAAGATGACTTTGAAGTTAATGTAATCCTTCCCCCATAATGAGATTTTGTACATGGGAGATTATAAATTTGTTATAATCTTCCATGTATAGAATCTAACAAGAAGGCTGCCTTAAATTCTTCCCCCCAACCCTTCTGCGATGGGGAAAGCAGCAGTGGTGGGTGAAGGGCCATGCTTCTGCCCTTTGATCCCTTCCAATGCCTGCCCCTTGCCACCTGCCCTGATGTGCCTGTCTGCCCTTGTTGCCTGTCCCTTGCCCCTGCTTCCCACTGCAGCTTGTGCCCAACCTCTCCCCCCGCCCCCCATGCCTGTGTCTGTGCCTACCACTCCACTCCCTGACCCCTTCCTGCTTTACCTTCTGCTTCAGCTCTGGGGCACTGGGCCCCAGCCTGGCCCAGCCAGGGAGAAAGTAGCAGCAGCTCTCTGGCTGGACAGGATCAGGGCTGGAGGTACCAAAGTGGAAGCAGAAGGTAAAGGAGGGTTAGAGAACAGCTGGAGGAAGAGGAGCTGGAAGTGGGGAGCAGGCATGGGCTTGGAGGGGCAGTCTCCAGTATCCCCCAAGCTCCCTTCCCCTTCAAACATGCTGGTCCTGCCTAGGGCAGGTGGCACCTCAGCTTTGGATGTTACTTGAATCCAAGAGGAAGCTTTTTTTATTTCATGCTGGTTGGGGGAATATCCTTCTTGGATTTGAGTAAATACAGTGGTTAATTTAAGACTTTTCAGAGAGGGAATGTACACTGACAAAAAGCAGGTTTTGGTTAACTGTTTAGCTTGTCTGTGAGCATGTCTTAATCTTGTCAATATTTATACACAATAAAAGCCACGTTATCTGGCAATTTACAAGCCAGCATGCTCTATTAACCGGCATGCCGGCTTGTAAGGTAAAAGCGAAACCAGAAGTGCCCACTGTGCCACTTCGGGTTTCTCCGAGGGAAAGCAGCCTGTGCTGCCAAGCCCCCACAATAACCATTCTTTTTCCCTTCTGCCCCTGCGAGGGACAGGGAGGGGTGGCAGCAGGGATGGTGACGCACTGGACACGGCACGAGAGGTGGCCTCGCAGGTTACCCGCGTATTCTGTTATCCGGCACCCTGGATTCCCCATGGGAATAACAAGATTTTGCTGTAGTGCTTTTTATTCAAGGATGCTTATTTTAAAATAAGCAAGTCACATCTATTTGTTTTCCAAAGGTGGTGTAGTAAGATGCAGGTAGATCTGGAAATGAAACTTAAGCTTCCTAATTCCTGACCTTTACATCAGTAAAGACTAGAAAGTGGTGATTTTTTTTTTCTTGCAATTAATGTTTTGTATAGTAAGTACTGCAGAGACTCTAGATCAGCTTAGCAAAATTCACCTGGAATAGAAGCCAGTTTACTTAGATTTCCTCATGTTCTTTTAAAAATGAGCTGTCATTTCCTTCATCATACCCTACTAGGAAACTTATGTTGGTTACAGCTTGATTTTTAGTGTCAATTACCACCAGTTTTCAAAGTGTGTCATGCATGTGCAGCTTGATTTTTTTTTTTTTTTTTTCAGTTTCAAATACAGCCAGTTTTCTGTGTGCAAGTTGATTTTTAGTTTGAATTACAGCTAGTTTTCAAAGTGTGCATGTGCCTGGGTGTGAATGTTACATGCCAGTACCAGAAATGTAGATGTGCCCTCTACTAACACTTTCTGAGACTTAAAATCAGGAAAATAAATTAGTCTTGAGTGGTAGTCTATCCACAGATAAATTGTGACCTTATACTGTGGGTTTTTTGGGCGTGTCAGCAGTTTAATTTCTAAATTGTTAAAAGTTTCTTCAATTCATCTGGCTTTTGCACCTAAAATTAAAGCGCTTTGAAGAGAAACATCTGCAGCATGTTTTTTTTTTTATCTCGGTGCATTCCTGGCTGCTGCTGCCATCCTTAACATAATCTTAGGTAATACTTGTAGAAACAGTCTTAATTGTATTTTTTAAGAATTCAGCTTCACTCCTTTTGAATTGCATAGGAATCCTTTCATATTTTTCCTGCTTTGGTTTATCTATTAAAAACAACTTGCTCATTCTGATTTAGTGTTTCCTAATGGATCCAAAATAGTTAATATTAGTTAAATTTAACAGATTTCTATAAAGGGGCATACAAGATGACTCTTAGAAAATCAGTCTTAAAAATTGTCTGATAATGCCCCCAAATCAGTACTGTGAACAGATGCTTGCTTGATCCTCTTGATTGTAAAGATGGCAAAAGTTAAAAGTATGAATTTTCTGACTACCAAACTTCTTGTGGTTTAAGGTTCTCTGCAGCACAGTTATAAAGAAGTTTGATTTCTGTTTAAATGTGTACAGAACTTCAAGTAACAATAGGTGTGCCTTCTGTGGCTTCAAGCTTTTTTGACAGAGATTATCCAGATTAAATACTGTGCTGAGGGTTGACAAGTTATAGTAATAAGAAACATTCTCTGGAGTAAGCTAAACTGTTCTTGGAGGATATTTATCAAAGATTCTTTACATCTTCATGACCAAGTTGCTTGTGCCCATTTTGATCAAATGGGCTGACCTGACTTTGAAATGCTGTGAAGATAATTACGATTTTGAATAGACCCCATCTTTGAACTGAAAGAATAACTACAAAAATAAAATTGGTTGCACTTTAATTGCAGCTTGGATTTAGCAGTGGTCAGCCTCATTGGAGGGGCATCTCAAGTCAGTTGTCACAACACGTAAAGAAGGTAGAAACAGGTATTTTTTGTTTTGTTTTTTTCTGTTTAAATATAATTTATTAAAACTGAGACCAACAGAAGGTTTACTTAACTAGTTCAGGCTAGAGTGAAAGAAATTCTAATGTTAAAAACTCTTATGCTTACCAAGGCAGGCAGGGTTCTTTGGGTAGAAGTGATATCTTTTATTAGACCAACTAAGTAGTTGGAACAAAGTTATTTGCAAGCTTTTGGACACAGGTACCCTTCTTCAGACATAGGGAGACTCTGCTGTTGTTCTGAGATCTCCAAGGAATAAAAGAAGTTAAAGTGTGACAGGAGGTCAGTGAGAATATATGTGGAAATTAGGAAAACAAAGGGTAGAGAAGGGAGGGATGGAGGGCAATGAGGGGGAAATAATGGGTGAAGGAATGCAAAAGGTAAGCAAGGGAGATTCTGCTGTACTAATAATGAGTTCTCCAAGGTAGAAGGGAGGCAACCTGAAAAAGTAAATAGGGGGAAATTAGGAAAACAAAGGGTAGAGATGAAGGAAGGAGGGGGCAGGGGGTGGTGGGAAGTGTAAATGTTAAGTTCAGGCAGGTACCTGGTGAGTCAGATGTCATGCAGGTTGTAATGTGTCATAAATCCAATGTCTATATTGAGGCCATGATTTTTTTTTGTATCCAGTAGGTTTATGAAGTGCAGTTCGTAGACTTGTCTACAAAAGGTCTTTTGTAAGTTCCATTTGAGTATTAGAACTGAGAGAGATGGTGTGATTGTCTTGTGAGAAGTTTGCACCCATGGGTAATTGGATACTTCTGTAAATGTTGGGTATTCATATACTTTTGATTGATTGTAGTTATCTGCCACAGACCCTTTAGATGTAGTCTGTGGAACCTTGGGGTCCGCAGACCACAGCTTGAAAACCTCTGCTCTAGAACAAGAGTCAACTATATTTTGGAGTGGAGGGAGCTTTAAGGAAGCTTTGTTCTGAGTAGTGGTCACTTCCACCTTGGCTCATGCCACTGCAGTCACAGTTGCTGCTTTCCCCACCTTTGTTGCTGCTACTGTGGCTTCTTTACACCCCTCCCAGCTGCCAAAAGGCAGCAGAAGCCCCATGGCTTATAGGTTGCCGCCCCCTGCCTAGAAAAACCTTACCATATATGTACAACCCACTGTAAATTAGAACACTTTTTTCCTAAGTGGGTAGTGACTTCAGTTCTCCCAGTGTCATTCCTGACTTGTGTGTTGTCAAATCTTGAAGCCATGGCCTCTTCATGTGTTCCATTAATTGTTAATTATTCCTGTCTTTAGTCAAT
This sequence comes from Gavialis gangeticus, assembly GCF_001723915.1. Classification (NCBI taxonomy): domain Eukaryota; kingdom Metazoa; phylum Chordata; order Crocodylia; family Gavialidae; genus Gavialis; species Gavialis gangeticus. The sequence goes on along the minus strand of NW_017729022.1, from coordinate 28,794,209 downwards.
TTGTTGACTCACAATGGCTATATATCTTAACTGTGCTGTGGCTAGAGCTCAGTCTTTTATGGAAGGGTAAGCTGAGTCAGAATGAAGTTGTTAATTATTCAAAATTATAGGGGGAGTCTGTTGAGAATCCCAGAAGTCTGATTTTTACTACTTTGGTTTGAGCAAATTTAGCCATCGTGTTGTGCCTCTTCAGTATCTGACTCTGCAGTGTGGTTCTAGCAAAATAGAGATTGTACCTGTAGAGAAAGATATACTTATTTAGCAATTCAAGAAGCTGTAATAATAAACAGAAATCTGATAAATAAAAAGGCAAATTTTCCTTGTAGCTACAGAAACAAATCTAGAATAGTGTTCAGCAGTCTTTTACTGGCTGTAGGCTAGAATGACCCATGTTGGATGAGATGGGGGTATGTGGGCACCAGGACCTGCCCTTAGCTGTCGCTGCTCCTGGTGGTGACATGGGGAGAGCTCCTACCACAGCTAGCTCTTTTCCCCGCTGCTGAACCCCAACATCTGCAGGCCAGATCCGGCCCGTGGCTGTAGGCTGCCAACCCTTGATTTAGAAAGTTCTATGAAAGAAATATAAAGGGAGTTTCTGAGCAGGGTGGCAGACGTCACTTAACTGACCCGTGTGTTAATCTGGCCAATGTACTGGTTTATATATCATAACAGTGTATAAAGTAACAGGTATCTAGGTACCATTCAGTGTGAAATTGAAATGTGAGGTCACATTTTAATCTGTTCATAATGTTAATTATTGTTAATTGCATCTTAACGTCTGCCCTAGTAAGGGAAGAAATTGTATTAATCTTAGTTTTTCTTAACAAATAATTCAGCCAAAACTTTTGGAAGATCCCCATCTAGAAAACAGAGCTACTCATCTAAAAATGAAAACTCTGTGGATGAAAGCTTTGAGGACCTGCTTTTGAAATACAAGCAGATTCAACTTGAGCTTGAATGCATTAATAAAGATGAAAAACTTGCGCAGAATAACAAAGAAGAAACTGAGCATCAAGATGGTGCTGAAACTGCAGACACTGAGGACCAAGTAGCTGTAGAAGATGTCAGTATTACAAAAGATGCTATAAAAGAAGTATCTCCTGAGGAGAAAAATCAAGTTATAACCTTTCAGGCATTTGAACTGAAACCTCTCAGACAAAAACTGACTACACCAGCTGAGAGGAGCAGATTGAAAAAACTTAAAGATGGAACAAAACAACTGTCACAAAAATCTGAACTTGGAGAATCTAGTCAAGGTAACTATGGTATATTTCCCCATCTGCTTTAGCCTGCCAAAAGATCTTTCACATTTTACTAGGTATTTCAGAATATTGGACCTAGTAAGAATTGGAACATCTAGACATTTTAAATCTTGAATCTTTCAGTGTATTTTCAACGCCATAAAGATTTTGGGAGTTGGATCCAGAATATAAAAATTGTGATAAATGGCTTTATTCCATTTAGAAGAAGTTTTTGGGAGTGAGTTGTCTGTGCAGAGGGTTGAGGAAGACAACAAGACAGATGAGATGATTGCTTTTTAGTGTCAAAAGTTTAAACGAAGATGGTAGTGCTCCAAACATTTTCCATTTTAATGTTGTGGGGGGGGGAAGGATGTGGGCATGCTGGAAGGGAGGAACAGGCTGCTATCGGACCTAGACAGGTTACAAGAGTGGGCGGATGAGAATAGGATGGGATTCAACATCGACAAGTGCAAAGGGATGCACCTGGGGAGGAACAACCGGCACCATACCTGCAGGTTGGGGAACTCCCTTCTTGTCAGTACAGAGGCAGAAAAGGATCTTGGAGTCGTCATTGATGCCAAGATGAACATGGGCCAGCAGTGTGGGGATACAGTCAGGAAGGCCAACCGTACCTCGTCATGCATCCACAGATGCATCTCAAGCAGGTCCAAGGAGGTGATACTCCCCCTCTATGCGACACTGGTCAGGCCGCAGCTGGAGTACTGCGTCCAGTTCTGGGCACTGCACTTCAAGAGGGATGTGGACAACATGGAGAGGGTCCAGAGGAGGGCCACTTGCATGATTAGGGGACAGCAGGGCAGGCCCTATGAGGAGAGGCTACGGACCTGACCCTGTTAAGCCTCCACATGAGAAGGCTGAGGGGGGATCTAGTGGCCTGTTACAAACTAGTCAGAGGGGACCAGCAGGCACTGGGGGAGTCCCTGTTCCCCCAAGCACTGCCAGGATTGACTAGGAATAACGGTCACAAGCTGGCAGAGGGTAGGTTTAGGCTAGATATCAGGAGGCGCTACTTCACTGTCAGGGCGGCTAGGATCTGGAACCAGCTTCCAAGCGAAGTGGTGCTGGCTCCTACCCTGGAGGTCTTTAAGAGGAGGCTATGAACACCTTGCTGGGGCCATTTGACCCCAGTACTCTTTCCTGCCATGGCAGGGGGTCAGACTAGATGATCTGCTCGGGTCCCTTCTGACCCTACAAACTATGAAACTATTGTAAAGTAATGCAGAATTTTTTTAACAATATCCTTTATATGCTGGTTTTGATAAAAGGTCAGATATGGGTTTTAAGAATGATGCTTGGCCTGTGAACGCTAGTTAAATGGTTTGCTGGTGTTCCTATTAAACTATTTAATTCTGCTCCTCTACTGGCTGGGTAGTAGGTTTAATTTTGACAAACCCTAAACTGTATTTGTTGTTTTAAATCACTATTATACCATATGTTACTTGCTCTTCAAGAGAGAACACTCTCTAAAGCAAGGCCACTTCATTTTATTATTATTTTTAACTGTATTGATAGTTATGGTAGTATAAGAGTGGCGCTGTAGCCTTGTTGGTCCAGAAATTATGCTAGAGGCAAGGATTTTTAGGGTGACTATCTTTTATTGGACCAACTGTATAGTCGGGATGGACCTTTTGAATGCAAGACATTCTTCATCGTGTCTGACCAGAACAAACTTAGGTATAGCATAGTAAAAAATGTTTGAGTTTTGAGCATGATGCTGATGGCTGAAATCATGGACTTTTGTGTAACACTCTGTTTTTTCTACTGGTCTCCTTTCTAGCTTCCTTCTCATGAAGCTGTAGTGTACAGAGACACTGTGTTCCCTTTTCGAAGCTGAAAGTGAAGGATTCAAATTTGGTGGTGATCTTACTCAGTTTAGGGATTTGATATCTACATTAAGAATTTCCCTTTGCTGCAATATTGAGTTTATGTAGGGTGGGCAATGGAGAAATTAGGGAAGAGAGGTAAGAAAGATTCATGGAAGACATGGATTCAAAGGGTGGATGGAAAAGTGGAAGGCTGTTTTTAATTGTAGTAGAGCATAAAAAATGGATCTGGGAGACAAAGTAATAAGGGAAACTAGGAAGAGTGTAAAGGAGTGATTCATTAGGAGTAGGAAAAAATAAAGACTTTAAGAATTAAGAGTCTAGGATGAATATGTTTTTGAATAATGATTTGGTAGGAGGCAGGGAACCAATCAAGAGATTGAAAGAAGGGACTTGAATTGAAGTAAGAGTATGGAAAATGAATTTACCGTTTGGTATTAGATACGGGAATGAAAGAGGAGCAGTGGGAAGATTCAGAAGATTATCCCACTAAATTAACTGGAATGGTAAATAAAGATTGTGACATGACTTTGATAGTGGGCTTCAAAAAATGGTCAGATCTTGGTAGCAGTGGAAAAAGCTGTAGAATTTAGGAAGAAATAAATGTAAAGAGAATGTAAAGAAGAAAATGCAAAGGAAAAAATAGAGCTGTTTAAAAACCAAACAAGTTTTTAAACTAGAAAAACAAAGCTGGGCCTGGACGTACAACAGACTTACACAGGTGAAACTTATGTTGGTTGTGTATGTTGATGTAAATTACATTGGGATCCAGAGAAGCAAGGTGTGCAGCTCTGGTGGTTGCTGCATGCAGTAAGCATTGTGTGCAGTGCTTTTTCTCCAGCTGATGGAAGAATGGGTAAAATAGCCTGTCTGTTTTAAGTAAATAGCGACACCAGGATAAACTGTGAACACAAAACACCTGGTTTTACTATAGTTATTCCTAAGGTTATTTTAAACTGGATTTGAGTAAATTACATTAGTTGGGTCTCTGTCATGTCTGCTTTTTTATGTTTGTGTAAAGCCTCATTGTAGTACGTAAATATAGGTTGTACAGGCTCTGAAGGTTAGAAACAAGAATTAAGAACTCTGTTTTGTACAACGGTGCCTGTCCAACTTTGAGGTGGCTGGGGACGATGTGCTGCTTTAGTGCCCTGTGCCATGCCATGTTCCCCCTGCCCCCACTGCTTCATTGAGCTAGTGCCCCTGCAGGCTCCCCTTGGCACCCCTGGCTGCAGGCTCCCTCCATCCTGTGGGCTTCCCTTCCCACGCTTCAGTGGTGGGGGTAGGAAGTGGGAAGCTGGAGGGAGTGATGCGGAGCTGGGAGACCCCAGCATCAGAAGTAGGAGCTCAGTGAGGGGGAGCAATGCCCAGTGAGCTCTTGAAAGTCATGGGTAAACCCCTCCAGGATGGTATGCAGGCCGTAAGCTGCCAGTTGGACAACCCTGTTGCGGAACATGTGCTAGTGGTCCGAAAAAATACTGTATTCTTCAGATGTGTAACTCTTATTTTTAATTTATGCACAGCACTTAATTTAATGAGCTAAACACATTGCATAAAAAATTTAAAAGTAATAGATTACATAAACTTGTCGATGACCTTTTAATGACCAGTAGCCTATCTCTTACGCTAAAAAAAAACAAAAAAAAAACACCTCCCCCCCAAATTAACAATTATAATGCATGGTAATTAACTGCTTACCAAACAGAAATGGATTTTACCCTTTTTGCTAATATATATTAAAACCGTGGGTTCTGGTGCATTCTCAGGGGTACACATTCTGAAACAAGTGTTTAGCTAGGAGCTGCCTGTGGCATGGCTGTTACCCAAAGGTCTGAGAGCAGGACCATCCATTGTGGCTTGTTACTGAAAATTAATGAGTATCTCTTAAAATAATTGTACGTAGTTTGGGTTAGTTAGATGGAGAATTATAAACAAGAGTATTCTCAGGACTTGTGTGTGTTCATTTTAGTTGGAAAAAACTATTCTAAATTCCAGAAAAAAATGTTTGGTATTTTTAACCACTCCTGGGTCATTGTGGGCAAAGATTCTACAGCTTTCTGCAGGATACTCTAGAATGCTTTGTGGTCTTAGCCTGTTTTTCCTTTTATCTTCTCATCTGAGTTTGACTCATTTTTGGTGTTGATGACACCTGTTCCTATTTTAGTTGAATTGGCATGAAGAAAACTCTTAAAGATCATCGTTGATGCATGTTATGTGAAGAAATGTGATTAATTTATTTTGCTGCACATAAACAAAGCTATAGGTAAAGGGGATGGAAGCATCATTAATTCAATGCTGTTCTCAGATTATACAAGTTATGTTTCACTCGTGTTTATGATTGACCTTCTGCTTTGAAGCTTGGTAGTGTTAACAAGTTTATAACTGGGCTCCGCTGTTAACTTTCTTCAGGCTAAGTGAAACTTGTGCAAAGTTTTAGCACTGGAATCAGTATTTTAATTTCTTTGCTTTGTCACTGGCCTTGACAGAAGAAATCTGTTTAACCTATTTTTCATTTCTAAAGTGGTTTCAGATAGCTTTACAACCCCTTTCATGTGCTTTTTAAAACATTTTTATTGTGTTAGGCTTTGATTTGTGTAATAAGCCTTTCAAAGTGAGCATTTCAAAGTAAAGCATAGCTGGCAGCATTGCATTTCTCAATGTTTCGTGTGTGTGTCCAACAGTGCCTGAATGTACAGTGTGAGATGAATAGTTTCATTTTCTTGTTCTGTCTAGAAAAAATTTCCTTGGGACTCTTTGCCTTAGTATTTCTCCCTTTTTGGAAGGGAGGGGTAGGTGCTAAGGAAGAGGTGCTAATACTCGGCGCAGAAAGAAGTAGGTTGAATGTCAGTTTCTCTTCCCAGTTTGGAGTGCGAGTGGCCTTAATTGTAACATGTACATTCCCAAAGCATTTAATATGAGAGAGCGCATCTTGGAGATTTGTTGTTCAGTATGTTTTTTTCCCTTCTATTTGGTGCCTATACAACCGGTGGGCGGAAAAGTATAACAACAGAGGTTTCTGGAGAGTCTTAGGAGATATTAGGCTGTTTTATTGGGTTGTTTTTGGGTTTTTTGCTCAACCTCTCCCTGTTACACCTCTCTTCCCCTTCTTGGGCAACTGTGTGGGAAGTGTTTTCTTTTGGTGGTTCACTAGATTTGGATCTTAGTTTTAATTCTCTAAGATGCTGAGAACGACATGTTGCGATGGCCTGGGCTTCCTCAATTCGAGGTGGAGCCAACCAAGCTCAGCTGTGTACATAAGAAGGCTGATTGATTGTTACTGCTTCAGTAAAAGTGTCTGTCTTCTGGCAAGTGGTGCTTTTATTCCATTTATAATATAAAACAGGCTGGGTAACTTTAAAAAAAAAAAAAAAAGGAAAAAGGAGGGCAAAAGCATATTAAGATGGAAACTTACTAGAAGAACAAAATGGACTAATATATGCTCTCATACTATCACTTCTCAAAGTAAGATCAGTTATGCTAATTCTACTCTTCTGTATTTGAAAACTTGCTAGTGTCTGTAACAATCATCTTTATACTTTATTTCTAATATCTTAACTCAAATGCATTGGTAATGTGGATGATATAATGTGGCTTCAGATCTGCACATCATTTTCATGTAGTTCTGTGCAAACTGCAGTTTTGTTTTTTGTCTAAAAAGGTGTGGTTTTGTTTTAAAGGTGAAGAAGACAAAGAACAAACGTTAGTACGAAAGCTCAGCACTTCAGATGTAACAACTGAGAAGGTAAAGTGCTCTATGTCTGGAATATTGTACTTTGACGTCCCTCTAATTCCTCTTTATAAATTGTGAAGTCAGGTTACACTTTGTTTGACAGTATTACTCTTCAAAAACTGATGACGAAATGGATAGCAGGATTTTAATCTTATCGCTTCATTGAAATAAGACACTTAAAGATGTGTGGTTGTATATATTTTAAAGCCCTTTGTGAAATTGAAAAACGACACATTTAATGACTTTTAAATTGTCCTTTTTTTTTTTTTGCAAGAAGTTGCTTGATGAGGAGGAAGAGATGTCTGAATTGCAGCTTCGACTTCTTGCACTGCAGTCTGCCAGTAAGAAATGGCAGCAGAAAGAACAACAAGTGATGAAGGAAAGCAAAGAGAAATTAACAAAGACTAAAACTGTACAGAAAGTCAAAGTCAGTACAAAAACACATTCAACCAGAAAAACTAGCGCTCCAGGTAATGTGCTTAGTATTATTGAAGTGACTGGCAGTATTAGGTATTCTGATGCCCAGAATGTGATATCTTATGTCAGGTGGCTGATGATAGTTGTGGGTCTTTATCACTACATTGCATTTGTACAGCACCTTTCATCCTCGTCTCTTAAAACTTGTTAAGAGTAGCCTTTGGGGACCTGTGTGCTCATCCCTGGAAGTTGTTAAATACATTTATTTTTATTTAAAGCTAAGCAAACTTTGAAGAAACAACAAACAAAGGCATGGAAAAAGGTGCAGCAGCAAAAGGAACAAGACAGACGTCAGAAGGAAGAGGATATGAGAAAACAGGAGGAGGAGGAGGAGAGAAGAAAAAGAGAAGAAGAAATCCGAAAAATTCGAGACCTTTCAAATCAAGAAGAGCAATATAATCGGTTCATGAAACTTGTTGGAGGAAAAAGAAGGTCAAGAAGCAAGGTGATACAGAATGGTTTTGTGATACTGCATTGGATAAACATGTTCATATCTGAGATCCATGATTTTGGTAAATAATGGTTTAGTGAAGTATAGAATTTGGATCTAGGAATTTATTTTAATCCTGATCTGACAGATACTCCTCTGTGGGTTTGGTCATGTCACAACTTCTGCATAAATTTTATATATCTGCAAATAAGTGATAGGTAAGTGTTATTTCAGAAGTACTTAATGTAGTTCTGGCTTTATAGCCCTGAGAATACCACATTGTAGCTGAATTTTAAAATGGCTCTTTTGGATGCCAGACTTGGTAATCAGCATTTTCCAAAAAAGAGCTGAACTGCAGAAGCACATTTATCGGTGAACAGAGTCAAGTGAGTGATCAGAAAAACAGCTGTTACATTAGGATTTAATGCTGTCTAACTGTCTTTCCAGAATGTAGAGGGATACCTAAATGCAAACCTCTGAAAACTAGGAATATAGAATTGTCAATATCTAGTGTATCACTTCTATAACCTTGTCTCTGTCACCCTGGAAGTGACAGTAGACGCTGAAACAAAACCAAGTTCCGTGCATTGTTCATGTCTGCATTTACACTGATGTTCACGTCGTGTCATGCAGCCTCTGTGTTGTATTGTTGAGTTTGGAGTTTTGGTAAACAGATTATATTTTCCTTGTGTGGAATTGTGCGCTGTACGCCATTTATGGTCCAATCAGATCAAGTAATGTATTTCTAGTACTCTTTCTTGATTAGACCAGTAGAGACGGGGTTTTTTTCCTGGCCCCCTTTCCAAAAAAATGTTGTTCGAAACCTGTTCAGTCTCTACTTGTAGTTACAGGGAGAAAGTTATGACTTTACCTGTTAGATTTCTCTTCTTTCTTCCCAAGTGGAACTTGATTAAAAAGGCAGTTAGCAATATTAGGATGACTTCAAAGCAAATAAAAATGATTTAAAATAATCTGACTTGCACTTTTTGTATGCTTAGTCTTCAGATACAGACTTGAGACGGTCCTTAGATAAGCAGTCTACTGATAGTGCAGGAGGGATTTATCAGTATGACAACTATGAAGAAGTTGCCATGGATACAGACAGTGAAACAAACTCACCAGGTAAGACTGACGCTCAATTTCTGACCTGGTTGGAAAGGAAGAATGTTAAAAAGGGTTAAATATATTATATATGTTCTGTTATTTATTTTGTATATTAGTGTGTAATATGAGCAGTCTTATCTCGGGAGGAAGTGATCATTCTAGCAAAGAGGCTGAGTGAGTAATACCATGCATAGGGATTTAGAACCGACTCACAAGCATGTACTTGTGTGTTAAATAAAACCTCGTGAGGGCAGGGGTACATTTTTACTAAGAACAACCCTTTTGGAAAATACTTGCATTCACAGTGTCATAGACTCATAGATAATTAGGGTTGGAAGGGACCTCAGGAGGTCATCTAGTCCAACCCCCTGCTCCAAGCAGGACCATCCCCAACTAGATAATCTCAGCCAAGGCTTTGTCTAGGTAGGTCTTAAAAACCACCAGGATGGAGATACGACAACCTCTCTGGGTAATCTATTCCAGTGCTTTACTACCCTCCCAGTGAGAATTTTTCCTAATATCTCACGTAAACTTCCCTTGCTGCAATTTGAGACCATTGCTCCTTGTTTCATAGATTTCATAGACATTAGGGCTGGAAAGGACTTTGGAAGATCGAGTCCAGCCCCCTGCCCCAGGGGTAGTAAGTGAGCTGATGTCATAGAATCCCAGCAAGAAAAATATCCAGGTTTCTTTTGAAGGCATTCAAAGTAGGTGCTTGAACCACCTCCAGTGGCAGGCCATTCCAAACCTTGGGGGCTCGGACAGTAAAGAAGTTCTTCCTTATGTCCAGCCTGAAACGGTCTTGCAGGAGTTTATAACAGTTCATAATCCCTTGGGGCGCTCTGGTGAACAAGCGTTCCCCCAGGTCCTGGTGAACCCCCCTTATAAATTTATAGGTGGCCATCAGGTCGCCCCTGAGCCTGCGCTTTTCCAAGCTAAAAAGTCCCATGGCTCTCAGCATCTTGTCATAAGGTCTGTTTTCCTGACCTCTGGTCAAGCGCATGGCTGTCCTCTGGACTCTCTCAAGCTTCTCCACATCCTT
>NW_017729022.1:28772041-28779341 GCF_001723915.1 Gavialis gangeticus | reverse complement strand
ATAATCCCTTGGGGCGCTCTGGTGAACAAGCGTTCCCCCAGGTCCTGGTGAACCCCCCTTATAAATTTATAGGTGGCCATCAGGTCGCCCCTGAGCCTGCGCTTTTCCAAGCTAAAAAGTCCCATGGCTCTCAGCATCTTGTCATAAGGTCTGTTTTCCTGACCTCTGGTCAAGCGCATGGCTGTCCTCTGGACTCTCTCAAGCTTCTCCACATCCTTTTTGAATTGTGGAGCCCAAAACTGGACGTGGTACTCCAGCTGCGGCCTCACCAAGTCTGAGTACAATGGGAGAATGACGTCCTGGAATTTGCTTGAGAAGCATCTATGGATGCAAGCCAGTGTTTTGCTCGCTTTACTAGCTGCAGAATCACACTGAAGGCTCATGTTCATGTTGTGGTCAGTCCTGACCCCCAAGTCGCTCTTGTCCGTAGTGCTAGTCAGCGTAGCACTGCCAAGCCTATAGACATGCTGCAGGTTTTTTCCTCCCAAGGTGGAGAACCTTGCATTTTTCAGTGTTAAACACCATCAGGTTCTTGTCCGCCCATTTACTGAGCCTGTCAAGTTCAGCCTGCATTACCGTCCTGTCCTCAGGTGTGGATGCTTTTGTTCTATCACTTGCCACTACTGTGAACAGTCTAACTCCATCCTCTTTGGAACCAGTCTTCAGGTAGTTGAAGGCTGCTATTAAATTTCCTCTTAGTCTTTTCTGCTCCAGACTAAATAAGCCCAGTTCCCTCAGCTTCTCCTCAGAAGTCATGTGCACCAGTCCCCTCACCATTTTTCTTGCCTTCCACTGGACTGTCTCCAATTTGTCCACATCCTTTTTTTTAAGGGGGGTGGGGTGGGGGCAAAACTGAACACAGTTCTCCAGATGCGGCCTCACCAGTACTGAATAGAGGGGAATAATTACTTCTCTCGATCTGCTGGCAACACTAATACAACCCAGGATGCCATTAGCCTTCCTGACAACAAGGACACACACTGTTGGCTCATATTCAGTTTATTGTCCACTAGAACCCTCAGGTCCTTTTCTGCACAGCTGTTGCGTAACCATTTGGTCCCCAGCCTGTACGGGTGCATGGGATTGTTCCATCCTAAATGCAGGACCTTGTACTTGTCCTTATAAAACCTCATTGTTGGCCTAACTTCCTGAATCAGTAGCCTATACTCTGTTCAGGGCTAGGTGCAACCATCAAAGCAAAATCATGACACGTCCATTTGATACTGGGAGACTTGTATTGATACACAGAAGCAGCATATGATTAGCTAGCAAGCAAGCAAATCTCTCGCCACACACTGGGTTTCTAGGGATGGTCAAGGAATGCAGATGTCTGGCCAGTACACTGATCTGTGGGTCTGCTGCTTTGGTGACCTCAATTGCAGGCTGATGCCGGAAGAGAGAGTCTTTGTTTTCCACTTCAGGTTTATACCTTTAGTTCGTGCCATCTGTCCTGTGCCAGTGCTCAATTACTGGTGCATTAAGTCTGCTGCATTTGTTCAGCCAGTAAGCGGTTACTCGGATACAGTTCCCATAACACTGTAACTGGAGTTTTTCCACCCCAGAGTTGGCCTTGTTTTTGTGCTTCCAGCTGCACTTTTTATCTCCAATGAGACCCATTATGGCCTGGGCAAGACTCCCTCTCTCCCATCTTACCTTCCTTATCTGTGGGTGTGAATCACTGCTGTCAGGTTTTCTGTGGGAAACCTTTCCACTGCTGGTGGTTTCTGGGTCTTGCTATAACAAGCAAGTATTTGGCTATCCTTATGTCAAACAATAGTAATTTATGTTAACTATATATGTATTTATTATAATAACTCACTAAACTATAACATGTTAACTGCATATATGTGTACTAAAGAATAAATAACAGATCTAAACCCAAAAATGTAGTCAGCACTCATAAGACTTCTTTTGGTCCAAACCTCCAATTTGTCTAGGTCTCTCTCAATCCTAACCCTACCCTCCAGCATATCTTCTTCTCTCCTCTTTCTCCCGTGTGCGCCCCCCCCCGCCCCATGCCCTCCTGCAACTTGGTGTCATCTGCAAACTTGCTGAGGATGTACTCCATCCCATCTTCCAGGTCATGGATGAAGATATTGAATAAAACTAACCCCAGGACTGACTCCTGGGGATTGATACCAGTTTCCAACTAGTAAATCAATGGCTTGATGTCTACCTTTTGAGCCCAGCACTCCAGCCAGTTTTCTATCCACCTTACAGTCCATTCATCAAACCTGTACTTTCTTAGCTTGTTTGCAAGAATGCTGCAGAGACCCTATCAAAAGCCATGCTAAAGTCAAGTTATATTTACCGCTCTCCCCTCATCCATAGAACCAGTTATCTCATCGTAGAAGGCAGTCAGGTTGGTCAGGCATGACTTGCCCTGGGTAAATCCATGCTGACTGTTCCTAATCACCTTCTCCTCCAAGTGCTTAGGAAGTGATTCCTTGAGGGACCTGCTCCATGATTTTTTTTTTTCAGGGACTTGGGTGAGGCTGACCTCAGGTGGTCTGTAGTACCTTGGATGCTCCTTCATCCCTTCCTTAAAAGATGGACACTATTTGCCCTTTTCCAGTCATCCAGGACTTCTCCTGATTGCCACAAGTTTTCAAAGATCATGCCCAGCGGCTCTGCAGTTGCATCAGCCAACTTCCTCAGCACCATTGGGGTGCATCATGTCTGGCCCCTTGGACTTGTACACATCCAGCTTTTCTCATTGATCCCTATTCTGTTATTTTGCCCCTATTGGCTGCTCATCTTCTCCCCAGACTGTGCTGCCATGTGCTGTACTGACCTTGCCTGTGAAGACTGAGGTAAAAAAGGCATTGAGTCTTTTTTGCATCATCTATCATAACCAGGGATCAGGGTTTTCTGTTTCCCCTGGGGAAAAAGAGGAAATACACGGATTTCCCCCTTTACCCAAGGGGAATGTGAATTTCTCATTTTAAGAAGGAAACTCACACATTTTGCACTTCTGCAAAGAGCTCTCTGCGGCTGGCAAAGTTCCATCCTGCACAGGGCTGGAGGGAAGTGGGAGGAGGGCAGTCAGGCAGGGCAGCTTCATGTGTATATGGCTGCCAGGGAGGTTGGCGAGTAGCTCTCAGTACGTCTGTGGGGGCAGGATTGAGGTTCCCATAGGCAGATAGGGAGTGAATTTGGGCAGGATTGGGGCTGGAGCTGCTGCCCAGCTGGGTGGTGCATGGGGCTGAGAGCTGGAATGTGTGGCTGCAGGGCCCCAGCAGAGAGTGGGACTGGGCTGTGGGAAGCCCATCGGAGGAGAGGGGGGGACAGACATCCAGGGGGGACCATTTCAGGTGCAGGCGCAGGCTCCCTGCCCTGCTGTCCTCTCCCAGGGTCTCTGCAGCTCAGCAGGTGTGACCCAGTGCTGTAGGGCAGAGCGGAGCTACGCAGGAAAGTTCCTTACTGCCGTGAGTTCCATGCGGCCCTGGTGAGGCGCCCTCTACCCGTGTGGCAGCAGCGGCATGGGGTTGTGCCCTTTGCTGCTGCTGTGCAGGCAGGGGACACCTTGCCAGGGCAGTGAGGCATTTGCAGCAGTAAGGAGTTTCCCAGTGCATCCCTGCTCTGACTTTCAGTGTTGGGATATACCCACTAGGCTGTAGAGGCCCCAGGGGAAGCCAGTACGGCTGGGAGCCAGAGCCTGCAGCAGGCAACCCATGCCCATCCCCACCCAATGCACAGATCTGGTGGGCATGGGTCCTCCTTGCCCCCCTGGGAGTTTGTGCAATGATGGGGTGCCAGCCCCACCTACTGCTTGAGCCTGAGGCAGCAGGGGTGGGGGATCTGGGCTTTGTGCTCCACTCTGCTGTGGCAGCCAGGGCTTGGGTGCTGTAATGGAGGGCAGGGAGCTCTGGAACTGGGTCCCTGGCTGCATAGCTCTGGCAGCTGGGGGCTCCATCCAGCAGGGCTGGGGATGGGCGGGATACTGTGGATGGGGGGGCAAGAGCTACCAGCAGGGCTCAGGTGGCTAAGGGGGAGTGAGAGGCCCCAGCAGGGCTGGGGGGCTATGGCTTGTGATTGAGGGGCCTGGACCTTCGTTCTGTGAGCTAACAGGGCAGGGGGAGCTCTGATTTTTCCATGATGATAAACCCAAAATCAAATGCCAAAATGTATCCGTATGTAGGATTTATTTTATTATAGTGATTGAGGCACTGGTATGCTTCCAAACTGCTTTAAAATTGTAAATATATCAATAAAACATTGTGTTCAGCTGATACCTGTATATTTTATGGCCTTTCATTTTAATTATGGTTGGGGGGGGTGTTATCAGAAAAGTTGCATTTTTTTTTTATCAGAGGAAACAAAGGTCCCTGGTTATTAGGTTGCCTCCCTCATTCATTAAGGGTCTCGCTTTCCCTGATCATCACCTTGTTGCTGACATACTTGTAAAAACGTTTCATGTCCCTTGCTAGCTGCAACTCCAGTTGCACTTTGGCCTTCCTGATTTCATCCCTGAATGCCCAAGCAGTACTTTTTATACTGTTCCCTGATCATTTGTCCAAGTCTCCACTTGTAAGCTTCCTTTAGCTTATTAAAGAGTTCCCTGCTAAGCCAAGCTGGTCTACTGCTATACTTGCTAGTCTTGCTATGCAATGGGATGGTTTGTTCCTGTGCCCTCAATAAGGTTTCTTTAAAATACAACCAGCTCTCCTGGACTTCTCTCCCCCTCAGACTGGCCTCTAGCCCATCAGTTTCCTGAGTGAGTCAATGTCTGCTTTTTTTTTTTGAAGTCCAGGGTCCTTACTCTGCTGCTCTCCTCCCTTACTTTCCTCATGATCCTGAAATCAGTCATCTTGTGGTTTCTGCTGCCCAGCTTGCTGTCCACTTCCATGTTCCCCAGTAATTCTTCCCTGTTTGTGAGCAGCAGGTCAAGAAGAGCATGATCCCTACTTGGTGTCTCCAACACTTCCACTAGGAAGTTGTCCCCAACACTTTTCAAAAACTTCCTGGATTGCCTGTTCACTGCTATATTGATTTTTTTTTTTAAGCAGATGTCAGGGTGATTTTCAGGTGCCCCTTGGAAATCAGGGCCTGTGTTTGGGGGAACTTTGGCTGGCATCCTCCTGATCTGGTGGTCTATAGCAGATGTGTCCCCCTCTGACTTCAACCCACAGAGTTTCAACAGGTCTATCTTCACATCATATAAAATAAAAATATAAAATATTTTAAAAAGTAGCAATAAGACATGAAATGGATCTATGTATGTTTTGGAGGTATGAAAAAAATAAATACTGTCTCCTGTTTTGGTTTCACTTACCAAAAATTGAGTGGTTTGTAAATCAAGTGCTTCTGCACTTTGTTTTATTGTGATGATTTGAAGTGAGATTATCAGTAAATTGATCTGTGTAACCTAGGCTGGTGGTTGGTAATTACCAATGTATTTTTGTTGTAGCATCTTCTCCAGTACAGCCTCCCTTCTTTGAGTGTCCAATGGGATATTTTCCTCCTCCTCCTGCACCACCAATTGCCTTGTCATTGCCACTTCCAGTTCCGGTAAGCAATGAAACTTAAAACAAATTATGTTGGCTCTAATTATTTGAATTGATGTTTCTTTAAAGTACATTTTGGATCCTGTATTTCGTTTCTTTAAAGTATTTGAAAATTTTTGTGACCTCTTGTAGACTTTTGGCATTTTCTGGTGCCACTGGGCCTCTTCTACTGCTGATTTGTTCCCTTGCTTTAGTGAAGTAATTTGGAGTGATTTAGTCTTTTTCCAGGACCAGCCAAATCAAGCAGTTCTTTCAACCTCTTAGAGTTTCTCTGGTTTCTGTCTCTGTTGCTGCTTGGGTTCCAGTCAGTCTCTTGCTTTACTTTTTGCTTTAGAGTAGAGATGTCAAACTCATCTGGCCCTGTGGTCTGGATGAATGGTGTGGGGCCAGTATACAGCCCAGATTAATCCCAAGTGAAGGCTGGTCCTGTGTGTGACATGCATTGCAGACCAGCCAGGCCTTGTGTGTGTGGCTGGTGCACATGCTGCTTGAGTCAACTGTCAGACCTAGAGCAAGGACCAAGGACCATGGGCCACTTCTTTGACATGCCTGCTTTAGAGAGTTATATTTATCACTTCCAGATTGCATAGCTGAAGAAGAAGGGAGCTCAATTCTTTCTTCCATCCTCGGCTTTATTTCTAGGCTCTCTATATAAGTAAGCATCCTTTTGCCCATATTAATCACAAATAGACAAGGTCCTGCTGTTGCTCTATTTCATGTCTTTTCCACTCCCTCTGTCAGGGATGCAGTGTCACTTTCAGCTAGACTCTGGTTGCCTTCTCTCATGTGATTCCAGTAGCAATTTATATACCTATTTGTTTGGCTTCCTCTTCCAGGTGCATGCAGGCAATTTTTTTTCCTTTTTTTTGTTTAGGTGTTGCTTCTCATTTTATAAAACTTAAATACCTTCAAAGGACTTTGTAAGAACACTGCCTGGGGCAGTTCTTAAAGCTTTATCACAAGGTCACAGTTTCTTAGCAGTAAATTAACGTGTTTCTAGCTTTGGGCTGCCGTGGCTAGTCTGGTTCTATTCCCAAATTAACTTGTTTGTACCCAGCTACTGTACAGTGTAGTTATGCCCTTATTGTCACTGCCTGGCTGCTTGCCTGCCTTTGTAAATAGGAGCAGCTTTTTTTAGCTTCAGCCTTTTTGTGTCTGAACTGCAATATTTGAGTTATGGTTCCAAACCCTGATGTAATCTGTTTTAATTTGACCTTTGCTAATTTATCCAGAATAAACAATAGTTAGATTTTTCAATTTTTTTGTTTGTTACTTTTTAGGCAATACAGCCTTTAAGCCAACTTTATATGGATAGCATTTCTTGTGTTTCTCTTGAACCTCCTCCACCTCTCCCACCCCTTCCACCTGAGGAACCTGAACAGCCACCAAAACCTCCGTTTGCAGATGAGGAGGAAGAAGAGGAAATGCTGCTACGAGAAGAGCTTCTCAAGTCTCTAGCTAATAAACGAGCTTTCAGATCTGAGGTATTCCATTGTGTAATCTGTGAATATAGCCTCTAGATGGCAGTTTTGATCTTAATTATAAGTGTGACCTGCAACACATGGGGAATAGGCTCATTTTATGCTATTTTATTGATATGTAACATGGCCCTGAGTTAATTTAAAGAATCTGTTTTAAATTTGCCAGTTTCATCTGATCTGGTATGACTGGATTATGACACTTCAAGGGACTGAAAATCAGTTTGGAGGGAGGAGAATTTATGTTTGTTTGTTTGTTTGTTTGTTTGTTTGTTTGTTTGTTTGTTTGTTTGTTTGTTTGTTTGTTTGTTTGTT
>NW_017729022.1:28770602-28772030 GCF_001723915.1 Gavialis gangeticus | reverse complement strand
TTGTTTGTTTGTTTGTTTGTTTGTTTGTTTGTTTGTTAAATAAGTGAAAAGTGAATAAACTCTTGGAGTGGAATTGGAATTTTGTAGCTGTGATGGTCCAGGAAAAGCATGATAGGCAAGGATTTGGGTTATATCTTTTATTGGACCAACCGTATAGTTGGGAGAGAGGTTTGATATGCTTTCAATGCCTTCCTGTCTGCTGTTTTAACTCAAGCTGCCTGCTTCTCAAGACCTGTGAAAGGTTTTGTCAAACCTTTCTCTTAACATTTTGTTAAATTATCTCTTACAGTTAGTTTAACTAAAGGTATTAAAAAAAAAAAAAGTTGCTTCTCCTAAACTCTTGGAATAATTCAGCATCGCTTACCTTGTTCATTTAAAGTTGAAAGGGCTTTTACTTTTAGTTTCCTAGCAACAAGCGTTGCTAGAAAACTAGAACATGACACAATATTTAAAGTAAAAACCACCCTAATTCTTCCCCTACTTTTAGTGAAAATAAAATTGTCTGCCCTTTTGGCATCATGAAAAGGTTGCAGCTATTTTTCCTTTGTATATCACTTTTAAACTGGAGCACAGCCATTCTTACCCAATACATTTTTGGCATTGCTATGCAACTCTATATATAGTAGTAATGGTATACCTTTCCGAAAAATTATATATATAGTAGTAATAGTATACCTTTCTGAAAAAAGTTGGGTGGTTTTCTGGGTGGTATAGTGTCTGCTTTCAAGAGTTTGTGGAAATGGCAGGGGCACTATCATGCTACTGCTTTTAATTAATTTCAGTCTACAGTTCTGTACTTCTTAAACACTTTGACCTAGTGCTTTGTGCTTCTTTCTGATTTGGATTTTTAAAATTTTATTTTCTTAGGAAACTTCAAGTAATAGTGGTCCACCTTCACCTCCTGTTCCTGACAATTCTCAGTCTGTGCCAAGAAGCAATTTATCAGCAGTCAGTATTAATACTGTATCCCAGCCTCGGGTACAGAGCACAAAGTTTGTTAGAGTACCTCGACCTTCACGAGCAGTGATCACGGTAAGTTGAAGTGATCAAATTAGTTGAAGCCTTCACTTTATAAGACCACCCAGCAAAGTTGTCTTGGACCAAAACGAGCAAACAGATTTCAGCTATTTTGGCAGTTGAGCACAAAATGGTATAGACATTTCAGTTAAACATTATTCGAATAGCTGATTACTTTGGTAATCAGCATCTTTTAATCTTAAAGAAACAAGGTGACACAAGAATTATTAACATTTAGGACCTTTTATATCTTCAAAGCACTGTAAGCGTTTAGAAGCCTAATCCAAAGTCCATTAAGTTTCTGAAAGAATGTTTTAAATATGCTTCAGTTTGCTTTGGTGGTGTTTTAGTAAATTGAAGATTTCAAAGAAGATTTTGCAAGCAGAACATGGTTTAGTTTTTTGATTTTCT
>NW_017729022.1:28758810-28770591 GCF_001723915.1 Gavialis gangeticus | reverse complement strand
TTTTTGATTTTCTTTTCCCTACTCCAGGCCTCATTTTTAAGGAAGGTAGATACTTGACATGGCAGTGCTAATCTAGTAGTCCACGTGTCAGATATTTAATCATGTTTAGTGTGGACACTGAAAGACTTGAATTTGATTTTAATAGATGCTGGGGGCGGGAAACAAGTTCAGTTCAAGTCAATGAGATTTGTGATATTCCTCATCTTCCTTGAGCCTTGGAAATGGTTCATGATCCTCTTATGATTTTGGGGGGAAGACAGCAGAGTCAGTTATAAGTTTGAACAGAATGGCTGGAGGTGTTTCGTTTGCCAGTAATGGCAGATACCAGGGAGAGTAATTTAAATAGGGGATTCCCAGCTCTAGATATATCCTGTGTAGATTGTAGAGCAGGGGTAGGCAATGTTTTTTGGTTGGAATGCTGAAAACTCCTGCAATACCTATTTTGGAAGGTGCCGGAGTGCCGGCATGCCAGAAAAACAAAATGAGGGCAGGGGATACATGGCAGGATGCCCTGCTTTTGCCCCCTACCCCCCCATCCCAGGCTCTGTGGCTGTCAGCAGCTTCCCAGAACCTGAGCCAGCTGCAAACATCTGCTGCCTCTCCACCCTGGCCCCAGCTGCCTCCCAGACCTGGCTCCAGGCAGGCAGCACATACCTGTTGTGCTGCCCTTGCCGCTTGGAACTGGGTGTGGCGGGGGGGCACTGCAGGGGGGTGCAGAAGGCTGCCTGCTCCAAGCTCCCCACTGCCGTGCCACGCTTCCCTTGTGTGCATGGGAGCAGCGTGGGCAGCAGTGTAGGGTGGTGCTCCTTGCTACTGCCCCTTCCTGTAGGGAAGTGTGGTATGTATGAGCTGCTTGTGGTACTCATGCTGCAGGTTGGCCACCCTGGCATATACAATCTAGTTGTTAATGATTCATAGCTCAGTTAATTTTAACATCTATTAAAAGTTGATGGGTAGATCTTTGGTCATTTTTTTTCAGCTGCAGTTTCTTATTTGCAGCTCTTCATCTTGCAGAGCTGTTCTAATAAGAAAGTTTGTTTTTTACCAACAGCAATGGAAAGTCGCACAGTTTTTGTGCTTGCTAAATTAGTTATTCTTTGCAAATATTCTGTTTAATGTGTAGAACAGAAATGCTATTGATTTTGTATTTTAAAGGAATCAACAGATCACTTGTACAGTTTCTTCCCCCACTTACGCTGCAACAAATGTATCATTAATTCCCATCAGTCTGAACTTTGAAAACATTGTTCTCATGTACTGATGAAAAATCTTGTAACTTGTGCCATTTTAATTAAAGTCCTTTTTCTGAAAATCAAGTGATTGCATGGGAATGTCCATTCAACTTTCTATATACGAGTTTCTAGTCCTTATGGCTGTGGAGGAAAAAGTCTTGAAAATATGGTAAAAAAATATACCCTGAATGCTTATTGGCCTTCCCTTTTTTTTTCTTTTTAATCCAGCATTCTATTTAACCAGTCAGGAACTTGTGATGTTTTGGGCTTGACTCAGAAATTTTAATGCTTAGTGTTTGCAGTAGTGCAATAATAAAGATTCTACATTTTAACCAAAAGTGATAGTAAAGGAACACACACAATTTTCAGATTTATTCCCCCCTTTGTAGGAACATATCTGTGTTGTATGTTCCCAGTTTGTTTGAGAGGAACAGTTAAGTGTAAGTGATCAGGACTGCTGTTTAGCTCTGCTGTTCCAAATGACTGTTATTGCAGAGGTATAGCTGCAGGAAATATGGATAGTAATCTCAGGATTTTTTAGATGAGGAATATTAAGGATCCAGGAAGATGCAGAGCATTTCTTTTTTTTTTTCTACCAGATATGAGATAATGGAATTTTTGTTTTAAATCTCTACAACAGCAGAGGATGGTATTCTGAGGTGAGGGTGAGAATTATTCTGGGTGGATTTGATTTAAATCAAATTGCTTTAAATCATAATTTAAATCACTGGCCAGGAAGCTTTGATTTTATTCATTGTTTTCTTCAAAAAGTGCATTCTTTTTGTATGATATCCTTTATTCATTTAACTTCTTGAAACTGCACTTTTAGAGACAGGTAAGGGCTTGACTGTGTGCACAAACTTACAGACAATGGGGCTGATGGTTGGGTAATCAGGTGTGTTATTTCTCATCTCCATATACTGTTGTTAACAAGGATGTTATTTCTGGAGACAGTACACTCTACCTATGTCTGAAGAAGGGTGTCTGTGCCTGAAAGCTTGCAAAGAACACTTTTTCCAACTATTTAGTTGGTCTGATAAAAGATATCACATCTACCCAAAGAACCTTTTCTGCCTGTGATCTCTGAAGAGACAAATCCAGTTTGAGAACTGAAACTAAGCATCACAGAGATGCTTAATGGGATCTTCTAGATTGGGCATTGAGTCCCATTGGGTAGAGTGGTTTTCTTTAATCTTTATTAATCTATAGAGAACCCTTTAGGAACCTCATAAAATTGGGCTCCTAATATAATCCACAGCCTGTCGTTACCTATTTCTAAAACTTCTAAAAAGGTTACATGAATATATTGTCTCAAATAGTATGTAATTAGAAGTTATAATCCGTATTCTGTGATGATATTTTTGAGCTTTAACATATCTTAAATTAAAACTATATGTTTTTTTTAAAGCATCTTAAAAATACAATTAAATAAAAACATCTGATTTAAATTTAAAAAATCCGATGTTATTTATTTATTTATTTTAAAAGCATTGATTTTTATCCACCCTGGAATTATTCCACAGTTATCCCGACTGATTGACATTTGCCAAGCCTACGTTTAGGAAGTAGAAAGAAGATTTGGGGAGAGCGTGGTTGCCTACAAGTGTAGGTTCTATATGTACAATTATTTCTCCCACTCATTCTCATGAACTGTCTTTTGAGAACTGTCACTTTTCAAAATATAAATTGCAGAAAATGCTTTCCTATCTTATGTGACTTTTGCCAGACACTTAAGGGTTCTCATAGTGGAGGCATAAAACTACTCAAATATATCAAATGGATTGAAGATTCTCAAAATGAAGTCAGATATAATTCTATAATTACCATTGTTATGTATTTTATAGCTTCCAAAGCACAAGTCAGTGGTGGTGACGCTAAATGATTCAGATGATAGTGAATCTGATGGAGAACCATCTGACTCAACTAACAGTGTATTTGGTGGACTAGAATCTATGATCAAGGAAGCAAGGAGGAATGTTGAGGTAAATAAAATACCTAATTAATTTTAGTAGTTCTGTAAAAACCTGAAGTTAAACCGTATTTTTTGGATCTACAGATATGGGGTTGTTTAAAAAAGATTTGAATAAATTTTTCTGGTACTCTGCCTAGGCAATCATATTTTCATTGCATTACAATTCTAATGTAACTCTGTTTTAGTTAAAAATAGTAACCCGCAACCTAAATTATATGAAAATATGTAATTGAAAAATGAAACTAATGCAGACCTCTTCACTTTTTGCAGATAAAATAAAGAGCTAATATTCAAATATTTTTCCTTCAAAAGCCTTTTAACATTAATTTTTTTAAATCTAAAACTGCTTAAAGCCTTTAAATTTTATATTTAAGTGTTCCTTAAGGAAAACTATAACTTGTAGTAAGCACTTGAATTTTTTAATTTAGATTTGTATGTATGATTTGCATATTTGGATTTCTCTTTTTAATAGGCCTCAAAAACCAAAGCTCCTCCAAAGTCAGAAAAAGAAAATGATCCAATGAGAACCCCAGAAGCTTTACCAGAAGATAAGAAGATAGAATATAGACTTTTAAAAGAAGAGATTGCCAAGTATGTTACTTTGTCATCAAAATAACTTTTGCTTTATGCTATTCAATAATCAGTCCCTTTAATTGAGACAAAAAGCTTATCATATTTAGAGATCTTTAGAATTGATCTGTAGTGCATCTTTAGTTTGAAACATAGCCTTATTACTTTCTAGACTGGACAATATAGCTACATACCTGTGTTACATGAGTGTGTGTGTGTTCAGAAAACATGACTCCCGAGCGAATCTAGGCAGATTTGGATAGATTGAGAAAGTGGGCACATCAGAATAGGATGCAATTTAACAAGGATAAGTGCAAGGTGCTGCACCTTGGGGGGAGAATCGCCAATACACCTACAGACTGGGAAGTACCATTCTGAGTATCACAGCAGTGGAAAGGGATCTCAGAGTCTTAGTCGATGCAGAAATGAACATGAGTTGCCAATGGGACAAGGTAATAAGTAAGGATAACTGTACTTTCTTGCATTAGTAGGTGCATCACGAGCATCTCTAGAGAGGTGATACTTCCCCTCTATGCGGCATTGGTCTGGCTGCAGTTGGAGTACTGCGTCCAGTTTTGGGTGCCGCACTTCAGGAGGGGTGTGGATAACCTTGAGAGGGTTCAGAGAAGGGCTGCTCGTATGGTTGAGGGCCTGCGGGTAAGATCCTATGAAGACGGACTGAGGGACCTAAATCTCTTCAGCCTCCGCAAGAGAAGGCTGAGAGGTGATCTTGTGGCTGTCTGCAAACTCATCGGGTGGGGGGTGTCAACAGGGAATCAGGGATACTCTGTTTACAAGGTGGCCTTTGCGGTTACTAGAAATAACAGCCACACACGCTAAAGGAGAGTAGATTTAGATTGGATATCAGGAAGAAATTCTTTACGGTGAGGGTTGCTAACATGTGCAGTGGGCTTCC
Source organism: Gavialis gangeticus (assembly GCF_001723915.1). NCBI lineage: Eukaryota > Metazoa > Chordata > Crocodylia > Gavialidae > Gavialis > Gavialis gangeticus. The sequence continues at coordinate 28,765,901 of NW_017729022.1, read as the reverse complement.
AAGGGAGGTGGTGCTTTTCCCTTACCCTGAAGGTGTTCAAGAAGAGATTAGACAGGCACCTAGCTGTGGTTATTTAACCCCATTTCTCTTTCCTGCCTAGAGCAGGGGGTCAGAATTGATTATCTACAAGGTCCCTTCCGACCCTAGAAATCTATGAAATCTAACTAACTGAAAATTGCTGGAGATTTAATTCTTAATTTGTCTGTTCTAGCCGTGAGAAGCAGCGCTTAATTAAGTCTGATTCACTGAAGAACAATTCATCTCCTGCAAATTCTGATGGTGAAGTTGATGGGATCAGTAGAATAGCAATAGTTACAAAACAAGTGACAGAAGCGGAAGCAAAACTTAAGAAACACAAGTAAGTCCTTCAGCATGATGTAAGCAATATGCTGAATTTTGTCTAAAGGGGATGAAAAACTCAATTTTTTTGGATGTTTATTTTTTCATTATAATGGCCTTCATTATCCATAGTTTTGTATCTTACATAGTCATTTTTCAGTCCACTAAAGTGTAGAGTTATAATACCATCTGACAGTGTTATATCCAATTGATTTGTGTCAATGACTATACTCTTGTACTGATGATACCATTTCAAATTACTTTGCTTTTGATAAATTACATTTATCAACTGTCATTCCAGTAAAAAGGAGACTGCTTCCACTCTGTGTAGATCAGTCTGTAGGCTGGCACATAAAAAATGCGTGTATCTGTAAAACTAAAAAAAAGATTTCTAATTAAAATTTCTAATTAAAACTTCTGAGCCAAGTGCTTCCTCTGTGGTGTGGCACGCGGGCCCTGTCTTTCCTCTTTTGAGGCATGTTTGATAGGCCTGCTGTCCTCAGGTGCTATCAGAATAAAAATAGATTAGTACCATTTTCTTTGTAATTAGATGGCTGAATGTTTTCCTGTGCGTCCTTTCTTTAAACTTGCTTCTGTATGTCACCTGACCATAAATTTACTGTGCAGAAGTTAGGTGTCCCACAGCCCTCTTCCCTGGCTCTGACCATCATGGCTCAAGACTTATTTACTGGGCTTCCAACCAAATTGCTCTTAATTTGGAGTCAAGTATTAGCAGAAATGCTTCTCTCCACTGCGCCCCCCACCGCCCTGCACCAAGTTTGTGTTTTTCTGCTCCTAGTGCTGCTTCCTTTGGAAGCAACTGATGCCTGTCCTTCTGCAAGTCCAAGTGATGGCTTAGCTCCTCAGCCTGGATTAGAGGAGGCCTGAGCTGCTGCTTGACAAAATATGACCCTGGAGTGGTATTTTTGGAACTCTTAAACATCTAAAACTTCCAACAAGACATTTAAGATGTGCTTCTTGCTTACTCCACTCCTAAATTTCAAATGACAGCATAGACTAAATCTGTATTTCAGTGTTTTCAATTGCTTAACTGTTCAATACATATTTTGGGCAATCTCATTGAAAGTTAATAGATTTTAATTTTTACAAAAAAGCTTCAGATGTTTTAACTTGGGATTCAACATGGCATTGCTGGGTTTATGAAGTTTTGATGTTCAAAAATCTGTGTTCCTTAATGTATATTTTTGTTTTTTTGTTTTTAGGCTTCTCTTGATGAAGGATGAATCTGTTTTAAAGCATTTGCTGCAGCAAGAGGTAAAGAAAAGAGAAAATGTTCGAATTGCTGAAAATAAGATTAATAAACTTGCTGAGCAACTGCAAGCAACTGAGAAGATCCTGAATGTTAATAAGATATTTTTGAAAAAGCTTCAGGAACAGGTAAGTTATTTGGGGTTTTTTATTTAGTAAATCTCTTGTTCAAGTAATTTGCTAGAGCTAATAAACTTCTTATATATTTATAGGGGAATTCCTTTTTTTTTTTTTTTTTTTTAGAGGTGTGTGATTTTTACATATTCTACATAATATATAAATTAGTTAATTGTGCCTAAGTTTTTTGTCTAATGAAACTGTAGAGGAGAGGGTCATTTTATGTTGTATTTCCAGATTCACAAAGTTCAACAACGAGTTGCAGTGAAAAAAGCTCTGGCGTTAAAATACGGAGAAGAGCTTGCTCGAGCAAAAGCAGTGGCTAGTAAAGAAATTGGAAAACGAAAACTGGAACATGATCACCTTGGAGTAAGTCACTTGCACAAACTTGCATCAATCTCTGGTAAAAAAGGCATAACATTTGTCTGGTCAACTGATTCCAGAATTTTCAAGTAAGAACCAAAGCAAGCGGAAAAATACTCTTTTTAAAAGATGAATTAGGAAGGAAGGAAGACTTGTTTTTTGCTTTTTCCAAGTACACATCCTTTGTCTTAATATTTTAAGAGTCTTGCACTTTCTTTAAAATCCAACAGAAAAAAGGTATTTTTGGAACATTAGTGGTGTTAGATCTTTACTCCTATCTCTTCGTTGGATAGCTCCTGAGCAAAGTTTATATCTGCTTTGTGGGGAGTGTTTCTTGCAACCTTATAATATTATTGAGAGCTTTTGAAGATCTTGTTTAGGCTCTCCAACAAAGATACTTAGAGGAGTGGCCAATAATAATATTTTGGAAAAACAAGCTGAAGAAGGCGGGGAAAATGGCACTTTTTCTTAAGTTTGTGTGCATGTGTAGCTGCTTAATAGTTCACCTTTTTAACTTAACGCTTTTATGTTTGACCCCTGCAGTGATGTAGGCTAATTTAATTGAAAAAATGCTAAATATGTCAGTGGAATTGTGGCAAATTGTTGTGGTTTTCCTGCGATTTGTATATATTTTCTGGCAAGAGTGTTTTACCCATTTTTCCCTCCTATCAATATTTTAGTAACTGAAAAGATTAAATTAAAGGAATTTGTTTTCTTTATAGCCAAGCAAAATGTTGAAACTGGATAATTCCCCTGCATCAAGTCCAAAGAAACATTCAGCAGAGTTGATTGCATTGGAAAAGAAGAGACTCCAGCAATTAGAGTATGAATATGCCCTAAAGATTCAGAAACTAAAAGAAGCTCGTGCACTTCAAACCAGGGAACAACCAAATATTATCCCAAATGTAGAAGAGGAATCTGAATTTGCATTACCTCAACCATCGCTTCATGATCTGACACAAGACAAACTGACCTTGGATAGTGAAGAAAACTATTTTGATGATGAGGTTTTATCTAACTCAAATAGAGAACGCCGGAGATCTTTCAGAGAATCAAATTCTTTTACTAAACCAAATCTTAAACACCTGGACACCCCTAAGCAGGAGACTATAAATAAACTTTCTAAAAAGACGATGGATGAGCCTGAGCTTTTCCTTGGGTTGAATATTGATGAACTGAAAAAACTTTATGCTAGAGCTGATAGCTTGAAAGAGCTGCTAATGAAAAATACTGCCTTCATGACTTCTAAGGAAGTGTCTTTATGTGGTCAGGTGAATGCATTCTTCAGTTCCTTCTTCATACTAAAGTTGTACTGTATTAAAGTTTTTTGCCTTATTAAAAGACTAAGCGTATGTACTATTTTGGTTACTTAAATTGCATTTATTTACTTAAATTACATTTGTTTCCTAGGAAATTTCAGTAGATGTGGATATCGTTACAGCACAGAGTAAACAAACAGAAGTGAAACCATTTCCATTTGGACCATATCATAGTCCCCTTCTAGTTTTTAAATCTTACAGGTATGAAGACTGTTGTCATGTGTGGCTTTTCAGCATATGGAGTATTTTACTTGCCTTCTGTGGTGTGTGTGTGTTTCTTTTTATTGTTTCCTCATATTAGTTATAACACATTTCTAAGAATAGTTTGTCATGTTATAATGAGATTTCTATATTTGCTTAAAAATGGTTTGCCATCCCAGATGCAGCTTATTACTGCACGTACGCTTAATTTTTTTCTGTTTAATTTCTCTGTGCTTTAGACCAGCACCTAATTTGATTGTTAGTTGCCTTTTCTCTTTCAGTTACTTAATCATTGTGCAAAAAATTGCATCCAAATAGTGTGACAATCTGTTGTTGCAAACTGATTTTTTGCATTGGGATTAGAGCAGATTCAAAGATGGAGGGGATTTCACTGAAACATGAAAAAAATCTCAACAATAGGAGTGTATGTTAGCTTATAAATGATGGTGCCCTACAGATTTATGTGGTACAGCAAATTTAATTTCTGTGCTGTATTATAGCAGACAGGTGGAAGATGGCATTCCTGTAGGAACAGCTTTACTTGCTTTCTTTGTATTTAAAAAAAAAAAAAAAGTAGTAGAATGAAATTAGAAATCTCAAACTTGAAATGCTGTCTTGCCAGATGCAGGGATTTTCTTTTTTTATTTACAATAGTTTAAACTGGTTTTGGTTTCTGTACATTGCTTTTGAAATCTCTACCATTAAGCTATTTCACTTTTTTTTTTTTTTGGTTAGTTAATTCCCAGTAAATTGCCACTGTTTGGCTTGATGCTGATACTGTTTGATTTGTGTTGAGTTTGCTCTTCTGATAATGTGCATTTCATTCCCCATTTGCACGACTGAAGTTCTGCATGTAATGGGGGGTCAGTATGGTGGAGCAGACTCCCACAGACTGTAAAAAAATTGTACTTCTGTGTTTCCCTCAGATCAGCAGTACTTCTACACTAATAATAATTAGATGCACAAGCTTATTGCAGGAGGCAACCTCCCCCTAACCCCACCATCCAGTGTCGTGCCCCCCACCAACTTATTTTTCAACTTGTCTGTCTTTATCATTTGTATGATATTTCTTTCTTCTTTTTTAGGTTTAGTCCCTATTTTCGAACTAAGGAAAAACTTTACCTCAGTTCAGTAACCTATAGCAATATGATTGAGCCAAAACAGTGTTTCTGCCGTTTTGATTTAACAGGCACATGTAATGATGATGATTGTCAGTGGTGAGTACTTTTCATCTTTTATTCATTTAAAGTACATCTCTGTAGAGATTTATTCTTAAAGATCTGCATGCTTGAAGTTGTATACAAGGTTTAGAGCAGAAAGTTATTTTAAATACTTATCTATGGAAATATAATGTGATGGAAATATAACTGATGTGCCAGCCATCTGTTATATTGTTAGGGAATCTTCACCTAAACTTGGAAAAAGAGTATTAGTTGAATTTTGAAGGTTGCTACACTATTATCACATTTGCTTGAATATAAAATGACCCTGAACATAAGATGGCCCCCTCCCAATATTTAGATTCTATATATGGAAAACTTATACATTTGTTTTAATTTTACAGGTATTGCATCTAATTATTGGAGGTTTTGCCTCATGCCCCCTTCCACTGCTACAGCAGGGAAAATTTAAATAAATTTAAATGCTGCTACCCACCTCACGTTGTCAATTCAGAAGCTCCAGTGCAATTATTAAAATGTAGGCTCATAGCCTTTGTTAAAGCATCATGATCCCCTTGGGATGTGTGTACCCCATTTTGAAAACCAGTAAGCTGGGAGATTTGAGTCTAATTTGGTATCACTGTGTACTAGTCGGTCTGCTTAAATTGTCATCTTATTGCTTACCATGCAATCTGTCAAACGAGATTGAGATGGATTTGACTACTTATGCTGGAGTAGAGGATTTGTGTGGTGGGTCTGGGTATGTAATGTGTATTAGATAACATTAGGGATGTTATTTCTGAGAAGGATGTTCCTAGTAAAATAAACCTCTCCATCAGATGCCCAGGAATGTCTTGTAAACCCAACTGTTCTATTCAGGTGGTAGTTTGCCAAAATACCAAGATAGAATGGTTTACGTGTTTTTATTAAATTGCTTATTTCAGAATCCAGGATTGCATTAAAATAACATGAGGAAGTTTTAATTTGCACATTATTGTAATTACAATTTGTGTTTTTAGGCCTCTTAAACAAATTTCAGGGCAGCTTACAAATCGTGCTCCTTTGATTTGTTTGTTAACATTTGCTACTCTTAACACTTGCTGCTTTGTTGGGTTTATGCTTAAGTAGCCTTTATATGAAATCTTTATATGTTAATATATATTATTTTATATATTAAATTATAATTATACTAATTTCCCTTTTTTATTTTAGGCAGCATATGAAAGATTGCACTCTTAGCCGAAAACAGCTATTTCAAGACATTCTCTCTTACAATTTAGATCTGATTGGCTGTTCAGAGAAAAGCACAGATGAGGAGATAAGCACTGCTACAGGTTAAAGTTGTCTATTTTTGTTTTTTTTATTTTTTCCTACTAAATGTAAAAACAAGCAGTTGTTTTCAAGTGATGACTTGCATTTTCAGTGGAAGTTCTAGGATTAAAGCAAGACTTTCTGTGATCATTTTACTTGGAATAAGATGGTGCTCTACCCAGAAGGGGAAAATGTACTTAGTGTGCCAATCCACAGATAACTTCCTTGAAGTAGACAATAACTTTACTTCCCCCCACCCTGAAAAAATCTCATGAATTTTATCTGGCTGTTTTACTCCAGTAAGAAGCTAAGGAAATGAGGTGTGAAGATAATTTAATGGAGTGCTGCTTTCTTAGTGGAACAAACTAGGGCAATAATTTCAATAGGGTCTGTGAATGCTTTCTCCATAATCATAGGATGAAGCGTTTTGATCTGTCCAGAGTGTGAAATTAAGTAGTGACTATATCAAAGAGTAAATAGCTGTCGTAGCATTTCAAGTGAGGCAACTAAACTTAACTAGAAAATTCCATTCAATTGGAATGCAGATTGTCAGATTATTCTGATAAAGTGACCTTGCTACTCATTCCTCCAACTTTCATCTGTTTTAGTGTTGATTATTCATTTTAAATTTAGAATGGGAATACTAATATAATCTTTATTTAAGCAACAATTGTTATGTATTGGGGGAAATTGAACTAATTGATACTGCTTTTCCATGTGACTTATGAAAATAAGCCTAGGAAAACAGTTGGCTTTAGAATTCGGTGTCTTAAAAAGAGATTGAGTGTTAATATAATTTAGAAATTAAGAGACCAAATACTATTTTGTTTTATCTAGATACAGTTCTGGAAGGTTGATTTTCTCTTCAAATTACAGGGGTATAGGTTGTAGCCATGTGGTCTAAGGACATAGGCAGACAAGGTTGTTTGGGTAAATCTGATACCTTTTATTAGATCAACTCAATTAGTCCTCAGCCTGACAAACAGTGCCCGAAAGCTTGCAAAGAAGAATT
>NW_017729022.1:28750024-28753810 GCF_001723915.1 Gavialis gangeticus | reverse complement strand
GATACCTTTTATTAGATCAACTCAAATAGTCCTCAGCCTGACAAACAGTGCCCGAAAGCTTGCAAAGAAGAATTTTTTTCCAGCTGTTTGAGTTGGTCTAATAAAAGTTACCAGATTTACATAAAGAAACTTGTCTTCAAGTTACAGAAATTCAAGGGGTGGGCTCTCTTGATGCTGCTAGTTAATTAAAGACTGTTCTCTTTATAAAAAAATCTTTTTGCTAACACTATTTTGTATTTATTAAAACTTCTTTAATGAAGATATTATCAGTTTTGTTGTTTGGGCTAATTATGTGACTGGTTCATGATTGCTCGTCTTCATTTACATGCCCTTCTGAACAAGGGAAGTGGAAGAGCTTAAATTATGATTTATTGCAGGAATACTGGTAAAGGTCTTTATTTCCTTGCTTCTAAAGGCGACCATTTCTTTGAGGAGTAATGGAATGGAAGTAAGGAAGCTCTAATTAGATCAGATAAATCACATCTGAGGACTAATTAGTTATAGCACTGACTTAGCAGATAACCGCAATACCGTTTCTTGTAGAAGTATAGATTGGGCCAATAGTCTACAGCATTTTCTGGCAGCAGACAGGAATGGTTCAGTTCTGGACTGAAGCGTGGTGGCCCTGGAAGCCTTTCTCTGCTGCCGCTTCTCACTGTACCTAGTCACAGTGCAGCTCAGGCAGTTCCCCACTGCTCAGCTATGGTGTGATTTCAAGCCATAGGTTGCCGATCCCTAGACTAGCCCAGAGCATGAGAAAAAATAGTATAATGATAAAATTGGGATGGAAAAAATGATCAAATAAGTTTTACAGCTCCTGACTTATCTATACAACTATATTTGATAAGCATATTGATTTGCAGTAGTCAGAACTGGCATAACTAGTTAAGGTACTTTAAATTGTCATTGTTCTTTTTTTGGCAGTATCCCTTTGAGCATTTTCACAAAGTTGTGCATGTCCTTATGCCCGCACCTATTTAAATTATAATCTTGCTCTCATTTCAGAAAAATATGTTGAAAAACTTTTCGGTGTAAACAGAGATCGAATGTCAGTGGATCAAATGGCTGTTCTTCTTGTTAGCAATATCAATGAAAGTAGAGGTCACAGTAAGTAACTGTTTTGGGAGGACTTTAACACCGGGTCTTACAGAAGTGGTGTTATGTGGAAGAAACATGTTTTCTTATTGTAGTGAGATACATGGGTTGTGGTAAGCTTAAGGGCAGCAGAATTTATTAAGTATTTGTGAAAAATTTTACCCAGCAGGTTTCATTTTTCCAAAATTACTTTTATGCAGAAGAACACGAGTTTCTATGGAAGCATAATTCTAAGTCACTTAATTTTATTGACAACTTGATCTAAAACTGAACAAAAATGATTTTGATGATTACAAAGCAAATAATGCCTAATTTGGTTGCTTTCAGCACCTCCTTTTACAACCTGGAAAGACAAACGGAAGTGGAGGCCAAAATACTGGAGAAAACCTGTTTTGTATAGTAGCAGCAGCAGCGAGGAGGAGCAGTCTCTTGGACCTATTAAATATGGTAATGCAAAAATGCAGTGTGCTGTAGAATTGAGTGAGGAGTGTAAGAATTGAAAACGTCATTCGTTTATTTATTTATATCCTTTTTTTCTAAAAAAAAGACCCCCATGACTTTGCTTGCTTACTGCCTCTGTTTCTCTATTGATTTAAATTTTTTTTGTTGCTGAATGATGTAATCAATGTCTGTCCAACCTAATATTAAGAAAAGCGTATTTTACTTGTAGTATTTTTTTCTAGCCATATCTTTCTCAAACATTGGTGGCTATTAATTTCTCTACTTATTCTTTTCTTAAAACCTAATTATTAGTCAAGTTCTAATATGACCTTTAATCTCCATTTTAAAGAATCTCTCTCTAATCTTGCAGTCCACCCTATAGAACATAAAACTAATGTTCCAGCTCTGGATGCAGTTGTGACTCCAGATGATGTCAGATATTTTACAAATGAGACAGATGACATTTCTAACCTGGAGGCGAGTGTGCTTGAAAACCCTTGTGATGTGCAGCTTTGGGTTAAACTTGCATACAAGTACTTGAATCAAAGTGAAGGGTATGTCCGTATCTCCATTCAAACAATTATATTGCACTTTTATCCTTTTGTTTGAGGTTTTTCACCTATGTTGCAGTAATCAAGCTGCTTCATTCTGTCAAAGGACCCTTTTGTTTCCTAGACAAAACCACAAATTGTTTATTGTCTAAAAGCAGTTAGGAAAAAAGCCATCAGATTAGACTTCCTTATGTACACAGTCCAGTGTTAGGAGTAATAAAACATATTGCTGCTTTAACTCCAGGCTGGTTTCATTTTGGGATGGGAGTACCTGAAATGCAAAAAGATATAAAGAGTTAATTGTAAAGGAGGGTAGTGGTGAGGCAGGGTGTTTGTTGTGCATGCATGCTTGCATGAGCACACAGACACCCATGCACTTTCTAATGTTATAAGTTAACAGTGGAATACCATTTCAATTTGTCCTGTTCTGTACCATGTTGGGTGTTATAAAAGAGACACTGATTTAAATCTGCCATTTTAGAATACTATGCCTAAACTTGTGTAGTTTTAACCTAGTTTAGGGTCAGCTTTTTGAAAGTGGATCATGGGAGTTAGAATTTCTGTGGCTTTGGATTTTTATCTTTGAAATGCAAGCTGTAATTCATCTACATTGTGTCCTATGGACCGGTGCATCTCTAATGATATCGTATCAGCACTGATAAAAGGAAAACTGACATTATCGGCAATTGGCTTTTTTGGCTGATGTAGCTGATTAATGTCACCAATAAATGCCGTGAGCATGGACGCAGCTGCACATGCTTCCGCTGCTGCATGTGCCCTGAGGGGGGCATAGGGGGCATGTGCCCCCAGATGTGTGCACAGGGCAAGGGCAAGCTGCCTGCTGTGGGCTGGGGCTGCACCAGCCTCTTCCTGGTGGCTGTGCTTAGACTGGGCAGTGGTGGCACTGGGGCCACAGCAAATTCATTTTTGTGAATTTTGGCATGGGTGTAGCTCCCCCATAGCCACCCAGGACTGCCCACTACCTTGCTTCACCCTGCCTGACCTGAGCACAGCTCCCGGGAAGAGGTACAGACCTGATATAGTACACTGCTCAGCATCCTTTTGCATTGGGATCAGATTAATAACTTTGGAGCTAGAGAGCTGTCCTAAACTTTCATATAGATGTGTCCAAAATTCTACTCAGATCTGATTAGTTTATTTGCAGAGTCGGTGAGTGGTATCATTCACTAGAAATATACTAGAAGCAGATTTTTCTTATCTGGGTAGCTTGCAGTCTGCTTAGCTTGGAGGAGGTTACCTAATAAAGGATGAGCTTCACAGCTATCTGTTTGCTGTGGTTTTTACTTTAAAGGGTGGTGCTTCTCCAGTTGACTGGATCACAGCTGTGGTCCTGCACAGCTGATTGGAAAATAAAAGCAGCTGCAGTCACCTAGAGCAGCTCAGCAGTTCTGTGCAGCTGTTTGCTGTGGCTTACAAACCTTCATCCTAGTGGGGGACGTGGAACCTAATCCCAAGAACTACCTAGCTGCTTTTGTGTGGGCAAAAGAGATTTGGGGAGTTGCTAGAAAAGCAGTGAGAAACGTGGAAGTTCTTTTCATGAGAAGTCACTTAGCTGTTGCTTTGGAGTGGACAGGTACATTGATCTGCAGATTAAAATCCGTCAGAAGTTTAAAACGTCTTTTTTTATTTATTGAGATACACTATAAGATCTTTTTACAGACTTTCGGAATTAATTGTA
>NW_017729022.1:28728569-28745024 GCF_001723915.1 Gavialis gangeticus | reverse complement strand
GCAGTGAGAAAGGTGGAAGTTCTTTTCATGAGAAGTCACTTAGCTGTTGCTTTGGAGTGGACAGGTACATTGATCTGCAGATTAAAATCCGTCAGAAGTTTAAAACGTCTTTTTTTATTTATTGAGATACACTATAAGATCTTTTTACAGACTTTCGGAATTAATTGTATACATAAAAAGAAATGCATATAAGCTGTTTTGGTATTTAAAATTTGCATTTACATGATTGTGTTGTTCAAATATATGTTGTCTGTAAAGCATCTTCAAAAGGAATAGATTGCCAGACTAAATGTGGCCTGAGCAGCCTTCTCTGGATGTATGGTGGTTATTTGATGCTTACAAACTGAGATTTTTCATTTGCAGCCTATCTTATGGTTGGCTGCTTGAAACTATTTTTCTATTATGTTGCTGTACTCAAGGCTTAACAATAACCTACAAAAGGGGGAAGCTGTATTTGCAGATCAAACTGGTTACCTGTAAATGATCATGTAAATTAACATTGCAAGCCTTTTGACACTTAGTGAAAAGTAAATGTGAGAGGTATGCTGATAATAGAAAATTAAAAGAAGTCTCTCCTAAGACAGATGTCTAACTTTCTACTTTTATCTATGAACCAGAAAGGTGGAGCTGTTCCAATCTCTCAGCTATTTTTATAGTGAGGATCTCTACCTATGAGTAATTCACCTCTGGTCAATTTAGCAATATTTCAACTGGCCTTTTGATCCAGAGAGTTGGTTTACCTCTCATTTTCATAGAGTGTGTACTGTCAGTATGCAAAGTATATAAATATGGAAAGTCTCTCTGCAGTTGTCCACTTCATTAAAAAACAACAACCCCAGAACAACAGCAACAACAAAAAGTTGACACAGAATTTGAAAATGCTAATTGGCTACATTCTTCTAAGTGTTGTTTTCTTCTGGGAGTGGATTTTAGTTTTCTAGATTTTATAAGTCCTAATGCCACTGTCTTTAAATATATGAATAAAAATGGTGACATTTAATAAAATGGTCTGACTTTCTTCCTAGTTCATCCTCAGAGTGCTTGGATTCTGCTTTAAATGTTTTGGCTCGAGCACTAGAAAACAACAAGGAGAACCCTGAAATTTGGCGTCATTACCTCAAACTGTTTTCAAAAAGAGGAACCAAGGAGGAAGTGCAGGAGATGTGTGAAACAGCAGTTGAATATGCCCCTACTTACCAAATCTGGTGGACAGTAAGCAATAAAATATTACTATAAAACTTCAAGCTCTCTTGTTTTATAGTGCATGGTATACCAATGCTGTATGAAACAGTGTATGTTTAGACTGTCAGAGAAAGAGGTGCATTTTGTGTTTGAGAACTAAGGATGTGGACAAAATACCATATTTAATGGGGTGACAGCTTAAATAAGGATAACACAGTAAAGGTATGTGTGAAATGCCTGATCCTCTGTAGTAGTGGAATGGAACATTTTCCTTAGAACATTTCTGAACCTGTATTAAAAATTTGATTATTAATGCATACAAATGGATTATTTGACTACGTTGGAAGTTATTTAAATAGTTTTACACCTATCAAAATCTTCCCTAAAAGATGACATTTAAAAAATGTTTTATCTAGTTTCTGAGCTTGGAAACCTCCTTTGATGGGAAGGATTATGTCTGTGGAAGAATGCTGCAGTTCCTAATGGAAATGGGAGAGGCCGAAGAAAACTCTGTTCTGTCCTTTCAGCTCCTGGAGACCCTACTCTACAGAGTTCACTTAAGTCTGTTTACAGGAAGGCATCAAAATGCTCTTGCCTTGCTTCAGGTGACTTCCTAGTTGCATGCATTTTAAACTCTTACATGGAATATATTAAATGGTGTATCTTTACTGAACTGTTCAGATGTTGTCTTTGTTTCTTTATGGCTCCATCTCCAGAAGAGCTGCTCTATTTAGGTGTCAGGAAATTAATTTGAAGGGATTCCTTTTTCTTGTTATGCTATAACAGATTTGGGTTTATCACTTCACCTTGCATGAATTCTTAAAATATTTTGAATGCCACCAAGAAGAATCTGCTCTCGACTGTGCAAGGAACGGTTCATAAGATGCAATTATTTAAAGAAAAAAAAAGTATAGTGATGGATTATTGACCAAGCAGCATTCTTTTTCTTAAATGTCTACTATGGTACTTTCATTTTTACCTTAACTAAATGGTTCAAGGAGACACTTGAAAAACCAATATTGGTGGTTTGATGTAACCCATTTTTATAAGAATTGTCCTTTGGAAATATTGTATTATTTGATGCTGTTTTTAAAGTGTTAGGTTTTATCTTGTTTATTTTCCTCCTTGTACTACTTAACAGGCATTCATGTGACCAACTTTTTTTCTCTTTTTTTTGTAAGCAGTAGACAATTTGCTGGTTCCTTTGATTTGATTGTAGCAATCTCAGTGATCACCCTGCTTTCACTGTTTGCCTCTGCTATGCAGAGAAGATGTTACAAAACTAGCTACGGTTGATATAAACTCCTAATAGTCAGAGGTGAGAAATAAAATGACATTTGCTGATAGCAAAAGGGAGCTCTGACAGATGCAGTTTTTAAGGTTTTCATGCTTACCAGCAGGTGGAGCCCACTGTCTGAATACCTTAAAATAAATCAAAATATTTTTCTTAGCTATGTAGCTTTAAAAAAAAGCAGTGTATAAATCTCTTAAGCTGCCAGTTTAGTTAGAAAATTATCCTCCATCTTAGCATTGGTCTAATATAAGATGATTATAAGTGTGTTTGTGAGAACTGGCAGGATAGTGTAGTTTTTGCTTGACCTGTATTTAGTGCATGTTAATTTTAACTGGAAATCTTTTGGTTATCATCTTTTGGAAATCTGCTTATCTTCAGTGATAAGCAGAAAAACAAATCTTGTTTCAGGTCCACCTGAAACGTTTAGTTTGAAACATGGTTTAATCTTAAGCCTATTTAATTTTTTTTTGATGATTTGGTTTGTATTTGAACAAAAATTGTTTGAAAACAAAGTTTACATTTTTAAGCTTTGAAAACATTGAAATATCTTACTCCCAAGGTACCTCTCCAATATTCATCCCCCTTCTCTCCCCCCCACCCACTCAGCTTGTCTCACCCACTGACTCAGTTTACATCTTCATTGACTGCCTGTCTTTTATGCATACCAGCTCAGCCTCTGGATTCTTTACTTTTCATTCCATCCAGGAAGAGCACACACCAACTGCAGAAACTTTTTCAGCCTGATGAAGGGTTTTTAAACCTGAAAGCTTACTTAAAAAAATGTTTCCAACTATTTTAAGTTGGTTTAATAAAAGATATCAGATTCACCCAAAGAACCTTGTCTGAAATATCTTAATGTTTTTAACTTTTTCCCCTTTATTGTCAGTTCACCCTGAATTTTCAAATTATTTGGATCCCTATGAAACTGCATGCTTTAGCAATTAAACATATTGGAAGATAAGTTTCCCAGATCTACTGATAGGAGTTTTCTGTTTTTTCTGAGTGTAAAGCAGATGTGTTTTGTCCAGGTTTTTTGGTTTAACTCCTGTTCAACAAATGTTATTTTGCATCTGCCAGTCTTATTGGGCTGGTTTAGTCTTGCCCCAAAGCCTGAAGGTATACTTTAACCAGAAGGTACAGAAATTTTACCAAAGGTGTTTTTTTTAAATAATGCTTTCAATGATGGCTATGCAGCTCCAGTGCTTTCAGTAGGTTTGCGTAGAACTTACTGGTTCTGTAATGGAACTTAAAAGTTGCTCAGGAGCAAATAGAGTCCAGCCTTTTCTCATGAGTAAGGACATCAGAATTGCTACCACAGCAGTTTTTGGCAGAAAGGTTATAAACTTTAGGGAGTATGGCAAATATTTAATTTTCTTGCAGTTTGATTCTCTAATCTTCTCATACTTAAGGTTTTATTACTAAAATGTAGTCTTGTTTTTACCTTTTACAGAATGCTTTGAAATCAGCTAATGAAACAATAATAGCACAATGCCTTACATTAAGTGACCGCTGTTTAGCTTGGCTAGCTTACATACATCTAATAGAATTCAACATTCTCCCTGTCAAGTTCTATGATCCTGCTAATGCCAACCCATCAAGGATAATGAACAAAGAGCCATTTTTGATACCATGGCAAACAGTGCAAGATATCAAGACCAATCCTGATATGTTGTTAGCTGTGTTTGAAGGTGAGTCTAGAAAAGTAAATGATGTACATCATTCTTCTGTATAGCTTTTTCTCCTCATTCAAAACAAGCGAGTAATGTTACCTGTGCAAATCAGGGTTCATGTATGGGTGCTGAAAGCAGTGAGCCCCTCCCCTAGCCCTAGCAAACAGTACTCTAAGGTAGAAAGGCAAAATGTTTAAATCCTGTTCTTGCACCTTTTTAAAGGGGATACTTGTGGTTTGCCTTTGGTACTTCAGTTGTCTAGAACCTGTAAGACTTGAACAGTAAGGCTTACCCTCTTGTTCTGCCAGAGCAAGGACTGATGGCCTGTGACAACAGGACATAGCTTATCTTCTAGCGTCTGAAAAGCTGTGCTCTCCTGATACTCAGCTAGAATATTTAAAGCTATCTTGGAATATATGTATGCTTCAGCCTGCAGCATAGAATTAACCTGAATTGAATAGTTAAGGCACATTTATCACTTGTTAGGAAGGAGGAGTGAGACTGTGATGAAAATAATCATGAGATGTTTTTAATTCCAAATGCCATTTTTTTCCTTTTTCAAATTCATGTTGACAAGAGTTTTTTTTTAAATTTACCTTTAAGCTTTTTTTTTGCAGATGCAGTCCAAACATGTACTGATGAAAATATTACAGCTAATGAAAGAATAGCTGTCTGTCTTCCACTCTACAGAAACATGATTTCTTTGCTGCAGCTTCTGGAAAGGTAAGACCTTGTTTAAAAAGACACTTTTTTTCCTATAAAAGTTCAAATCAGCATTTTTTACTTTTACTTATGTTTAAGGTGGGAGTCAGCTGTTGAGCTTTGTAGATCATTGTTGGAGCTTTGTCCTCTCAACTATCAGCTGCTGGAATCCCTAGTCACGTTGTACGTACGGATGGAACAGAACGACAAAGCCTGTGCTGTGTGGCTTACAGCATTTGAGAAAAAACCTCAAAATGCACAGATTTTTTATCATATGTGCAAATTCCTCATTTCACAGGTAACAAACAAACAAAACCCTCCTTACAATGGTCTTCTGGGGTGCTTGCAGACAAAAAAACAAACAAACCCCCAAAACCCTGGTGCTTTACTTTTTACTCAGTGCACTCTTGTGCCAAGCCCCACACATGCCCAGAAGAGGCAGCATGTTACTTGAACCCAGCCTACCCGATATCTGCAAAGATTGGGTGCTGAATGGCCTTTTTGGTGCTTTTAGCTAATAGCTGATTGAATCAGCTTTAGCTAAAAGTGCCGAAAAGCCACACTGAAGCGCCTGATCTTTATAGACGCTGCAGAGCCAGGTTGAAGTAATGTACCACTGCTTCCCATAAAGCATATTTTTGTTTTGTTTAATGTCTGCAAGCAGACCTGGTTTCTGTTTTGCAAAATTAGTGTGTTTGTGTCTTGCTATATACAGTAAGTAATATTTGGTAGTAACATAGTTCTTCTAATCTTCAAAATTTCTAGCTAATAACTAAGACTTGCAACACCCTTATGGTGTCATCCTCCTATAAATAGGAAAACAAGAGCGTGAAAGCAGAATGGGTTGCCTACAGCATTGAAGCAGAGTGGGTCACCTACAGCAATAGGAAGACTTGGTATTAGATTTGGGTTCATAACTGAAGAGTTATTGGATTCCAGTCCTGTGCTCAAACCACAGCCTCATGCAAGCAGAGTAGCGGGTGTCGAAACGTAAATGAACACATGCCTGCAGTTTGGCCTAATTAAATTATTCCCTTTTGATATAACATGCAAAGTAGAACTTTACTAAATTAAGGCAGTAATTAAGTTTTGTGTGTTTAGCTTACTCTTGTGACTTAGACATCACATAATTCTCGACCTCACTTTTTTAAAACAGAAAAGATCAGACAGTATTCCTTCACTGTTACAAGAATTTGTGGCAGCTTTCTTTGAGAACTCATGTCAAGAGTACAGTCCCATGGATTTATTACGGTATGTTTTGAGGAAGAATTTCGTTTCACAGTGGCATGTAAGGAAAGTTCTTTGACCAAAGACACCCGTCTGATAAGATAATGAGAGACTTTTACAATTTACTTCATTTTCTTAAACTGCAGGACCTTGGCGCAGTACCTTTCTCCACCCAAGGCAGGCAGTTTTAAAGTATTAAAGTTAATGCCTTCATTTTTTAAGAATTTGTTACATAGTGCCTAATATTTAAAGTTTATTATGTAATACTTTGAGGATCATCCTTTTAATTTGCTTGTACTCATGTTCTGCCTGCAGATTTAAACTGAACAAAGTTAAGGCATTTTGTAGTTACACTTATTTTAATATTTTGTAGTGACTTCATTTCCTTGATATTTTGGTGGAGGAGGTAAAAATGATGACTTAATGTCAGATTTTGCAGGACTGAGTACTTAAGTATGAATTCAGTAGTGTAAATTTTAGTGCCTAATATTTACACTGCTGAATTTATATATTTAGGTATCTGCATAAGGCTCCCAGTCCCAGCAAAGCTCTTAAGTATGTGCATAATTAACTAGGGTAGTGGCGTAATCAGAAAAAAAGTTGAAAAGGAAGAAATATTTTTTAAAAGAAGTTAATTTTTCTTTAAATAAATCAATAAAGATAGATACTTTATTTATTTTTAAATAGAATTCATAGAAAATGATGGTGATAAAGTGTTTTACTTTATTTTGAATTTAAGATGGTTAATTGTATTTCTAAATGTAAATCAGTAAATATTTTGCGTATAGCAGAATTGTTTCTGTGTAGGAGTATATTATATGTTCAAGTTTTTACACTGCTTTTCTTTCAGGTATCTCTTGAATTTTCCAATTCCAATTGAATTTACGCCACCTTTGTATAAAGAACATCTTACAGATGATGTTTTAAACCAGCATGTTCCGTATCTATGGCAGATCTACTGGTGAGAATTTCTCTGAGAAATACTGGATCTCCAAGTAAATTGTTCATGTACTTATTTCTAATGCATCTTATTTACTTAAGAGTGTACTACTTTGAGTTCCTTGAAGGTCCAGTCTGACAGTTCTTATGGATGCTTCCTGACTGCTGCAGAACAGACACAGATTTATGGAGCTGTGAGAAGGATCTCATCACAGACCCCCAACACCCCACACTTGAGAGCTTTCACAAATTCTGCCTCTAGACAGGGCAATGGCCTGTGAGTTGATCTGTCCCTGAGGACTAGTGACCTTTTATTTTTTCCTTTATGCAGTTTCTTGCAGACTTTCTTTTCAGTCTTTCAGTTGTCTCCATGTTTTTATTTTAGGCTTTTCCCATTTCATTTTTTGCTTTTGCTTTCAGCATTGTTCTTACTACATTCACTGTCCCAGTTTTCCTTTTGTTTGTGGAACCTTTAATGACATGCCCTAAAGTTGGGACTATCCACAGATTTTTTTATTTATAAACTTCAAAGGAAAATGCCAATGACTTCTTTTTTTTTTTTTTAACAAGTCATGCCTAAATAAGAGAGATACCAGAACTCAGTCATATTCAGCCACTTGGACTTTTTTCTTCACTGTTTCACCTGATGGCAAGGATCTTGAAGATTTTCCAGAAGAAAGTAGTAGTCGTCACCATGATGGCTAAAGATGACACTTCAGCATAGTCATTATAGTTTAATGCCCACTTCACACTGCCATTTAAGAAGCCTGTCTCATGGATTTGGGTTCATCACCTCTGTCATTAGCTATGTGGTTTTTCCAAATAAGACCAGAGTAACTCTCCAAATATTGCTAGAGAATTGGCTTTCAAGCTGCCTGAAAAATTGCTAGTAATGGAGTTAAATGAGATTTGTATAGTTTTTTTTGTCAGTCTTGTTGAACCAAAAGTTATTTCAGAGAAGTTTTATCTCTTGTACAGAAGGGAGTTACAGTTGACAAGAGGGTATTACAGTGGACAAGAAGCTGAATATGAGCCAACAGTGTGCCCTTGTTGCAAAGAAGGTTGATGGCATACTGGGCTGCATTGGTAGGAGTGTTGCTAGCAGATTGAGGGAAGTGATTCTTCGCCTCTTTGCCACTGGTGAGGCCACATCTAGAGTACCGTGTCCAGTTTTGGGCCTCCTGCCCCACTACAGAAAGGAGGTAG
Source organism: Gavialis gangeticus (assembly GCF_001723915.1). Lineage (NCBI taxonomy): Eukaryota > Metazoa > Chordata > Crocodylia > Gavialidae > Gavialis > Gavialis gangeticus. The sequence continues at coordinate 28,736,804 of NW_017729022.1, read as the reverse complement.
ACAAACTGGAGAGTCCAGTGGAGGGCAACAATGGTTAGGAGGTTGGGGTACATGACTTCCAAGGAGAGGCTGAAGGAACTGGGCATATTTAGTTCGGAGAAGAGAAGACTGAGGGGGGATTTAATAGCAGCCTTCAACTACCTGACGGGTGGTTCCAAAGCGGATGAAGCTAGACTGTTTTCAGTGGTGACAGATGACAGAACAAGGAGAAATAGTCTGTTAGGAAAAACTTTCTCACTTGGTGGTTAGTAAAGCATTGGAAGAAGTTACCCAGAGAGGTTGTGGAATCCCCATCCTTGGAAGTTTTTAAAACCTGGGTAGACAAAACCTTGACTGGGATGATCTAGTTTGGCACGGTCCTGCTTGGAGCTTGGACTGGATGACCTTCGGAGGTTGGATGACCTTCGGAGGTCCTTCCCAACTCTAATTTTCTATGATTCTAGGATCAGGCTAGATAATTGTAATGGTCCATTTTCATCGTTATAAAATGTGAATCGTGGATTAAATATGCTATTTTCCCTCAGTTATGGGAAATTACCTGCACATCTGTATGCTACCTAGAAAGAGAACTTGCACAGGTCATTGAAGATATATTTTCAAAAAGATAGATGGATTTAAGTCATTAGATGTCTCTTTCCTTTTTTCAGGTGCAGAGGACAAAAAGCATCAAAATTCACTTTTGCCAAGTGGATTGCTATATTACAGAATCTCAAAGTGCAAATAACAGCCTGAAAGGATCAAGGAACAACGTTGTGTTTGGAAACAGCATGTGTTCTTTAGCAAGGAGATAGGCAAGATAGTGACTTGATCCTTTGTTCATACTTTCTCTAAGTATTACAAGAAGGACCTCTGGTTACCCACTGTGCAGCCTTAGGGCATAATGATTTCTTCAGCTACCTTACTGTATTGTATTTCTAGACACCTTCTACTCCCCACTCTTTTTTGTTCCTGCATACATTTTTTTCCATCTAAAATTGCTTTCCTTTGTTCACTTCTATTTGCTCTTAGTTATACTGTAGAGTAAGGATGGTTGGTTGGGTCTTGGACAGAGATTTAGCATCTGGTCACTTCTGTCTTTGGAAGTGTCCTGTATTAGTCTAATCTTTTGTCAGAGAACAAGATTAAATGTTTGACCATGTTTGTCATGATTTTTTTTTTCTAGGTGGTCAATATATTAGCTATTGACAACTTAGCAGTGTTTTGGTACTATTAGCATTTATTTCTTAGCCACAGTCCGATGCTTGTTTCTCAAGTGCTTTGTTTAATTTAACTTTGGAATTTATTGTTCTGGAGCTTTCCAGAGGGAAGCTCTTGACACCTGTCTCAATTCTGCAGCAGTCAAAGAGTATTCTTACATAAGGATTGGTAAAAAAGGTAATTTTCAAGAGTAGAAATGAGAAGGTAAGAGTTTTTTTTAATTTTTATTTAAATTGAATGCAACCTTGTAAATAATTAGGCTTTGTATTCTTCATTATCTGCAGTGTGAGGACTACCTGTTTTAATACTACATGATAACATTTGAAATTGATCTCACATAACTTTTTTTATCAGCATTTAATATTTCTTCTACCTATGTGAAACTCTTGATGGTGCCTCTCAATTTCTTAATATGCAACCTAAGGTAAATCCCTCCTTTCCCCTCTCTAACCATGTCCCTCAACTTTTAAAACAGTTTATGCCAGTCTCGTCTTGCAAGCGTTGGTGAAGCACTGGATGCTTATGAAGCAGCGCTAGGAGCAGTGATGCAGCCAGAAACAGTGCAGAACATTTGGATGGAGTAAGTTTCCTCGCATAACTTACCATTTTAAAATTAAAAACCTCAGAATTTTCATTATGCTTTTTTTCATTTTGTTTCTTTGCAGTTACCTTGTTTTTATCAATAGCAAAGTTGTTGGATCCAACAATAAAGTTCAAGAATTTAAAATTTTTACTGATCTGGTGAACAGGTGTCTAGTTACAGTCCCTACACGATACCCAATTCCTTTTAGCACTGCTGATTATTGGACCAACTATGAGTTTCATAATAAGGTAAGATTTTTCAGTAACCTGTTTTTATGTTAAAGTACTACATGGATGAGCATTCTTAACTTACTATGTCAGTTGGCAGTGTGGGAGGAAAGAGAGTATATAGGTGGACAAAGAAAATGAAGGGTTTACAATAATGTGAAGGTGGAACAGTGGGGAGATAAAAAAGATATTTGAGTTACCAATTACAATCTTAAAATCAGCAAAAACAGATTAAGAATGAAAGCTCATTTTGGAGAACGTTTTTAAGTTGATAAAACATCTAAAAGTGATGCTGGAGAGTTAGTTGGAGATGTATGTTACAAAGGAACATGTTAAAAAGAAAACTTCAGGAGTTTACTGTTGGGAGATGCTAATTAAAACTTTCAGGAGTGGATAAGGGCCAAATGTAAAAAGAAGAGACAGTAAAATCCTTAGGGGATTCCAGTGAAAGAAGTGGGGTAAGAGACGACCCTCTGGAGATTGTTACAGGAGTGATCAAAAACAAGTGTACCAGTGGCTTGTGGTGTAATGTCACTAAACTGTCTACAGTGCTTTTTCTTAGAACTCTTATGACAGAACACACGATATACTTTATTGGGGCCAATTCTTTTTGTGACAGCACAAATACATAGCAAAGCACTTCTTGTATTAATACCTAATGATATCTAGTAATTATAATATTTCCATGCCACTTTCCTCCATTCAATAACAGTTACGTTGATCAGTTTTAACTATACTTAAATGCAGTCAGTTTTATTGGGTCAAATCTGGAGCTGGTGTAAACCAGCAGAGTTGATTGACTTCCAGCAGAGGCATTTCAAATGACAGCAGCAGAATATCTGCTTTCTGGTGTTTAGTTGTAGAACACCATATAAACAAGCATTAAAACAAACTGCTCAATGACTGATGTCAAATCTGGCTAAATTCTTCTGCGTATCTGTATTTTTTTTCTAATTGTAGTGAGTGTTAAGCAGTTCTAAAATTTTTACTTCATAGTTGCATAGTAAATATGTGATTTAGACTCTCCAGTTGTCTTGTTGCTTAAAACTTAAACCCCATGAAGTGTTAGCTGGAACAACTTTCATCTTGAGCACCAGGTATTTGAGCTTCACCTTCTCAATTCTACATGTATATAAAAGCCTTAATTTGCCTGTCCGTAACACTTTATTTGCATTCTGATTGGTTGTCTGTCTGGTGGGAGGGGAGAAGCAAGCCCAACACCAGTGGAGGGGATGGAGGGTAGGAGTGGGTCTGGACCCTAAAGCTGATGGGGGGAAGAGGGGAGTGTCACCTCAGATGGGGGAGTAGGGTGGGGCAGACACAGGGCTCCTGCCCTCCCATCATTCTTGACAGGCAGTTTGCTAGTGTATTACAAATTTTAGTACTCTTACTTGGGTGCATTAAGGTGCATAGTTGGCAGCCCAGAGGTCACAAATTCAAGGTCATAGTGGAAGTGCCAGGTCAGATTCTAAGAAATCAGCGAATTCTTCTAAATACTTCGTCCCAAAGACACGAAAAAGGAAAGAAGGAATATTTGTGATGACTTAGTTCTTTCTGGAGGCAGGAGGGAAAGTTTGCTGTCATAGGCTTCAGGTTTGGTGTGCTGTATGCTTTTTACAGGTTGAAGCAAGGCAGTAACACAGTTCGTGTTTAGAGATTTTTGTTCTGGCCATTATCCTGGTGTCAAAAAAATTGCAGGCAATTAGAATATATAGTCAGTGTTTAAAATGGATTCTTTTTCTGTTTTTCTTTTTACAAATCAAATTTTACAGGTAATTCTCTTCTATTTGAGCTGTGTCCCAAAGTCTCAGCATTCCAAAACCTTGGAACGATTTTGCTCTAACATGCCTACTAATCCTGGACTTGCGCTGAGGTAGGAGAAAAATTTAAAAAATGCATTAAGTTAATTGCATGTCATCTTGCTTATAACTTAAGGAATGTCATTTTTTAATCTTATAGCTTTTTTGATACAAGGTGTTTATATAAAATTCTGTGTAAAAGTCTAACCTGATCAGACTTTTTTTAATGGAGATTCGGGCTGTTTGTCTGCCATAATACTCTTGGGCTTCTCCATAAGAGGGCTTGATACCAACATCTTTAAATTTTAGTAATGGAGCACTATAATACTATCTGCTGGGGTGGTCAGGGAATGTAAAGAAGGGACCAGTTAATAATATGAACAAGTGTTTTTCCTTGCTATATCTTACATTTTGGCCTGTCACTCCCTTCCTGATGGAGAATAGATTTTTTTGTTCTGTCTGTAGACAAGTTATTGCTGCCTGGGTTACATGACACAGTGGAGTATGATTAACACAAACTGGTTGAGCTTTGGGTTAGGCAGAAAACATCAAAAAAACAGCGGCAATGGTGGTTGTTTTTAGACTGAACTTTGTCAATACCTAGTTTCAGCACAGGACAAAGAAAACATGAGTACACTAGTATGCAACTTTGAGATTTAGCTTTAAATGTGTTCAGCCTTTATTTGATAAACTTATTTTGAACTTTTTATGCATTCCCATTCATAAGATTTTGCTGTTTATGCAACAGCTGGAGTGATTGATACTTGGGAAATGTTTAAAAAATGCATATTTATTCAGTGGAGGCAGGTAATAACTGTTATTGAAATAGTCACTTTTTACTTAAGGACTGGAAAAATGTTAAGGCCCTAACTTTTTCTTCATTATGGCTTGAAATAGCAAAATATTTTAAGTATCACAAAGTAAAATAGCTGAGTTGTCCAACCAATAATTTTTGGCTAACTAAGATTTTTTTCCCCTAATGGTACTATTAAAATGCAGTTGTTTAGAAATATTTGCATCTAGATGGAATTTGTATTTTCTTCCAGTACTGCCAGTATTTACAGAATGGAAGGAGAGAGATCTGCTGTTTAGTTCCTAACCATGTGGCTATACAAGATTTTTAGTTTGGAAGCATTTAGTTTACAACCCTTCCTGGAAGTGCATACCACATCAGGCAGGCTGAAGATTAGATTTTTTTTACCCCTATCACATAATACACATGTACATCAAAAACATGTTTTATGTATTTCTGACCCTGCAGTTTGACTTTCTAAATGTTTGCTTCTGAGTAACTTTTCAGGATACATAAAAATAATGTCTACAGTGGTTTTACTTGGTATGTCTTGATTATTTCAACATGATTTATATCTTTAAACGGTGTTTTTTTTTTAATTCCTGTTCCTTAAGATTAGAAATATGCTTGCTTGCTTTAAATGTTTTTTACAGGCTGCTTCAACAATATTGGGAAGAGAGCAACATTCAGATTCTGAAACTTCAAGCCAAGATGTTTACGTATAATATCCCAACATGCCTGGCCATCTGGAAAATGTAATGCAACAGTCATACATCTGTTTTCATAGATATTACTTTTGTTTATAAGATTTGCATCGCAAAGGTAATCTGAAGTGCCTTTCAGACTGGGTTTATTTTGGAAATCTTTTCATTAATTTAGTCTTTCAGCATTAACAGTTCGTTGCATCAAAAAAGGTAATGTTGCTCTTATTTTTAAAATGAATTTTCTTGTAGAAAAAACTATTTAAGCAAATGTTGTGTGGATAAATATGGAAAATGTATTTACAATTGCCTTTTTAATTGACTTCTGTCTCCTCCTCTCTACCCTCCCCTTTATATATCACAATAGCAATAATCTTCATTATCCAGTGATGCTGAACTGATCATTTTCTTCAGTGTGTGTTCATAAGGGAAAACCACTGAAATGTCTTGCTCATGTAAGGTTGTTTAAAAATGGCTACTTTTTCTTTTCACTATAGATTAACATCATTGGAAGTTAGTCTGTTACTTTCAAGGACTTTGTAGTTCCATCCCACCATCGTATTCTGCCAATAATGGCATGTAATATCGTGCAAGAATAAATCATTTTTATATATTTCTTTTCCTCAGAGCCATTGCTGCCGAGTGCTTTGTAAAGGGACAGAGAGAAGTAAGTCAGAACTGATTGTTAAAACATCTTGTTTGCAGAGTTCTAGTAAAATTTATATACCACATATACTATGTACCTGGCAACTGAGTCTGTAAAATTAAACGTGTCAGCAATACTTCTGTTTACTCATGATTGAACCTGGTACATGCAACTCCCCTTGGTTTGGTTTCTGCTTGATTGTTAACTCTATTGGGAAGATACCTAGAACCAAGATGGAAGGAAGTAGAATTGTTATGCTGGAAGATGTTAATAGTTGCCAAAATTTGGTTCTTGTAATCAATAGTTACACACCTGCTTGAAGCTACTGGGTAGGTTAAGCAGATGCAGGAGTCTCAGTGTGTGGGCTTCCCCCCCCACCCCATTCCATGACCAGTTCTCTCAGATGTTCCTAATAGTTTTGGTGAGAGAATTCTGTGCAACAGTCTTCAACATTCCCTGAAATCTTGGATTTGATCAAATGTGGTGATCAAAAGTCAACACATTTGCACACAGACGAACAAAATCCATCAAACTGAACATTGCTTTGCTTGGCCAAAATGTTAATACTACAGCAGTTCTCGGTGGAACCTCCACATGGGTGTTGACAGTAACTTATGTTAATTGCTTATGGGAAAAATGTACTATATTGGGAGACCAGTAAGGCAGGATGTATATATTGCAACCCAAGTCCTGGACTTACTGGGTTTCTAACTGATGCCTTTTCTATGCATTACAAAACCTTTTTAATGAGCAAGATATATTGTAGGTTAAACATTTTCTTATATTCAGTCTCAAATGACAGGCCATTTACCAAGTTATCTCAGCCTGACAAATACTTTTCCTTGACTGTGCTTTCCATAAAATGTTATGCACATAAAATGCCTTGCATATATAACAGAATGTTTAATTATGTTTTGTGTCAGTCTTAGCTAATCCTCAAAAGAGCCTCCTTTTCCTGCTAGTTAATGTTTTTATTTCTCTTACTGAAACTAGAGATCTGTGCAGCAGGGCCAAATTTTAGCTGATTTATAATGGATAACACTGGAGTTATAACTATAATATTAAAGCTTCTTATCTCTCTCAATCTGAAGTCAAGTACTGTAAGGGTAAAAAATATAAATAGTAAGATATTGCGTCCAGTTCTGGGTGCTGCATTTCAGGAGGGATGTGGCCAGCATTGAGAAGGGTCCAGAGGAGGGCCACTCGCATGGTCAAGGGGCAGCGGGGCAGGCTCTACGAAGAGAAGCTAAAGGGCCTGAACCTATTCAGCCTCTACAAGAGAATGCTGAGAGGGGATCTGGTGGCCGTTTATAAACTGACCGGGGCGACCAGCGGGAACTGGGGGAGGCTCTGTTCCCCCATGCACCACCCGGGGTTACTAGGAATAACGTCCGCAAATTGTTAGAAGATTCAGGCTGGACATCGGGAGACATTACTTTACAGTTAGGGCTGCCAGGCTCTGGAATGGGCTCCCAAGTGAAGGGGTGGTCTCTCCTACCTTGGGGGTCTTCAAGAGGAGGCTGGAAAGATATTTGGCTGGGGTGATATGATATGGTTCCTGCCCGGGGCAGAGGGTCGAACCCGATGATCTGTTTAGGTCGCTTCTGACCCTAAGCACTGTGATACTATGATATGATACTAAGAGTAATTTTAATCTGCCCCATCACATGCATTTCACTGAAATCTGTAATTACACGATCGCAGGCTGTTTTTCACAAGACTCTTGTGTCTTTCAGTGTACTAGATGGTAGGGCTGTGCAAAATTTCGGCAGACGTTTCGTTTTGGAGGTGTTTTGGGTGCTGAAACGGGCGAAAACACCACATCCAAAACTAAATGGAAGGCTCTGAAACATCTCCAAAACAAAACCATCTGGAATGTTTTGGAGCCGGGCTTGCGGGGAAACAAACTAAGAGGAGGAAGGGGGAAGAGAGGTGGAAGGACTACTCTGATATTGTCATCTGTAGCTGGCCAGGATCTGCAATCTGTTCCTGAGGTCCTTTTCAATCCCAGTGCTCTGGGGGAGGGACAGCAGTCTGCTGTCATCCCACACACAGGTCTGGGGGTGTGGCACAGCCCTGCAGTCCTCCTGGGGGTGTGGGCCCCTGGACCTGCATGAGGGATGACAGCAGGCTGCCACCGCTGGCTGGGGCCAGTGCCAGCACCCAAGTCGTCTTGGTGTAGTTTGTGCCAAGCACAGCCAGGGGAGTCACGGGGGAAGCCCCTTTGGCTGCCCAGGCTGGCCCCATCCACTGCCCAGCCCAGCCTCCTGGCACTTAAAAAAAAAAAAA
>NW_017729022.1:28727277-28728559 GCF_001723915.1 Gavialis gangeticus | reverse complement strand
AAAAAAAAAAAAAAAAAAAAAAAAAAAAAAAGCATGCACTCATCAGCTCTGGCAGCGGTGATCAGGGCCTTTGAGTGCTCATGGCAGAGCCCTCCCTACACAGTGGGGGGCAGCGGAGATTGCCTCCACCCTGCCTGGCACCCACATGACAGCTGCCCTAGGGTGCTGTGCGCTGTCTGGGAGCAGGACCCACTAGGGCTGAACGGTGCTGAGCTCTGGATGACTGCCTGGGCTGCCCCAGCTCCCAGACGGCACGTGGCGCCCTGCCATGTAGGTGTGTGGGGGACAGCTGCCACATGGGTGCCAGGTGGGGTGGGGGCATTCCCACTGCATGGGGATGCTCTGCCACAGGTGCCTAGAGGCCCCAGTCACCGCTGTCAGAGCCAGTGAGTACAGGGCTTTTTTTTAAATGCCAGCACTAGGCTAGGGCCAGCTGGGCAGGGGATGGGGCTGGGCAGGGCAGCCATGGAGGGTTCTCCCTTGGCTCCCCCCACCCGGGGAGAGGCAGGCACAGCTGGAGGAGCTGCAGGAGAACCTGCCTCTCCCTGGCCAATCCAAATCTCCAAAACAGTGTTGAAACTCCAAAACTGATTTGGCTGAATTGAAACGGAGCAGTGATTTGAAACACCAAAATGAATCGCTGTCCTCAGAAGGGGCCGAATCTGAAATTGAAACGAGAGACAGCCGTTACGCACAGCCCTACTAGATGGACCATGCTGAGGGATTGAAGCTGGGTTGCCTAGTGAAATAAGGCTCTTAATCCATAGATTCCCCAGCCTCTTTCACGGCAGAAATTGGAAGGCATGTAATAAATGATGATAGAACTTGTGGAGAAGAGGGAGAGTATTCTTGGGTTGGGATTAAAATGGTAGGCAAGGAGAAGCCAACCGTATGTCACTGGGAGAGCTGTTGTATCTTGATATCTACTAGAGTCTTTCTGAGGGATTTGCATTCTACAAAGCAAAGTAGTTATTAATGTTTATTTTTTGGGTGACCAGTTTGAGATTTGAGACCTTGCTTTTAGAAAGGCTGAGCACTTACAGCAGCTACTGAAATTAGTGAAAGCTGTGGATGCTCAGCAGCATAGCAGTAGAACACGGGAGCTTGAAAGATTTTTTTTTATGTGGCTTTGAATTGGTAAGTTCTGTGTTCTGATTCAGTGCATCTGACCTGGATTTCTTTTCCTTCTGTTTAAAGAATAAAGTGTCCCTATCTGTAAAATGAAAACTGTACCCATTTGCCTCCTAGGGGATGTTGTTGTTTTTTTTTTTTTTTTTTAAAA
>NW_017729022.1:28725433-28727041 GCF_001723915.1 Gavialis gangeticus | reverse complement strand
TTTTTTTTTTTTTTTTTTAACATAAAATGGTTATAAAAGGCAAAGTAATTGTCAGGGATCCAGGTTTTCTGCTTTGTGTGGAAAATCAAGTATTTTCCCCTTTAAAGGAGGAAAAATCCAGATTTCCCCCTTTGAAGTTGGAAATTACTGGTGGGGAGTGAGCTGTGGGCAGGGGATGGTGAGCAGGCATGGCCAGACCACTAGGGGGTACTGCCCGGCTGTGGACCTGTGGCTTCCTCTTGACCCAATGGGCTGGGTCTGTGGACCTTTCTTGTGCTCCGATCCCAACCCTGCCTTCATGGGGAGGGAGGTCCAGGGCCCCATATAGGGCCAAGTGGGTCCTTCCTGCCAGAGTGCCCAGAGCACCCTCAGCTATGTGAAGGGTTTGCTTGCTCCCCCCCTCTGCAGTGGCGGGGCTTGGGCAGGATGATGGGTTTCCTGTGCCTCCTGCCATGCTTGTGCTGCTGCAGCCCAGACCTGGCAAGTTCCTCTGCACTGCTAGGCTAGGCCGGACCCTCCCCAGCTCACCCTGGAGAAAGGAGGGGTCTGGTCCCAGTGGGGTGGCATCCACCAGGTGCACTGCACCCTTCCTCCTCTGACCTGTGGTGTTCAGGCCATGCAAGGCCTGGCCCAGCCCTGTGGCAGGGCTGAGTCTGCGACTGGCTCAACCCGAGGAGGTGCCACAGCAGCTGGAGCAGGTGGTGCCACGTCTCGGGGGTCGTTGGTAGCCCCTTGCATGTTTTAATGCAGTCCCAAGGCATTCCGCAGGGTAGTGGCACACCAGGGATCCTGACCAGGGCCATGGGCAGGAGGGGGAGGATGCAGCACGCTTGGTGGAGGCTGCCTGCTAGGATCACTCCCTCCCTTCCTCAAAATAAGCTGGGGAGGGCCTGGCCCAGCCTGGCAGTGTGGAGGAGCCTTCCAGGACTGGACTGCAAGAGTACAAGCATGGCAGGAGGTGCAGGGGCCCTACCACTGCAGGGGGGCTGGGCAAACCTGCAGCACAGCTGGGAGTCTCAGTGCTGTGGGAGGAAGTCCCTGCCTGAGCCCTTTGGGCAGCCCGGCACTTTCTCCCACCCCCTGTGGTGGTGGAATTGGGATTCGGGCACAGGAGAGGGCCCCTGCCTATGGTAGCAAGGAGCAGCTGTGGCTTGGCACCTGGGCAGTGCTGCCTAGCAGCTCAGCTGGGCCCACATCCCCCTGCCCACAGCTTGTTCCCTGCCAGCAGCCTGGGATCCATTCATTATGCTCCCAGCATTGCACAGGTAAGGGGTTGGGGCCATTCCTGCCAGAGGTCATTAAGCTATGTATTGCTTATAGGTTAACTGTCTAACTGATATAATTGGAAGAGGTTAAACATAGTATTTTAAACAATATTTACATCCCTGTCTGCAAGGGTGGGTGACACTGCCAGGGTATACGGGTGCCTGTGTGTTAGAAGTTAGGGGCAATAGCTTGAGCAGGGGCAGGGCCCTGGCATATTGGGGCTGCTCAGTACCAAAAAGCAGCCAGGAGAAAAGCCAGAGTTGGACCTGGGGTGGGGGGGAGCTGCTGCCAGGAGGGAGTGAGTGGTGGGGGGGTAGGCAGGGGCTGCAGGCTGAGAACTGG
>NW_017729022.1:28715802-28725243 GCF_001723915.1 Gavialis gangeticus | reverse complement strand
GCTGCAGGCTGAGAACTGGCGGGGATGGGGGCGGGCTGTGGCTTGGGAGGGAGGGGTATTGGCATATCAGGGCTGCTCAACACCACAAAGCAGAAGGGGGGACAGCCAAAGCTGAACCTGTGTCCTGGTGAATAGAGGGGACAGGGGGAGCTCTGATTTTTCCATGATAAACCCACAAAAGTGAAATGAAACTCCAAAATATATAGATATTTAGAATTTTTATTATAATAATTGAGGTACTGATAGGCTTCCAAAATGCTTTAAATTTGTAAATAGATTAATAAAACACAGAGTTCAACTGATAGATATAGATAGATATTACGAGAGAGACTGGAAAAAAAGTATTTTTGGGGTGGGGGGAGTTGTCAGAGAATTTTAGATTTTTTTTTTTTTAACAGAGCAAATCAGAATCCCTAGTAATTGGTAGATTGTGTGTCTTGGTTTGAAATGCAGATGCCCCAAACTTGTAGAGCAGCTGTGGGTCATGACACCAAATGGGATTGCAACATCAGTAGATGGGGTCATGATAAACACGGATTGGGGTGCATCGGTGATGTGTTGGAGGATCGGGGGGAGGGTCCATAGGTGACTTGGGTGGGGCGGGGGGCCAAGGCAATGTGTCCCCTGATATTTCTGTGACCCAGCACAGGAGGGAGCACCATGCCACTATGGCTGCCAAGGTGAGACAGCAGCAGTAGCATTGGATTATGCCTCTGCTGCTGCCGGGCACCTCAGTTTGACAGCTATGGCAATGTGGTACTCCCTTCAACACCGGTTCCCTCCTGCTGCGTTGCGAAGCCAGGGTGGCAGTCAGGGATTGGGTGTTGCTCAGGGGGAAGGAAGGGGTGGTAAGGAAAAGCTTGGGAAGCACTGTTGTACAGATTGAAGCAATTTTTTTTCTGGACATCCCTGATCCTCCATTTCCCATAAATAGGAATAATTTTACTATATCTCAGGAAAAGAGCTTTGAAGACATGCATATTAATGTTTATAAAGCAGAAATACTATAACAGTAAATTCTATAAAAGCCTATTCAGCAGTTTCATATATAGTATATGGTTTGCAGTGCATGCAGTGGCGGTGGGGGGGAGCATGGAAGGGGCATTGAATGATATGAAAAAGATGCCTGCTGAATGCCTGAATTCCTTTGCCATTGTCCTTCCCTGCAGTGAATGAGGCAGGAGTCTCATGGCCAAAGTAGTATAGGATTCTGACATTAATCATACTAACACTTGCACCAAAGGGTCAGAATTAAGGCAAAAGAAAGTTTAAGTCTGGGATTTCCTAACTCTGGGGCCCTTGTTTAAAAGAGCGGGGTGGGAGGCAGAGGTTTTGTATTTTACCTTTTATTGCAACGTGTGTATGTGTGTGAAACTGTATATGTGTGTGTTTATTCTGAAACACTGGGGAGGGTAGCTCTGAATTGATGTGTATTTTCATTTTACAGGTCCATCATCTATATCAGAGAGCCCTTCAGAAGTTACCTCTGTGTGCAACACTGTGGAAAGATGTAATGTTTTCTACTTATGGTTCAGTTTGAGGTTTTATATATTTTCTGCATATCCCATATCCATAGATGTGGTGATGCTCAAGCTCTGGCTAAATCTTATATCTGCTTCCCCATCTCTTGCAGCAACTCTTGTTTGAAGCCTCAGGAGGAGGTAAAACTGATAACCTGAGAAAACTAGTTTCCAAGTGCCAAGAGGTTGGAGTCAGCCTAGATGAGCTTTTAAATTTAAACACTTACAGAACAGAAAGCAAGAATCACTGAACGCTGGGTGCAGTCAGTCCTTAAGTCCTATTAAATGCCAAAATCATTTGAATGATTCTTCAGGCTGATCCATGCCTAATGTCTGTGTAAGGCAGATGAGTATTGCTGAGCATATCAAGTCTCCAATCTTCTTTCCTTGAACCTGGAAACAATTAACAAGATCCTCCTCTGTCTGGATAAATGAACTCCCTGTTTGGCCTGCTTCTGGGCCCTGCCAGATTCTCATAACATCATGTACGTAAGTATAGTTAATCAAAATGACAGACTTCTTTTATTTTTTTTAAGTTTTCCTTTTAGTTTCCCTTTTTGTTATGTTGTGTTGTTCCTGATTCACTTGACACTCTCACTGATGCCTGAGAGATCTGTTTGGGATAAATTACTGGGCTGTGTTTACAGTAAAAAGCAAGTCCATTTTGTTTTTTCCTTTTTTTAAACCTTTTTGAGATTTTTTCCATTACAGGATTTAAAACAAAAGCAGCCGCTCTTAAGAAAAGCGTAACTGCCATGGCCACAAGTATGCTTCTTGCACTTGAAGGCTCTAAGAGGGTTGTTTACTGCCCTTTCTGCATTCTGGACTCACGGCAGAGACTATTTAACTTGAAGATTAAAGAAACTATTGCAAATGCCAGTGCATCAGAACCCAAGAGTGGTCAATTATTATGTGCAATTTTTTTGTAAAGAAGTTTTAATTTATAATAAAGTTTAACAGTTTAAAGAACAGTTAATATTGAACTGTTTTGTATTAAGATACTACTCTGTAGTATTACAGTTGTTTATACAAAGATATTTTCAATATAAGTTAACTTTAAAAAAAAAAACCTGTTGTCTATTTTGTTCTTTCAGTTAAAGTAAGCAGATAGCCTTGAGGCGCAGGGTTGGCAACCCAAGACAGTTTTTTGGGTTTTTTTTAATAACAATCTGCAAACTTATTGACAACACTCTTTATTGTTTTATTGATAGACAGTTTTACTAAGATCTATATAGGTGTAGATTTATATTGATGTAGGTTTATATAGATATAGATCTATAAAAAATGTAAATGTAACTCCTCTGCCAGACCCCAGTCAAAAGGGCTGGGTTCAAATTTAGGGGTTTAACACAAAAAAGCATAGATTTAGAAGAAAAGTTTAAAAAAAAAAAAAAAAAAGTTTGGTTGTCAGTAAGTTTTGCATTAAAAAATTCATCTTGTGTTGGCAAACCTGCTTCACTACAGCAATGATTCTGCACCATGCTGCCCTCACTCCAGGGCTCCTCCACTCATCCTCATACCATGATGCCCCCTGATCACGCCCTACACCATGCTGCCCCATTCAGTCCACCCCTTGGCCAAGCCCACCAGCCCTGCTCCTCCTGTCATAGCATGGATACCCAAAGAAGCCAGCCAGCTACTCAGCAGTGTTACAGGACAGAAAGCAGCAGCAGCACATGACTGAAGTGGGAGTGTTGTACAAAGCAGTGTTTCCCAACCAGTGTGCCGTGGCACGAAAGTGCGCCGTCAAAAATGAACACGTGCCGCAGAATTTTGCCATGGCAATGAGCTATAATAGGTATGAGGATGGGGAGTGCCTTAACAGGTGTGCCACAGAAACTTTTTATTAATGTAAATATCCCTTGGACTGGAAAAGGTTGGGAAATGCTGGTACAAAGCACTAGGAGGCTTCTTGCAGGGTGCTGTGCTCCTGCTCAAACACCAGGTGGTACTGCTGTGCTCTGTCCTTCAAGCTCTCTGACTTCTTTCTGAGCCTGAGATTCACAAAGCAGCCAGTGCTGTTATATGGAGAGCTTAAACTTATTTCTGGACAGGTGTTTTTAGCCTGAATTGTTACTGACCGTCTGTAAGTGTATGGATTGTTGGCAACCCTGCCTTGAGAGTTCACAATCACTTCAACCATCTTATCCCCACCAAAGGTTTCTCCCACTCCTGTCCAGACTTCTAAACACATGTCATTCTTAGTCACCATTGGCAGCATCATTACAGCACTGGAAAGTATGTTAACATTTTTTCTGTGAAGCAGTAGTTTTACCTCAAATCATGCCTTTTCCCAAATCACCTGACACACAGTTACCTCTGGTGCCTCTGCCAACCCTGTAATCAGCAAGGACTGACTGGAACTGATTAATCCCATAGTGTTGGGATCTTTCCTTTGTTTCCACGTGCCAGATGATAACATTATATTTTCCAAATAAACAATTTCTGCAGGCCTCAAATGAAGACTATCTGTCCTCTCACATTTATGAATTGGAGAGATTTAACACTTTTTCCAAAAACTCCTTGAAGTTTGTGAGTTCAGTGCTTCAAGGTAACTTTGCTAAATAGAAAAGTATTTCAGAACAGGAAAAGGAAGAGATTATTTTCTTTCATTAATCACTTTAGATTCAGAATCATATTGTAAGCCTGAATTGAAGAAACAAGTAAAACTTCCAAAAGCTTTCTCGTCTAAAAGACCTAGTTATTACTCTTCCAACTGTCTGATTTAGTATTAGAAAAATCTTGAATTTTTTTGCTCTTGGCTACTTGATGTCACTGCAGTTTTGAATTAATGAGATGCAGACCACAGAATAGGAATTTCCCTGGTGATAATTTAGCATTTTAGTATAAAAATTCAAAAATCCTCAAACAATTTTATGTAGTGCATGTCAGAACTTAAGATTCCAAAATGTATTTAAAACTATGGAGTGTGGTAGATCTGGTTGAGGGAAATTAAGAAACAGGATCTACATGTACGCAATTTTCCAATACACATTCCTTTGTAGTATTGTTCTATTTAGTCTGGACTTACCAAAATTGTCAGCTTTTACTACTGAAAGTTGTGGCGGCTTGCCTTTCTGTCATGATGTCTACACATTCAGGTTATAGATATGATTGATAGTTATGGTTAGTGCTTTGCCCTGTCTCACCATTCTTTGTCTATCATAGGATCCACATGCACTTGGTTAATCTTAATGAGGTTTACAGATGTAGGAGTGGGAAAGGGAAAATGCATGTTTTCATGTAGCAAAAGCTCAAATGACTTCCTTCCCATCTTGTAACAATGTTGTTAGTATAGAATTACAGAACTTCAGACATGAAGAGTTCAGTGTTTTTTAAATACATCTCTCAGTTTTAATGACTATTCCTAAACTAACCTAAATAAGTTGTTGCAAAGACGATGTTCTTGGCAAAACTAGTCACCTAGTATGTCTTTTCCTTGCAAATATAAAATGATACATCATTAAAGCAGAGAAATAAAATCAATTAGTACTGTACTTTTGGATAAGTCATTGTTTAAAAAGGAGATCTCCTCTCTGGAAAACCTATTCCAGCAAGGGACTTGGCTACTTCAAAATTCTGGGTATGTCGTATGGAATCATGAGAGAAACCAAACAAAGCATATGCTGGCTTTGTCTTGGGGTTTTGTTTTTTTTTTACGGAGGTTATTTAAATCCTTACCGAGAAACAATACTCATGCAGTACAATAGCGTCCTGCTGTACTAGGTTTCCATTACCTTCAGCTTCCAAAAACTCTGGCTGGTCTTCTCAGCAGAGATTGCTCTCAAACCCATGAATGGTCCCTCATATCATTTTCTGCTTGTTAAAATATTTATTTTAAATATTATGGACTATATGCTCTTGCTGAAACTATCAGAACCACTTTTAAGTTCATCTTGCTGTCACCTCAACACAGCATCTTCCCATACAGGCCCATACAATATTTTCCCATCTTACTGTAGTAAGACCCCATTGTGCAAGTCAGAACTCCCTTTTGCAATCTCAATGTAGTGCTTGTAGTATGAATGAAACCCACCTCTGAGCCTATGGTCATCTGCCCCTTCTACCACTTCAATAAATATGGCCTCTTATTGTGACTAGATTTCCCATTTTCATAGTTAAATCAACCGTAAGAGACTCCATTGCTCTTCCTTCAAGTCTATGAGTTGTTTCAGACTTGAATATTAATCTGTTTATCTCCCAGTCTGTCTTCACTGGCTGAAGCAAACTTCACATCATGGAGATGGTTAAAGTGCTTTTTCTTTTAAGCTGAATAGGTCCAGATTGATTAGAATAGGACCAAGGGTTTTGTGGTGCTCATAGAACAAATGAGAGGACAACCAATTGTCCTTGCAGAGGCCATCCATCTGGATTTTGGACTGTGTAGAACTCATTGCATGCTAATAAAAGCTGAACCACCTTGGAATATCAGACTCATTTCACTACCCCTGCAAATAATGTTCCTTTCAAATTTACAAAGTGTTGAAATGGAATTCAGTCCATGCATTCATTGCTTTATATGGCTTGGTGTAGGCCTCTACATCAGGTGCCTGCTTTAGTACAGCTGTTCTTCTTGTTAATTTTGTAGTAAGTCTGTCTTCACCTCCAAGGGTAGGATGTTGGCTGGTTGTTCACACAAGTTCCATTTTAGGTGACCATCACTTGAAGAGATATGACCTGCATAACAGTAACTGATTCTTTGAAAAGCGTTCCTCCACACATTTTACAGCTCTTCCTGTAGATTCAGAATTCTGACAATTGAGATGCTTCGTTTTGTGAAGCAAGTGAGAGGTGGTTGAAGCTGCTCCATTGCTCATGTGCTTAGCCACAGAGATGATTAGAGTGCAAGTGCATCTTCAGTAGACACTGCTGTTCAAAAAGAACCTGTTTTCAGTCCCATAAGGTACGTGAGCCCCTGGGGTGGAATCTGCACATATATCACTAGGCATCACTTTACTCTAAACTAGTTTAACTGTTTGGCAGTGTTGTCTATGCTGGCGATGCCCTCTTTGCCAGATTTCTGCCAGAAGTTTAGTCTTCATAGCAGCAGCTGGCAGTAATAGTTCTGCTTCCTAACCATTTCCATTGCTAATTATATGCTAACAGGTCTGTCCAAAATCAAATGACCCATTTGGGGTGGCCTGGTTAAGGCACTCCAGTTTTGTAGCCTACAGCACACAAGGAGGTGATGTGATAACCATCACTTCTGGCTGCATTTGATACCCCAGCCTAAATGACCAGGTTCACATTTATATCGGGAAGCCTTTGGTGCAAGTCCAGACTAAGGCTTGAACATGTGGATCAGTAGTGAGACACTAACTGTTCTGTAAATCAACTTAGTATTTCTCTCTTTGTTTCCTGCATTGGGTAGTTGGAAGTGTAATGGGCTTTGCTATTTGGATCTGTAGCTTGGCTTCCCCTTGCCAGATTCCTTTGCTCTTCCTCAGATAATAATGCTATTTGGTAACAACCAATCTAAATAAAAGTTTTGTTCTGCATGTGGGGACTACATATGTTGGTCCAAGAGTCGTCTTCCAGTCCTATGCTCCTGTATAAAGCATCATATAAAGACTTGCCTGAATTATGCCTGCCTGCTCATAGCCATGTGACTGTTGGATCATATGAAGCATCTCATTGTGAAGCCAAGAGCTGAACCAACAAGTCGGAACAATTCCCTCATCCAAAGAGTTTCCACCCCTATTCAGAAAAGTCTGTCTGGACACTTCAGAACACTTCCAGACAAGAAACTAAAGCTGTGGAGAACACCAGCCCGCTCAAGAGGTAAGCGCCGCAACAGACATGGGCCAGGAAAACCCTTTTAGGGAGCCCAAGTCCCCCGTTGCAAACACTGGGGTGGGTACTCAGCTTCCTAGACTCTTTGAAACCAGTTAGATGGAATTATGAGGCCTGGACAGTCAAAGATGTTAATATGACTTTGGCATTGTTCAGCATGAAATAAACCAGATTTAACCATTTTGAATACAGGGACTTCTTCCTGCTTTGTTTCATAGGAAATTTATCACCATTGATGCAGAGAGAGAAGCAGTTATAACTTCTTCAAATACTGTACATTTTAAGTCTTTAAATTTAATATCTATTTGTTTACTTCCCCTTTACCAGTAGACAGATTTTTATAAAGAAACACTATTAATGGTATTTTACATGGTAATGTTAGTAATAACTTTTTTTTTAAGTGGGTGGGGTGGGATTGAATTTGGCTGAGAATAATTAGATTTGTTCTTGATACTGGAGTTTGATCTCATTTCCCTGAAGAAAAAAGTAAAAGAAATGCACCCAGGAAGAGAGAGAAAAGAGAAGCAGGGATGAAACTATTTCTGTTTCTGGGGCTGATTCTTATTTGCAGCTTTCCTGCCAGGGAAACGCCAGAACATAGTCCCAGCGGCCATTCTGCAACCTGGTAGATATACAAGAGCCTTGGGCTACTTAAGATGCTGTTTTGTAGATACCTTTTTGATCAAAGGATCAGAGCAGTTTTGCAAAGGAGACAGTTTGTCAGCTAAGATGCTCATTAAACAGAAAGCAAGAAGAAAGATAGTGGGCAAGGGGGAGAGCATAGGGAAGAAATAAGAAGTAAGAATATAAGTCTTCTGTTCTAGATGTTTGATTAGCTGAAGCCAAAGGGGAAGTAGTGATTGTCATCTGGGTCCTTCTCTCTGGCCAAGTCTCATCAGGACATTTGTTGGGACTGGGGCAACAAAGGTGCAATGGTGCCGCAGCATGTCCCGTCAGTCAGTGACATGATGAAGGGGTAGGTACACTGGTGAAGCATGCTTTGTTTGGTCTGTCTCCTTTTGGTTGTGGCATCAAGTAATGCTTGCCAGAGCGAAGACCCCATACAGATGGTAGGTAGAATAGCTTATTACTATTTTTGTTCAGTCATCAGGTGTAATATCCAACATGCCAATTTTGGTCCATTGATTTCCAGTCCCATACATGTCTGCTAGAGATGATGTAATCCCTGGGCAGTGTCAGTACATATTTTTGGACTAATTCAGTCTTTATATCCAACTTTTATCAATTTACCATCTTCACCTCCTACCCCTCCCACCCCCAAACAACTGCAAGAGCTTGAAGTTCACAGCTTAGAGTATAGGTCTGTGCGTGATAGATCCTACATAGCTTCCCTTCTCAATACAAGTTGGGATACCCCCTAAATGAAGACATCATCATAAAAGAGGAGGAAGAGACAGAGAGGAGACATGTAGAGGTAGAGGGCATAGCTGGAGACCCTCAATAAAAAGGACTGCAAGAGAACTTGCTCTTGCTTTCTAAACATTCCAGCAGAGCAGGGAAAAGGGGCCAAACCCTTTAGGAACAATAAAGAGAAAGGAGGGGAACAAAAACAGAAAATCCTTGGGCTTCATCTGGTCTTTTGAGGTGAGAGAGCTCTTGGATTCAGGTTCTTTGAGCACCCTAAGGATTAAAAATAGCAAATGCTTTTCCCCGTTGGCAAATCTGACCAGGCTTGCCATATCTCCTGGACAAAATACCAGAAATCTTTGCGAAGGAAAATGGCAAGTTCAGATTCTACACAGATTCAGGCAGATGAGGTACTGAGGGATAAGCCAAAGGATATGAAGGATACATGGGAATACCTGACAAGGATATATATGAGCAGCTATGCACTTGGATACCCTCCCCTTTGTGTTAGATCAGGCATGCAGGGTAGCACAGGGTCTGATCCCAGTACACAGGGCCCCAAGGCCTAATCCTGGCAAGTGGGGATGGCACAGGGCCCAATCTGGCCCATTAACTGGCCCTGCACTACTCATCTGGCCTGTGTAGCCAAAGGGTTGAGTGCCACTGGGCCTATAACACTGCTAGGTGGCAGGGTGGCAAACAGTGATCTTCCCTCGGCAGTCTGTGCTGGGATGGGGGAGTGAGGCTTGTGAAAGGAGGG
>NW_017729022.1:28709469-28710802 GCF_001723915.1 Gavialis gangeticus | reverse complement strand
GGCCTGTGTAGCCAAAGGGTTGAGTGCCACTGGGCCTATAACACTGCTAGGTGGCAGGGTGGCAAACAGTGATCTTCCCTCGGCAGTCTGTGCTGGGATGGGGGAGTGAGGCTTGTGAAAGGAGGGCTGGGAGGGGATCCTGGTGTAGGGGGTAAGTAGGAGATTCCTGGGATGTTTAGGGCTAGAATATATAGGGTGGGGGTAGCATGGTGTAGGGTATAGTTGGGGGTAACAGGGTTTGGGGGGGGTGAGAGTAGGGGACAGGACCTGTTGTGGGGCAGCATGTTGTACAACCATTGGTGTAGTCAAGTAGGCTTACCAACCCAAGAATTTATTTATTTACTTATTTTCTTTTTACCAATCTTCAAACTTTTTATTATGGTTTGGCTAAAGTCTGGCAGAAGGGTTCAACTGACATTATGTAAAACATATGCCAGTAAAAACATATCAGTAAAATAATAAATAAAATAGTTTGGTCATCAGTAAAAACGTTGCAGATTGTCAGTAAAGAAGTCTTGGCTTTGCAATCCTGATGATAATACTATAATAGTCTTGGTAAGGTGCTTTTAGCTGACTCCTGATTAAAGCATCTCCTATGTCGTGAGGGTGAATAAAAAGGCCCTTCCCTGAGGGCTGAACATTCTCATCCTGTACTTGGGTTTCTCATAATTGCAGCTGGAAATGAAAAGTTCAGCTAAAGGAAGTACCACAATATTTGCATTTACCTGTTCACAAAGTATTCTCATTTAGGCAAATTTGCTACCACACTTGGGTTGTTCAGTGTGATTTTTGGGAGCTGTGCCTCCTTATTGAGCAGAAAAGTGTGGCCATGACTACTCTGTCAGCCACACTTGATGCAGCTAGTACCACTTCAGGACCCCTGGCTATCGCACTGGTAATATACTGGTAATTCCAGGGATCCAGCTTCCCACAGGAATTTCAGTATACTGCCATCAAAGAGCCAGATCCATTCAGTTCCCCACCTTGAAGGATTCTTAAGCTGTGGTTAGATCCCCCTGGGCATATAGGCTATCCCCAAACACTAAGCACATGAGAAAACAGGAATACTATTACTTTTTGTTTTTCACTAGGCTTTCAGAAGCACCCACAAAAAGGCAGCTACCTTGGCAGCATGTTCCTGCCCATCTGTTAGTCACCAAAAGCTCATTTTGGTGGGTTAGTTGAGACTACAAAACTACTCCAAGGATTTAGAACTTTCTATCCTCTTTTTCCTCTCTCCCCTTTTCCTTCTCCTCTTTTTTTTCTAATGATTTGTTTGTCCAGGCATATGTGGGCTTCATAGTTTCTAGGGTCGGAAGGGACCTGAGCAGAT
>NW_017729022.1:28704818-28709458 GCF_001723915.1 Gavialis gangeticus | reverse complement strand
GTCTATAGTAGACTCCCACCAATAGGTCCCTTTCCCCTTCAATCACTTAGATCCAAAGGGGTATTCTATTGTTTCATACTATGCCTATACCACCCACCCCTTCTTTATTCTTTTTGGAGACACATCCCATAAGAGACTGTTACATGATGAAATCCTCTTCCTTCTGCCTCTTGTAGTTGAGTTCAGCTCAATGCTGAGGAAAAGGATCTTTTTCTCATCCTGAAAAAGAAAAGAGCATCTCCTCCAATGCTAGACTTAAGAAAATAACCTCTTAGAAAACTGAAAAAGAATATTCACTCCCCATAAAATTTCTATAATCTTTGACCGGTCAAAAATATGCAGTTATTTGACTGATTGGTTGACAATATTTGACTGGTCAATCTACTGGCTTGCTAACCTAAGCTAGCCTGAAGAAAAGCTTCTCAACAAGGATGGGTAGTGGCTTGTTACAGCTGTAGCCTATGGGGGGTTTTGACATAAAATGTAGAAAAATCTAAGCTCAAAGAGAGAAGTTCACAGAAGTGATTCTAGAATCCATCAGTCATGGTGTAGATCTCAGGGCAGGTTTGAGAATATTGTTTTAATATCCCCAAAAGACTAACAAACACTGCAGCAAAAACACCTCCATTTTCTTGGATACATGGGTTTCTGAGTATTCATAATGCCACCGGTCAGACTACGCTTTCAACGTATGTAGAGCTGGTGAAAATCCATTTATGTTCCCATGAGGTATCAATTGGACGTGCCTCTTCATATGACTTCAGTGGTTCTCTGGTGAAGGGAACCCAGATACGTCTATAGTAGTGCCCTTCAGACTTCTGTTCGAGAAAATGGGAGCAGATGCTTCACTTCTAATAGGAAACAAATATGCACACAAGGCTTTTGATTGCCATGGGAGTTGCAGCCTAGGCCAGCCAATCACCTAGATGCAGATATTATATTCTTTCTCATGTGCATCCACTATATAAAAACCTATCTACTATAGAAGAACTGAAGCTGAATTTAGAAGACATTCTACTGCATGTTCAAGATAAATTGATTCAAATTATGGTGTTATACTTAACATGAACAGCCAAGGAGGCATAAGATCTTCCTCATGTTAGAAGTCAGGGAAGCTATGCAACTGCCATATCTGTCATCAGAATAGCTTGCTTTGAACAGATGTCAAACCTAAAGAAATCATGTTCTTTTAGGGCTTGTCTACATGTCACCCTATGGCAACATAGTGATGTTGCCATAGGGTGTAAGGCACACTACAGTGACGTAGTGATCGTGTGGGTCTACATGTGGTCATCAGCTATGTCACTGTAGTGGTGCACTCTCCAGGTATAGTGCACCACTACGGTGATGTAGCGGTGTAATCTGACTATGTGCCATGCTTTAGTACTTCCAGAAGGAAGCACTAAAGCACAGTGACATGCAGACGTGCTATATTTTGTGCATTAAGGGCACTAAAAGCAATAGAGTCCATAAGGCAAACTTACTTGGCCAGATAAACCAGCTTTTCTCCTCTTGGTGTCAGCAGAGTTCTAGAATTGCCCTGGACATTCAGCTCAGCATTATTCTACAATGCTCACTTCTTCTGAACAATATTTCTCAATTAACTCAGTCAGGATTCATCTGCCTGCCATTTCAGCACATTATTCTCCCATGGAGGGACATGTGGTTTGTTTGTTTTTTCTTGCTGTTATGTCATTTCTGAAAGCTCTGATTTGAAGTTTTTCACTAGTCAAAGAACCACGCTCTCTTTCAGGCCTTAACTTTGGTTTTACTTGCCCCGCTTTTTGAGTCTATGGCAGCATACCTGAAAAGCATTTTTGTTGCAAAAAATAAGATATATGTTATGTCAAACCAACCACAGGCATTTTTGTCTAGAATATTTATCTCTCAGAGTATATTCAAAATTTCTCCTTAAAATTATCCACAAATCTTGTACATCAGCAGATCCATTTGCTTCAAAATGAGGAAGACAGATAATATTTGAGATGTCAAAAGGGCTTTAAGGTAAAAAAAAAACAAAAAGGAAAAAAGAAAGAAAAATTTAAACCCATTTAGGGACATCCTAAGGTTGTTTGTGGCTGTTGCAGAAAGGATAAAATAACGTAATCTTGACTGGACTATCAAGGTGGATATCTGAATATGTAAGAATCTGCTATCAGGTGGCTAGATCCTCTTGCATTTCTTGGGTTCATACCACTGGAGCCTATGCAGCCTCCACAGTATCTGTGATGAATGTTTCCTCTTATGATATATTTTAAGCAGGATCTATTCACATACTTGCAAAGCTCTCATGTTCTGTCACTGAATCTCTTAGGTAAGATGTATAGCTTTGTCAAAAGCACGTTCAATATTTATGTTTTTATGCTCCAGGAGTCACCATAACTGGGACATAAACATGTGACATTGTCTGTATAAACATGCCACTTAAGTTCACTTAGGCATCCTTTTATGCTGAAGATAGGAGTCTTTTAACTAGTAGAATCTATATTTACCTTGATGGGCCTCTTGCCCTGCACTGAAAGGGCAATCTCTACTTCCTTCTCCACTACAGGGCATAGAGGAAAGTAGGTAGATTATGGAATATGTGTACAGATAACATCTAGGAAGTTTTGGAATGAATTGCTTGGCAGCAAGCTAGATGAGTGGTTGTGGCCCATCATGGTCATGCTGCTCTGTTGAACTGTTCTAGGCACTCCAAAAAGCAGAGGAATTATCCTGTATATCACAGATTGTGGTGGATATGGAGCCACACAAGGGAAACTATCTGCTAAGAAACTTTTCATTCTATGCATCTCAGCAGATTTGTAAGTAGGCGGTACTGGGTGAAAACAGAGATTTCCAGTGGATGGACATTGGTCACCTCTTGGAGGCCGCTAAATTCTGTTTCAGGCAAAGGACCTTAGTTTTAGGACTTTTTTAGAGGGCATTGGGAGGCTTATTGGTACGGGTCTACCTAAAGCAAGGAGGCAGGTAGCCAATTTTGTAGGCATAACATGGGGCTGGTCACCATTTTTGCAGGCTTATTGCGGTGCCCCCCTTCATGCTTCTAGTCAAGGGGCCCCGGTGATTGGTTGGGAGGGGTGTCCTCACTGTTGACTGGCTGGGAAGGCTGTGCATCTTGTGGCCTCACCTCTTGCTGCTGATTGGTGGAGGGGGCAGGGCTTTGCAACAGGCAGCCCTCTCTGCCAATCAGCAGGGAGAGGTAGCGGCAGCAGCAATCTTTGGCTCTCCTTTGTGCTGGCAGCTTCCCTCCCCATTTCCCCCCTGGCAGGCTGTGTAGCCAGGCCACAGCAGCCATGAGGACTGCTATCTCCCTCTGGGGAGCCAGCAGTTTATTTTCAGTAAGTTTGGTTTTTTTCATGGATTTTGCAGGCGTTGTCTGATTTCACAGGCAATGCTGGATTTCATGATTTTTGTGAAGTCATGGTTTAAGTAGTATCTACTTATTGTGTCTTTCATCCATGTTGCAAGCCTTGAGAAGCTTGGTTGGAACTCATGAGCCTATTAATAGTTGGTTTACATTTTTTTTGTTTCTCTGCTCATGCATTTCTTCTCTGAGGAAAGCATGTATTCTTCTGCCTTTTTGAAATGATATTTAATAGTAAGGGGCTGCTATTACTAAAGGATAAGTTTGTTTAAATACTAACGGTCCATATTGGTGTAGGCACTAAACTTTGTCGTTTTACTATTATTCATCAAAATAAAAAGATTTCTTAGGTATCTGCATTGATTGAATATCCGTATGACGATAAACCTAAGGGCATTGCTTAGTATTAAAGTTTTCATAACTGACCTGTCTTTGGTGCTGGAAGATCATGTCTTGCCTAGCAATAACTGCTAGGCAGGACAAGTTTTCACTGTTTGGATGTGCAGAGGGAATTGCAAGTATTTCTATCTAGAACTGGAACGTTGCCAAAAGTGGGAGCAAAGGCCTTTTTTTGCAGGAGGGGAAATTGGATTCTTCCATGAGCAATTGTCCATCTGTGCTCTACTTCAGCACATGGACTCGGGATCAAAATCTTTGCGCCTGCAGTGAGTCTTGGGCAGCATCTGCACCCCCGAATGCCCTCACCTGCTTTCCCTCAAGGGCAAGAAGCATGGAACGAGGCCAGTACGCGCGACTTTTGGTTCTTTCTTACCACCTGTGGCTGAGAGAACTGTAAGCAGAGTTCTTATCTTTTGCACTTGGCTAACTCTACAAATAACTCTTATCTTTGAGCCCATAGTAGTTTTAGCATTAATGAGATAATTTAGGGTTTTTTTTCCATGGGCTTTTGTTCAGGTATTTCCTCACTGTTTTTCTTGTTTTGTTTTATAATAGCTGTACTCACTGATGAAATCCAAACACTCTGGTTTTATACATTGTTCCTTCTGGGAGGGAGCTATGACCATTAAGTAAGAGCTCATGTTTTTTTTATCTGGTGATGGGCATGTCAAATTTTGTTGGTTTTCAGAGTGAACGTAAGAAACAAGAGGAGTTCACCTGGAGCTTGGCAAATAGATGAGACCTGTCTGTAGGCAGTTTCCTGGGGTAGAACAGACTTTCTCTAAAGGGGGTGCACTTTGTTCTCACCGATTGTGGCTCTGGCTTCATTTTGGCCAGCATTAGGATTTTGCTCATAATGTTCCTCACTGATTGC
>NW_017729022.1:28696350-28699818 GCF_001723915.1 Gavialis gangeticus | reverse complement strand
ACAAGAGGAGTTCACCTGGAGCTTGGCAAATAGATGAGACCTGTCTGTAGGCAGTTTCCTGGGGTAGAACAGACTTTCTCTAAAGGGGGTGCACTTTGTTCTCACCGATTGTGGCTCTGGCTTCATTTTGGCCAGCATTAGGATTTTGCTCATAATGTTCCTCACTGATTGCTTCTACACTGAGTGCTAAACCCTCAGGTATCTGTCATTATTGTAAGTCCATTGGGCCTGAAAAACAGCCACTACTGCAAGTGGATGATATCTGATGAAGTAAGCTGTTGCTCATGAATGTTATGCATTTACAATTCCTCGAGGCTATAAGGTGGACCTCTACCCTGCCTTCTGCCTGACTTCAGAGTAACTGCCTCAATCTGATGAGGAACACATAGAGCAGAGCTCATTCAAGCTGGCCTCTTTCCTTGATTATCAAATAAAGCTACAGTTCCTGCTATTCATTGCTTCCTTAAAGGATTTCTAATTGTCTATGTAGGAGGGCAGAAAGTCAAGGAAAAAATTAGGAGTTCATAAGAAATGCCATAGGCAGACAAGTTTCTTTGGGTAGTTGTGATATCTTTTATTAGACCAGCTAAATAGTTGGAAAACTTTGTTCTTTGCAAGCTTTTGGGCACAAACGCCCTTCTTCAGGCATAGGGAGAGTCTGGTGGTGTTTTGTGTGCTCTCCTGGGTAGAATAGAAGCTAATGTGTAAAATGCATGTCTGTGAAAATCGGAATGTGTTGCAGGGAGGATTGGAGGGAATGGGAAACAATAGGTGTGAGACAGGCAGGTTGGGGGGTGGAGGCGGGGGGAGAATGTAGAACTGGTGATAGGTGTAGCTGGTAAAATGCAGACAGGCTACCTGGGGTTATCAGATGGCAGGCAGGTTATAACGTACCATGCATCCATTGTCTATGTTTAGTCCATGATTTTTTGTATCCAGTAGATTTATGAAGTGCAGTTTGTAGGCTCGTCTAATGAAAGGTGTTTTGTAAATTTCCTTTGAGAGAACCTTGCTTGCCTATGTCCTTAAACCAACACAGCTACAACCAACAACCCTAAGAAATGTCATACATTTTTGGTTATTCTCCCATCTTTCATGCTGGAAATACTAGCTGTGCGTTGGTCAGTTAGGACTTGCTTAGGCCTGCATAATGCCTGCTGTGAACAGCCTCGATTTTATCCATGTCCAATGTGGCTGATAACCATTACCAGGCAGTCTCATCAGTCTTTGAATATGTTCATCTATCCAGCTGCAACATCACTGGTGGTTAACAAGAAAGATCTAGACAGCAGATATCCAGAACCATGTGTCAATAAAAGGACTGTAAGCAGCTAGATTTTCAAGCCTTTTTTTCCAAACTCTTATGCCAGGCTCCAGTTTGGTTTTCCAAACCGTTTAGGAATTGTTGTTTGAAGGTTTGGTCTCCTTAGCTGTGGAAAAGTTAGTGACTTCTTTGCCAATTTTTCTTCAGGAATCCAGAGATGAGCTTGCAGTCCTTGACTAAAAGTAGGTCAACTTGCAATGCCACCGTTCACTTGCTGTAAGCCTCATCATTCATGGCAGCAGTGGTGATAATATCACGTAATATTCTTCAATGATCCTCAGGAAGGTGTAGGCTATTACAGAAGGGCTCCCATTCCAAACTGCTGAATGGAAAATGAGCCAAGGGTCCCTTAGCCAAATTTTGTGGGAAGGTAGGTGGTGCTGGATGGAACTGGGCATGGAATCCATAGTTGGAGAAAGGGGGGGGTCTGGACTGTGGATATATGGACCACATTGTTATATGCAAACTCTGCTAGAGGAAGCAAAGACACTGTTATCCTGATCAAAGTTTAAAAATCACCCGAGATCTTTCAGGTTCTTATGGTCTATGATCATTTGGATGGGGTGGCGAGCCCCTTCTAGAAAGTCCACAAAAGCTACCTTGATCATGAGACGTTTCATAGATCTCATAGATTTCATAGACATTAGGGCTGGAAGGGACCTCGGAAGATCAAGTCCAGCCCCAGGGGCAGGAAGTCATCAGGGATCGTAGGATCCCAGCAAATAAACATCAAGATGTCTTTTGAAGGCGTTCAGAGTAGGTGCTTGAACCACCTCTGGTGGCAGTCTATTCCAAACCTTGGGGGCTCAGACAGTAACGAAGATCTTCCTTACGTCCGGCCTGAAGCAGTTGTGGAGGAGTTTGTGACTGTTCGACCTTGTCATCCCTTGGGGCGCTGTGGTGAGCAGATGGTCCCCCAGATCCTGGTATGCACCCCTGATAAACTTATAGGTGGCCACCAGATCACCCCTGAACCTGTGCTTTTCCAGGCTGAAGAGTCCCAATTGTCATAATTTCTTTCATGGGGAGTCAGGACCTGGGAATAAAATGCACAAGGCTGCAACTTGTTAGGGTATCTGAAGTCTGGGACACAATGGTTCCTGTATCACAACTTGAGGCATCAGCTTCCACACTAAGATCTTGTGGGGTCAGAGTGCACTAAAATGGGCAGAGGTAAAAGCCCTTTTTAGTGTCTCGAAAGCAGTTTGGGTTTCTTGAGACCATTTAAATAGTACATATTTCTTAAGAAGGGCAGTCAGCAGGGTGCTCAGAAACCATTGGACGCCCTTTGTCCCATGGAGTGGTCCATTCACTGATGGCAGTCACCTTACATGGGTCCATGGTTAGGACCCAGGGGGAAATTATATTACCTAAGAAGTTGATTGAGGTCAGACTCGCATTTTTCCAAGTTAACACAGGCCAGTCTGACATGCATGTTCTGAATACTGGGTTGGATCATCATAAATTATTAAAATGTTGTTGAGAGTAATTATAACAAATTGATCCAGCATCTCTTGAAACATGAAATCGAGGCAGTACCGGAAGGTAGCCAGGGCATTGTAGAGTCCAAAGCACATAGTACTCGAAGTGTCCATAGCAGGACTGAAACATGGTCTTCCACTTGTTCCCCTTGCATACATGTACTAGATTGCAGACCCCTCATAGATCTAATTTTGAAAAAAATCTTGTCCTAAGTCTCTCAAATAGTTTGTTCACTAAAGGCAGTGGGTAACAGTTATGAACCATTACCCTTTTTGAGCTCCTGTCATTAACACAAGGGCAGAGAGAGCCATCTTTCTTAAGTATGAAGAATATTGCAGACCTGGGTGGGTATATAGAGGGCCTGATGAACCCCTTACAGAGGTTCTCTGCAAGGCACTGTTTGGGAACCTTGAGCTCCAGTCTGGACAGTGAATACATGCACCCAAAAGGAATCTGTCCCCCTAGCAAATCATATGGGGTTATCATATGGATGATGTGAAGGAAGTTGGTCTGATCCTTTCTTGTTAAACATCCACCAAGTCTTGATATTTGACAGGGACAGATAGGTCAGAGTTCATTGGATGTGTATTTCCCACTAAGGGAGACCATGAATCTTCTACAGTTGGAGCAACAAACCCAGTATCTTTGGCCCTGCCTCTGGC
>NW_017729022.1:28690901-28691350 GCF_001723915.1 Gavialis gangeticus | reverse complement strand
CTGCAGCTGCTGAAGGAAGCCATGGGGTCCCACGCAGCTCAGGCAGGCAGGTTCCGGGGGGAAAAAAAATCAGGCTCACCCCTTTTTTTTTCTTGCGTGGAGCCTGCCTGCTGCCAGGCTGCCTGCATGGGCTTCTTGCAGCGGCCCTGAGCCGCACAGAGCCCTGGTGCTTCACTCCATGGCTGTAGGGCAGCAAACAAACTCCTCAGAGGAGTTTTAGTTTGCTGCATCCCAAGTCATTTAAGGCTTATTATGCCAGTGAATTTGCTACAGCGACTGGAATTACTGGCAATACGCCACCGACGTGTGCAAACACCGACACCGTTAAAGTGGTGCAAAAGCATTTAACCCGGTTTAAAGTGTTGTGCACACATGCCCCTCATTTCATCTACACACGGCCTAAGAGAGCTGGAACAGAGACATCTACCCCCAACTGGTGCTGGGGGGGC
>NW_017729022.1:28683078-28685901 GCF_001723915.1 Gavialis gangeticus | reverse complement strand
CCAGGCAGTCTCATCAGTCTTTGAATATGTTCATCTATCCAGCTGCAACATCACTGGTGGTTAACAAGAAAGATCTAGACAGCAGATATCCAGAACCATGTGTCAATAAAAGGACTGTAAGCAGCTAGATTTTCAAGCCTTTTTTTCCAAACTCTTATGCCAGGCTCCAGTTTGGTTTTCCAAACCGTTTAGGAATTGTTGTTTGAAGGTTTGGTCTCCTTAGCTGTGGAAAAGTTAGTGACTTCTTTGCCAATTTTTCTTCAGGAATCCAGAGATGAGCTTGCAGTCCTTGACTAAAAGTAGGTCAACTTGCAATGCCACCGTTCACTTGCTGTAAGCCTCATCATTCATGGCAGCAGTGGTGATAATATCACGTAATATTCTTCAATGATCCTCAGGAAGGTGTAGGCTATTACAGAAGGGCTCCCATTCCAAACTGCTGAATGGAAAATGAGCCAAGGGTCCCTTAGCCAAATTTTGTGGGAAGGTAGGTGGTGCTGGATGGAACTGGGCATGGAATCCATAGTTGGAGAAAGGGGGGGGTCTGGACTGTGGATATATGGACCACATTGTTATATGCAAACTCTGCTAGAGGAAGCAAAGACACTGTTATCCTGATCAAAGTTTAAAAATCACCCGAGATCTTTCAGGTTCTTATGGTCTATGATCATTTGGATGGGGTGGCGAGCCCCTTCTAGAAAGTCCACAAAAGCTACCTTGATCATGAGACGTTTCATAGATCTCATAGATTTCATAGACATTAGGGCTGGAAGGGACCTCGGAAGATCAAGTCCAGCCCCAGGGGCAGGAAGTCATCAGGGATCGTAGGATCCCAGCAAATAAACATCAAGATGTCTTTTGAAGGCGTTCAGAGTAGGTGCTTGAACCACCTCTGGTGGCAGTCTATTCCAAACCTTGGGGGCTCAGACAGTAACGAAGATCTTCCTTACGTCCGGCCTGAAGCAGTTGTGGAGGAGTTTGTGACTGTTCGACCTTGTCATCCCTTGGGGCGCTGTGGTGAGCAGATGGTCCCCCAGATCCTGGTATGCACCCCTGATAAACTTATAGGTGGCCACCAGATCACCCCTGAACCTGTGCTTTTCCAGGCTGAAGAGTCCCAATTGTCATAATTTCTTTCATGGGGAGTCAGGACCTGGGAATAAAATGCACAAGGCTGCAACTTGTTAGGGTATCTGAAGTCTGGGACACAATGGTTCCTGTATCACAACTTGAGGCATCAGCTTCCACACTAAGATCTTGTGGGGTCAGAGTGCACTAAAATGGGCAGAGGTAAAAGCCCTTTTTAGTGTCTCGAAAGCAGTTTGGGTTTCTTGAGACCATTTAAATAGTACATATTTCTTAAGAAGGGCAGTCAGCAGGGTGCTCAGAAACCATTGGACGCCCTTTGTCCCATGGAGTGGTCCATTCACTGATGGCAGTCACCTTACATGGGTCCATGGTTAGGACCCAGGGGGAAATTATATTACCTAAGAAGTTGATTGAGGTCAGACTCGCATTTTTCCAAGTTAACACAGGCCAGTCTGACATGCATGTTCTGAATACTGGGTTGGATCATCATAAATTATTAAAATGTTGTTGAGAGTAATTATAACAAATTGATCCAGCATCTCTTGAAACATGAAATCGAGGCAGTACCGGAAGGTAGCCAGGGCATTGTAGAGTCCAAAGCACATAGTACTCGAAGTGTCCATAGCAGGACTGAAACATGGTCTTCCACTTGTTCCCCTTGCATACATGTACTAGATTGCAGACCCCTCATAGATCTAATTTTGAAAAAAATCTTGTCCTAAGTCTCTCAAATAGTTTGTTCACTAAAGGCAGTGGGTAACAGTTATGAACCATTACCCTTTTTGAGCTCCTGTCATTAACACAAGGGCAGAGAGAGCCATCTTTCTTAAGTATGAAGAATATTGCAGACCTGGGTGGGTATATAGAGGGCCTGATGAACCCCTTACAGAGGTTCTCTGCAAGGCACTGTTTGGGAACCTTGAGCTCCAGTCTGGACAGTGAATACATGCACCCAAAAGGAATCTGTCCCCCTAGCAAATCATATGGGGTTATCATATGGATGATGTGAAGGAAGTTGGTCTGATCCTTTCTTGTTAAACATCCACCAAGTCTTGATATTTGACAGGGACAGATAGGTCAGAGTTCATTGGATGTGTATTTCCCACTAAGGGAGACCATGAATCTTCTACAGTTGGAGCAACAAACCCAGTATCTTTGGCCCTGCCTCTGGCCTGGATACTAGTCTGAGGAGTCCTCACAAACCAACAGTTAAGGCAGTAAGGCAAGACAAAATGGAGCTCTCTTAACTCTCCACAAGAAGTCTGGATTATGGTAGAATAGCCAAGGGGTTCCTAGAATAATTGAAAAGTGAGGTGAATGGATAAGGTCAAAATAAAGGCACTTGTGGTCATCTATCAACACTCCTAGTGGAACCATTTTGCTGGCAATGGGGCCTGAGGAGGGAGGCAATCCATCTGCAGTTCCCACTATTTTAGGGTCCTGTTTTGACCTGACCAGTATCTGACTGGTTTTCTGCAAAAATCAAGTCCATGAAATTACCAGAGGCTCTGGTGTCAAAGGGCATGTGTAGATGAAATGGGGGCCCTAAACTGAAGCTGTGGGTTTTTAAAAACACTGCTTCAATTCAGGGCCAAGTAAATCCCTGTCGTGTACACACCCATGCACTTACCTGCCCCTCTAGCAGCGGGGAGGGGAGGACGAGCTGCCGGTAGGTGAAGCAGTCCCTGGGCTGCAGGGTTGCTGGTGCTTCCCTTTGCAGCAGCCCCCTCTTCC
>NW_017729022.1:28605449-28678078 GCF_001723915.1 Gavialis gangeticus | reverse complement strand
CGGCTTGGGTGGTCCCAGGGGCACTGCAGCTGCTGAAGGAAGCCATGGGGTCCCACGCAGCTCAGGCAGGCAGGTTCCGGGGGGAAAAAAAATCAGGCTCACCCCTTTTTTTTTCTTGCGTGGAGCCTGCCTGCTGCCAGGCTGCCTGCATGGGCTTCTTGCAGCGGCCCTGAGCCGCACAGAGCCCTGGTGCTTCACTCCATGGCTGTAGGGCAGCAAACAAACTCCTCAGAGGAGTTTTAGTTTGCTGCATCCCAAGTCATTTAAGGCTTATTATGCCAGTGAATTTGCTACAGCGACTGGAATTACTGGCAATACGCCACCGACGTGTGCAAACACCGACACCGTTAAAGTGGTGCAAAAGCATTTAACCCGGTTTAAAGTGTTGTGCACACATGCCCCTCATTTCATCTACACACGGCCTAAGAGAGCTGGAACAGAGACATCTACCCCCAACTGGTGCTGGGGGGGCTGGGGAAGGCGGTGGGGGGGGCATGATTTAGCAGGGGCAAGTCTTGGACCTTGGTGTTGCTTGAGAGCCTACTGTGCATCAGAGGGTCTAGCTGAACTGTTAGCAGTGGGCCCAGGCCGAGTAGTTTTCCCGAAGAAGGGGTGGGTATGCCCTTCCTTTGGCAAGTCCAGGAAAAATGAAGGGTATCCTCTTCCTGTGGCCCTGGTGGTAGATCCACACCCCTGTACCTCAGGTACTTGCCCTTGCCAGGCATGCTTGATGATCAGAGGCCCTGACACACACCAGCCTATGGTAGGACACTTCAGCCTCCCTGGGACATCCTAGTGCTGACCTCAGAGCAGCTGTTCTTGGAAAACAAAACTTTAAAAAACAGCTTGAATGGAAAACTGAAGAACAAGAAATCATTCATAGATCATTTAATCAAGACTATGGATTTTTATGCCATTACATGGATTAGCTTTTATAACCCCTTAAATCCCTCAGGTTAATGAGATTAATGGCTTTGTTTATCTCTCTTCTACACACCTTGCCTCCTCCAGCAGTGCCCCCTCCTTCTTTCTTTCCCTTTCCTTTGTATTCTAATCTCTGCTTTCTAATTAGAAACTGTGCTTCCTGTGGTTCCTTCTCAGCATCTGATGAAGCAAGCTGCTTATGACAGCTTGCACATCTGATTAAGTCAGTCTATAAGATGCACGTCCACCTTGCCTTCTATTTTTCAGTCTCTCTGCCATCTCCCTATCAGAACCATGCAAGTTGGGCAGACCAGCAAAGATTTTTATCTCAGGTTTAGAGACAGGATATTAGATTCTTTTCAATGTTTTCGTACTGCCACACCATGCAAACATTCAGCAGTGAAAATGAGAAAAGTGAGGTAGCGTGGATGTTGCAGAGAATTTCTGAAATTGCCAAAGGTTGTAGGCTTCACTGATTAGATGCACATAATAGGTCAGCAGTTTTGGGCCTCTGGAACAACCATCAAGTGGTTGGACGAGATGGTTCCAGATATGTGTCACGGTCAATAGTCATCATTGCATTTGTATACCAAGCATACTGCAGATCTCCAGAGACGTCAACATGATAGCAGAGACAAGTAGTGAGCACACTGCTGAAGCTTGAACCCTGTATTGCAGTTGTCGGTGCACCGTAACTTGCATGTTGGGAAACTGACAGTGGGAGACTATCATTATCCAGGCATACAGGCCATGGTGACTGTGTAACTGATATACAAGAAATATGGTAAACTGGCTAATTTGCCGATAGGATTTTTTTGTGCTTATGTTTTAATTAATCAATGTTCTGATTTCTGCAGGTGCTCTTCCCTCCCTTTCCTTCCTAGTTGCCAACTCCTGACATTATTGGGTATCTATTTAGACCAAGGATGCTCAGCCCATGGCACCATGATAGCTGGCCCATGGGCTCCCCATAGGTCCAGAAATTTTGCAGCAGAAGAATAGCAGTATCACACCCCCACTGCCAAATGTCCAGACCTCTGGGGAACCCTGGGCCCTGTGCACTGGGTTAGGGACCTGATCCCAGTGTGCAGGGCCAGGGCCCAATCCCAGCACATATAGGGCTGGCAGGGGGGCAGCTCCAGGACCCAATCCCAGTGTGGAGGGCTGGGAGGGGGCTGTCCTAGGTCGCCAGAACCCCATCCTGGCATACTGGGGCAGAAGGCAGTGGCGCCCAGCTGCTGGGGGCCAATTCTGGTGGGATGGAGTGGTGCCAGACCCCAGGGTCCAATCCTGGCATGTGGGGCATGACCTGGGCTGTGGACTTGCCCCGCCTCACTGATCTGACCAAAAGGTTGAGCATCACTGTTAGACAAGGATTTGTATTCCATTTGAAGTGGTGAATTAACCAGAGTGTACTGTGATGGGATCTGATGCAAGTGGCTTTCTGGACTATGCTAAAGGAATAGATGAGTTGGCTACGTGTAATTATCCTGACTCTCGTGTTCTGTCTGAGTCTGTAAACAACAGAAAGGTTTCACATTTTTTTTTTCATTGTCTTGCAGATATTTCATGGATATTTACACTGGCTGGTCAGGGGAGGGGCATGTATGTTAATTTATTTAGGAATACAAGCCACAAAGCTATGAGTAGGAACATTTTTCCTGGACTGACACATTTACAAAAGTTATGATTCCTGGACTGTGAGATTTTACTGTTGTCTGTCCAGCTAAAAACTAACTGTTGAATGTTCATGTGGTAGGGAGACTGGAGAGGTTTCATGTCCAGGCTGAATACCAGTGAACCAAATATCTTTACTGTTATTTCTTCCGGTTGTGTTTCACATTATGTTTATGAAGGAATGGGGAAAATGTTTCTGGCAAGGTGAAAGGGGATGTGGAAAAAATGCTGATTTTTAGCAGCTGGATGCAAAATTGATTACTGAGGCTCTGGATGGCTGAGGGGTAGGCAGCGCGCTGCTTTGTGTTAATTTGTGAAAATTCATGAATAAACTGCACTTGGCTCGTATATACTATTGGCTGAATTGAACACTTCTTGGATCTGAGGGGAAAGAGATTTTGGGGCTGCCTGTCTTTTGAAAGACAAAGTAAATAAATAATGACTTTCACAAAATAATTGACAGAAATAAACCAGATTTCTGCAACAAGCAGAAATACTTTAAAATGGGTAAAAGAAAGTGTAAAGTGGTGATGCCAATGTTGAGTATCAGTGCAGGCATACTTATTATTCATAAACATATGAAATGAATCAGGGCAGTTCAGCAGTTCCTCACATGATGAATACAAGGGGGCGTTTTTCCAAGCCTGGAGCGTAGAGGACAGCTTGGCTGAGATGGGAGGCCTAAACCACCCCGTCAGTGACAAGAACAGATGTTTCAGGCAATAGGAATCAGCGCCCGGCCTTTAACTAGTGGAGGTGTAAGGAAGCACCTGTGTTGTAATTTCCCCTTTGACTGCAGTGTAGCCAAACCTATAAATTCTAGAAAATGGTCAACTCTTGTGAAAATAGTAGAGTCTATGTATTTTGTGCCCCAAAGGTTTCTTTTGCCTCGGGTGATAGCAAGAATACTAGCTTGCACTAGCTTTTAAAATTACTTGATTAATGATTCCAAGAAAACTGAGTTCAAAATTTGGCTCTTAGTGATTGTAGACTTCAACTGTTACTTTTTCCTTGTGTCAAATTATACTATTTTTGTTGTTTTGTTTTTTTTAACTGCTTTACCTGAGTACCAGGTAATAAAGAGGTATCTGTCTTGTAACTGAAATTGAATCT
This sequence comes from Gavialis gangeticus, assembly GCF_001723915.1. Lineage (NCBI taxonomy): Eukaryota > Metazoa > Chordata > Crocodylia > Gavialidae > Gavialis > Gavialis gangeticus. Next base: position 28,674,364 of record NW_017729022.1, on the reverse strand, counting down.
TGTAAAATTGCCAGCGAATTATCTGTGAGACAGTTTGCATTCAGTTCAAGGGATCATAAAACAATCATACAGTTTGCAGAACTGCACCTGGAGTCCTGGCTGAGGTGACTTCATTGTGACTCAGTACAATCTGAAGTTGGCTGATTGCAAAGGCAGTAAATATGGGTACCTGGCTGAGGCAGATAAGAGAAGCAAATGACATGATCCTGCTTCTTGTTCAAGAGATGTAGGTACAATAGGCCTGAGCTTGAATAAATTGTCACATCTTTCAAAGCAAGACAATGCTGGTGAATGTGTTGGCTATGGCCTTCATGTAGGTGAGGAAATAGTCTCTGGAGAACATCTATTCCCTGGGATGATAGTTCTAATTTCTGTAATCTTTTGGTGGTGTTTTATCTCCTTGAAAAATATGAGTGTGTGGGTCATTTGTTTCTGTTGGGGTGGGGGGGAGAGGAGGGTGGGGAAGGGAGGGCATATTTTTCCTTCCAGCTGGTTTGACATGATTTGACCAGTGAGAGAGCTTAACTGAGAGAGGAAGGCAGAAGGGAACCTTTCTTGAATAAATCCTATGGGAGCAGCTCTTTTTACCCTGAAATGGTCCCTAAACTTGTGCAGAAGGAGTATGAAAGCAGCAGAGCTCTTTTTACCTGTTTTAGAGGAAGGCTGTTTGTTATGATGCAGAACAGGATGGACTCTATTTTTTCTCAATCCTTTATGCTGCTTAACCCACCAGACATTTTGTGTGGCACCACTTGCTCTTCCTGTAAATTCTCACTCTACTGAAGCTCCTCTTGGCCTCGTCCCCCGTTCAGTGAGCTTTCCTTTCCAGATCAGTGAATAAAAATGTTAATGCAAATTCTTTTGCCAGCAGTATTTTGGTTACTAAAAAAGTTGCACAAGCCAAGTCTCAAGATCTGCTTCTGTACTGCCTGCACATTTGTAGGCCTAACCCTGGAAGGTGTTGGCTCTAGTCAGCAAGGCTGGGCAGAGGAGGCAGAAAGTGTTAGGTACTGCTGAATATCTACTTGTGTTGTGAAATGCTTATAATTGCTGTCTTATGTTGTTTTAATCCCATGGTTCAAAGCTTCTGTTGATGGAGCCAAGGTGGCTCTTTTTTTTCCATGAAACAAATCTTCCTTCCAAAGTTTTTCTTTGATTTTGCTTTTTCTTTTGCCTTCGGAGATGCATTGAGTGGCAGGTCTTCCTTATGAAGTCAGGGTTAAACTGATTGCTTGAAGGTTTAGGAAGGAATTTGCTTTTAGGTCAGATTGGCAAGCACCACTGCTGGTGTTTATTTGCCTTTCTCCTTAAGGTGGGGCATGAACTACCTTCTTTGATCATCTGCACATTTTGCCTTAAAAAAAAAAAAACAAAAAAAAAATCCTCTTTTAGGTGCCCAAAGTCTCAATGTAGTGTCTTTGGTCTCTCCTGTACTCTTTTTTTCCAGTGGCATGTTGCTTTTTGAACCTCTTTTTTTGTAGTAAGGCTTTAAATTTCTCATACATGTTGGGGGATGTTTTGTGGGTGTGGTGTTCAGGGTAAGTGAATGTTTTTGTGATTGTTACCAGTGATCATAAGGGACTAGACTTGATGACTCCATTCAGGTCCATCATATCCCTATGATGAAAAGGACATTTATATCCATCTATATTACTGTAGAAAAAGGACGAGGCCATGGTAGCCCAGTTGGTCATCAGGCTTAATCATCTTATTTACAAACGGAGGCTCTGGGGTAGGGACTGAAGGTGCCACTCAGCCTGTAGAGCAATAGTTCTCATTCTTCTTAGACTTAAGACACCCGTTGGAGAATAGTATTTCTTAGCTTCACTCATTTCTTGGCCATGGAAAAATAATATAGCAATTCTACTGTTGCAAAAAACTCAAAGACTACAACAGGTCAGAATGTTTTTTACACTGTGGAGTCCTATTTGAAATCTCTGCATTTACCTTATGAAACTTGTGTAGGTATTTGCACCCCTAACAGTGCTAATATTGCACATCACCCACAAAAAGATCTTAGACACCCTGATTGAATAGTTGTGGTAGAGACTGCCAAGTCACATTCTGTTTGAGAACCACTCTTACAATAGGGACATGCTATAGCTAAATACCCAGTATACAGACTAAAATATGAGCTCATGACAGACTAGATGTTTCCTAAAAGAAAGTTGCAATTTATTTCTTTCAAATGTAAATCTTGCTGCTTGAGAGAGGCACATGCACATTCACAGTCATTAAAGTATTTTTCAGGCATGCAAACTGCTTTCAGATCTAATGAAACAATATAAAATCTCTGCCAAATGCCAAAGGCCTTGTGGCAAACTTGAATTAGGTATACAGCCAAATTCTGAATATGGGTATGAAACTCTTTTATATAGGCCATTTTCTCTTTTATGTAGGCCAGTAGAAAATGTTACTGTAAGGTCTGATTACTTTTCCCACTTGGTGGAAATCCAAGGGTATCAAGGATCATAGGGAGAAGGTACAAATCTCAGTACTTCTGCAATGTGTACTCACACCAGCCCTAGAAGTAGAGTGACCCTGGCAGAGATGCTAGAAAAATCCTTTTCAGTATGTTTATTGTAAAATGCCAGTTATTCTGGTTGAATGGCCACGAAACACTGTAAAGAGATGGAGACATTGCATTGCAAATAGCATAACTTTGGATTTATAACTGCTTTGCAGGGGATAGCAAAACAACCAGTGGAATTCATCCAACATGTAAACAGTCAATGTATTTGTTTGTAGTCATCCCATGAGTGAGTCAATGATTATAAAGCTCAAATGAACACAAATCCTATATTTACATCCCTCATTCTGGCGAATCCTCTAAGGACACTACATTGTGTAGTTTTGATGGTTTTGTGCCAAGACTTATCAGATCAGCTGAGATCAAAGTTTAGGCTAGGTTATTGACTGTTGAAATAAGCTCATGAAAGAATTCATCTCAGACTCGTCTATTCTGACCAATTGGAGAGAGAGGTGGAGTATATGGTGAGAGAGTGCCAGATTCTGCTCTAATGCCAATGTTGAATATCCACTGATGGCAGTGAAAATGGACTGGAGTTCCGCTGTGGACCCTGAAGCTTGTCTGCCATGGAACCAATAATCTGCAAGCCCTGGTTGTCCAAGCTGTAGCAGGGACTTGGCTCCTCACTTCATGGTAGGGAGGCTGGTACCCCTGTGAACCCCCACAGGAATCACTTCTCTCAGAGCATCTAAGGTCTTGGGATGGCCTCCTACTGTCTGTGGCTCTGGGGGAGTGTGGGGGGCAGGGCTACCTGTGAGCACCCTGCAGCTATTTCTTTCCTGAGGAAGCTGTCACCTTTTTTGCTCCAAGTGCCCTGAAAACATTTTGGGTACCAAATGCAACTCCAGCTTTTTCAGAACTGTGTTGGTCAAAGAACACGAATAATGATTTTTGTGGGGCGAGGGAGTATATTTATCTAATGAAACAATCTAGACTTCCATGGGGCTCAAAGTAGTTTTGTCAGTGGCAGGTTGTTCAAGGAGGTTCCTGATTGGCAGAGTGCTTAATTATATGCTTCAATCCAATTTATTTTAACAGAATATAAATAGGCTCTAGGAGTGCTTTCACTTGTATACTTAACAGGCTGTTGCATTTGGGTCCTGAATGCTCTTAAGTTTCCCTTGGTCTAAATAGATTGCACACAGACTCTTTCCTCATCTACTCTAGCACGTTTCCTCAGTACAGGGGCAGTTATGCCTTCATGGAAATGGGACCATAAGGCCCAGCTGCCTTAGACCATTAAGATTAGTGGGTGACGCCTTGAGATTCTTCAGTAGGTTAAACTTGCCCTTGACCAGAGATTCAAACTTCTGGGCAGCTGGATGGAAAGTTTACCTCTTTAGAGTGCATGAAATGGGTGAAACAAACAGACACGTTGACTTTGCAAGGGTTCCAAAACCAATTGGTTCATGCTTATAGAAAAACACGTATGTAGAAAAATGATAAATGCCTAAATACTTCCTTATCTGAGCCCCCTCACCACTTTTGACTGTTCTTTAGTCTTACGTCGGAGTCCCTTAAGGGGTCTAGGTTTCCTGTTCCTGTACTTGGCTCACCCTCTTAATGAATGTATCTCTTTCTTCTTGTGCAGCCAAGGAGTTTCCTGCTCTGGACCAACCTAAGAAAACTTTTTATATTGACAATCAGCAAACTTTTTACTGACAAACAAACTTTTACTGCCATATATTTTCACTATTGTATAGTTTTCGTAGTGCAAATGTAACCCTCCTGCAATAACAAGGGCTGGGTTCAATTTAGGGGCTTAACACCATGTTTTGAAATCTGGCTCAAGCCCCAACCCAGAATAGAGTCTTACTTGACTGCAGCAAGGGTTTTGCACCATGCTTTCCCCACTCCAGGTATTCCCTAGTCATCCTTACATCTCTACACTCTGCTGTCCCCTCCACAGCCCACCTCCCGACCTTACCCCAATGGCTCTGCCCTCGCTGTCCTGGCATAGATCCCCACCTGCTACCTCTTTCCTTTTCCAGCTCCACAGCTTTGCCCCTGCTGCAACCTCCCTGCTCCCCGTCCTGCCCAGGACTGCACATCCCTGTCTACCTTGAGGCATGTGATGGCATGAAATGGCAGCGTGTGGCCGAGGGGAGGGGGGCGGTGGAGGTTTCAATGGGCCACAAAGCCCTGGCAGAGAGCTCCCTGCAGGGTGTTGAGCTGCGCTTCTGCTTGGATCTAAGGTGGCATCACTCTGTTCTGCTCTATTGACAACTTCCATCTATCCTCAATCCGGCTCATGGTCATTTAAATTTTTTAAAGAGCTCTCTCGCTTGCTCGCTCACTGTCTCTTTTTATTTATTCATTTTTACAGATTGTCCATAAAATTACAGACAGTTGGAATGCCTGGTTGGCTCTGCCTGTAGCTTTCCCTTAAGTGTATCCTCCTGTTTTTTCTGACTGAGTTTCATTTAAAATGGCTGATAAGGACCCTTTCTTTTATAACTTTCAGCTTCTTTATTTATTTATTTTTGGTCAGGTGACTCTGATCAACTTTGTTAGTTATCTCCCCTACAGAGTTCATACTTGGAAAATTTTATGGCCGTGGTTTGGTAATCATCTCTTAATTTAAGGATGCTGTATTTGAATGGAAGTTCACCACCCTTTAACAGTCTCCAATCTTAGCCTCCAGTCAGATGAAATTTCCCGTCATGTCTTGTGGGTTCTAGATCAGGATGGATGAAAGTGACTGCTCTCTAAGCTTTGTGCTCAAAGTGAAGTTTGCAGGCTGATGTAGACACAGGGCCCCTTGCAGCAGATAGAATTAATAATGTTTGCATACACAGATTCCCCAAATTGTCAAAAGCCACAAAAGGACTTACAAATGTTGCTGAACAGGGAAGTTGCTCAATTGGGGCCTAAAATAATTCATAAGAGCCCTAAAGAATGCAGGGGCAGTTGGTGGCAGCGTATAGCTAGTCAAATAATGAATTCTTCCATCAAGCCAAATTGGCCTTGACCTTATAAGTCTATTACTGGATCAAGAGTCAAAAAGCATGACCACTGAGGTTTAAGGCATGGTAAGAATTCTAAGTTTCTAATTGGATGTCTGGGAATACTCGTTCACAAGTGGCCTCTTCTGTCTGTCATCTGTCATGCAAATTCTGTTTCTGGTCATATTACACCCCAAAAATCCCCAATGGGCAAATTTTCCCATAACACCTCCTTGCTCTCTTAAACCCCACTTAAAATAAACCGAAAACATACTTCTACAACTGTAACCTAGCTTTCTAAGCATCTTGTTCCATGGACAAATGATATTTATTAATTTTTGAAGCGATGAAGGCTTAATTTTTTAGAAAGGGTCCTTCTCTCAAATTCCACTGATAGCTGGTTAAGATCACCATTGGCTGGACTAAACTTTTGAGTCATATATGTGAAACTTTTAAATTTCTTCCTTATGACAAAAGTATTTGGGATGGAAAACCTGAATGACATGAAAGCAGAACTTTGCCAGGGAGTGAAAGTGGGGAGGGAAAGAGCTGAACAATCTTTTTCTAATTATCCTAATAAAGCTGCATTATCAGGCATTCTGCGTGTTCCATTGGGAAAGAGAGTTATGTTAATAGAAAACAATGATATTTGATCTTCTGTAGATCAAAGCACTTTTATGACGCTGCTCTCATTATGAAAGGCTGTTGGTGTAAGAATAGGACTTTGTGGACAATGAGCCTATTGTTACTTATTTACCTTTTTTAAAAACACAAACCAAAACAGATCTTGTGTATTTTTCATGAGGGCCTGGGTTTTAACCTGCCATGTTTCAGCCGATCACAAACCAACAGATTTTAAAGCTTTACTGTTGAATCCTAGTCTCAACTACTAGAGATCCTAGTGTGCAGAAAGGAATATTGAAATACAAGCAAGCAGTGGGTTCACCAAAACAGAGTAAAGCCCTCTGTGCCACTTTATACTGAAGTAAAGGAATGTGTTCTTTGCATTGTCGTGGATCTCACCCAGTGTGAACACTTTGGAATCTTCCTGTTTTTTGCCCTTGTATTTACAATCTCTTGTTTCATACTTAGATTGCAAGGTCTTTGGGACTGAAACCATCTTTTTGCTTTTTGTACAGAGCCTAGCACAACAGTGTCCTAATCCATGACCAAAGCTACCGAGTGCTACGATTCTAGAAATAAATCCGAGATGGAGATTGAACTGATATCAGGGAAAGTTCTACTTACAATCTACGAAATGGTGTTGCTACTGTTTCTTTAGGGCCAGGAACTAGGAATTTTACATGCCTGCAAAGATCTGTACATACCAGCAGTGTTTGCACCAGTATATTGCAAAGTTAGGCTTCTCGCAACCTAGCATCAGTCAATGCTTACAGAGGGAAAGGTACCACTCAGGCATGGGAGTTGAGCATGCAGGATTTCCCATGCAGGAAATCTGTTTTGTGCCCCCAGATATGATGTTATAGAGAAAACACTGGTTCATGCTTAAGCTTGGAGAAGAGAGGATGCAAATTCTTCCTGAATTCTGTATTATTTTTCAGTTTATTTATGTTCTTTTTCTTTTCTGTTCACTGTTTCAGTGGATTCACTTGTTACTTTTGTAAGAGAGGGATTCTTTACCAAGAACTTTTCATGGGAATACCTGTATTCCCATGAAAAATATTGGATAGTCACACAAGGTCTTTATTTTTGCTAGAAGTGTATGTCTTTTCATACAGTTTGTCATCTAATCAGTGAGAAGAAACAGTAACGTGTGACTTTGTGTCCAGTCACTTATAATGACTAGAGAATAATCAAAGATGTAGTCAAAACAAATGGTTTTGAACAATCAGAAGGCTGTAACAAACTTAGGTAAAATATTTGAACTTTTATGAATGACAGTTTCATTTGCAGAACCAACTTTAGGGAAAATGGCGCCCTGGGCGAACTTGTATTTTGGTGCCCCCCTACCCCCCCCAGTCAGCGGTGCTGCTGGAGGCAAAGGCAGGAGGGCAGGTAGGGGCACAGGGTGCAGAGAGGCAGAGTGGCATGGTATGCCAGGCATGTGGGCAGGTAGGCACCACTGTTGCTGTGCTTGGGAGCAAGGCGGGCAGAGTGAAGCACTCGCTACCCTGTCTGCATGTGCCTGGCCTGGCTCCTGATCAGTGGCTGGAGGTGGGGGATGAGCTGGCTGGGCTGGACACTAGGGCTGTGCGAAATTTCACCAGCAGTTTCATTTTGACTCTGTTTCGACTTGTTTCAAGCTCGAAACAGCAAAATCAAAATGAACCAGAGAGCTTCAAAACAGCCTCGAAACGAAACGAGTTTTAAAGCTCAAGCTGGGCTTGCCTGTAGGGCAACAGAAACTAAAGTTGGGGGGTGGGGGGGGAAGAGTGCTCTCATTATTGACTGTGTGTAGGTGGCCAGTGACTGTCATCATTCCCTGAGGTCCCTTCCAATCCCAGTGCTCTGGGGGAGGGATGGAAAAACTGCAAAGAAGGCAGCATTGTTTGAACTGCCTTGGTGTCAGTAGACTGAGGGTGCAACATAACACACACAGTCACCCACCCATGTCACAAGTTTTGCCTGTCAGCAGCCAGAGGTGCAGGGCTGAAGAACCCAGGCTCCCCCGGCACCGAACTCCTTGAAAGCAGGCAGACTTCATGGCCTCAGCAGGAGCTAGCAAGCCTACAGCTTTCACCCCGCTGCGCCTTAACAAACATAGTGTCACCCATGTCATGAGTTTGGCTTGTCATCAGCTTGAGATGCAGTTTTCCCGAAACCCCTGCACCTATCTTCTTGAAAGCTGGCAGGCTTTATAGCCTCAGCAGGGGTAGCAAACCTGCGGTTTTGACCCTGCTGTGGCTCAGCACAAACACATGACATGAGTTTTTTGCTTTCAAGACTTTGAGGTGCAGTTTCCCTGAACCCCTGCGCCCATCTCCTTGAAACCTGGCAGGCTTCATGCTGCCAGAAGGGGCTACCATTCCTGCAAGTTTCATCCAAATCAGGCCAGAAGTGACAAAGTTATAGGCTGTTTTGAGCTTCCCCGTTATAGCCTATGGGCGAAACGTCGAAACAGCACCAAAACTGTTTCGACAAAACGGAACAGCGGTTTCAAATCCAAATGAAATTCGAAACAAAATGCTGTTCCATCGAAGCGCAAGTCAGAACGGAACGGTGCTGTTTGACACGGCCCCTACTGGACACTGCTTCTCCTGCCTGGGACAGGGTGGAAAGAGAGCACTGCTGTGAGCACGGGCTGCTCGTGTGTGTATGTTTGGCATCCCCCTGACCATGGCACCTTGGGTGCCTGCCCGCATTACCCACCCCTAAGGCTGGCTCTGTCCATCTGAAAAGATCAGACTGCTTGCATGTGAACAGGAAAGAGTTGCATTTTTCATTGCAGGTTCTCTCGGCTCCAGTTGCAACATGTATTTTATCTTTTCTTTTGGAGAACTATCTCTTTAGACAAAATCTACCGAAATTAGGAGAGCCAACTAAATCATGTCAGTACAGGACTGTTCAGCCTTATATCAGGCCAGCGTAGCATTGGCAATACATACCAAGTTTTAAAAATATGCCTGGTGGTCCATGTGTGTTTGATGCAGTCACTGGCAGCTGTACTTCGTAAAGGTTATGGCTGGGACAAAGGGGAGTCCCTAAAGCCCTCGCTTCTGAAGGAGAGCCAGTGTTGGAGCCCACCCCCACAATTCTCCCCTCCTGTGGGTTGATGAGTTGGGTGAGTCAAGGTGACAGCATCAACTGGACTGCCTTTCCCACTGTCGACTTGCCTACACCAAAATGGTTGGCAAACTAGAGACAGCCTGGCCAAGGTTTCAGTCTATGCTTTGAATAAAATGAATAGATAGTTCTGATTTTTGTGAACCAATAAGGCATATTTTGGATTGAATCAATTTTAATTTCATTTTGATTTTGAATTTTTCATAACATTTAAAATAAAAAATTTTAAAAATAATTTTTTTAACAAAAGTCACTTTGAAATGAAATAAAAAGTTTTCTTTGCTTGGATTTGATGCTTTGACTGGGAGACTCATTGAAAGTGATGCTTTCCCGTAGTTTTGTTTTTGACTAATCTGCATTTTCAGTTTAATTGAAAAATTTCTGACCAGTTCTAATTGTCAGACAATTCACAACTGAAAGCAAATTCCTGGTTTTAGTTTCACAAATGCGACTATTTTTCTTCTATTTTGATAAATACCTTTATGATGCTGCATAATTGGTTAGTAGATGTTATCCTGAGCATAGAATATACTGGATAGAGAAATGAGGTTTGATTCTGCAGCAATTCTGAGCAGGCCTCTTTTGCTGAAACCTCACCTCTATGTATTTTTACAAGAATAAAAGAACATAAGAGGTAGTCAACTTCCATCAAGCTAAGAGTAGAACCTGTGGGATTTGAGTTGTTCTTAAAATAATTGTGGAACAACAGGTCTTTTATTCCTCTGTGCTGATTGGTTGGCTTCCCACCCCTAATAATCTCCGGTTGGCTATGTGAACAATGTGTGTCTTGAAAAAATGGGAAAATAATTCCATAAGAAATCCTTTACAATTACAGTGCTGTGTGGTATTAAATTAATTGAATCACAATGGCCTGTGGCAATTAATGCTGCACAATTGCCTGTGCATGAGCACAACTACAGTAGTCATTGTTCTGAAACGGCAAACTCGCCTTGTGGAATCATTTGCAAGATTAGGACCAAATATCCTATACCAGCAATAATGATGATCCTACAGTTGTAGGGGCTCTGGTGTTTATGGTGGTTTTGCCTCTTTTGCTTTCTTTCTATAGCACATAGGAATCGTTGAGGCTCTGGTTTTGTTGTTTGTGTTATAAAGTTCATAAGTTTGTCATAGGCCGTTGGGTATGTGTGTGGAGCTGGAATGGTTGTTCTTGTGGACCTTTTCGAGCAGATTATTGTGTTATTACCTGCATTCTCAGAGCTTTGGGTTTGATGAGCAAGGTGGCCCTTTTAGCTCTATGTTCTATATTACTATTCTGGTCTTTGGACATGATTTTATTGAAGCTGGTGCATAGAAAGGTATTAAGGTATTCCCTCAGAATATATATGAAAAGCAGTTTGTGAAACAGACCATAGTCATAGGAAAGTAGGGCTAGAGGGGACCTCAACACTGTTGCATATCAAATGCAGGATTTTTTCATGCTTTTATGGCATGCTGTTTGGACTGATGAATTCTGTGCTGTCATGTCAACTAATGAGACCTAATGGCATCTGCTACTGGGAAAATTCTTGTTTTGAAGTCATTTGATGGTGATTGAATGGTGAGATGGCAGACGAAGTAGCGGTGGAGCCCAGGTCCTCCATCTCAGTTTCCCATAGTCTGGCGAGGCTTTCACCATTTCTTTTCCATTCTAAGACATGGAATGGGTTTCTGATTGCACCTATCCCTTCCTTCTGTCTGCCTACAGACTGGTTAGATTTCAAAAGAGTGGTAAGAGGCCCAATTTACTTGCAGACCTCCATGTTGACCAGATTGATACTTTAGGAGTGCCAATTTTTCTGCATCTTTTTTACAAGGATATGTGGAAAACAGTCAGTAGGAGGTCTGTGGTATTTCACAGAACACTGTGGTACTCACAGAAATCATAGCTGAAGTAAGTGAACTTTCTACTTTTGCTAGGCAAACTTTCCCAGTTGTTTTCCTGTGTCTTTTTAGGTAGATAAGAGAGCTCCTTGTGTATAGAAAATTAATTTAATAAAATGGAAGCTCCAATGGTAGGTGCAGGGAAATCTATAGAGGATCTTGATAAGGCTGTTGAGATCCATGAGACCAAACTAATAGCCCTGCAGACAGCTGTCAAAACAATAATTACAGATAAATTATGACTCCATAAGAAAAATGAGAAGTCTGAAACTTCCTTCAAGTACCAATTATCTAAAGAGTCTTGAGACTTCCTAAATTGGTTGAAGACAATTCTCAGAGCATGCGTATTTAGTGGAAGACTTAAGATTCACAGATGCACATTTTTCCCTTGCTAGTAAAGACATAGTTTTTGTTTGACAAATAGAAAGGTTGCCACCTGTGAAAAGATTAAGTGGGGATGTTAAGTGGAGTCTTTGTCTAGGGCTGAGTGTTTTAGAAATTCTGGCTGCAGGCCAGCCCTCAAGAGGACTACTCTTAATGTTTGTTTTTTCCTATGACCGAGATTAGATCTTTAGATTATTTCAACAATGCCACAACAATTTTTTTATGGGGGAAAAGTACTCATGTTTCCTGTCTTCAGAGTCACCAAAGCAGAAGGCTGATTCTTGTTCTTGATATTGCTATTTTCTTCCTTGTATGCATGCAAGTGTTTAGTATAGCTACATAGAATATTTCTATTTTATTGATTTTATTAACATGAGTAAGTTGGCATTCTCCTTTTTAAAAAGTTGAGACTACAGCAATAATTACTACAACAGATTTAAACAAAATTCCTGAGCTTAGTTTAGAACACATGGAACTGTAGTTAAATTAGCTATACTTTCTTATTTCAGTATCATTAAAGAATGGTATAATTGCTACTTAAAATGATTGATGACATATATGTATCTAAAAAAATATTGGCAGATGTTGGCCCTGATGCTCAGCTGAACAGCATAACTTATTGAATTTAATAAGTTACATTCATTTATGCCAGCTGCGGATCTGGCCCCAGTGAGTCTGGGAATGTTTTAATGTGTTAAGGATGCTTTTAGTTTGTTTTCCTGTTTTGATTTTTTCATTGATACTTTTCCTTCTCCCCTTTTTTTTGGAAATACCCTCAATTCAAGAAAGCAAAGGGAAACATGTTTGATCCATGCAGGTTTATTGAAGGCTTATCAAAGCTCTCATGTTTTTTCTGGTAATTATTGAGTAATGATTTTTTTACAACACCTGAAATATAAGGAGTTTTATAACTCTTATAACTGAAATATAAAGAGTTTAAAATTATGATTAAGAAATGTTGGAATTAGATATGTTTGTCAAAATAGTCCAGATGACAAACACACATTTAGTATACCTGAACAAGACTTTGAGGTATCCAGACTTGCATCCAAATAGAACGGAAGTGGCCCTGAAATGCCATATTTTCTTGCATATGGTATTTCCCCAAAGATACTATGCACCTTGTTTTTGAAAAGCAAGAATGAAGAAAAAAGATTTTCTGGAGCTATGACTGCATAGAACAGGGACAGAGCCTAATCTTCAGCTGACTCACTCTCCCTTTCCTGCATAGCTAAAGCAGAATCCCTAGTTGCTGCTGAGGAATGGTCTCCATGGCTCATGGTTGGAACCATGATTTTGAAAACAGCTAAAGTGTCTGTGCAATAGAGAGACCAGAAGCAGGTAACAGATATCAGAATTGTCCTAAGAAAGGTTACCTTGGTTAATGGAATATCATCAAGACCCTTTAAAAAGAAAAAATGATTAACTCGTTATTGAGTAAAGAACAATAAGCCCCTTCATTAAATCACTTGATCCCCCTCAACTGCCTGAAAAGTAATACCACAGCTGCTGTACCATAGAGCATGAATCAAACCATGATGCTGCCAACTTTGGGCAGAAAGTCAGCTTCCTTGCTTAATACATAATCCCCAATTTTGGGAGGCTGACTTGTAGGGAAAAGGTGCATATTGTATGCTAGAAACTACAGCAGCATTTATAGTTAATTAACACTTTTATGTGGCTGAGGAGCACAGTGACAGAGGGGTGGACCTGTTCCAGAGGCATGGGTTTGTGCTTCACTGGACTCCCATCAAAAACTGCCCCCATTTGATCCAGCTACATATGTGTACCTGGTCTCTTGGGCTGGGGAATACAATGTTGCCAGACATGATGCTGCTTCTGGTATGCCATTTGGTACAAAGGCTAGTTTGTCTTAACCACAATAGCCCAATCAGCTGCTATGCCCAGGTAGACCTTTATCCTTGACCTTTCTGACAGGCTGCTTAACCCATTTTGCTGGGCTATACAGACTCCTTGGCTGCAGAGCTCAAGACCAGAAGAGTCTTGATGTGTTAGCAGAAACAGAAATGAATGTAATTAGTGGTTGGAGGCAGCCCTGCAGAGCAAAGCAGATTCTAACACTTGATTCACTAGAAGGTGGCTTTGGTAAGAGTTATGACTCAACTTGTGGGTTTTATGTTTGTTGAAATATTTAGTCTCCTGTAACTTCTCATAGAACATCTCTTTTGGGACTGTCCTGCACTCTTTTTCTGCTGCCAATGTTTATTTGATGATGATTACATAAATGGAGTTACCCTGAAACAAAGATCACAGCAAAAGCCTTGGAGGTACCCACCACAGTTTCTTACCAGGACAGCTATTCCTTGGCATGTAGCTGTCTCAAACCAAGAAGAAGTAACCCTAGAATGGAGCTGGGATAAAACTCCTAGGCTAGGAACAGACATTACACATAAACCGGTTTAAGTGATCAGAAACTGGTTTAAACCTGTAACAGAACAGATGTTCAGTGTACATAAACCAGTTTGAAAATGGCTGAAACCAGTTTGATATAAACCTGTTTGAATGTAGTATCAGACTTAACTGATTTGGCTCAAACTAATTTATGCAATGTCTGTCCCAATGTCTGGTGGTTTAAGTTAAATCAGAGTTTCCCAGCATCTTGGTATACTTTCTGGGCTGGGCGGGGTTCTTTGCTCCAGAGAGCTGGTCTGGCCCCTCTCCTCTGCTCCCTGGCTGCATCTCTGGCAGAGACTGCAAGTACAGGGCATCTGCATGGTTTCCTCCTGCTTCCTGCCTCCCCCTCACCACTCCCTGCTGAAGCAGTGATTCCCCCCTCCTCTCTGCCTTACACAGATACCTCTCAGCATTAGCTACCAGACCACATGCTGATTACGGTCCATGCTGTGGGGAACGGGACAAAGGTAGACAGGATCATGTCAGCTTAGGGCATTTTGGAGCTAATCAGCAGGTAGCTGGTAACATCCCTCCATTCCTTCCTTGGAAACAGTTGCTTAAGAAGAGCTTGAACTAGTGAGAGGAGCTTTTGTTTTCTTAATGGGCTGATAAACACTGAGTTAGGGGTGATAAACACTGCTGTCAACACTCTGCTGGGCTGCTTGCGGGAGACTCCTCCCCAATCGGAGCATCCTGCCCGGTCCTGGCCATGCCCCACCTCAGCTCAGCTTGTGGAAGGGAAGCTAGGGCTGCTCTAGCACCCCCGGCTTCTAGCTGTAGCAACTGCAGGCATGTGTCTGCATTTCTGGAATGAAAAGGGAAAGTCTATCCACCCCCAAATCAGTTCACGCTTTGCAGGTTAGACTAACCTGCAAATATTGAATCGATTTAGGCTCCGGCTTTTTGAATGTCTGCCCCTAGCCCTAGGGTTAAGGCAGATGTATCTAGATTAAAAAAAGTTATTTTATGCAGTTGCAACTTTTTTTTGTACTTGGCACAGGTAAGGGGAACCTGGGATAATCCCCATTACCTTAAGGCTTATGTTGGTCCTTTCCATTTTTCTTGAAGTGTGCCATTATTTCTTCTGTTCTTTGTCTATGGCATGTGATATGGAATGTTTTAATAAGTTGTTTTGTGGCTACGTTGTGTGATAGAGACCAGATATGATGTTCTGGACCTTTTAGGTGGTCTATGACCTGTGGGCTGGATCTGGTCTGGGAAGCCACTGGTTTTGGTCCAGAGAGAAGGGGCTTTAGCAGCTTTTGGCAGTGGGGACTTTGCCCATGCCTTTCTGTGCCATGTTGCAGCTGGCTGCTTTGTCCGTGCCATTCTGTAGCTAAGTAGCAGAGATAAGTGGTGGCCGGGAGAACTGGAAGCATCTATGCCTAGGTGCTAGCACCAGCCTGCCTTCAACCAAGCCAGGTCATTCTGACCTGCCCTCAGAAAGCCTTTCCAATCCCTGCATTAGGACAGTTGCTTGCCTGTGAATACAAGCAACTTGACTTGATGAGTTCTAGGCCTGTGTTCCTGTATTAGCCCAGATGGCTTTCATTTCCGTCTCTGCTGTTTAGCCCTCTCGCATTGTTTAATCTCATATCTGCAATTTACGAGAAACTGGTTTGCACCTAGTGAACCATCTATCACACTGGGGCCCTAACATGGTTCAGTTTGTCTAGGAGCTGTATAAATTAATAATCCTCATAAAAATCACTGTTAATACCATCATGGCTGGACTGTGAGCTCTTCAGGGAAGGCACCACCTTTTTGTTATGCTTGTATAGTGCAATGAGGTCCGAATAGAAAGCTGATTCCCTTAGGCACTACTGCAGCAAAATTAGAAAAGAGGAGCAACATAGTTATCCTTCCAGTTATTCGGGCCCACAAGCTTGATGCCATTTTTTTGCTCCCTTCTCGTCTTCCTCCCATGCTCAGCCTTTCATTAAATCATGTTCATTTCCCCTCTATAATAGCCCTCAAATCCATCCCATTTTTACATCCCAATGGCTAAAAAACCCTGTTCATCCCTCTAGTTGTTCTTGTTTCAGATAATGCAATGTCCCCTTCCTCTGTTACAGCCTAATTTGTTCTCACATTCTTCCTGCAAGAGTAGCTAGTGTAATGCAACCAAAACCACCTTTCTGGCCTACACTGGTTTCCAGCTTCTTTTCACATCAAATTTAAGTTCCATATGTTCACTTTTGTGTTTTACACAATGCTTTCTGCCTATGTCTTATCTGTGGAAGACATCTCCTCCTTGGCTTATGTGCTGGGCTCTGTCACCTGCTCTCCTGTGTCATTCTCGAGGAATTCACTTTCTCACAAAAGACTTTCCTCATGCCCCACTCTTTTCTGATTCTGTGTCCCTCATAACCTTTCTGCCCTCAAATCCCTTCACAAGATTAATTTTCTTCAGTTACCTTCCTAGCTGGTCTCAATCAAATGTCCACTTGCTTTCTATTCTTCTATCATTTACACTTAAAACCTGTACGAGTTGCTTCTAACATCTGTTCATACCTAAGAATTTTGCAGCAGACTCCCATGTATATTGACAGTCTGCTTGAATGTACTCATAAGCTCTAATTCTCTTTTGCAGTGTTGCTTTTTTTTCTAGTTATTTTACATCTTTACATCTTTAGCTTGGTAAAATGCTGCAGGATGATCAATAAGGGAGATGAGGATCTCTGGTAAACGGACTTACTTTTATGTTGAACTACAACCCTATTCTAGATTTCTTCTGTTCTCACAGAACCCCAATAGGACAAATTACCTCTGATTTTAAATTCTGGCTAGAATTTCAGAAATCTTACTCTGGTAAATTAGAGCATATGCTTGAAAAATTTGGGAACCACTAATTTTGGCTGTACATGATTCATTGTACTGTCAGACCTTGACGAAATGCTTTCCAATGTTTAGTCAGAATTTTTATTACAAATTACATATATATTTGGCACACTGATAGAAAAGAAAGTATATAATCTATTTACAGTCACTACACATTTACATATAATATATACAGATAATGAATTTAGTAAAATATGAGCAGAAAATAGAAAATATAGCAAATATCAGTATGAAACTGTACATGGCTTATTCTCACGTCCTTTAGCATGGTTGTATTTTACTGTAGTAATAAATACAGCTCTGTATTTACAAAATCTTATTTAAAAAATCTCTTAAATGACTTTTTAACAATTCCAAGTTAAAATATCTGATCAAAATAATTCAAACATGCTTATAAAAATAAGACGCGTAGTCTTTCATTTAGGACTTTCTGCAAGGTAAAAAAGTTCTAATAGAAGTAGCTTTTTTAAACTAGTCTTTAGATTTATAACATTATTTTGTTTCTCAAATCATTTTACAAACTTCTTAAATATAGCGAGCTGAAAGGAATTTCACTGACATCAAGCAGTGCAGCACAGATGGACTCACGTTAAAATAAAGCTAAATAAACATGGTAATAAGCATTGTGCAATGGGCGATTGATCCTCTGTTTAATCCAAAGTGGTTTCAGGAATCATTTTCCAGCTGCAGGCTGCACTGCTTCAAAAGCCACAGGAGAAAAGGATTAAGATAACCACGCAGCCAGCTTTATCATACATAATTTCTCCATTTGTTCGTTTTTTCCCCAAGGATGCACGTCAGCCAAAGTCAACCTGATGCCATCTGTAACTACAAAGCTAAAAAAATGTGTTTTCTTCATTCACGCTGGTATTTCTAGATGTGTCTGAAGCTGGTGACAGACTTTTCTTTGTGAAACTCATCCTTGGTTGACAGGCAGTTGCATATGTGGAAACATATAAAGATCAATCACCTGTAATTGGTTACCTTAAATTATTTGGCTCATCTCACCTTGTTAAGTTATTCAGATGTTATTTAATGTTATTCAAAATATACTTTTGACCACCTGGAGCTTGGAGTGACCTTTAAACTAAGTAGTAGATACTGGCCCATTCAAAAGTTTTGCTTATGGAAGTTTTTTCCCCCACCCCCACTTCATTCTGAATATGTGCATAACAGCATTTTGTTTGATCTGCTCATTGAAGAAAAGGGGCCATCTCTGGGAAAATGGGATTGAAGGAATCCCTTAATATAGTTAGATCAAGGTATATGCTAGTCTCCAGACAAAGCAGCAGGAGCTATGTTGCTTAGAAGATTTGAAAAATAAAGTAGCCAAGGTGCTGGGGGTCTCCTCTCTAATCATGATGGTTCTGACTCGACAAGGAATTCACTGATTTTTGTGGCCATTTACTCTTAGCTTTTATGAGTTACAGGCTAACGGCCTCCCTTGAATTAATTCTTTCTTCAAGTCCAATAGCTATAGCTAAACTAGAGAACCTTTTTTTTTTTAGAACACATGTCTAATTTTGATTTAAAGACTCCCAGTGATAGCAAATCCACTGCAGCCTTTGTGAATTATTCAAGTGGTTAATTACTCCTGCTGTTAAAAATCTACACTTTATTTCTAGTCTGAACTTCTAGCTACCTTCAATTTCCAGTTAGTGGATTGTGCCATCCTTTGTCTGTTAGAGTAAAGAAACATCTATGATCGTATTTCTGTTCCTCATGCAGATACTTACAAACTGTGATCAAATCTATTAACCTTCTCTTTAATAAAATAAAAATATTGAGCTCCTGGATCTCTTGCTATAAGCCACATTTTCTAAACTCGTAATCATTCTTTTTGGTTCTTCTCTGAAGCTTCTCCAATTTTTATCTGTCCTTATTGATGCATGGACACACAAATTTGATGCACTATTTCATTAGCAGTTGCAACAAATGCCAAACAGATATGTTCTTCCTATTTCTGCTGCTTATTCTCCTGCATACACATGAAAAGATCTGTACACCTTTTTGGTCTAGTTGCATAGCGAGATTGTTTAGCTATCTATCCACATGACACGCATCTTTTCCAAAAAAATTGCTGTTCCCCAGGAGAGGGTTTCTCCCACGCCAAAGTTTACATCCGTTTTTCCAAGATGACTTGACCTTACAATTGTCTTTTTGCAATACAAATTATTTGCTTGCCATTCTGCTTACCAACTGATTCAGCTCATTGTGTATCAGCAACCTGTCTTCCTCATCATTTTCTCCTCTCCTGGTGTGTGTCATCTAAAGACTTTATTAGTACTGATCTTTGTCTTCCTTATTGATTAAAAATACAAGTAATATTGAGTCAAAATCCACAAGGAGCCTTACCAGAAAAACATGTATTTGCCCACTGGTTGTTGATTTGCCATTTATGACCGCATTGAAACTAGTCAACTGCTTTTCAATAACTTTTTATGTACCATTTTGTTTTACTCTAGTCTGTTATGAAGATGTCCTATGGCACCAGTTGAATTATTAAATAAATGTTACTTTTATCAACCGCATTTGTAACTGCTTTTAAAAACAGTATCAAATTACTTTGACAAGATCTGGTTTTCATAAGTCTCTGGGATTTCAGCATGATTATCTGCATGCTTAAAATTCAATACTTGGCTTCAATACTTTGCTGAATCATGGACATAGGCAGCTTCCATCTCTCCCCTGAAACACGCTTTAAGCACCACACTCCACTGCCAATCTATAGCATTTAACAATATTCAGGGAATCTAGATCTCAAATTCGCTCCGTTAGCTGGGGAACTTTGTCATTTTAACTTTTTTAATTCTCTAACTCCATATGCTTAGTTAATAGCTTAATTAAAATATTGGTCATGCCTCCAACAAGTCTATTGCTTCAATGTGTTGTTTTCCTGTTGACCAAGAGATGCATTTTTAACATTCTTTCTAAAAGAACTGAGCAAACTGTGTAAATACTGGCAGTTTTCAGGCTCCCTCTTTATATCAAACTTCATTGGGTTGAGAGAGTTTATAAGCGGGAACTTCAGCCTGTTGCCAGTTTTGCCAGGAACATGGAGCTGTGTGTGATAGGAATCAAGTGCACCTTTGACCCTGCTTTCTAGCATATGTACGCACACCCATCCTTAATTTTGGGACTGGAAATTTTGTAAACATATAGATAACTTTTGTTTTGCCACTGAAACTAGTGACATGGAACAAATGCTACTGATGAAAGGTTACAGCTTTCTGTCATTTGATAAGATGGCATTAGTGAGCTGCTGGCAGGCAGGTGGTATGATATACCAACACTTGCAAAGGTTACCAAAGCTTGTGTTGAATCGCAGGACTGTTTCTCTACATCTTCTGAATTAACAGAGATCAGACTTGTGTGTTTTGATCTTCTCCATAATAAAGTTTGCTTACGGAGACTTCCTAGATCTTCCTTAAAATGGGGATTGAAAAGTATATAAAGAAGAGGGTTTAGGCATGCTGGCAATGGGACAATGACCAGCAGTATTGATTTAATCACTTCTGGGCTAATAAAAGTAAGGTTTAGTAAGGAAGAAAAAGATAAAAAAGCCACAGGGCAATAAAGAATGCAGTTAGTAAAGAGTAACAAGGCTATGTGCTTGATCATAGAACAGTCCCAAATATTGTCTAGTTCTCCCTTTTCCAAACTACAGTAGAGTTTTGTATAGGCAACAGTCATCACCAGAAAACAAAGGGAGTTCAACAAGACCAAAGCTACCATGTAGCCCATAGCTGTGGGTTCTCCAAATGGCAGGGGTAAACAAAGTGGAGAAACCCCATACTCACTCCCACTGAGCAGTGGCACCACTGCAATTACCAATGCCAAAATAAAGCAAAAGAAAATGGCTATTTTTACACTAGCAACAGAGGATTTTGTTTCAAACTTTGTAGCTTGCTTTATGGAGAAGCCACGTTCCAAAGCTGCCAAAGTAAGGAGGAAAATGGAAGTTTCTGAAGCAAAAATGAAGAGAAGGCCAGTGACTTTGCAACCAACTCCATTTTCCCACCAAGGACCGTATTGAGCAAAACTGCCAAAAGTTAACGCATCCACACTAGCCAGTATTCCACTGGACAGACCCATTAGTGTATTTACAATGGCTATGAGTCCAATCAAAAGTTTTATAGAGGAAATATATAGTGGAGACCTGAAGACTGTTGCAGTCACCAGTGCATTACAAATAAAGGCCAAAACCACTATGGTCCAAACGCCAGTTCTGATCAGCCAGCTACCAAACAAATGATCACATGGTTTGAAAGGGCCTGCAATGAAAAAAAGAAAAAAAAGAAAGATGAGCAGAGGAAATGCATATAAATGAAGAATCAATCTGCAATAGCAACAATTCTAACTGCCATGTCTCTTGGTTTTTACTGTAGAAAGTATTTATCCCTACCAGCACATGTGGCTAAGTATCAAATTCTAATTGGTACCTCACATGGGAAGGACTTCAGTAAGATTCCCTATCTTTCTGTTATGGTCCAGAATGTGAAATTACTTTACTTATAGTAACTGGAAAGAAATTTCTTTACTTATAGTTTTTTGAGATGAGCTCTCCATATGCATGCTCCATTATTGATGTGCAACATGCCTCTCTGCTTCCTAGCTTGGAGACTTTGGCCAGCAGTACTTGTGTAGCATGCATGTACCCTGGGATTCCTTGTATTTTCAACCAGGCTGATAAAGCACAGAGTGTGATGACTATACTGTTTCCTCTCAGTAATGTGATTCTGGGTATATTGGACTCCTAAGAAGAAGGGTTGGAAGGTGGGTTGCATGTGGACCACACCTCTCAAAAGACCTCCTGCTTGAATGATTGTCTACATGCACATTTCAGTACCAGTGACTCCAAAGCAGCGGACTAATTCAAGTGGAAATAGAATCTGAGTCTCAAGAGAACAGGGACTGAAAACCTGCTTTGCTGAATGTAATGTTCACAAAGGATGCTACAGATGTTGTGTAATGCTAAGTAAACATGTAACCAAAGCTCCAGGTGGCTGCTTTGCAGCTGTCTGAAACGGATACATTTCCCAATGAGGATACTAGTGTAGCTGAAGCTCTGAGGAACATGTTCTTATCTGATGGATGTCAGCAAATACACCAGGGCCATCTCCTCAGAGGTCTTTACACTGTCAAAGATCCATGTGGACAGACTTTCAGTAAAGATCTCTTTGTACTTTATTTTATTTGCTATAGTCACAAAGAACCAAGGAGATGACCTTGTCTTTTGCATGTAAAAGTTGGGCCCTGCCTGTATTCAGAGCATAGAGAGATTCTTCAGTTCCAGACACACGTGGCTTTCAGAAGGATATGAAAGTGTCAATCTGCTGAATCAGGCCTTTCAGTAAAGGATTTGAGATGGATCCTCAAAAATACCTTAGGATGGAAAACTGCTATCAGGACCTGGATCCCTTGTACCTTTCTTGCTGATATCTTAACCAATATGTGCAGGAATGAACATGATATTATTGGTTTAAAAGGAGACCAATGGAGAAGAATATGTTAAGGTTTCACAGCAAAACTAGATCTTTTCCAGGTGGAATCATCTTGGGCCCTTCACCATTTTATGGTGGGGAAATGATTTTGGTCATCCAACTGATGGACAGCTGAGACTGTTGACAGGCATAAGCTGACCAGCTGCTACAACTCCAAAAAGTAGTAGGATCTTGGTTCTGATCTTACATATATAATTCAGGATCTTTTAGAACAGAAGCTTGTCCAGTAATCTTTTGCCACTTTACTACATTTTATCATTGATCAAGATGTCACAGACAAGTGAAAAGCAGGTCCAGGAGTTGATCATTCCTGCATTCTGTGACAATGAATCTAGAAGAGCAGTTCCCAACCTTGCGTTGCAACCCAAATGAGGATTGTGGGGGCGATGCCAGTGGTGCCACACACAAAAGGCTTGCCACATGCCGGGAGCTCCCACACCCCCGGGCTGTGACCACTGCTGCATTTCACTCCCAGCAGCAGGTCGTGGCAAAAAAAGGTGGGAACCACTGATCTAGAACTAGAGATATGGTTTTGTGTTAAGTGGGTGAGAGGCACAGAATGTTTAGGAGACGGAACCCTCACTACACAAGAGCTTTCAAGATCAAATTGTCTGCATCTTCTTTGGTCTTGGGAACACCCTGGAAATTGGAAGGATCACTTGACATGGACACCAATACTTTCCTGTCCACAGAATCAGAATGTCATTTGACAGGGATTGCACACTCAGGGCTCCTCTCAAGCCAAAGGTTCAAGACTTCTTGTTGACCTGTTCATAACAAACCAATCGGAGATCACCACGTCCAAGAAAACCATCCTGAAGAACTGACCTTTGGAGTGTGATTCTGAGAGAGGTAAGCTGTTCTGCTGGTATCTAAGTGACCAGTGAAAGAGATATCAGATTTCCAGTTCACCAGTTCCTGCTTGATCATTTCCTGACAAGGGAGGAAGATCTGGCTGAACTGTGGCTACTGTATTGTCCATCATCATCTGTACTGACTGGCCCAAAATTTGCTGCTGGAAGGATTTCCAAGTCTTGCAGACTGCTCTAAATGTCAAGCTGTTGAGATATATCTGTGCTCGCTGCTGGGCCTTTGGAGTCCCTACATATGAACCTTTGCAATGAGGCATCTATCACTATATTTCTAGACAAGAATGAGGGGGGCTACCCTGCAAGTGTTTTTAGGGTTACTTAATCCTTTCAGGGGCAACACCAATAATGGCGGCACAATCAAGGGCTTGTCCAAGCAATGTTTACTTGGGGAGAACTCAGATTTTAGCCACCCTTGCATATATTGGAGGTGGTTTGACATGTGACATTATGAAGGTAAACAAGACTGTATGACCTGGCAGGACTAGAGAAATAGGACTGCATGCTACCTATAGGACCAGACTAATTGGGCTCTGTTTTGAGGGGGTAGGCCACAGATTTTGTGAAGTGTAGAAGTGTCTCTGAACTGGGGTGAATTTTGTGTGATTTTTATGAATTCATTTTCAGGTCCAGGTTCTGCAGCAGGTTGAATGTGTAATAGTAAATGGCACCTTGACTTGGTTGAAGAGATTTCCACTTCACCTGCAGTTGTCCAGGTATGTGTTGTGCCTAAATTTCATTTACCCTTGGGTATGCTGCTTAAAATTTCAAGTACTTTGAACACCCTAGAACAGCTGAGACACCAAAAGCTAAGACATGTAATGGTTATGATTTTGACATACCACAAATCCTGTGACACAGTCCAGAGTATATGTGGACATATGCAACTTGGAGGTGAACAGATGCTCCCTGAATCCTAGAAAGGGATTATCAAGGGGAGGAGAAACTTCAGATTCCCTTTGAAGATCCAAGATAGGTCACCATTCCCCTTTCCTCTTAGGGATCAAAAAAGTAATTGCTGTAGAGAACCCTCTTTCTTAGTATTGAAGGGGAGCTCTTCTGTTTCTCCTAGTGATAGAATCTTTTGTTGTAGAAGGTCATTATGAGAAGGGTCTTTGAAGAGGAGCAGGGTGTGGAGAAAGGTAGAAGAATAAAGGTAGGCCACGAGTGAATCAGGTTAAAATACCTAGCTGTGGTGGTGTCTATGACTGACTGGTCCATGATGAAATAAGAGAATGTGTGTCTGCAGTGGGCCATATGGTTCCCAAAAGGATGTGTTACTACTACTTTATCTATAAGGTTGATTTGATTCTAGTCTTTTGACAGTCTTGTTGGACCAACTGATTGGTGTCATTAAGTAGGTTGGGATGTTGAAGCCAGCAGTCTTCAACCAATGAAGCATTTGCCTCTTTCCAGTGGTTGTGAGTTGTTCCTTGTAGGTTTTTGACATATATACTGAGGGCCTGGAGAACTGTCCTGAAGTACTTCAAAGTGAAAAAGAGGTATAGGTTGTAGTCGTGTTGGTGTAAGGACATAGGCAAACAAGCTTCTTTGGGTAAATCTGGTATTTTTTTTGTCTTGGAACTAAATAATTCTGCTTCCTTAAATAACAAGTCCTCCATCATGGGCATGTCTACATATGTACCCAACTGAGCAGTTGTTACTGTGCAGTCATTTAGTACTTGCTTTAGCAAGTACTAAATGGCTGTGCAGTAACTACTGGTGCTGCATGGGTCGTTTCTGACCCTACTGCGCAGTAGCAATGAGCTCATTGCTACAGTGCAGTAGCGGTGGTTTCATGGTTTATTCCCACCAACACTGTCACCATAGCAATGAGCTGTCACCATAGTTCATCACTGTGGCAACATGGCATCTCATGTAGATGTGCCCACTGGTGTTTCTCCTAGGGAAAACCAGAACCCTACAGCCAACTTGCACATTACTTTGACTATAAGGGGTACTGAGTGGGTTTACCCATGTGTGTCCTGGGCCTGTCATATCTTCATTAACAATTTGAAGGAGGGTTTGACTGCTCACTTAGGAAGCTTGTGAATGTAGCAGATGCAGATACTTTGTGCATGTAGCAAGCTGTGTGGAGAGACAGATACTTTGGAGGGTAGGGACAGCATGCAGAAATCTGACAAGCTGCAGAAGTGGTCAGAAATGAACTGGATAAAATTGAAAAGAAGTGCAAATCCTGTATTTGGAACAGAAGAATTACATGCACAAATATAGATTGGGGAAGGACTGGCTAGCTTGCAATACTGGTGAAAAGGACCCACTGGTCACAGTGAACCGTAAGCTAAATGTGAGCCAACAGTGTGCTCTTTTTTTTTTTACAAAAGGCCAGTAGCGTCCCAGACTGTATTAATCAGAGTGTCACTTACAAAATTGAGGGAAGTGGAAGCCCATGCTTTACAGCCCAAAACTTTATCTCCTGGCTTTGGCTTCCTGTCCTTTCGTTTTTTTTCTATTCTGGTGAGGTTTTTTTCATTAGCGGCTACTATACCTAGGGAGGAGCTTATAGCATAGTTGTAGAAGTACTCTGCCCTTTTAGGTGGGACTTGGTATTGTCAGTCTTTCAGGAGGTGGTGGCTGCTATGGCAGATGCTTGCTAAATCAATCTAGCCAAGTCTTCTTCACCTTGTCAATGAGCATTACCATTTTTACAAAAGGGAGTGTGGAAAATGATCTTCCAGTTTCTTGACTTCCATTAGGACCTATAGGAATGTAACCATTCTTTTCAAGAGAAATACCTGTAGGTACCTGAGGAAACCCCTCTCTTGTCTGGAGGAGGACATTAGGGTAGATCTACCATGTCTCTTAGAGCATAATTATAGCCATTTCTTCAAAGAATAGATGGATAGGTAACGAGTTCTTTGATCAAGGTACCTGGGGACAGTATGGTTTGCTAGAAAACTTATCTTCCCTTTGAGAGTTCCCATAGGCCTCAGTAGGGAAGTGGAGGAGCAACTCTTGAGAGAGCATTTTAAGGTTTGGCTATCACCTGATGCTACTGAAAGAGAGCATGCAAGGTACAAAGGTGGTGCTGCTGACTTTGCAGTCAAGGGAGGAGCTAATAAAGAACCTGGTACACTGCATACTAGTTGGGGGAATGACACAATCAATGGATGAACAAAGATGCTAATTTGGGTTTCCCGTTAGGGCTGTGTGGATCGGCACCATTCCATTTTGATGGAACAGCATTTTGTTTCAAATTTCATTTTGATTCGAAACCGCTGTTCTGTTTCGTTTCGTTGAAACAGTTTTGCTGTTTCAACGCTGTTCTGATATTTCACCCATAGGCTATAATGTGGATGCACCAAACAGCCTATAACTTTGTCATTTCTGGCCTGATTTGGATGAAACTAGCCAGAATGGTAGCCCCTTCTGAGGGCATGAAGTCTGCCATGTTTCAAGGACATAGGTGCAGGGGTTCAGCGAAACTGCACCTCAAAGTCTTGAAAGCAAAAAACTCATGTCACGTGTATGTGTTAAGCCACAGTGGGGTCAAAACTGCAGGCTTGCTACCTCAGCTGAGGTCACAAAGCCTGCCAAATTTCAAGGAGCTAAGTGCAGGGGTTTGGGGGAAACTGCGCCTCAAGCTGCAGACAAGCAAAACTTGTGACATGGGTGACACTGTGTGTGTTAAGGCACAGGAGGGTGAATGCTGCAGGCTTGCTAGCCCCTGCTGAAGCCATGAAGCCTGCCAGCTGTTGAGGAGATTGGTGCAGGGGGGTCTGGGTCCCTGCACCTCTGGCTGATGACAGGCAAAACTTGTGACATGGGTGGGCATCCTGGACAGTGTGTGTATGTTAAGGTGTGCCATCACTCAACTGACACCAAGGCAGAAAGCAGGGAAGTTCAAACAATGCTGCCGCCTTTGCAGTTTTTCCATTCCTCCCCCAGAGCACTGGGATTGGAAGGGACCTCGGGGAAGGATGTCAGTCACTGGCCAGCTACACACAGTCAATATCAGAGCAGTCCTTCCCCCCTTTCTCGCTGCCTATCCTTACTTTAGTTTCTGTTTCCCTGCAGGAAAGCCCAGCTTGAGCTTCGAAACTCAAAGCTCTCTGTTCCGTTTCAATTTTGCCGCTTCGAGCTCCAGACAAATCGAAACAGTGTTGAAACGAAACTGCCGGCAGAATTTCATACAACCCTGTTTCCTGTCATAGAGCTGGTCTGATGGCTCCATGACCCTCACTGTAGGCCTGTGGTAGCATGTGGTGCTTGAGCAAGGCAGCACTTTCACTCCCCCCTGGATTTACACAAGTTTATAAGTTGCTATAGTAGATGGTACCAAGCATATCAGCATCATTGAGTGCATAGCTAGAGTAGAAGGTTGATAGAATAATGAAGTGAAGAAGATGGAAACTTCAGTGCCAAAAGCATCAGGTTCTCAGTATGCTGCTTGGGTGCTGAGCCATTGGCACTATAAGGCATGTGAGCTGCACTGGTTGCCACTTGTGATTGTGAAGACTTGGTGGCAGGCTGATGTTAGGAAGGAGATCTTTGGGAGAAGTTCTTCATGGGGGTTCTGCCCCTGGAACTCCCTTTGCCCTTCACCTTATCTAAAGAAGTTCTTTGGTCCTCTTGGCTGGAGAATGCTATTTTGAATAGCAAGGAGCCCATGTATGTATGCTTTCTGTTTCCCAGCAGTCTTGCCCAGAGGCATCCTGGAGTCTTGAGTCTGATGCCAGCACCACAGATTTGCCTAGGGGGTACATCTGTCCTTGTGGATCTGGGAGGTGAAGGATTTACTTTTCAAGATGAGGGATTCTCTCAAGTACCAGAGCTATTTCAAGTGTCCATCTGTTGCTGGTATTGACATGGCATAAGAAGACCATGATCTGAATCCAGGCAATCTGAAAGAGGCTATTCTGGATTACAAAATTGAGGGAAAATCACATGATGTCAATAAGTGGCAAAGCTAAGCTCTACTAAAACTAAGTTAACACTAGAATTAACTTTGAGGTAGTCTGGAAATTAGAACTTGGATGGTGAGAAGCTCCATCTTGAGCCAAAGGCAGCTGAAAAGAATTGACAGGGTGGTCAACCTGCTTTACTCTTCCTTGGTGAGAGGCGCATGAAATCCCAGGATGTATGTACATTTACATATACTGCTGGCCAAAACTCCCAGAGCACAGGCAAATGGAGATACTTACACACCAATATCGGTGTGCATAAGGAGGGTGGGAGCTGTCATATTTACTGTTGTCTAGAACTACTCTGCATGTGCTGTTTTGGATAAGCAGAAAGCTCTGACAACAGGTTTTGGCTGCTGCATAAACCTCCCACCCTCTGTGTCCACGGCCAGTGGCATACAGGATAGCACAGGTGCAGGGGAAGTCTTCCAAGAGATGACTTTGTTGTAAGGAAAGTTGCAAGTATTTAGTAGGACTGGTGTAAGAGCTTTTTTGCTTCCTCTGTTCTGATCCTATTTTCTCCTAACCATACTGTCAGGCTTATCAGGAAATGCTGTCCAATAAAGATGATGCCAATAATGGAAAGTAATTGAGTTGAGAAGTTCTTTTCAGGGCAACAGAATTAGGATTTTCCTGTCTTCTATAAATTGGGGCAAACTATTATAGTAGAATAAGTGCTATTATAGTAGAATAAATCTGGCATGATTCAACAAAAGAGTAATTTCAGGCTTATGCTGGAGTGACTGGACTTATCTTTTTTTCCATGAGCACAAAATACAATGACTTACAGGAACATATTGGTAGTACCAAAGTGAGAGAGAGAGAATTGCTTTAGGACTGGAGGGGTGATTTTTTTGGTACAAGTAGTTCCAGGAACCAAGGTACAGAAGCGGCATATGGGAAATGCCATTACTGAAGAGTTTCATAAGCTTTAATGAAAAGTTATGCCTCCAAATTATTGCAACTCATTGCACTATTTCATAGTGCTGGATCAGCTATCCAGGGAAACCGTTAAGTCTCCTATCTGTTTGGCATACCTGGAAGGGGTGAGCATTGCACTGAATGATGAGCTTTCAAGTCTTCCTCAAAGTCCAGCAGAAAATCTTCCAAGTCACGTTCATCTGTGGGGGCGGGAGAAAAACCCAGATCTTTAGACTCTGGTTGTATAGAAACTTTACTAATGTAACTTTTGGGAAGTGGCTGTGCAAGTTTAATGCTTGGCCTTGCTGTCTCTTAACCTAAACAGACATTGGTTATTTGGTTTTGAATTCGCTAGGGAGGACTGATGTAAAAAATGGCATTCCCAGTCCTGTAAAGATAATTAGTTTCAGAAAGGTGTCCTTCAAATGCTCTAGACATTGAAGAGAGGAGACTTTTCCTGACATCTGGGGAATACTAGGTAAAGACATTGCTATGCTATCTCTCAAAATTTCTGCTCTGTTATTTTTATGTTTCACACCCAAACACCTCCACTGCTATAAACAACATGTAATCCCAGAACATATATTTCCAAGCCAGCAGCAGTCTCTGACAGTGAAGCCCTGAACCATCCTCCTATTGAGTGGGAAGCCTAGCTACAGCCATTTCACTTCCTCTCAATTTTGGGAAGAGTTGGTCACCAGCATTGTTATTTGCTGTTAGGTCATATAGAGCAGCCCTTGGTAACAGCAAGCTAACTGATTTGTTTTTCATAGTCAAAACATTAGAAATCACACTCTGAGGTGGGATTGGTACGGTCCAGTCAAAGTGATGGCACCCCTTGAAAGGGTATTAGGAAACAATTCTCACAGTCCGAGAGTTGCATCCTACTCCCATTAAATTCAGTAGTAAAATTCCCATCGATTTTGTTTTTTGTTTTTTTTTGTTTTTGTTTTGTTTTTTTACTGGGACAAACAGGAGCATTTAAGAATGTTATAAAGGCAAAAGGCAATATTATACACTAGCCAATTGCCTGTTATGAATGACAGATTTAAAATAACAAAGGAGTGTTTACCTGGCCGCATCCTGCTCACTCTTTGGGGCTGGCTATGTAAACACTTCCTGTGCCGCCACCGGTGCAGGGGCTCCCTCCCCACACCTGCCTCCGTCTCCTCCCCTGAGCAATGGGGCTTCTTCCCCCCACCTCCCTTCCCCTCCATGCTCCCCTCTGTCCCTGCCGCCTCCCCCACCCTGCCGACTGTTGGATGTGTCTGCGCCTACCTCTGCCTGCTTCCACCTCCTCCACTGAGCAGCAGGGCTTCCCTTCACCTTCCCCTGCCTCCTTGCTGGCTGTTGGGTGCCCGCCTCTGCCTCGTCTCCACCTGGGCCCATGCAGCCAATTGCCACCTGCTCTCCGGCAGCTGACCAAAAGCATTATGGACAGACAGATAGACTAAGCTCTTTATTATATTAGAATTTTACCTTGAATTTGTAACATGCTGGTCTCTCTCCTGTGAAAATCATCAGTGCTGCTATTCTCATCTTTGTTCCACTGGCTTGGGATTTTGTAATGGTTCTCACAAGCTCCGAACGCACAGCACTGGTAAGCATACGGCATTTCCATGACCCTGTATGTTAACAGAGAACTATGACATTACATTCCTTAGAAAGGTACGCTGCAGTAGGGGCTAACCTTCTCGGCAGTGCGCCACAAATTAGCCCCACACCTTCCCCAAGTGCCACTCTCATCCCCTTCCCCTACCTGATTGGTTGCTCTGCTTTCTGCTCCCTGCCTTGTGTCCCTGCCCAATTTGCTACTCTACTTTCTGCTCCTGGCCCTGTGTTTTCTGACTGATTTGCCGCTCTGCCTTCTGTTTCCTGCCCTTTCTGGCACTGTTGCCTGTTCTCTTTCTAGTCTGCCAGGTGCCACACACAGAGGGTGCGTGTGCTTCTTGGCCACACATCCACAGGTTGACTATGCCTTTTATATTGGCTCACTATGATTAACATGGGGAGAGATGAACTAAGTTGCATAATGGTTGAAAGTAAAAATATTCATGTTTAAAAAATCTTATTAATGCAGTCTTAGGGTTGCACAGATAAAATTACAAGTCAGAAAATGCAAATAGTTCTAAGGCACATTTTAAAAATACAGTGTGCTTGCATCTTATTTATTTCATAACAGATAATTTATAACATACTTACTGATGCATTAAATTGTATATTTAATATAGCAGGACTAGACATCTGCAGTACAATTGAGTTGCTTCCAAAACCATAATATTTGCCTTTCCTGACATCTAGTGATTTTAACTGTTTTAACTCACTAATTTACCCATGTCATTTCCTTAGGTTTATTTTTCTTTTAAAAAGAGAGATTCAAGGTAATAATTGCATCCTACCTGGATTATGAGCACAACCAAAACCTCAGTCCACAAACCTTCACGTTTTGAGGCCATCAAGATTAATTTGAAACTAGATTTAAACTTTGTCCATCTGTATTTTAAAATAGCAGAAGGGAGTTTTATCTCTTGGACAAAGATCAAGAGTGGGGACTTCTAAACTGAAATGTGAATGATTTGAAAATTTTAAAATGTGTGAAAAAAGGATGTTACAAAGGAACTTGTTTTATGGGTTTTGTTATCATGGGTGATTTCTGTTATGAGGTGTTAACCCCTTTTAGAACATGTGTATTCCCTATGCTGATTTGGGATGTCACGCTGACTACTGGATTTCAGTTCATTATACTCCTAGGAAAGTTGCAGGTATCATACATTTTGAAGTCTGTTGCTCTGTAGACATTTCAAAATGAGGTGGGTATAAAGAAATGCCTATGGATACTGTGGAAAAATACAGGCGACTATGGGAGAAATATAAAAGTGCAGACAGAAGTAACAATTGAAACATTTCAAATGCCTTTAGAACATGGTGGGCAAAATATGGCCCATGGGCTGGATCCGGCCTGCCAGGCCATTCTATTCTGCCCATGGAGCCCCTAAAAAATTTAGAAAATTTATATTTACCTGCTCCTGGCTGCCTGTCAAAGATGACAGGAGCCATGGGCAGTAGGACCCAGGGGGAGCCGCCAGCAGGATGCAGCCCAATCCAGCCCTACCCCCAGACATTTCCCTGCCTTCTTGCCCCCGCACTACTCCAGCACCATGTGGCTCCTGGCTGCATCGCCAGACAGTGGGAGTACAGTCCCCCAGGGTGGGAATCCCACATGCACACCCTACCATACATATGCATTCCCCCCCAACACTGCCATACACACAGACCCCCACATCCCCTCACACACCCCAACTACCTTCCCCCCCACACAGTCCCCTATAAACCCTGTACCTACCCACACCCCACATATCCACACACACATGCTTCCTCACCCATCCCCACACCTATCCTCCTCCCACAGACACCCACACACTCACAGCCCCCACAAACCTTTAGCCACTCTTCCCCTGCACAATATGCAAGAGTAAGACTTCATTTTAAGCTATTGTATGCCAGTCACCTCTATGTACACTACACAAACTCATACAAACCAAGACAAAAATATTTATTGAAATCAAATTAATGAATGTTGTAGATGTTCACTTTTTAGAATATAATTTGGTATTTTTCTTGTTTTGAGATGGGAAAACCCCTTGCTGAAAGGAGTACTTCTGGGGGCAAGGGGAGGGACTTCTGATCGCAAAGGTCAAGGGTTAGGGGGCAGGACTTCCAGTCACAGGATGGCAACCAGGGGGCGGGGGCACCTGTCAAGGGGCCAGGCTACCTATGTGGCCCTCAACAGCTTGCCAAAACTCAGTAAGTGGCCCTCCAGGCAAAATAATTGTCTGCCCCTGCTTTACAGCACTTCAAAGGATCAGCTGCAGAAATGCGCATGTGCTCTGAAATATTCCCAAAGTAGTTGAAGCATGCCCAAATTCCTCTCTAAAAAGGTACTGCTTTGAAGTGGTTCATTTTTTGTTACATGTGCATAGGGACAGAGGGACCCATAAGTTTTTCTCAACGAGGGAGGGAGGGAGAGCTGGGTGGACAACCTGGCAATCTGACTGCCAGCTTTCCAGCTCTCCTGCTACTGCATCCTGCTTTGGGTCCTGAGGCCCTGTGCACCCTGTTGGGGTCCTTGCCACAACCTTGTTCTCCAGCCCCTAATCCCTTCTTCTACCCCTCCACTCTTCCAAGAAAGGGAGAGAAGAAGTTTTGGGCTAGAGTGTTAGAATCCTGGCAGCCCCTGCCACCCCTTCCCCCTGCAACCACCCTCCCTCCACCCCCTTAAAAAAAAATAATAAATCCCGGCTCTCCACTGTGGTGTTCTTTGTTCTCCCCTCTGCCTCTCCTCCTTGTTGGGGAGAAAGCTGGGCGTGGTGATGTAGGTTGATGCAGCTCCCTATATTATCCCCTTGTTGAATTCTAACGGTTTACAGCTGAGGGCACCACCGTGGCTCTTTTCCCCTTTTTGAAACATTTCTAGCCCTGTTACACTTGGAAACATTTCAAAAGTTACTTCTGTCTGCATGCTAAGTTTGTTAAGCTTTATGGATCACCTCTGGGTGGACTCTGCTATCTGCTCCCTGATGGTTGGTAAAGAAACATTCAATCTACACAGTTTTTCAATTGTATGTTTTAATTAAAATCTAACAATTAACAATAAATAAAAACAGATCAGTAACTTCACATAAATGGAAATAAACTAAATGGAATACTATCAGCTTATCAGGTTATTTTCATCAGGGTAAGCAAACAGTAAATGAGTTCTATATAAATTGTAATCATCTGGCAAGGTAGCAGTCAACAAAGCAATCAACCCAAATAAACGGGGCCTTTGAACTGCCAGTTAGGGTTTAATACTCTGTAGTGAAAGGCATAGTAGAAAGAGGAAAGAGCTAACCCACAGACTTTAAAGCTAACATTTAAATTATAATTTAAATAATCAGAAAAGAAAAATAAAACTGCTACTTGCTCAGATTTGTACCAGTAAGTGTCAACAGGGGTATCTCAGGCTTGTTTTGAGCATGCCATGGGGTGCAAGGTGATAATCACTTACTCTTTTCCACTCAGCTCCTATACAAAGTACTGCAGTGGCAAGCTCACCTTGTCCTTGCTGGACCCTGTCTGAGGGAGTTAAGCACTTGATCCTGCCCTTTGTCCCTGTGTGAGCAGCTAAATGCAGGTTTGACCATGCAGGCTCTAATGCAAGGAGGTAAGCTCATCCCTGCCCTTCTGCTCTGTGGGAACTAAGTGTTCACTCCTGCTCCTTTCCCCTGCTCCTCCTGCCAGGAGCTAAGTGCTGTAATAAATAAATTAGCCACTGAATTGGGGTGCTGCTCAATTCAGCTCACAGGAGTTAGAGGGGTGTTGGGACCCTCAAAAAGTTGAGAACCACTGGAGCTAGGTACAGAGAGTCAAAAAGCCTGAGGCTGAATTGATTTAGTTATTGCAGATTAGCCTCAAGTGCCCAAATTGAACAGATTAGCAAATGGACAGACATTCACTTTTGATTCAGGAAATGCACCCACATGCCTGCAGTGGGTCAAGCCAAAAGCCGGGGGGTGCTAAAGCATGCCTCCCAGCCACTGTCAAGGGGAAGGGAAGACAGAAGCCCTTCAAGGCTCTTACCCCTCCCTGCTTGAGTTGAGGGGATGTGGCCAGGCAACATCCCAGGGCTAGCTTGCTGGAGAGTAGGAGTTTAAATCCCCTCCTTGGCCCACACGGGACTCCAGCCCAGGTCTGTGAGGGGGAGGGGAGGGGGGCGCAGTGCCTGCCAGGCTTCTATCCCACCCCCACTGATGGGAGTGGGGGCAGCCACTGCCAGGCTGAGAAGGGAGTGGGGGGAAGGCAGTGGAATTGAATTAATAAACGCTTGAATAAGAATAGTCCTCTCTCTGAAGTGAGCATGTACTGAACACATCACTTTGCAACCTCAAGCACACAACTAAGGTTACCATACGTCCAGGTTGTCCTGGACACGTCTTTTTTGGTCCCCTGTCCTCTGTTCAGATAGGGTTTTAAAATGCAAGCAAATGTCTGGGGTTTCACTCTGCCTCTGCTTTTCTCTGGTACTTGAGGCTTGGCTGTTTGGACCTGGGGGCAGCGGGGGAAGGTGATTGGTTGTTGGGGGATCATGCGCTCTGTGTGGGCCCTGGCAGCTGCTGGTAGGTGAGAGAGAGAGCATGTGCATTACATGGGCAGCAGGGCTGAATGGGGCAGGGGGCTGTGGGTCAGAAGCGAGGGGCACTGGGGGGTACAGTGGGTCAGGAGTGAGAAGCAAAGCAGGTCTGGGGGGAGCCTGTGACTTGAGGGTGAGGGGTAAAGGCAGGGCATGAACATATCGCTGCTCTCCCTGCAATTGTATACTCCTTCTGCCTCTGTCCTCTTTTTTTGATACTGGAAATATGGTAACCTTACACATGACAGACCAACCAAAAACCGTCACCTAAGCTAAGATAAAGCCCAGTAAAACACAGTGAGAGTGCACACAATTTAGTCTAACTTAAAATGGAATGTAATAAACCAAAAAGACAAGAAAGAGCCTTGCATAAGCCTTGTGTAACTCTGGGGCCAGAGTGTCTCCTTACACCCAGGTATTCAGACAGTCCTTGCTTAGGTATTTCTTTTATAGGGTCTGCTTTATAATGTAATTGTAGTTCTCTGCTTTCTTTGGTCATACTAGTTCAAGGAGTCTGACACCCTCTCCTGTTCCCTTAGCTCTGTCTCCAGCACACAGATGTGATGATTGTGCCTGGGTTTTGCCAACACCTCCCACCTCTCAGTCTCATCCTGCAGGGCTTGGAGCCAGCACACTGAACTGGGGAAGGAGGGATTAAAGCCCCTCCCAGATGCTAGATGGGGCTGCCTGTGGGGGAAGTCCTTCTCAGGCTGTTGCCCTGCCCTGCTCTGTGCCAGGGGGGAAAGTTCTGGCAGGGGCTGTCCCTTCCCCCAAGCCAGACCCAGCTGCATCTCCAGCCAGGTTCCCCCCTCTCCCCCCCCCCCCTTTGTCAGCTGGCCCTCACTGCTCTGGCTAGAGAACAGCAGGGTGGGGCCAACCCTGCTCTCTGTAGCAGACAGCACAGCCCAGGCTAGTCCAGGGCTGGAAAGCATACTGGGATGCTGGGGGATTCTGATTCAACTTAAACCAGAAAGCGGTCTGGGACAAACGTTCCATAAACTGGTTTGACCTCAAACAGTTAAGTCTGATACTACATTCAACCAGGTTTTTGTTAAACTATTTTTGAGCATTTTGAAACTGGTTTATGTGCACTGAGCTTCTGTTCTGTTACAGGTTTAAACCAGTTTCTGATCACTTATACTGGTTTATGTGCAACTTCTGTCTGTAGCTTCTGTTGGGCAATAGTGGTAGTAACTATTACTCCTTTCCCAATATAAATATTTGAATGAGATAACCTAAACTACTTCAGTACAAATCAGGATAACAAACCATAACTAATAAACAAGTATATGTTAGGTAAATGATGCCTTAAGACTTAAACCTACAATCCCTAAAACATGAGAGTTCCATGTATGCAGTCTTTAAAACAGTGACCTAACCCAGTGCCTTAAATGCCTGTGACCCAATTTCCTTAGGTGCAGTTCTCAAATAAACTCAGTGGGTATTAATCCATGCACTTTGGTGCACATGCATACACATCCACCTACACAATCCCCCAATTAGTGGGATTAAAAGTGTAATAATACTGATTAAGCCTAGAGGTGTGCCCTTGATGGAAAAAAAATTGAGTATAAGAGGAAGGCTGTTCTTCTGCAACATGGCTGTTGTGACTCTAGTGGCTTCATGCAGCTTTGGAAGAAGCTGATAATGTTGTGGAAAAGATTAGCTTATTAATAGAATTACTGGCCATGTCCAGGTGAGTTAGCATGTGCCTGTTACAGCATCTCAAAGCAGTTTGAGATGCCGGGAACAAAAAAATGTTCCCTGTGCTGCATATTTGCAGTGCAGACTCTAAGCTTCATACCGAGAAATCCCGGTATTAAAAAAAAATGCACTTGAAAAAAAAGCGGCATAGCAACCGAAGACTGGGTCTTCCCAAGAGACGGTTTAGCACTGGCCAGAGCATCTCTATGCCTGCCACATGCCCCCACTGCTCCAGCATGCTGCCTCAGTGTGCTGGAGCAAATAGAAGTAGGGCAAGGCTGGCAATAGTGTCTCAGAACCAGGCTCTGTCCCCAGTTAGCAGGGACATGGGGATGGGGGACTGTGTAGGCAGGGTGGCTCCCCTGCCTGCCCCCCTGCACCCTGCACAGTGCACAGCCACCCCCTCACCCACTGCAGCAGCAGCCAACAGTAGGCCATTAGGGCACTGCTGGCAGAGACCCCTGGCAGCATGCAGTGGTGCCTGAGACCTGGGGGCTCCATTGGTTCATGGTACTGACCTGGCTTGGCCCGCTGGCGCGCACTTTCAGGCAGGACCAGCCTGGTTCTTGCTGCCATCTAGAATTCCTGGCACTGCAGGCAGGAGCTGCGCACCATTGGGCACACTGGCTTCTGCCTCAATGGAGCTGGCCTGGCCAAATGGCATACAGGGCACATGGAGACAGGAGCTGGCCCAGCCCAAAGTCACACAGCTCCTGCCTGTGGTGGTGGGAGGCCTGTGTGGCAGCAAGAACTGGCCCGGTCCTGCCTGAAGGTAATGCCAGTGGGCTGGGCTAGTTCTGTGCCCCACATGGAGCCCCCGGATTTCAGGCAGTGCTGTGTATGGTCAGGGGTCCCTGCCAGTAGTGGGCTATGAGTGCCACAATGGCCTGCTGCTGCTGCAGTGGGAGGGGAGTGGAGGGGCAGGCCTCCACCCCTCCTACACTGTCCCTAAAACTCTTCCACAAACCCTACATCCCCCACAAATCTGATACCCTTCATGCCCAGCCACCAGAGGGGACGGGACCTGTTGGTGGGAGTTCTGGCTGCAGGGGCAATTGACACACTGCAGCCCTGCCCCATGTCCACACTGGTGCTGCAGGTCCAAGGGGGCAGATGCTGTCACAGGTGGCAGCAGGTCACAGCCAGGCAGCAGCCCCCACTGCCAGACTGCTGCAGTGGGTAGAGGATGAAGAGGCCCCTCTAGGTTGGGGCTGCTTCAGCAGTCCAGCTGACACAAAGAGCTAGTGTACCCAGATACCAACTGGCCAGGCCTCAGAAGGTCCTGAGGGTAAGTAGCTCTGAGCTGCTCAGCAGGGCATCTTTTTATACAGCTGGGGCCAGCACAGGTGCTGGTCCCAGCTTTTAGTTCCCCTTGGCTGAAGATCAGGAGGAGCTGGGTAGGGTCATTTTGCTCCAAGTGGCACAATTTGCCCCACACCAAAGTGTATGTTCAGGCACATGTGCTGAGGCACAAATCTCTGGAACAAATTTGTGCCGCTGCTATTTGAGCTGCTGCAAGTGCACGTGCCTGCATGTTTGGATGTGCCCACTGACTTCATATGCATGGGAAAGACAAACCTTCAAATGCTGCTGAATTCCTACCTGCCTGATGGCCTGTTTGGGGGAGGAAATGTAGGCCTCAGGTTTTGTTGTATTTATGACTTTTGTGGCAAGATCTTTTCCATTATCATTATCAAATCTATAGAGATAAAAATCACCTTTCTATACCTACTCACCACTCCCCTGTTTATAAATTTAGCTTTTTTGCCACAGTATCATCTTGACAGCTCATGGGAATAGATGCTTGTCTACAATAACCAATAAACCTTTTTCAGGGTTAATGTTTCTGAGGATGATGTTGCTAATTCAGAATGTTGAAAGCTTTTCTGGATGAATACAGTAATGATATAACTATGCACACTATTTACTGGTTCTCAAATAAAGAGAGATTCCTCCTTTTATAGCAAATACCTACACATGGGGAAAAATATACATTTGCCTTAGCACTCTTTATCCAGGGAAATAAAAAATGAAATGTCTTTAAGAATATGAAGCATTTGAAATTTCAGTCCTGCAAACAATTCTCATGCATCTGCTTAACTTTATTACTGTGAGTAGACCCAAATGTGATGATCTGTGCTAGAAAAGTTGTGTGTGGCCATATGATTTATATGGCCCCATGTCTCAGGTGGGTAAACCTGAGATTCAGAGCCTGCTCCTAATCACATGGGAATAAAAAGCAAAAATCCCATTAACTTCAAAGGGGCAGGATGTGCCTTATCTAGTGATTGACAGAACTGCAATCATTTCCTTCCTGTCATCCAGTATCCACTTAAATGCTTTCTATCAATTAAAAAAATTAATAATAATGAAGTGCTTATTTGAATCTTAAGCTTTGATCAAAAGTTCTGAGGAAAAAATATTTGCTTCTGCTTAACGAAATATTACCAAGTACTTCAGTACACTGAAGAACGTATTTTCCCCTTTGTATCTACTTAACTCCCATTAAATTTAATAAGAGCTATGTAACCACAATCAATGGACGAAGGAGGACATATCAATAAACTGCAAGCAATATCATTTTAACAGCTTTTGAAATGTATTACCAGGAAGCAGATGTGGATCATGTTAAGCAACTACTGAGGTTAATATTTCAAAACCCTTCGTAGTTTCTTCAGTTGAAAGCCAGTATAATAAAAGAAGTCTATCTTTTTTATCATATTTGTTTTAGTTTTAAGAGAGCAGATCAAAGACCTGTACACATTACACAGTGACACACCTTCCATTGCACATGAACACAAATGTGGCGTATTAGTTTTAATGAGATACTCACTTGAGTTCTGGAAAATTTTCAGATGATATCAAACTTTGTAAGGCATGGTTTCCTGTTAATTTTAAGTGAGTTAAACCATGTAGCCCAGTCACAGGAAAAGAGGACAAAAGGTTGGATGACAGATCCCTGTATAATAGCAAATAAAAATCAGCTTACAGGGTTTTTTTTCCTTCAGGACTAGAAATATTATATTTAAAAATAGTTATTTAACTGGACCAAGTTTACTAAATTAAACAGTGGGCCCTGGTCAGCAGTGACAGTCGGCAGCATTATTCAGAAGCACAGATTTCCTTGTCCCAAAGAAAACACAGCTTGACTCTGGCATCATCATTTTCAGTGGTAATTCCTGCTACCACAGCACTAGTTTTTTTTTAAATCTGGTAATGAATTGATTGTTTTCTGCAGGTGAGGGCCAATCCCAACTGGAAATGGAAGAAGACTTTTTTAAGCCCTTTGATACCAACTAGGTGGAGGTGGCTTATTATTAAAGGCTGTGAAAACACATTTTTAAAGCTGAAGTGGGGAGATAGGCTGGAGGGTGGGGATGAAGGGGGATTCTACCCAGAAGCTTCACAAGAAAGCAGCAAAAGAGCCTGAGGAATGATAGCTGTTATCACTAATATTTTCCTTCTTGAAATAAAGTACCTTGTTCCACATTAGGAAGTGGATCTTTGCAAATATTGCAGTCATAAATAGAGACTATTGAATGTGTGATCCTAAGTCTCATCACTAATGCCTGTTTTGGCAGCTACGCTACAGACGTTATGTAGTATATCTATGTGAATGTAGTACTGCCAAGTACAATGCCAAATAGTACCAGTGGTGACCTCTTGGTGTGGATGGAATTCCTCCAGTCCTTAAGTGGGTTGTAATACACCCACTTACCAGACAGGATATTGTTATCAAATAACAACGGTTCAGGTAGTGAAAAGGAGTGTGTCAGAGCAGACATTCTACTGGCTAATTTAGATTAGCTCTGAGAGATAAGTTAAATAGCTGCTACAAGTATAATCAGCCCCTGCTGCCTCTACTCCTACTTCTCAATATATAGCAATGGGTAGGGTTGAGTTTGAGCAGAGACATAGAGTGGTAAGAATAGGTGAAATTCTGAGCCAGGTGGGATGGAGAGTGCTCTGAGCATGAAAATAGGGGAGCCCTGGGGTAAAGCTAAGGGCTAAGAGTTGGGTGAGAGGGAAATTGGTTTCAGAGCTGTGGTTAGGAAAGGGTGTCAGTGTGTGGACTCTTACCCTCATGAGGACTAGTGACAGGTGAGAAGGAAAGGTCTGGGTTAGAGGAAAGGAGCTGAGGGGGTTGGAGTGGCTGCTTCTGAGGGATGGTTTAGGCTGGCAGACCTGAGTGTGGATAAATGAGGGATGGGTGCATGACTGAGCAAAAGTATGTGGCTTGGGCAAAGCAAACTGTGAGAGCAATGGAAATAAGAGCTTAACCAAGTAAGAGAGAAATGAGTGCAACTGGCAATGGGGGATACATTTACTGTGCTGCCATGAGCTTTCCTTTTTCTTTCCATTTCTCCATGAGCTTCATTCATTTTCTTCACCATGGTCTTCACTTCAATATTTGCTTTTCATTTGAAAAATCTGGTCAGTAAGCAGGGGGGAACGTTGGGAGGAACCGGAAGCTATTAAAAATCCTGTTGCTACTGAAGGTGGAAAGAAATGTTACTATCCCTGTGGCTGTTTGCTGGAACGTTAATGAAAGTCAGTAGCTCATCAGACGGTACTTGGTATACAGATGTGCGATTATGGTTGCCTTTGCTGGGAATGAAATTCTTATGCCATCAACAATATAATTAAATACCAGGAGTGAAATCCTGGTCGCACTGTAGTCCATGGCAAAACTTCCATTGACTTCAGTGGAGCCAGGATTTAATTCTGATTCTTTGACTACTATTGTCCTTCCACTTGGTTGTTAAATGCTTTGTTCCCATCAGCCTCTCTATTTGGCAATACCAACTGAAATGATTTTTTACCAAGTTACTAGTCTCGCTAGGTTCCCTGCTTCATTTTTTCAGGCTTACTTGCTCTTTCTTGCAGGGAAACACACAGGAGAGGATAAACAAGGGGCTATGTTCTTCCTATATAGCTTTGTCACCCAGTTGTTAAGTTGGGAAGGGAGGTTTTGCTATCAACAGAAAAAGTGTGGAAATGAACAAGCCTAAGAGATCCTGAGATAATTGTGAAAGGCAAAGGGTCATTTGTAAAGAGGTGCCAACACACCTACCCCTAAACAGTGTGGCGCTAGTGAAGGCTTCCCTAGCCATCCACTACCTAAGGAATCACAATGAAGAGATACTCTTGTGGCAACAGCAGGCAAGAGAAAGCCAGCAAAGACTTGGAAGTACTTGTGAATAAGAGCTGCAAAACTGGGCCTCAAATACTTTGACCAATAAGCTATTAACTCTGAAAAAAGGCATTAAGAAAGAAAAAATTGGTATACTATTAATGACACCACTGAAACAAGCCAGAATGCCTCTTAAGAAAGTGTATGTTTTGTTTCCATTGTGGATCTAATCCCTTACTCTTGATGCAGAAAATAATGATTGGCATTACTGCTGAATTAGGCTACAAGGGATTAAGCCACTAGCCAGCTGGAAAAAAAATGGGACACACACACACATGCTTCTTGTAGGTGTGGACAGATATAAGTAAAACACTTCAAAGGCCTTTGAAACATCTGAAATGCCAGATATCCAGACATACGTGTCCTTTGAAACATTCCCAAAGTGGCTGAAACTCCAAAACAATGCCTCTTTAAATGAAGTACTGTTTTGGATGGTTTCACTTTTGTTTAGGTCTGCATGGGGACACCACAGGGACAGCCAGGAGGGGCTAAAGCTAGACTCGCTCCCCCTCCCTGCTGAGGCTGTAGCTGGACCCTCCAGACCCAGTCCCCTCTATGCTCCCCTCTAAATGGAAGAGAAGTCTGGGGGACTGGGGAGTCCCCAGAGCCACTCCTTCCCTTCTTTCCTCTCCTTTATACTTTCCTGTGTACAGTGCGGGTTGTAGCAGCCTGCCTTAGTGCTGCTTGGCCAGAAGAGGCTCTGCTCACCTGTGCCAGACAGCCATAGCTTCCTGGCATGGAGTGTAAAGTCCCCAGTGGGAGAAGCTTTTCAAAACTGCCCCCTTCTGACCCCAGCCAACAATCAGTTGATTGTCAGTGCCAGAACCCTTTTGGATCCCAGTGCAGTTTGGGCCCCCAGGAATGAAAATCAGGTGCCTGTTTTTGGCACCTTAAATTGGGTGCACATGTAGAAACCTTCCTATTTATGCTGTCATTAACAGGGTAATTGTTACATAAATGTAACATGTAGAGGGGGCCTTGGAAACATTTCAACTGTCACATCTGTCTGTGTCCTGTGATAGATAATTTTCATATACTGCTATGAATGGAAGGCTTTTTTATCATACCCATGAGAATGAGGAGATAGGGTGAAAGAGCAAAATCTAAAAAGGGGCTTCAGCAGTCCAGAAGATTAGTTACTGATTTTAAGCCAGAAATTCTGCTGACCAGAGCCCAAAACTATTAAATGGTAAGCTTTTTAGAAAAAAGAAATATGAAAAATAAGTAAATACTTACAGTTTGATCAGAGATGGTAAAGACGAGAATGCACTGGGCTGAATAATTGCAATTTGGTTCCAAGCTAAATCCCTGCAAGAAAAGTAGTGCAAAATTACATACTCTCAGAATATATCTGGAAGCTTTCACAGAACTAGTTGCAATGCTAAATATAAAAAAGGTATTAGTGATATTACAAATACCTTTAGTTGGCTTCTGTGCTTAATGGGGTCATGTATATCACATGGTGACAAGGATGTATTCTGTTTTAAATGCATTGGCATCAGACAGATACAAAAATAACACCAATTTGTAAATGGCTATCATGCCACTTATCTTCTAAATAAATGTGCTCAACCTTTTTCCCCCATGGGCCAGATAAGCACTGCCTGGTCTGTCTGTGGGTCAGATCCAGCTGGTGGTCCTCATTTGGTGCCTGGACATGCTGCACACCATTTAGCTCCTTGGAGTGGGGCAGGGAGCAGCTCTGCAGGGGGAAGGAGAATGACCCAGCCCCAACCTTGCCCCAGTGGGGGAAAGGTGCATGGCATGACCCCAAGGAGTGGGTGGAGGTATAGCCCAGCCCCAGCCTGGTTCTATGGGGTGGAAAAGTCATGGCCCAGCTCCAGTCCAAAAGCAGGGAGAGAGGGGGCATGGCCCGGCCCTGTGGGAGAAGGGGGC
Source organism: Gavialis gangeticus (assembly GCF_001723915.1). NCBI lineage: Eukaryota > Metazoa > Chordata > Crocodylia > Gavialidae > Gavialis > Gavialis gangeticus. Next base: position 28,630,439 of record NW_017729022.1, on the reverse strand, counting down.
ATGGCCAGGCTCGGGGTTTGGGCATTTGGCAGGAGGGAGGGTAACCATATTAATGGTCATCGCTTCCCTGCTACTAAATTTCTGGACCCATACGAAGTCCTGCAAGCCAGTTGGGATGGCTCCATGGGCCATATTTGGCCCATGAGCTGGAGATTGAGTATGCCTGTTCCAAGCAGTTTATGGAGTCTGCAAACACATACTTGTATGAGTAATCCTTGCTCACAAGAATAATCCTACTGACTGCACTGGAAGTGCTAATATTAGTAAGAGCAACTTCAGTACGTGAGAATTTGCATGATCAGAGCTTATATATGTTTTTATGTGTTTTTGACATAAGTCACATAGCTTTCTCCATGTGACTACTGAGTTTACCTGTCAAAACATACTAGATCTGTTTCAATGCCTTCCTAGTTCTTTAGGAACATTTAAGAGTTGCAGCTATTATAGCTGCACATTTACAGCTGTGAATTCATTGCTGGAAATGCTCAATTTCAAAATGTTTATTTTGTTTTGGTAAATATAACCTAGTGGTCTGAATGATCAAAGTGAGAAAATACTAACAGAACTGTTGAGGGGTAGGCACTGGAAGTGAGTGCATGTTCTCTGAGAACCAAGGTAAAGGGCTGTTATGGCTATACTCACAGAGAACGCAGGGCAACCAGCTGCTGAAATGTGTCTGCTTTGATTTCATAGATTTCATTATGATGCAAGTCACTGAAAAAGCAATGAGAGTCTTACTGGTTTCATAGAACATAAAATTTGAGGAGTATTTTAGACTGCATATATAGCTTTAGGTTTGAAATCAAAAGACACATGCTAGGGGGCAAATCAAACATCACCAAATTTGAATCAGTAACAAAATTAATGGGGTGTACACACGCCAGGTGTGCGTGCACACATTTTACCTTCTTAAGACACTTTGTGGATATCTGTAGACTTACATTTTCTGAAGTTTTTTGCAAGCCGTAAAGCTGGGTAAATCTTCTAAAAGATTGTAAGACAGATCCCTGCAACACATAGTATATGAAAGGAGTGAAGCCCTGTGACGCTATAATAAAAAAGTGAATACTTTTCTCTTGACTACATCTGAGGATAACCCACCCCAAATGCAGATTTCCTTTGACTCTCTGGATAGTGATATTGAAAGTATATCTGTCTGTATTACTCAATTTACATCACAATTTAAGTGTTTTTCAAAATTTAACTTGCACTTAATTTAATTACTTAAAATAATCTACTATATAAGTCTATTTATATTTTGTGAGAGAAGATCCTAAACTTTCTAGCTATAATCATGCTGAAATTTAATCAGCTTTCCAGACTATACTTTAAATTAAATAATTATGCCTCTGACCCTTAGAACTGCTATATCTTTTAGCTGAGGGAAGTGGTTAAGAAAAAAATAGAACTAACTTTGAAATCAATCACTGCAAGGAGAAAACCTGAAAAGACTTGAGCCAAAACTCAACAAATTACAAAATAACTGAAACATCTGGACTGATTTATAGTATAATATAACTAATCAAAAACAAGCCATGGTAATTTGCAGAAATTGTAAAAAGAAGAAAGACACAGTGTAATAGAGCCCCATCCTGTACTCCTTTGTGCAGGGAAAAATCCCATCAAACTCAATGGGAGTTTTGCCTGTATAAAATTATGGGATTTTACCTTTAAATACAAAACATGTCCTCTGTCTCTGTTTTCTAATTTATCAGTTAATGAAGTAATATATTTTTCTGTCTGAATCTAATTATTTAGAACTGGCACACCTTTATGGAATTACAAATCTATGTTTTGCTTTCCTGGAAACATTTTAATTCTGTTTATACTTGTCTGTTGTTTTGAAGAAAGCATTCCAACTATTTACCCTGTGCTTGCTTGTGAAAACAAATGAAGTATATGACAGCAATATGTTTGATTTGATTGTACACACTGTCCAGGAGCTGCCTCAATCATAAGTATTCCTGCTCTTGCAGGGTAGGTTACCTTAATACGTTTTCGGCCTGTTTTCAGATTTTTTTTGTACTAGTCAGACGTAGCAGATTGAGGTCTACAGGCCCACACTATCCTGCAAAGAATGGATGCTGTCCAAAACAATGCAAATTAAACCAGTGTATTCTGCCATTATAAACAAATGATATGATACGAAGCCTTGAATTCAATTATGTAATACAGTGCACTGAGTACCAGTGCAGATGTCAAAGCCATTTCCAGAAAAATTAAGTTCTAGCTAATGGTTTTAAAATAATCATTTCCAGAATATTAAAAGCTATGTAAAAGCCAGTTGAATTGTAAATATGAAAGGTGCACAATTTCAAGACAGAAATATGCATTTCAAGTTACTGTTGCCATTTCAGCATGTGTTATATACTTTATTTCTTATGGCAAAGGCTTTATTTGTCTTCTGCTCTGGAAAGTACTTATCCTTCACAAGATAGTACAGCTCTGTAGAACTTAGTTTACATGTAAAATTCCCATTATTATCAATGCAATGTGGTTTTTAATGTTCTGGAAATTAATTTATTTAGCTCATTAACTAGAATTCATTTTTTTTTTTCTGAAAATGTTCGTGACATCTATGTTGGTGCTCAAATAATGTGTTATAATTAGTGCTATTTCAATGTTGGCCAAGAGAATTAATACCAAATACATTTATGGTGATGTAATACATAAAGTGAAGTGCTGTTGGCTCATTCACAAAGAGGTGGACAGAATGATTACTTTTATTAGTGATTAAGCTAACTCTGTGGTATACTTGCAAGATAAAATAATATATTGGTTTCACTAGTATAAAAAGTATGCCTCCACATGTCCAAGAAACAGACTGCTTTAAATTTCAGTCAGATAGAAATGCCTGGTTAAGATGTAAACTAAAGAGAAGGCTATAACAAGGACCCAGAGCTGCAGTCCTTACTTGGGTATATCTTCTGTTTACTTCAGTGGGATATCTGCCTTAGTAAGAAATCTGAAATTGGATCATTTTAAACAAAATTACCATAGAAGAAATTATAAACAAAAATAAAAGTCTTATAACTAGCCTTGATGGCTTCTCTCCTGATGCTATTAAGTTGCATCTTGTGTTACCTTTTCCTAAAAATGTACAATATCATTTATATATAAAAATTGTTTTTTGCACTGGTCCTATCAGGAAAATCCTGACTGACATGTCCGTTTTCCAGGACAGGGACTGTTTTATTTGTTACATGTTGGAACACACTCTAGCACAATGGGGCTCTGATCTTTGATTTGAATTCTAGGTAGTATTTAATGCAAATAACCAACAAACTGATAATAAGTAGATTACAGTATTCCACAAACATATGTCACTTAATCCAGCCATTATACTTCTGCATTAACAGGCATTATTAGCCTTACTGAAACATACAGCACTTGGAGATTAGGTAACTGATCACACGCGGTTTTGGGAAGAGAGGTGATCTGTGCTCCTGTGAGGGTCCTGTTAAAATAAAAAAAAAAATTAGATTATTTTTTCTTTCTCTCACTCTAAAGTGTGAAAATTAATGTTTTGTTTTACATAACACTGAAGCATTTGTCTATCACTTACAAACTCTCTAGGCTTGTTGTCCCAGTCAGGTCAGGAAACTCAGTTATCTCTGAAGCACCATTTAAAGTCCTAGAGTTGAAAACAAAATATCGTTACTGGGAGAAAAGTACAGGACAATCTTCATGATGAAATGGATATTCAATGTCAACGAGTTTTTGAAGAAAACATACAGGGTTCTGAGTTCTGGTAAGTGTTGAAATGCAGATTTTCCAACAAGCTGGATAGGGTTGTCATAGAAATGGCTGCAAAAAAGAAGAAAGTAGACATGTTAATGATAATTTTAGATGTGAGAGTATACTTCAGAAATAGAGGTGCGACTATGTGAGGATGATGATATGGAAATTTCACGCACCTTTGACCGTCTCTCTTTCTGACTCTTTATCCATCTGTAGCAGCCACCTTTTGAATGCTTTAGCAGTTTCAACAGGCTATCCTTTTCTTATGTTTTCATATTACCCTGCTACAACAAGATTTTCCTTTTTTTCTTCCATTTGTGAAATCTGCCTGCCAAACTGGCAATGGTAGGGTACCCAAGGTAAAATATCAAATATGGATCAGTGATGTTTAAGGTATCTACCTGTCTAGAAACAGGAATTTCACTGGAAAACCTTTTATTGCACTTTTAAGTCACGCTGCTTTTGTGCACACCAGCGTTTTTGTAGGCAGTAGTTACAAGCTTTAAAACTGTATTAGTGATAGCTTTCATCTCTTCCTCAGGCCTGCATAGTTGAACCCATGAGCTTGAGGGAGCCATGCTTTACCAGAAGAGAGATGATGGCTCAATGGCTGGTCTGCTTTAGTATAACAATGCATATTGTATTTCATATATCTTTCCATTTCAGGTTTATGACCTAAAGGAATAATGTTCAATCTCCTTTATTTGCTCTGGAGCAGATAGGTGTACTTAGACATATAAACTATGATGCAATGTTTCAAAGATATTTAATCTTCACAATTTGTATTCAAATATCTGTTTTGCTATGAAAGATGAGGAGAGGAAAAACTTTTTCTTTTAAATTTTGCCAATGGTTCAGAAGGCTCTGCAATGCTAACAAAAGGACTTTCTCCAACATGTGGAACAAAACTAATGTCAAAAGCAGGCATTCTTTGGAGTAAAGATGGTCTATATGTGGTTAGAGGTAGCAAGTGGCAAACTCAGGTTTTTACCACTCTGTATTGAGTTTGGAAGTAATATAACATAACAGTCTGGGCAAGCATAAGACTGTATTTCCTATAAATGATGAAACATTTTTGTTAATAAGATCAGAGCCCTGGGTCTTTAGACACAGTCTATGAGGATGTACAAAATTCTCTGGTACACTGATCTGTCAGATCCTGAGAGGAGAAGACTATTTCTGCCATGCTATAAAAGGTCTCTATTCTTCTCATCCCAGGTAGCACAGCTTTCTTTAGAATCCATCAAGGTAAGTGGATATTTTATTTAGGCTTTTATTTAGCAATTCATCATTATTCAAACTGAGACTGGCATAAACAAATGAAAATAATCTTTTGCTAGCTCCTGCACTGTGGTGTCAAAAAAGTTGATCAGAAGTAAGAGGTTGAGTAAAAGGTCAAAGGTCACTGGGGGATTGTTTATCCCCCTACAAGAGTAGCATGTGAGATTGGGAAAGCTGAATGGTTTGAAAGGCATTAGACCCAGTCCACTCACATTATGCTACTATACAACACACGTATAGAATGAGAACTATAGAAAAAAATAAAACGCTGAAGAAAAAGGTTATATTCAACTTCATGTTTTCTACCAAAAAAAAACCCAAACAAAAATGCTCAAACCAAACAAAAAGAGGCTACTTACATTGTTATAAGTGATGGATTCCCCACAAATGCTTGCTCTGGTATTGATCTGATGTTATTACTATGAAATCCCCTAGAAGTGAAACAATAATTTGCATAACAATAGAAAGCACAAATACGAGACCTGTGGTATGTTTAAAAAAACCAATGTGTTGCTATATTTTAGGAATAACTCCTTATTTTCCAGAGTACCACAGAACTACAAACTTGCTCATACCTGGAATAGCTATTGTGCACTATCTCCCCATATGGATATGCCCATTCTGCATTGAAAATCCCATTTTTTGCAGTTTAGCTGAGTCCACTTTGGGAGTAGACTAAGCTCAAAAAGCATTCCTAGGCTTTTCCTATATTATCAGCTTCTGCTGGCAAAGCTACGTTGGGTAGAAGTCCTATATCACCATCCTGTAGCTGATACAGCTCTGTTAGCAACCCTCCATAGGTGGCTTCTGCTGGCACAGTTTATTTGGAGTAGCTGGTTTAGCTGCAGACAAGCTTCTGGCAGAATGGCATCAACACCAGAAGTCCCAGCTGCCTTAATGCTGCTGCCATAGTTAAACCAGCAGCATCCCCCTGAAATGTAAATTAGGGGTAGGCAACCTTTTCTGGCTGAGGGCTGAAATGACTCCCCTCCCCTGGGTCAGAGGTGGGCAAGTGCTAGGACCTTGTCCCCTCTGGCAATCATCCTCACAGTGGCACGGGGGGAGAGGGCCCAGAGCAGAAGCTCCCCACCATCGCCAAGTGCCACCAAGATTCAGTCACAGACCAGATCTGGCCCATGGTTGCCAACCCCTGTAGGTTGCCAACCCCTGTAGGTTGCCAACCCCTGGTGTAGTTCCATTGTATAAGAAGAATGTCCACAAAGGGAGTCAGTGCGGGAGAGCTATTGTGGTCTGAATTCATACTCTAGTTTATTTCACAATAGCTTTTCTGTGTATAATGCAATGCACTGAAAACCTCTGTAGCTGTAGGCAACAGTGTCTTGCTCTATCTAGTCAAGACAGAGACTATAATACTGATTGAGGAAAAATCAAAAGTATTGTTTTCAAAATTTGTCTTGCTTCATCCCGTTTGCTGGGATTACTTGAGTTTATGCAACATGTAATGTCATGACATAGCATATGTTGAACCTCTTTGGGTTCTTTCTTTCTTGAATCATTATCCAAATGAACAAGCTATATAATGTGCCTACTGCCTTCTAGGAAGGAGACCAAGTCTTTGTTATATAATTAATTACTGAATTTTATTCATATGAGTAATTCACCATCGTTAAAAACAAAAGAAACAACTAAGGTTTGAAAAGGAACAATGATGATTTGTGTGGGAAACTCTCATTAGTTCAGTCGGGTATGAAAAAGGCTTTCCAGATTTAATTTGTGCGTTTAGAAAGCCTTGAATTGTTCACTGATGCAAGCATCCCCAGTCATTACTTGTACCAAGTCCTGATTATCAGTTTCACTGAAGCAGTTGTCCTGCCTCTGTTACTGGGTTAAAAAAGCAAGGCTCTACAATATGGATCACTTCTTATATATCACATATAACAGCAACAATAACAACAAATGTGCCTATGATGCAGTTAGACAAAATGAAAACAAAAAAACCCCAAAAATGAAAAGCCCCATTTATTCTATCTAAAACCAACATAATGATTCATTTGATGGCCCAGATATCACTGAGCCGGACTCTCCACATTAGTCTTCTGCTCCCTGCATGGCAGAAGTAGCTAAGGAAATGTCCTGGTTAACTTGCAGGGAGAATACTAGTCCTTCCACAAACTAGAGCTTTCCTTGTTGGTTTAAGGGGAATAACATTCCCTTTATTCAAAAGGAAATTTGTAGTGACAGCTACATGGTGTAAAGCAGTTTATATATAAGGTGGCTTCAATTCCTTGTCATGCAACCACTTGTTCATGTACTCAGCCTTAAGCACATGAGGAGCACTTGCACTTAAAAGAAGGTGCGTAAGTGTTTGAAAGATGCAGGTCTAAGTGTTGATCTTTCAAAGTGCCACACACCTGTTAGGCGATACTGAATGCCCTCAAGTCCCATTTAAATCAATGGAAGCTCAAGGCAGTCAGTACTCAGGAGATGCTTTACAGATTGGCTTTTAAATCTTAATTGAGCAAAGCTCTTAAGCAAATTCTTAAAGTACCTTGCTAACTTGGCATTTTAAACTATTGCAATTTCATGCTTCAGAGCAGTTTTCCTATTCAAGAGAGACTGAATTAAAGGCATTTCAACATACTGGCTGAAGCTATGTAGTCTGACATTAGGAGACCTTACTATGGGGAGACCACTACCTGAAATATTGTCAGGCAACATATTGTTTCATTCAAAGCACTAAGGATTGCACCCATTCCAACTTCTATGTTTTATGATCTGTGTTCAGCATATCATTTATGTTCCTAGCCTATAAGAACCCAATCCTGAAGTCAGCAGAAGCTACTTCCAGCTTGTAATATGGTAAGCTAACTGCTTATTGTCCCAAGGGGCTCTTATGACATCTTGGAATAAGGTGAATTTAGTATCTCATGGTCATATTAAATTAATCCTGATATGCTCCCTATGCCAAATCTGTAGTATTGGTACAGATGTTGCTTTATGGCATTACATTGCCTGGGAATTTCTCATGCTGAAGGAAACCCCATGCCTCCTTTTCTATTGTGCAATAGCAGCACAAACCACTGTTAGTAGTCCAGTGGATCTGAGATCATTCATATTTTTAAAAAAATTTATAAAGCGTTGCTACTAACACAGTAGATAAATCACATAGAAATAACTTTAAAAATCTAGATCACTGGTAACTTTTAATGCTGTTTGTGTCTTTTTGGTAGTTCATTTGGTCTGGACTATAACCTATGCCGATCAATTTTGACCTGCTTTACATACTATGCCTGTACTTTCAGAAGTTTGGGGGTTTACAGCATTACAGAGGAATGTTTGCATTGAAAAGAAACTGTTTTAAATTAAAGTTAAAAATGGGAAAAAAATATAATTCCTATGGGCTAACATGAATCCCTACTTCTGTTTCTTTGCCCAGCAGAACATGGTAGTTGTTGTTTTTTTTTTTGAATGCCCATTTCAAACACAGTTCCAATTTGGGGCTGAAGCTGAATTAAGAGTGCCCCTTTTACTCTTTTCCTATATTGTATTTCAAGCATAGTGTTCCAGAAAATGAAACCCTGTTGAAATACTATGATTCAATATAAAATATAAAAATTATCATCATGTAAATGTTCAAAACTAAATATTGAAAATTACCTCTTTTACATATTGGTTTGTTTAGTGATATTTCCAGGAGACTACTTATACAGCACACTGATAAAATCATCAGCATTTTTAAAATAAATCAGTCAATAAATCAAATGAAACCATTTTCTTTCTAGAGCCAAGTTCAATACTTACAGTTCTTTGAGGTTTGTGAGTGTCCTGATAGCGCTGGGGAACTCATCCAGACTGTTATAATTTAAATCTCTGCACAAAAATAGATTGCAGTAGTTACATTAGAAATTGTTAAGGAATAACACAGAACTTGTTAGTGTTCATAAGAAAGTGTCATCTTCCAGGCATTAAATAAAGAAATAGTTGAAACCAAAATTAAGATAGGCTTGTTTTGTTAAACTGTGCAGCTCTCCAGAGCACTTCAGAAACTTCTGCTTTGCGGAGAATATAGCTTTAAAAATGCAAATAAAAGCTTATTTGTCCAGATAAAGGAGGTATTATATATTTACTGTTACATGTGACAGTGGACTGGAACAAGATGGTACTGAATTATACAGATAGGAATAAGCCAGACTTTATTCCAGACTCTGTGGTTTGATTAACTATTTTATGGGCATTTATACCCTGCCTTGGCTATCCTTGCTAACACTTGTTCCATGACACTCACTTAGACCCATCAGTTCTCATAGGCACCAGTGCACGTTAGCCTTTGTGTAACAATCATTTATCCTAGTGATGAATCTCAAAACAACCTCTCCATTGATTGTCTTGCCAGGTAGTGCAATCATAAATGTTGTTAGGAAGTACTGTATTTTTTCACAGCTGCTCTTACCCTTCTTCCTAATTTCAAGGTTGTCATCTACAGTTTCTCCTTTCATACCAGGTGGATGGGGTTGGGCAGTTATCTTAACCTTTTTTGCTATTTCAGAACAGAAGTCTACATAAAGTATCAAATTTCCCCCCTTCTGTTCACTTATTATACTGAGAGACTTTCTCTGAACTCTTTGTGGACTAGAAGTCAAAGTTGTACTGATGGTTCCCAGTGACAAAAGGTTTAGTAAAGAAGGGTTAATTTATGTGATTAAGGTTAAGGAGAAACATGGAGTGATGACTTTATAGTAGCACTAGGATCAGGAAGCAAAGTGAAAGCTACATGAACCTGTTGATTAAAAAGAAAACCAGCTGTTAGATTCAGAGGAGGATATGTTTGAGATTTAGTATCACCATGAGCACCAGCCCAAATGCCTTTGGGCCTCTTCTGTACTTTGGTTGGGTGAAATCTGTCAATAGCATACTAGTGGAGAGGATTCAGTTGGTTCTGATATGGAAGATGGAGGGGAATGGATGTGTGATGATTTCTGCCCTTAATAGTACGAAAGGGTAAGAAGTCTGCAGTCCAATTTTAAATATCGGTGGTGACATTTTTATTTCTACATGCAACAAATTACATTGCTTTATATTTCAGGAATGGCTTTTAGTTTTTCTTTCATCTTTTTTCAGAAGCATGTTTTGTAAACAATTCAGGAAAACTTCAACTGTACTGCTGTCACCTGCAATGAATAGAACTATAACAAAAACTGAGGTGATTTAAACTCTCTGCCAGAGACAATTTTCAAGTGAATCCTCTAAAGACTGATAGTTGATATAGTAATATAATGCATGTATTTATAATGACCATATTTGCTCAAATACAAGACAAGGTTTTTTCCCCTAGTCAGCAGGGGGGAGCCCCCACCCCATCTTACATTTGAATACAAGGAAACCTCATTTAATACATTGCTTATCATTAAACTGCTGCCAGATGCAGTATGTGCTTAGTAATTGAAACCAACTATGAAGTTGATTAAGTGCAGCTAACACTGAGCATGACTAAAACACATATCCCATCAGCATATTATCCCATATCTTGGGCAAACATGCTAATAGGAAGAATAGGTTAATACAACCCACCTGAGTAAGATATATGGTAGTGCTCATTGAGCACAGTTCCCCTCAGAGCTGACTCTTTCAAGTCATGGTGAGCCACAACACTAAATACATTTTTACTTTCTCCTCACTCCCACAGCTAAGCTGCACTTTTCTTCCCCTTTCCCAATGATTCCTGTTTCTTTACCAGCCTTAAATGTCCGGCAAACATCATCAAATGGGGCCCTATAGAGTTCACCCAGAATCCCTCTGCCACCCCCTTTCTCAGCCTGTTGCATATGTGGCAGAATGCCACCTTTGTCTCTCCCCCAAAACTCTGCTATATGGCAATTTGGTTAACATAGTTCCTGCAGAGGGCAGACATCCCTCTCTCAGGTGACACTGAGTTGTAACCTGAGCTGGATACATTCCTGAGGGAGGGAGCAAACCTGGTCCCTCTGCCCATGTGACTGGCATCACATACCTGGATGAGGGGCCTATGCTCCCTATTGTTCTAAGCAAATGCCAGCCTGACTGGGAGGGGGCTAGAGACCCTGCAACCAGTGATGCATTTCAAATTGGTTGGCTGGCAGCCAACAGGTGCTGACCTCCATTGGACCAGGTAAATGAGGTCATAAGGTCTATATAAATTAAGGACTGCCTAGGAGGAGGGGCAGTAGCCATGATGAAAAAACTCAGAAAGAGGAGCTGGACCATCTGAAACTTGCTCTGTCTCTTGAAACTCATGATCAATTTACTGCCTGCCTCCAGAGGGACTCTCCCCCTGCCTCTGGATGATACTTGCGAGTAAGCTACCTGAGATCTAACTAGATATATAGCTTGCAGTAATTCAGATGCACGATCAAAGGTTACCCAGCCATCCCAGTTTGCTCTATGGGATTTCTTGGATATTGCTGTACCCTGTACTCTATTCCAAACCTTCTCCTTGTAACCAGTAAAGTTCTCCTTTGTACCTAGCGTGGGAGACTTATTGCGGTGGGTCTAGATTATGCCTTGAGGTCCCCTTGGTCTGGCTGACTAAGGGTGACCACTATTTGTGCTTCAGACTGAGGGAAGCACTCCAAGTTCTTGAAGTGGGTCAAGTACCCTCAAGGGCTACTAGGCCTTTGTTTCCCAGGGGGTACAGAGCCAGGATAAGTCCAGACCCTGGGTGGTGGTGGCGTTACTCCCAGGCTAGTGGGTGTGCTTATGAAGGGGGTCAGCCAGATGTGAGGCACCCCCAGGGAGGCACTCAGAGCCTGGAAGTTGGTCGGGCACAGTGAGGTGGGTGGCTCAGCATAGGAGCACCCCCTAGTGGCCCACCATAGCATATGATTAGTGTGGCCCCACACTCCATGAGGCGGAACTGCACCAGGTTGCCCTGCATCTCATCTGCATATAAATTTTTGGATCTCACCACTCATGACAAGAACACCTGGTTCCAGTCATGAGAGGGGGGCTAAATAGCACATGGATCCTATGTAGCGGGTATCTGGAGTACACACACATAATGAGCAGTGCTGAGCTCTAGGTTCACCATGACTTAACACATTGTTGACTTTGCTGGGGCTAGCCTAATGAGCTGCATACCAAATCAAGCCTTTTGGCTTTGGATTAATAGCATGCATAATCTCAGCCTTTCTTTAATGCTAAGATTCAGTGTAGTTTATATGATATATAAAGTAGACACAAAAGTGCTGCTTGAAAGTGTGTCTATGGTGTATCTGTGCTAAAACTTGCAGCAGTTTCAAAAAAGGTAAAATGCAACAATTCTGGATGAACTACATCTATGGGTACTATATGAAAGTTATTACAGCTATGTATATTTCAAGGTCAGTGTTTTCAAATTTGCTCCTCACTTCCATATGAGTAAGGAAAGCAAGGTCTGACAGTAAGGAGGGGATGAGGTACTACAGGGGGAAGAAGTTGTGGGAAGGCTCCCGGAGTTATTTTTCCTGCTGTAGCATTGGAAAGGGAACAAATTCAAGGCAAATCTCCAATAATTAGACTCTATACCTGGAAAATTATAGCAAACTTGTAATTTTTCCATATATAGATTCTAATTATTGGAGGGTCATTTTATATTTAGGGTTGTTTTATATTTGAGTAAATACAGTATTGACAGTGTTTTTCTTTTGTTCAAGAAGTCAAAGGTTCTGACTGTTTCTGCATGCAAGCTATATGGCAAGATGCAGTCTGTAAAGTTTAAAAAACTTTTGATACGATGCTCTTTATTCTAATCTAAACTTTAGCTTTCCTGACTAAAGATAGACAAATAGGACTATCTAGGCAAACACAACTGTCCCTAAATAGCTATTTCTCATTCAGTGTCTGATACATATTTAAAATATTATTAAATAATTTATTAATTTACAATGCCTGCTAAAAGGCCAACTTAATTAATAGTTGAGCCTATAGTAAGTTATGTACACTCATTGGAAACAATCTTTTAGAGCCTGTAATGAACAAGCAAGCCAAAAACCATGATTGGCTTTTAGGCCATTTTTATTCTTTCAGAATATAAATGAAAACACTGAAAAAAGGGAAACAAATAAGAGGTCAACTCACAAAGTCTCTAGGCTGTGGAGCCCATCAAAGCATTTCTTTCCCAGGGAGTAGATTCTATTGTTATGGAGATGTCTGCAGGGGAACATTTAAGAGCACAGTCAGGAAAGCACATTGCACACAGTGGACTTAAGCAAAACATTTTGATGGTTAAATCAAAAGAAACTTATTTTCAGGCATGCACTGATTATATGCAAGTCATGCTTTTGCAAGAGCATGCATAGGAAGGAATTTTCCTATCTCTTCTGCACTCACCCCCTATATCCACCTATCCTTTCAGGCTTTGATTTAGTTCCATAGAAGCATTTTGTGTTTTAAACTGCATGGATTGTGTATTTGTTTCCTTTCTTCATTTTTGTTTGAAAAGATGCCTTTCATAAAGTTCTAGTTTTAGACATCTAGTGATTGCCTATTATATGCTAGGTAACTTCAGAAATAGCTTTACTAGTGATTTTATTTAAAAATATATTTAAATAAGACCATGCCTTAAAAACTATGGCCTTTTCTTGGGGGAAGAGGCCAATACATACATGAGACCTAAAGAAGGAAATTGATATATCCACCTAAACAATTATTAGAAATTCGTTGTGTGTTAATAAATATAACTGACCTCCCTGATAGATATAACCTGACTCTTTGTTCAACTAGAATAATAATCACTTACTTTCCAATAGTCTGTCAGATAATTTGAGGAATTTTTAGTTTACTATTACTGGCAGAGTTTGAACCCAAACTAGTGCATAAATCTGATTTCTGAGGCATTCAAATTCTGAACTGAGATGCTGCTGCTTCAGTTCATTTCCAAATTTTCAGATATATTTCTTTTTAAAAAGCTCTGTATGCAGATCATTAGCCTGAATGAATGTAACTTAATGTATTTTTCTTAAGAGAATGTTTTTCCAGCTGACTTGTCTTTCATTTTACTTTTGTCCATCCACCCCCATGGTCTTGAGAGAAACCGTGGGAGTAGCATGTTGAAGGAAGAGACAGTCTAGTCAATGAGAGACTAAGCTCATGTATTTTTAAACTATGTCTAAAAGTTATTGATTATGACACTGGAATGAAGGTGTTTTTCCCTCCCTAGAAAGCAACTTTAATCCCAAATATATTGACTAGAAGAGTTAACCCCCAAACTTCAGTTTCTTTTTATCTTTAACAGCCATAAGCTCAACCCTGTTCACACTGACATTCAGGATCCAGACAGGAAATTAAGAGCATAGGGGGAATTTCACCATGTAGTAGTAAACACTGCATCAAAGTACACTTTTTTTTTTTTATCTTCATAAGTGTCCTACCTAATGTTACAGAGGTTGTAGCGGTTGAGATGGGAAAATGAAGTGGAGATGTGAGCTAATATGTAAGAGGATAAAAACAATTCAGAGATCTAGAAGTTCTACCAAATGATACGGCCCATTCCTTTAAAAACCATGATCTACAAATGTTTTTAAATGTAATGCTGAAATTCAATTTATCTATGGCTAGTCATAATGTATAGATTTTCTAGTATGTGGTAGTGGCATTTTCTGTGTACTGTGTGAACCCTGTGGTAATGGTACCTTTCCAAAGTCATTTCATATTCATTTAGCACAAGTATGAGGTGATGGATGGGCTTTTTTGCTAGCTTTTGCTAGGCTACACTGAAATAATCAAATCTGAGAATGACAAAGGTTGACATCATGGCTGTCGGATGACATCAAAATATACTAAAACATATTTATCATCTAATAGGTAATAGTTCAGTATAATTCACAAACCTTCAGGATGCTCCCTTTTTTAAACATACCAGTTTAGGCCTTAAAATAGGGGTGTCAAACATAGAGCTCATGGCCTAGACCTGGTGCATGAAACTGTTCCATGCAGCTGGCTGTGCTACTGGCAGGCTACATGGAAGCTGGGGACATGGTCAATGGTGGACATGGCCTGCTGTCAAGTCCAGGGCCTTGTTGCCTCAGTGGGCATGGCCGTTGGAGGTAGGCAAGGGACTGAGGGCTGTGCAACAATAGCCCTTCGTCACCCTGTGGCTGCCTAGCCTACTGCCACTTGCCTCTGCCACGGCAAGTGGCTGCCTGGCTGGTTGCCCCACTGTTGCTTGCTCCACTGTTGCTATGATGGCCCCAGTGGCCACTGCTGCTGTAGCAGATGCCCAATGCCCTGGATCAGATCTGACCTAAGGAGCTCCACAGACAAGATCCAGCCTAGGGTTGTAAGTGAATTTGACACTCCTGCCTTAAATATTACCTACATCAATTCTCTAACCTGGTGCAGTAATTTTTGCACTTGGGATGGTCCCAAAAGATATAAAGTACATTTTTCATATCATGACATTCTCTCTCAGGTTTTGCTGCAAGTGTTTGATCCATTTCATTTAGCAGTATTGGAATTAAACATATATAAATGTAGCTCTATCTATGCAATCTATGGCTAGGGACAGACATTAGACAAACTGGTTTAAAAAGCTGTAACGGAACATATATTCAGTACACACAAACCAGTCTGACAATGGCTGAAATGGGTTTGAGATAAACCTCATTGAATACAGTATCAGACTTAAATGATTTGGATCAAACTGGTTTATGCAATGTTTGCCCCCTTCCTGGTTTAACTTAAACCGGAGGTCCCCAGCATCCCAGATGCTTTCCAACCCTGGGCAGGACTCTCAAGTCCAGAGAGCTGGGCTGGCCTCTCCCCTCTCCTTCCTGGCTGGATCCCCCCCCCCCCCCCACTCCCTGCTCAAGCAGGCATTCCCCCCCACAGCATGGACCATAGCCAGCATGTGGTATGCTAGCTAATGCTGAGAGGTGTCTGTGTAAGGCAGACAGGACAAAGGAAGACAGGCCAGTGTGTGCATTGGGCTGTCGGTCCCTCCATTTCTTCCTTGGAAAAAGCTGTTTAAGAAGATCTTGAACTAATGAGAGAGACTTTTGTTTTCTGGATGGGGTGCTAAATGCTGTTATCAATTCCCTACTATGCTGGTCAGAAGCAGCAAGGGGATGCAGACCCCCACCCCCCACCCAATCAGAGCTTCCTGCTGGGACCTGGCCATGCCCCCCTCAGCTCACCACTGTGGAAAGGAAAGGGGGGCTGCTCAAGCACCCCCAGGCTTCTACCCTGTGTCACTGCAGGCATATGCCTGCATTTCTTTAGTTCAGAGAATGTTTGTCTGGCTTCAAACCAGTTCAGCCTAGACTAACATGCACGGATTGAATCAATTCAGG
The DNA here is from genome assembly GCF_001723915.1 of Gavialis gangeticus. Lineage (NCBI taxonomy): Eukaryota > Metazoa > Chordata > Crocodylia > Gavialidae > Gavialis > Gavialis gangeticus. The sequence continues at coordinate 28,614,153 of NW_017729022.1, read as the reverse complement.
CTCAGGCTTTTTGTACAGCTGTCCCTAGCCTATGAGAGGAATTTTGTTAACTTGCCATCATAGTCCTTTAAAGCAGTGGTCTCCAAACTTTTCTGATCGCGCACCCCTATCAGTAAAAAAAATTTTGAGCATGCACCCCCAATATATGTATATTTATTTATTTATTTATAAATAATATACATGTACTACTGTACTAATATATTATGTACAATATATATAGATAAAAAAAATATAAATAGAAGTTCTAATATTTTATTCCCGCACCCCAATGGATCGGTTTGCGCACACCCCACTTTGGAGACCACTGCTTTAAAGAATTTTACTTTATTTCTGTTTGCCAGCCTAGCCTCATGATATCAATAGTGCACCATCGTCCTAAGGAAAAAAATGGTCATATAGTCTAGTGGGTTTATTTTGGTAAAGATTTACTGGCATTGTTAATTTTCTTACACAGTTCTTTATTGGAGATGAATAATTTTAAACAGCTTTCAATCAACATGATTTCATAAATGTAGTATCTTAGCTCTAAGAAGATAAAAACAAGTTTTGGTTTATTTATTTATTTTTAAAATTTACCTTTCACTTGAATTTTAAATGAAAGGCTTTTTTCCCTTTGCAAAAGTAATGATGCAGGAAACATAATTTACATTTGTAAGCTACACATTAAAAGGGGTGGGTAGCAGGGTTGTTGGGTGCTTTAGTAGAAGTTGTAGCTCTACCCACAGTGCCAGAATGCAGGGCAACCTTCAGATTTATAGCCCAAGCACACAATGTAATGTGAACAATGTACCATAGAATAGTGCCCTATATTAAGTAACCTGAACATTTTATAAATTGTTCAGTTTCTGGGGGACAGCTGAGTTATTAAACTTTGTCTATCTAGCCAAACTTACTTTAGATAGTCCATATTAAAGTAATTTATTACAAAAAGAAAATCAATTCCTGACTCCTTTGCAAGACCTTGTAGTTTAAAAACAAAACACAAAACAAAGCAAAACAGCAATATAACTTACAGAACTACCAAACTGGAGAGGTTTCCAAAAGCATAGTCTGGAATATGATGGATTTTGTTCAATGCCAGCGTCATTGCCTGAAGTGCTGGCAAACTCCTAAAAGCCTGTACAGGAATTTCTGTCAAAGAGTTGTCATCCAGCCATAGGTGTCTAAGAGAGACCAAGCCACTGAAGCAGTTGGGTGGCACATAGTTTATGTGGTTGGCATCCAGACGACTAAGAGAAATAGAAATGTAAGAAAATGACTCCCTGAGAAAAATGAAGTGGATTGACACCATGAGTTTAAAGAACATTGTCAAGTGCAGTACCTAAAGGGAGAGATTTTTTCCTAGCACTTTTTTAGTCAATAAAACAGACTTCCTTTGGAGTCATCAGTGCCTTTCTTTTATCAAAAGAAGGGATCAGTCACTTCTGAACAGAGCCAAGTACCCGCTTCCCCATGGGCTGATGAACATAAGTTTGTTTCCTTTAAGCATTCTCCATCATCCTGAGGGGTTAAAACCAGAAACTATTTCATTATTTCTAAGAATCCAAGTCATGAGATTGAGTCCAAGTAATTGAATTTTTTTTGCAGACTGCATGGATTTCTTTACCATCTGAAAATAAGATTTATTTACATTTTGTTAAATATTATGTATGCCTATATTTCTAACAAAAGTGAAATTAATGTGGTGTTTAAAAGCACAGAGTGTTGCTGATGAGGTGTGTTCATCTCAAGAAAAAGTTAAGAAATACATGTGGGTTGCTGCAGAGCCAACAGAGGGAGTACAGTCACTCAGAGGACTATTTAAAAGCTCCTAGAAAGCTTTCACATAATTTCCTGCTTTTTCTCTGAGCTCTGTAGGCCATCTTCTGCTCTCACATCATTGGAAATAACAAGTAATTTTACTGATTTCATTGCAGTTATGCAGGTGTACATAGCTATGAAATAAGAGTTGGGCTCCAGATAATACATAGATTTTAATGATATAATTTAGTTCCTGGTAGAGAAATAAGTGAAAATACACATCAATTAACCAAAACTTTAGGACCATAGATGATCAATATATTGCTTATAAATCCTATGGTTTCTGCCTGCATTAAACTGCTTTTGGGACTTGCACACTTTATTTGCAGCATAAAAGTAATTGCTCAGCATTTGGTTAGGTCTCAGATGTACAGGAGAAATTAAAAATAGAACATTTGAAAGTGTTACCGAAAAAACGTGCACCCAGAGTGTAATGAAGTATTTCTGCACAACACCAATTTAGTCTGTTTGAGAGAAATGGAATACTATTTATGACAGACATACTAATCTTTTTATTTAAAGCTGCTTCCTCATTTATAGTCATGTAAAATGTCAGGTCCATTCCATCTTATTATGCCACACTACTTCTACCTATTGCATGAGAACAAATAATGAAACTGAAGGCTCTGTGCCAAACTGGCAAATAACTGAGACAAGGTCAGTTGGAACAAATTTATGAAGTTCAGTGTCAAAGTCCTTGTACAATTAAATTTTCTATATAATAACTGACATGGGAGGCAGCAGAGACTGAGCTTCCAAAATAACTCAAGGGTCTGTCAACAAATCAGCGAGGCTGGAAATGTTTAGAAATATTCAGGCTGCATCTCCCCAGCAACAACAGAACTTTCAAATAAGCCATAATCTGAGCAAATAGATGAGGTTTCTTTTTGTTTGGCTAGAAGTAAATTTCTCATCTGCATGATGTCTGTATGTAAACTAAGGACTTGCAGTTGTGCTAGTTTGACAGTTACACTGATTAAAGTATGAAGGCTTCATTCAATTTAAATGTGTTACTGTTTCTGAGTTAATATCGTTTCCCATATGTGACCTGAACTTGCAGCCCCTGGTCCTAACCTGCAATACTTATTTTGGATTTAACACAATTGCTTATCTGAGAAGCGATGGATGAAATGGCAATACTTCAGTTTATTTCAGTAAGATCACAGTTTTACTATTCCAGCATTTTACAGCAAATTTAGGATTTGATTACTTTCAAGTATAAATTTCCTAATTTAAGAGTTGTCCCCTTGCTTTGTGCATATGCATATATAAGTATGCGTGTGTCTGCACATGCGTGCACACACACATGCATATCTAAAAACATACAGTGCACATGTTTATATAGGAACAGTCATATTTACTTGTGATTCATAGCTAGATAACTTTATGGCAAAGCAAAAAGCCGCTATGGTTTGTACAGTAGAGAATGTTACCAGTTGCACATCTCACAAGTGCTTTTAAAAAGTACTACCACAAACGTTCTTTTGTTATCTAATCTTTCTTTCCTTTAATTCCTGAGTACCATTTCCTACCTGCAGATGATAAAGTGTTTCAGTTGTAGTTATGTTTCCTGTCAGTATGTAAATAATTTATAGTGATGTAGAAAGCCTTGAACAAAATTACAATTTTCAGTCAATTGTTTCACTGGTGTTGATCAAAGTTTTGGCACTTTTAAAATAAGTCCATTAACTCAGAAACATGACCTTACTTATAATTTAAAATATACAGACAACATTTGGGCATTTTGAAAGCTTCTATTATATCCCAAAGAAAGCCAGTTTAGGGAAACAGAATTATCTGATCTCCCCTGATAGGCAGCATATAAAATGTCATCCAGCATGAAATTTATCATGAGCTCATTTAAAATGTCCAAACCTTTCAAAGTAAATGCATGTAGTAAACTATGCAGAACATAATTTACTATAGTTGCTTGTAACACATGATGAATGCTTGAACCATATGCATTACAAGTTATATAAAGAAGAATAATCTCACTGCATTCTAAAAGTGGATGAAGTAAAAAGGCCAACTATGATACTTTAGGAGTAAAACACTAAATTCATCAATAACTTTTACTGTTTTTTGGCCCGCAACTGGGAAATGCAGGGTCTGAGACAAGATAATAATTATAATCCCCTAAAGATCAAGAAGGCAGTATTTGTTGGAAAATACATAGACTCGGTGTCAGAAAAGAAAATGATCTTTATTTCCTCCCTTCGAAAGAGGAAGATAAAACAAATAAATAATGGAATATTTGTAGGAGAGGGAAAGAAGTTAAGAGCATGGTGGCATGGTCAGTTTCAAATGGTATCGGGTAGAAAGAGTGCCCGTTCCTTGTCATTTCAACCAAACAGCCTTCTTTTGTCCTTCCACACTCTCTGCCCCTTCCTTGTAAGTTTGGTTCTACTTGTGTGGGGCAACTGGCTTGAGAACTCAAACTGGGGCAAATTTACTGGAAGATCTGAGGTGGTGAATATAGTGTTTTGGCCTATAATAGGCCTGATGGGTGTGTGAAGGAATAAATAACAAGCGACCCTCCTCAGTTCTATCATGTTAATTAGCCAAAGGGTCTTTCTTATGACTATTTGCAAGGGTTTATAAGAACTGGGATGAGGCCTATTTAAAGCAATAGGGACATCTGGACTAATCCAGAAAATGTATGTGTATACTCTCCAAAACAGGGAGAATATAGTAAAGATATACTGGCATCCTAGTTTTCATTATGCCTCCTTAAACAGGATACCCCTTCTGTGCTGCCTAGATAGATGTTAGGGCCACTGAACATGTGTGATTATATAGCCCTGCAGCTCACTCTTTCATGTCTTGCCTTTGACTCAAAACTCTTTTCCTACCCGGCCAAACATCTTAGTGTGGTAGAGAGCACTTAGCATCTCTTGGGAGTTTCTTCCCAGTAATGTCTCTTATCCAAAGGCGAGACTCGGATGATTTCTTGAGGCACCTGCAGATATAAAATTGAGTCCCAGACAGACAGAGTGTATACATTTTTATATATATGCATAACAAAAACTGTCTTATATGGTTGCTCAAGAGATCCAAAGCCAGTTGCTTAATGGAGCTGGCTTTCTGATACAGAGAAGCAAAACTGCAGTCCATGAGCCTGCATCCCTGATGTAGTGCAACCTATCTGCATTGCACTGCTCGAGTAATCTGACCCTTCCACTATTTAAAAAAGTCTAGGGAACATCACTTAAGTTTATGGGTGGCATACACTTATCTTAGAGATTCTTAAACTTATCTTCCTCCCTGCTGCTAGTGTGGCAAAGGAAGGGGATCTTGCTGGGATGGTCCTGCACTCTGGTGATCTTGATGTGTCAATCCTCTATAGCTGTCTGTAGTCCAGTGTAAGTTAGTGTACTTCAGGCTGTCCCAATATAGCAAGAGGGCCAGTTCCGCATAGATGTGTAGCAAGATGAGGAAAAGGCAAAGATAATCTCTAGGGCAACTTTGTATACATGCACGTACAACTTGGCCTGCGCTCTGGAATTGTACAATATGTTTCCATACAGCTTTTAAGAAAGCAGATTTCCTCATGCAGGTTTCACTAATTATTGCAAGGAGAGAATGCATGATGATATGATATGGAATAAAGGTTTAACTGTCATACAATTAGGATCACTGTATCATCTCCAAACTTTATTGCATGAAACATTTTCCCTTGTGTGATATTTTTTTAATGTGGTTTCATCAGAAATCAACCATTTTACAAGGTAATGTTGATACACAAAATATTTTAACTTTTCAGAAAGGAGTGATCAAACCACAAAACAACTGTTTGAAGCTGACATTTCTGAAGAGATTGATTCAAAAAAATAATTAGAAAATGTCTCAGATAACTTTATTATATTTCAAAATTCAACATGAACGTTTTTGGAATTCATAATCTGCCACCTGTCAAGGCAGGTTCACTTACTAACCTGAGTCCAACTACAGAGAGAGAGGTTTGTTCTGTTTTCCTGTACCTCTTACCTCAAACTCTCTGGGTAAGGCATTCTTTTTATATTTCTCTTTTCCCATTGAAAACAACTTTAATGACCTTTTACAGAAGCAGGAGATAGGTGGCCTATATTTCTGTAAATGTAATTCTTTGCTTTTTAATGTCCATTATGAACAATGAGGTACAGGCAAGAAAGCCATGCTTGGTATGTGATTGATCTTGGAAATTTCCATGTGTGACTGAACAATGCTAATATTACTCATTAACCACAGTGTCTAAACATGAAGATAAACAGAGCGTAAAGTTTAATTTCCAGCACAGTATTCTTTGTTAAAGCACTGCCAGTTAAAGCATGGCAAAAAAGTTGCTTCATTAGGAATGTTAGTTTCCTTTTTATTATGATAGAGTTAGCATTAGGGGATCTGCAAACTCAGTCATATGGTAAAAATCACATTATTTCTTGTGCAATTTTTTTTTAACTTTAGCTACAGGAATGTCATATGTACTTTGACAATTTTTGTTCCTGGGAAGCAAAAGACTTTATATTAAGTTGAGCATCAAGTTATCAAGAAAAATTACAGGAAACTTAGAATTGATTGAGAAACAGCTATTAATCTGGAGAAATAATGCCTGTCAGACAAGGCTAGGCAGAAAGCATGCTGTTATATAGTAATTGTATTGGTGAAAAGCATTCACACACACAAACCTAAGGGCCTTGGGTATAGTAGAACGTATATGTCCATTGAACTCTTGTTTAAATACGTTCTTGACATCAAGACAGATGGGGGAAAATGGCAGTCAGAGATCTGGGCAATATGCAAAACACCAAGATCTTTTACTTCTACACGGTGAATAAGGTAAGGAAGAGAACATTCAAGTGACCTGAAAACTCTACTAACAATACTGTAGTCCTGACAATCCCGTGATAATGCATTATTCAGATGTAACCATGGCAGTTGAGAGAAGATTTTCTTTAACAGTATAAATGCCAAACATTGGTAGGTTTAGTACTCCATGTTGTTCTTGTTTTTGTTCACTTTAGATTTCAAGGGAAAGATATGGGATGCTGTAAAACACAGCTCTGTAGAACTTGGAAGTAACTCCCTTAGCACTTGGTTATTTCCAGAATAAAAGCACTCTGATTGCTCCCTTAAATTCCTCATATGATACAGAAACAGTATCAATATCAATGGCATGTCTACACCTTCATTAATGCACCATAACTGCAGCGCATTAAGTTTAGTACCTGTACTAACTTAATGCACTGTAATCAGCGCAACTGCACATTAGCTCAGATGAATGCTTTGTGTGTGATGCTTAATGTACACTGGATTAAAGCTACTGCGCATTAACATGGTTTTTGCCAGCTGCACTAATGTACAGTAGAATTAGTCCCATGTGTATTAAGCATCTTGCCTAGACTCCTCCAATGAGAACTTCATAATCATTTAACTCAATCCTATGAGCTTGTTAAACTGAACTAGCATATCATCATATTTGATAGCAAAGCTAGACAGTGCCTTGTAAAACTGGAGAGGATTTTAATATCCTGGGTTTTAGGAAGAGCATTATTTTTAGCTTTAATTATAGAAATAACAAGCCTTCTCCATTTGTTTCAAATGAGTAGAAGGAAATTTTCAGCTTCCCCCCTATATTTTTGTTTTTAAAGATGAAAGATGAAATGGAACATTTTAGCATTTGGTAAGTGGAAGATTTTTGTGCACTTTATGACAAAATCTTATTTTACAGGTTTAATAAATACCTTATGATCGGGAGAAGATTGATTTAAAAACATAGCAATTAGAAAGTGACCTTCAGCATGTCATGTGAGCTTTCATCTCAAATTTCAAAATAAGTAATGAGAAATTAGAGCCAAATCTAAAAGCATAGCCCTACACAGATTATAGGAAAACCTTAATGCTAGTTTGGGTTATTCACAGTTTAAGCTCTGATCCTGAAAGAGGTCCAGTCTGACTACTAGGCTTGTAGAGAGCACCACTGACTTTACCTAGGCACAGGAATCCGCTTGGCAGAATCCAGTAGTCCTCCACTGAAAATACACTGAAATCAGTTTAGCATACTATAACATGCATGTAGTATGATCTGCTTATTTTTAATCAAAGACTTTTATTCAGGAGGGAGATTAGTGAAAGATAATGTGCCATGAACAATATGGAGGATTTGTGGAAGACAACCTAGGTGGTTCAGAATAGAAAGAACAGCAAGGAAAGACCAATATTATCAGACGGTAGAAGAAATAAATTTTTGTCTGTCCAGTACATTATTTCTGTTTAAAACTTACCCTTACGCTACTAAAGCAGGGGTTTTCAACCTTTTTTGGTTTGTGTACCCCCGGTGGCTGGTGGAGAGGCAGGGAGTCCCCAGTGGCTGATGGACAAGTGTGGGGTGGGGGGGCCCTGCCTGCACAGTGGCAAAACCAGAAGTGCTGGCGGCGGAACCCAGAGTGCGCCCCGCTTCTCTGTGCTGCTGCCGCGTAACCCCTAGGAGCTTTCCAAGCATCCCCAGTTAACAACCCATGGTAGACAACCTATGTGCTAGAGGATGGGGAGGGAAAATAGAATGCAGCATGTAGAAATAGGATGTAGAAATAAAATAAGATCAACTGAATCTATGATGCAAACAAGCAGAGGCAAGCTGTAATTTTTATAATAAAGTTCATTCAGTAGAATCACATGATCTTTTACAGATCCCTTTTAGATAACAATCTAAATAGATAAATAGATAGAATTAGCTTGGACTGGCATTTCTGAACATGGTAATACCTATGGGTGCTTCCAGACAAGTGTGGTCATGCGGTATGTGGTGCTGCAAGCATGTTTGCAGTGTCACATACTGCACAGTCCATGTTCTTCACACTGCAAAGGCATGCTGCCGGAGCATGTGCTGCACTAGGTTTGTTTTCTGCAGGGTTTTTTTTTTTTTTTTTTT
>NW_017729022.1:28583634-28605279 GCF_001723915.1 Gavialis gangeticus | reverse complement strand
TATCCACAAAAAAACACTGAAAAACCCCCCAAGAACAACGCATGCTCAGGCAGAGCTTGCTGCTGAAAAGTAGAGCAGGCCGCTCAGAGCTGCACTCTGCTGCTGGCCAGACTCTGTGCAGCAGAATCACTGCAGCTGCAGCCCCAGGACCCCAGGTAAGGCTGCTGGGGCCAGGACAGTGCTGGGCCCAGCCTCCCCTACTCTACCTGGGGCAACTCCTGGGGACAAGTAGCTGCAGCTCAAGGTGCACTGCTGCTAGTTGTCCCTGGGGAACCAAATGTCCACACACATCTGGATGCAGCCTATAAGAATAAAAAGAGGGACTTGAAAGTAACCTTCAGTGATTTGTAAATGTTTTAGCTTAAGCAAAGAGTTAATAAGGCTCTCGCAAATTGAGCCAGCCTATAAAGTTAACCATAAATAAATACTGAGCCTTGCTATCTTAAAAAAACTTTGCTTTGGTAAAAGATTTCTAAGAGCTTTTAACCTTTTTAAGTACTCCTTTGAAAGACTCCTGTTATTTCAAGGCTTTCAAACAGAAATTCTTATTGTAAATTAGAAATCAAAGCAAGAGTCACCTTGTGAGCAGAAAATTACTAGACTGTATGAAACAAGAAACTGAATCTCTGCACACCTTTATCTGACAGGCACAACCCCGTTTGAGCAAACAAAAGAATCATGGTTTTCTTTTCCTCAAAGAGTTCACTATTGCCAATGATCCTCTTTCAGAAGATAGTAGCTTTTCTGTATAAGTCCTTATCATTCCATCTTCTGTCTGCTATGCAGCTGTTTAAAGTTCTTACTGGCCACTGCCTTTCTTTCTCTATTTTAATTCTGTCACCAGATACCAGGCTTTTACACAGACAACATAACCCTAGGGTTTTCTTCTTCAGCTTCTTCTTCCCTACTTTAGGAAAAGAAATTTGCAAGAAAGAATGAGAGATACTGTCATTTTACTTAGAAACTGCTGAAAATGCAACAGTCTTTCTCAGAGCAACAAAGAAACCCTTGTTTCATTAACTTATCATGTTTTGGTCCAGAATACATATAGAATAATGAGATCTTAGCAAGATTGTTTTTGTGTGTTTAGTGGAGGGAGGAAACCAAGTCTGGTTACTACACCAGAATTTTCTCATGACTTTTAAAGAGATCAAAGGAAAGAACTGTAACCTCAAAAGCATATGCCTGAGATATTTTAGTCTGCGCCTGGTCAATAAAGAGAAAGGACACTGAATGTAGCACCAATTATTAGATAACTAATCTTAAGACTGTTTTACCCACAGTCTTTTAATTAACTTTTGTCAACACAGAAAGTAAATATTGCATCAGACAGACACAAGAATCTGGTTAGCCTGAGTGTGTGTATATATGGATGGGAGTTATAAATAGATGTCCTGTTATGTTTGATATCACTACAATAAATTTCAGTAGATTGTTTTCTTTAAATTTAGTGTATGCAAGAGATGTTAAATTAACCAACCTTGTGCCCTCCATTTATACAAAGAATATGCACTACAGGGTGAGGTGCAGCATACACATCTCCATCATACTCACTGTTTTGGCTGTCTATACCACTTCCTCAGTACTCTTTCACTTGCATGGGTGAAGCCATGGGTGACTGGTGCCTCTTGAGTCAGTGACTGAGGGGAGGGGTCCCCCGGCGTGCGACTGTGCTACCAAGGGGTGGGGGGCGGTGGCCAATCTCACTGACGGGGGGTCTCTTAGTGGCTGATCAGGAGGGGTCCCTGGTGGTCAATCTCACTGACCGGGGGGGTGGGGAGTCCTCTGGTGGCCGATCGTGCTGACCTGGGAGGAGTCCCCCTGTGGGCGATCTCATTCACTACAAAGCGGCCGCCTGCCCCCTTCTGCCCGGCCTGTCACCTAAACAGGAAACGTGGTCTGACACGGGGTGCTCCAGCGCTCTCAGGGGATGCACGTGCTCCCATTCTGTAGGCTGGCAAACTGAAGCACGGATAAGTGCCAGGCAAAATTTTCCCATGCTCGCTAATGTTGAGTTTCCCATATAATCTAGTCGCCCAAAATGAGAGGATACTTCTGAACTTTTAATCCCCGTTTCTTCCCCATATTCTAATTTATAAATTGCTTCTCTTCTCATTTAATTTTACTCATGTATTACCATGTTTACCCAAATCTCGACTTGGAATTTAAGATGACCCCCCTCTCCAATAGTTAGATTCTAGACTTGGAAAATTTATAATTTTGTTATAATTTTCCATGTCAAAAATCTAATTTTTGCCAAGCTGCCTAAAATTCATTCTTCCCCCACTGCTGCAGTGGGGTAAACAGCAGCAGGGGGGCAGGTGCTGGTAGGGCAGGCAGCAGGAGAATAAATTGGCTTAACTCTTGCCCCTTGTCACCTATCCCCCACAACACTTGCCCCCTTGGCTGCTTGCCCCCCTGTGCCTGCATACCCCACACCTGACCCTTTGGTGCCTGTGCCCCCTGCTTCCTGGCTCTCCTGTGCATGCACCCCCTAATGCCTGCTTCTCCCTGTAGTACCTGCACCTTTGGGCACCTGTCCCCCCCTCCATCACTTCTCCCCTCCCACCTGCCTCTGTGTTTCCCCTGGCCTCCCCCTGCTCCTACCCCACCACTTGCTTTCCCTTTGAAGCTCCAGCTCCTGCTGAGGTCCCCTCTCTGGGCAGGGACATGGAACATGTGCTGCTTCTGGCCCCCACCCAGCCACACAGCAGCTGTTGTGGCAGCTTTGGTCCTGGCCCTGGAGCTGGAACAGAAACAGAGCTATTGCCACTGCTATGTGGCTGGAGGGAGCATGTGCTCCAAGGCAAGCAGCGGCAGGAAGGAAAGGGGTGTCGGGGGAGGAAGAACAGAGGCCTAAGGGTAGTGGCAGGGAGCAGAGGCTGTGGCTTCAACTCAGATGCTGGCTTGAGATCAAATTAGAGTATGAGATACAGCCACTGCTGCCCCTGTACTGTACTTAGTCAAATGTAAGACAAGTAATCACAAGATTATCCTTTCTTTTTTGTCTATTCAGAACTGAATTAAAACTATCAATAATTTCATAAATGCCACTAAGCAGCCAGCCAGTGCTAACCTTTGATTGTTGAACCTTGGCAGCAATTCTGATAAAACTGAAGCTTGTAGACAAAGTTAAAGTCGTATAATGAGGGGACCCATCTCCTTTGGATAATTTAGGCATGTTACAAACAAACAGAATTAAATTTCTTCCAATGGTGTCTTGCTTTATGAATTGACTAGTTTCAGTATTCTAAGACAATGACATAATTTAGGATTATTTTACAAAATCTATTCTGTGCTTTTCAGGAAGTCTGAACAATGGGAAAGATCAGCACTGATCACGAAAACAAATAATACTCCAGCAGACAGTGAGTGTTACCATGCAGTGACTGTTTGCTCAGACCTTGAACCAATTTTATAGCACAGCAAGGCAGATGCCAGTTTCCAATGAAGAATCCTTTGTGTTATATAACCAGTTAACATAATGCTATAATTTAAAAATGAATCCAAAGAGAATTGGGAAGAAAAAGCTGGTCAAGTACATTATTTGATGATAACATTAGCCTATAAATTGGTGTTATGTAAACACTATGGTATCATCTGGTGTATCAGGTATACTTACAGAGACTGCAGACTGCGCAAATTCTGGAGTGCTTCAGTGGGAACCTGACTTAACTGATTGTTCTGAAGCATTCTACGTTCAGAGTAACAAAAAAACAGAAAAAATATGAGTATAGAAAATTATTTTATATTACAGATTGTAGGCAAATTAGGTTCTCTGACACTTATGAAACCCCAGGCATAAAACTGCATGGGCCTTTCTGAAAGATTCTGAGCATATCAAACATCTACAGAGATTATCTAAAAAAATTACTAAATTATTATTACCTTTTAAAATCTTCATTCTTTGTGATTTTCATTAGCGGATTAGTGTTTCTAAGGCAAGCAATTATCACTATATAAATGGCAGCACACTAGAAAAGAGGTGGAATTTTTCACAAGCCCTTGAGGGAGTTAGAGTATATATCCCATTATCTTTCAATGAGATTTGTGCTGCTAACTTCCTTAAGTGCTTTGGAAACTGCCCCCCCACTACTGCAAGTCACTTCCCACCTATCATTTAGGTAAAAATATAAAAGTCAGTGGGCCAATTTTGTCATCTTTATTCAACAATCTGCTTCTATAGCCAATTGGAGAATCTTTTCCCCTGCTCTGGAAGTACTTTAAGATTTGGCTGAAATGGAGTTTTGCTTCAGTAAATACTATAGATTTCTCTAGGCTGCAGAGGAAGCATCTCCATCTGCACCAGCAATAGTGATCACCTGAAGAAAACTCCTGTTTATATTCATCATGTGATTGTTTTGCCTTTGAAGCATCACTTTGGGAAGGAGAAAAACAAGACTTTTATAAAACCAAAGTAGTGCAAATTCTGACTTTTTTTTGTGAGAGCAGACTCCCAGTAATTTAAACAAACTTTGTAATACTTGCAGCTATGACTGTAGATGCAGCATTATTAGCCAGAAATAGGAATATTCTTAAATGAACATATTTCAAGTCATAAGGAAGCACAAAAATGGCTGAAAATATCCTCTAGCTGTTTTTTTTTTTTTGATAAACTTAAAGCTTATCCTGTGGTGATTACTTTAATATAGCAACAAGCTTTATTTCTGAAATGAGAACTGTACTTAAATTATGCCTTGTTTACAGAATGAAACAACCCAACCCATTTCTCTAAAAGGCAAAAAAAACCCAAAAAACCTTCTATTTTATGTGACTATTAAAAGTCATTGAAGTTTTTAGACTTGAATTCAGAACTTTTGTGAATGGGTAAAGAACCTGCTAACTAAATCAATTTTTGGCTTTGATGTTGTATGGTTGACATCTAGTTGAGGAGTAAAATTTTTAGACTAGCATTTTTGTTTTCAACCTTTTGTGTTTTAGGACATTTTTCATCTAATAAAGAAAAGAAATGAAAATGTTAATAAGTATCTTCATCCCCAAATGTAACTGAACCAGAATATAGCTATAGCTTAACTTGAGCAACTGTACTTGTTAATTAGCTCCCTGGAGCATTTAGGAAATCAGAAATATATCAAACAACACACAGTTTACTTACAGCACTTTAAGACTGAAAAGGCCAGCAAATGCTCCCTTGGGAATGTATGTCAAACCATTTCCTGCAAGACGTCTGCAGGGTTTAAAAAAAAAAAAAGGAGTAAATACATTTCTCTTCATGTGGAATTAATTTGGCCGTTAAAAAGTGAAACACAACTATGTTCGAATCACTGATGCCAGAGGCAGTTGTTTAAGTCCCTGGTTTTGTCATTAATATACTGTTAAAAAAATCCTGTAACTATACAGTTGATTCACTGGCCGCTGGGTTGTAGAGACAACTGCAGTTTCACTATAAATCAGGTTTATGGTTCATAACATACATCTAATTGTTCATACTGTTCTTTTCAAAGGATAAACAATGCCTAATAATAAAATATAAATAGACTGACTACCAATAGCATTATCAGACTTTCAGGAATATATTTTTGGAATTCTGTGTGCATAATTTCTGCATATATTTTACGTAGTTGTGTACACGGTCACTGTATATGTGCATGTTAATGACCACAGCTTGTTTACCATAATTATAAATGCAGTTGCAGTATGGTGCCTGGTTAGTTCTTTAACAAGTGCCTGTTGTCACTGATAAAATATCTTTAAATATTTTTTTATTTATATCGTGCATTTCTCTCATGGGTCTCGAAGCATTTTATGAAGAGTATTCATTTAAGTTTGTAAATTGCTTTTTGAGCTATGTTATTTTTTCAAAAGAAAAGGCATTCCTCAGAAAGTGGGTGTAAGAAAGATTCCATTATTGGTATGAAATAATGGTACTGAAATGACTGTCCTCACTGCATTAACTAACACCTCACAGTGTGAATGCATTTCTCTCAACACTCCTTTAAGGTATGGACGAGCTGGGAACTGAGTCATATAGGGACTAAAAGTATTTTTTTCTTAGTCTATAGCCTTCCTCCTGACCCTGTCCACTCCACCCACACTTCAACTCTAGCACATGAGATCCTGGTACTTAGGCAGAGCCAATGGCAGGGAGCAGCCCGCAGTGTGTACCCCTCTGTCTCAGGAGAGTCTGATGGCAGTAGTAGGGAAGGGTGGTGAGGCCCACCTGGAGCTGCTTCTAATGTTCCTACTCTGTTTCATTCCTGGTTGCTGGTGGACCACAGAAGGAAGTGGGCAAGGTTCGCTTTGTTGGCAGTGGACCCAAGGTCAGGAGGGAAGCCATACAGACATGACTTAAGAATAGATCCACAAAGGAATTTGGGTGCGTGGTCCAAGAAAAGAATCCATGGCACTGCATTAGGTTCCTAAGGTTCCCGTATAGTGCATGGGCACCACACAAATGCAATCCAAGAGACCCAATGCACTGAGTGGGGATCCTCTTATGGTAACCAATTGGAACTTCAGAAGAAAAGGGTGCATTTTAAACCTCTACTCCTCTGAATCCTGGGTACCTATATGTATTAGGGATTTGCAGTGTTGAATCTCTACAGGAGTTAAGCATCTAAGATATTTCTTTCAAACTAAAGAGCAGGGTTTACTCTTTTCATTTAAAATCTTGGTTATGGTCCCCTAGAGCAAACAGCCCAAAATATTTGGGCTATTCTGGGATGGGAGCACTCTTCACCCTCCTGCTGAAGCAATTTTACAGCACAGAAAAGAACAAAGATTAATTTGGACAGAGAGAGAGAGAGAGAGAGAGAATCTACATGACTATGGTTCGCTTCCAAAGTATTCTTATGAATATGACTATTTAACATACGTTATGTAAAAAGGTCTTAAAGCAAGAAGCAGACCCTTGGTCCCTTACTCCCCCAGGTGACTGACTTAACCACTAGTCTAGAAGGTCATGTTCATGCTTTCTCCTTTTTGGCTTCATGATCCTAACTCTTTCCAGATAGTGGAACAGCTTCATCAGATGTTTTCTCTTCCATTCCACTGTAAAAGAGCCTAAAACCTAATAGCTAGTAAGGCACAATCCTGAGGGTTGTGGGAAATTTGGGTTTTAATTCTCTCAGGAAACTGAAACTGGGTCTTCCACATTTCAGTTCATTGCTATGACCATTATGTTACTGAGTAAAAAGCTCCATCACCTTTGGTCATGATTTTTAACAAAAGCAGCAGCCATTCATGTGTTTTCTGTGGAGCCTGATCTGTAGGTGTGTGTTAGGTATGTTCTGTGTGTGCCTATTGAATCCAACTCTGCAAGTAAAATACCTTGTTTGTGGCTCCTAATGGGTCTTAGATATTAGATAATAACCAAGCTGCTTAGCTCTGTCCCCAGCATTGAAAGAATGTTATGATTTGGGTCCCTGCGATAGCAACATGACTGGACTTGATGACACAGAAGGTTTCATCCAGTCCTATGTTCTTGTTTAGAAGATTGAGGTGATCAGAAGCAGAACCTGGAGAGGTGCCTGGAGAAATTTACCAGTGTAAAACTTAAACCCAGATCATACATTTGGATTTAGGTGCCTACATTCCATGTAATTTCTTCTGTGTGCTTGGGTCTATGTGTCTTGCCCAATGTCAGACAGCTTGTGGTAGAGCAGGGAACTGAAACTAGGCTGCATACTTGCATTTCAGTGACCTAGGAGAATTCTTCTGGGTTTGTTCTCCTGGTAGAAAAACTTACCTGGAGACATCTGAACAGACATTCAAATGCTGAAGAACTTATAGTGCTGATGCTGTGCAGCCAAGGTAGCCTGTGCACATATCTCAGCTGCTCTGCAGGCTCCCTCAGTCTGCCTGGTGACAGATGATAGCAATGTATGGGGCAGCCCTGACTGGCTGACCCAGGCTACTCAAAGTCAACCTGTGGCTTCCTGCAGCACAACATGGGGTTGTAAAGTGGGCATTTCTGCTCCTTACTTGGCTGGAGTAGTAGAGTCCAGCCCAAGCAACACAATGTCTCCAGTGGGGGAGTGGGGACTGGGAGCAAAGCAGCCTGGGATGCTGGATGACCATGGCTTTTCTCAGAAGAGAACATGTACAGACATTCTCCCTCACTCAAGAAACTCTTTCAAGAGTGATTTAATTGTCATTGTTCCCAAGTTATTGTTCTCTCATTTGTTCAGGGCATTTTTTCTTCGGGAGAAAAACCCACCCTGAACATCTGTACATTTTTGGTTTCTCCTGGGACAGCAGCATTCTCCCAGAGAGTCAGACTAGTGCCATAAGTACCAGATCACTATTTTTCTCTCTCTGGGTGACTGAATTAGTAGTAAGTAAAAGAGAACCAAGTAAAAGTAATTCTGGAGTATATTCATACAGAGGTGCATATCCAAACACACTCCCCAGGAATTCAACCTTTCTGTCTGAAGTGGAATATTTCCTACGAAGAATTTATATCTGGAAACTAAACTTATTTAAAGGCTTACAGAACCAATCCAATTATTTTTATCGATCAAGCTTGCATCTTTTTAAAAACTGATAGATTCTTTGACAATATGCTGTCATAGAATTAAACCAATTGGCATTAATTATATTACCATCTTTTGGGTTTTTTTAACCCGTATCAGCCTTTCCATAACTTTGTTTGGGTTCAATGTCAAGCTAACCAACCTATAGTTGACTGGGTCATCCCATATGCCCTTTTAAAATATTGGCACCATGATAACATTGTTCTAGGCCTTTGGAACTTCTCCAGTGTTTCAAACTTTGTTAAAAAATTAATGATTCAGTGACCTCCTTTTTAAATATATTCTCTGCTGCAAGTTGTTATGTTAGTTCTTTAGTAGGGCAAACCCTGTTACTTTTGATTGATTTATTCTTAACACTTTTTAAATTATTTTTTTAACCTGCTATTCCCATCCTCCCCAATCTTGGCATGAAATCAGTTCTTTTTGTTGGTAATAGAAATACCTATCCTCTAGGATATTAGATTTACTTTTATTTCAGACCTGATTAATGTTTTCACTGTTTAGATTTGTACTATTTTTTAACAGTGCCCAGTTGCTCTGCAATAATTACCTAATAAATAGCTTGAGATACAAGTGTACAAATATAGCAAATATTTTCCTAGGCAGTTTGAAATGGCTATTTATGTGTAGTTAGAAATTTTCATGTGCTTCAGGAAAGAATCCATTGAGGATATTGTTTCTGGGGTTTTATTCCCCAGTTGAGGAAAGTTGCCCTGGACTTCTATTGGACTTTGGATGGACTTTGATTAATCATCTGGATCTGTATGGGTAAATATTTCCCTCCCCTAAAGAGATGAGGATGGATGGATTGCCTACCTCTCTCGTGGGGCATTTAGTTAATAATTTCTGAGAGTGCGAATGAACTAGTTTGTTTATATTGCAAACATAACCAAATGTCTGGCCACTGTTTGCATGTTTTAAATATCAGTTTCAGAAAGTTGAAATATTCCTTTTGTTTTCTAGAGTTTCAGTATTTAGTATTTCAGAAAGATTATATTAAACAAAATGCATGTGGAAATGAGTTTTAATTGCTTTCACACTAAAGAAAGGAAACAGTATTACTACATGGATTTACCTTTGTAATGTATTAATTAAAAATTATATATTATGTATGTTGTGCTGTTACTCTTATATATTCAATTCCATTGCCTTCCAGTATATGGCTGGCATAACTTTGCTTTTATGAATAGTCTTAAATATGTCATCTCTCTCAGGTAAGTAATCTTGAGCATGTTTTTAAGATTTTGCAGAATATTACGTTTCACACTATTTTTTTTTTTGGTAAAAATAAAATTCAGTAATAAACACTAAGGTGTTATACATGTATATTTATGCTGAGTGTATTTCAACACAGTTCAGCTCGACTAAAGAACTCTGTTTATATAGAATTAGTTAGGATACTGCAGGCCAGGTTCATGGCCTATTGTCAGAGATGTGTGGAAGGGCTTGGTTTGGTATATACCTGAAATATTCTTTATGGCTAGGGACAGACATTCAAAAAGCCAGAGCCTGAATTGATTCAATCTTTGCAAGTTAGTTTAACCTGGCTAGGCTGAACCAGTTTGTAACTGTACAGACATTCCCTCTGGACTGAAAAAAATCCTGCAGTGGCTCAGGCTAGAAGCTGGGGGGGTGGTAGAGCATCCTTCCCTTCCCTTCCAGTACTGAGCTGAGGGGGGGGTGTGGCCAGGCCCGGGCAGGATGCCCTAATATCCCCCACCCCCAGCAGCCCAGCAGGGAATGTTTATCACCCCTTAGTGTTTATCAACCAATTAAGAAAACAAAGTCTCTCTCCATTAGTTTAAGCAATTCTTAAACAGCTTTTCCAAGGAAGGACATTACCAGCTACCTGTTGATTAACTCCAAAAAGCCTGTCTGCCTTTGTTGTCTGTTAGCTAATGCTGAGAGGTGCAAGGCAGAGGGGTGGGGGGAATAATCCCTGCTTAGGAAGGAGAAGCCAGGCAGATGCTTGCAGTCTTTACTGGAGCTCCAGTAATGGAGCAGAGGAGAGGGGGGAATTCCTGTTTAGCAAGGAGTGTGTCGGAAGGGTGGAGGGCAGCAGCCTGCAGTCTCTGCTGGAGCTGCAGTCAGGAAGCAAAGGGGAAGGGCCAGCCCTGCTGTGGAGCAGAGAGCCCCGCCCAGCTCAGAGAGCATGCTGGGATGCTGGGGGAGTCTGGTTTACCTTAAAGCAGCAAGGGGTCTGAGACAGGCATTGCATAAGCTGGTTTGAGCCAAATCAGTTAAGTCTGTTACTGCATTCAGGTTGATCTCAAACCAGTTTTGGCCATTTTCATACTGGTTTATGTGCACTGAACATTTGTTCTGTCACAGGTTTAAACCAGTTTCTGATCACTTAAACCAGTTTGTGTAACATCTGTCCCTAGCCTATATGTTTATACTGTTTGTATATTTTTACTTTTCTACAGAGACATAGTCATGGGAGAAAACAGTAATCCAGGGAGAAGTGAGGGCATGCCTGGTTCCATAGGATGGGTATTTTTGCTTTTGTGTGATAGGTAATTCATGGAAACTTCAGAAGACAGCTAGAAATGTCTATAGTTTTTGTCCTTTCTGGTTCACCTGCTGATAAAATTTTATTTTGGGCAAACACTGTTTTAAAGAGCACAGCCTCCTACTTCTATTGTTTTGTTACAAGGTGGAGCCTATTACCCTGGAAGAGTTTTTCCCACTTACCCTGAAACTTCACTGTATGTGGAGTTCTGAGTTACAGCAAGCAGCTTCTGTGCCCTTGGCAGAGGCAGTGGCAGTGGCCATTCTTGTGGCTCCTCAAAATTGGCATCCACAGCTGTTTCCTACTTAGGCTACTGAGAACTCTGCTATGATGGGGGAGAGTCTATGTAACAAAATATCCCCTTTGCTTTAACTCCTAGGTTTTCAGATAACCTTAGAACATTCTGAAAAGTCTTATCTCTACTTCTAGCAGACTGTATCTTGTACATTATCTTCACTATCCACTGGAAACAAAACCAGACCAGACACTCATAATTTCCTGTTGAAACCAACAATAGCAAGACATGGATTGTAATGGATTGTTTTCTTCTATGTACACATAAAGCCCAATTCTGCAAAGTGCTGTGTAGTTTCAAGAGGTGCTGAATGCCTACAACTCCAATTTCAGCAGCATGCAAGTTCAATCTGATGAAGTAGAAGAGGAGGGGAGAGGTGATAATCTCCTTTGAAAAGAACATTTATTTAAATTTAATCTAATGAATGTGAACTGCTGTATTCTAACTGGGTCAAGACAGCAGAGTTCCCCTGTGTTTAAGCAAACTATATTATTATTATTAACCTATATGTTTAGTCTTGCAAGCTGCTGAAATTAATAGGATTTGAGGGTGCTCTATGTCTTGAATTTCACTGCAACAAAGTCAGTATAAAGCAGATTTTACTGTATTCTAATTTGGCTGTTAAACTATAAGAACAATATCAGATTGTGCATATCTATTTCTAAAGTGCTATGCATGATCTTCTGTACAGACTATATTACAGGTTGTTTCAGGGAAGATTTCCAGTAATTTACTTTGTATTACATTTAGTCACTCCACATTCTCTTTGCATATATAGTAGTGAAACATGCTGTGGCATGCAAGTATGACAGTAACTTGCAACCCTCCCTCAGCTGTCTAAAGACTGCAGGGGATGACAACAAAATGTGTTCCTTGACCTACTAGCAATGCTTTTGGTTTTCTTTGTCCCTGAATTTTAAATCCCATCCCCTAATTGATTTACTGACTTAATCCAGAGCATAAGAGGGTAGCAACAGAATGTGCCAAGGCCAGAGCTCTCATGGAACAAACCATATTTTTCTTTTAAAAATGAGGAAGATGAATAGGTTGCCATAGTGAATGCCATACTATATCAGTATTAGCAATAATTCATACTTTCTCATAGGGACTGTTTAATTCTTCTAATGCTATATGGCACACTATGGACTAATAATAAAAAAAATCCTAGATTGGAAATTAAGAGGGAATAATAGAGAATGACATAATTAAACACGTTGTTGTATAAAACATTATCTGGGTTTCTAACTAGCAGGAACTCCTTGCTACATCAACAGAGGTTACATTTCTACTGGGAGAATCACTGCTTTTCCAGTAGAAGTGACAAGTGTACACGGGTTCATTAAATTTCTCCTGGGGCAAATGTGTGCCTTTCCAGAGAAAGAACTTCAGGTGTTCTCGAGGTTTTAAAGCTCTATGGGCTTTGAAAACTGCCTGTTCTGCCCAGCTGGGCAGTGCAGGTAGCATTTAAAACCCCCTGATCTGGAAACCAGGACAGGGAGAGTTGTCTTCCCTGTGGCTGCTAACTCTGAATTCTTTGAAACTTCCACCTGGCTGGGCACCTTGGTTGGGGTGGAAAGCTCCTACGGCTAGGAACTGAGGCGGGGAAAGCTCCGCACACCCATGTTCCCAGTCCCAGGGATTATAATTTCATGTGTGCTGCCTGGCTGGGCAAACAAAATGATTTAAAAGCCCTGGGAGCTGCCCCTTGACAGTCTGTCCCCTTTCCCAGCAGGGAAAAGGACAGGCTCTCAAGTACTGGGATTCCTAAAGGTGAGGATGACCCAGAGAGCAGGCCTCAAGTGCCTCTTGGCTGAAAAGTTCACCTGTTCATACGGTCCTACTCCAGGGATATTTTTCTATTGAGAAGAAATTCAGAGAAATTCTTACTGGTACAAATCAATGTCTGTCCGTGGGCAGAGAAAACTATTAAATACTATTAAACTGTTACTAATTTGCATTGTTGACCATTGCCTTCAGGACTTAGGGACAGGGATATGAGAGAGCATTTTAGTGTAATTGTTTTGTAATTTTAAAATTCTCTGCAGTGATCTGATCTGTTCCACCAGCTATCAACATTGGTCAGGACAGTTAGCAAACATTCACAGTGACATGCTGGTCCACTTGAAGTCAACAACAACACTCCCTTTAACTTCAGAGGTACCAGGATTTTGCACTCAGCATTTTATAATCATTTGATAAATATCCTTCTTCTGTTAGTATCAACATAAAAACATTTATATCTTCTTGTAATAGAAAACAGATGTTATAGTGCATCTGGGAAAAATAAAAATATTAGATTTATATGTACAAAATGTACTAGATACATTTAAATATTTATTTCCAATTCTTTTCTAAAATGACTTATCCTAGATGTAACAAATTATTTTTGATTAAGAGAGAATTGCCTAATGCTGGGTTTTCTGCTTCTCTCATTTCCTGCCCACCTTAAATTAATTAATGATCAAAGACATTATATATTTTTAACTATGAGAATACAAAATACTTTCTTTGTTTCTCATATTAAAATCAGAAAGATGGTTCTGAAAATATGGATAATGGATCAAATACAGATCCAACAGTTTTAGATTGCTAGGAAGCTTACAACATTTAATATCCAGCTAACGATTATTCTTAGTTCAATTTCAGTAATAATATTTAAAATGTGAGATTAAACTGTATTTTAAAGATGGTTTTGTGGATTTCCCTCTCCAAACAAAAAATGTGAACTGTGGATAGCAATTTTATTACCTTTTATTTAATTTGTTATATGAGTTAATGCCTTAATTATTATGAAGGACTGGATAAGAAAGGGGGAAGAAGAATGTGGTCTGAATTGTATGTCCTACAAACAAGGATTTTTGGTGATGTTATAGAATTGTAGGGTCAGCAGGGGCCTGAAGGTTTTGAGCAGTTTGGTTGCCACGCCTCAAAAAGGTGATAGAAGAGCTAGAAAAGGTATGGAGAAGGGCCACAAGAATGACAGAGGTACTTTCACATGGGAAGAGACTATTGAAGCTAGGACTTTTCAGCTTAGGTAAAAGAGATGTTTGGGAGGGTTTACAAAGCATTGATGTTACAAAACAGAGAAAGTAACTAAAGATTTATTATCTATGAGCCCTAAAAAATATTTGAACTAGGGGATATAAAATGAAACTATTAGGTAGGAGGTTTAAAACTAAGAAAAGGACATTTTTTTTATGCAGCATGTAATACCTTCTCTTGTGTGCAACAGGATACTGATTAGATGGACCTATGGTCTGACCCAGTAAATGGCATTATTTATGATGTTCTTATGTCAGGTTCATCTAGTCCTACCACCCTGCACAAATACAGGATTTGCTGTTACTAAAAGATCTCAGACAAACGTGTCCAGTTTCTTCCAGAGAACCTCCAATAAAGGAGATTCTATATAACTTCCCTAAGCAGCCTGTTCTTTTACCTGCTGCTCTTTTAGAATGAAACAATATGTTAAAATATGCTTGTTTTTTTTACAAAAAGAAGCATGTGGTATTTGTCTTGTACAAATACTTAATTCTGCTTACTTTGGAGTTAAATTTCACAAAAATATATTTTGCTGTGGTGATAGTGTACAACTGACTTAAAATTAATTTGCTAAATTATTGAATGTGAAACTTGGAATAGCTCCAAATGACTTTAGGCAGCAGGGTTGAGAAGGAGTAGTGATCATTTTATCCCAATCTAGTTTTGATACATCAGATCACTGACTTGTGTTATTTAAGGATTTGGTTCAAAGTGTACTGTTACACCTATCTCTTTATAAAGGGGAGAGAATTTCTCTGTACCTGTCATAAGAACAGCCCAATTTAAAGATCCCCAAGGAAAAATGGCCTTAATTTTGCTAAACTAAGGCTAATCCTGAGGCCAAACTATGTTTTCCTTTTAATACTATAAAGCCTTGCTCTCCTCAAATGGCATTCTGCTAGAATGGCCACCATGTAGCTGTTTCCAAAGCTGAAACAAGGTCAGTAATGAAGATGTGCCTGAATATTGCTAAAAGAAGCATTAAATGCTTTCTGTTGTAAGCTTATGTCTGACAGGATACCACAAGTGTAGGTATCAAAATATTCAATTTTCCTTCTTAATTTGTTGTTAAAATAATAATCTCAAACTTCTTAGTCTAAATTTAAATCATATGCTTAAGTTGGAACAACAAATGCCAGATCAGATTTTTTTATTTTAATTTGTTTGGTAGGGTTTAATAAAGAGTGATTCAGATTTCTAGTTGCATGTTATTCTCATCCCTAAGGCCTGTATTATATATAAGGGAAAATGAATAATGTTAACAGGGAGCGTAAGTAAATTGAAATATGATAAAATTATGAAGCTAGGCTGGGCAGAATAATATGGCACTGTTTTCTTATTCATGTGTGATATGCTGAACGTGGAAACTGAGTAGGTGGGTGTGAGTTTCTGGAGCCCCCGTATTTGCCTACTGCCTGCTGAGCAACAACAGTGAGGTTTTACTAGAGATGTTACCACTAGTAGTATCCTGACGTTTGAAAATATTTGCTAGTTTTCGAGCAGTGTGAAAACAAGACTCTTTTAAGATGCTTTTGGCAATTTCCAGATTTGTGTGCTTATTTTCTATAACTCCTTTGGCTGAATTCAAAGAGAAATTCTTATAGATACCTGGATTTTTAACAACCAAGAAGGTTCAAACATTACTCAGTTTAAATATGCACCTGTCATCCAAATAAGACAACAGTCCTGCTGTCCATCTCCAAGCTGCCCTCCCACAGACTTAAAAAGAAGTTTGGTCCTTGTCCATACTGCAGCATCAGGTCCAAAATGCGCAAGACTTTGTCAGTTAACTTATGCCTCAAGATCAATAGATCAATATCTAAAATTATATTTTTTCTTCTTTGCAACAGCTAGAAAGGTTTTCGTGTGACTGACTACAGCCTCTTACTCTTGCAATCCTTTTCTTAATGAGCACCTTTAAGTAACTGATGCCATTAAATACACTGCATACATTCTAGAAATAGTTCACAAGATAATATTTAAATGTACGCTTTAGCATGATGACAGTGTGAATAATGATACAGCATCTTGAGCAGGTCCAAGGAGGTGATCCTCCCCCTCTATGCGGCACTGGTCAGGCCGCAGCTGGAGTATTGCGTCAAGTTCTGGGCGCTGCACTTTAAGAAGGATGTGGACAGCATTGAGAGGGTCCAGAGGAGGGCCACTCGTATGATCAAGGGACAGCAGGGTAGGTCCTATGAGGAAAGGTTGCAGGACCTGAACCTGTTCAGCCTTCAAAAGAGAAGGCTGAGGGGGGATCTTGTGGCCTGTTATAAACTGGTTAGGGGGGATCAGCAGGCGCTGGGGGAGTCCCTGTTCCCCCGAGCGCCGCAAGGAGTGACCAGGAACAATGGTCACAAGCTGGCGGGGGGAAGGTTTAAGTTGGACATCAGGAGGCGCTACTTCACGGTCAGGGCGGCTAGAGTCTGGAACCAGCTTCCAAGTGAGGTGGTGCAGGCTCCCACCCTGGGGGTTTTTAAGAGGAGGTTGGATGACCACCTTACTGGGGTCATTTGACCCCAGTGCTCTTCCTGCCATGGCAGGGGGTCGGACTAGATGATCTGCTCAGGTCCCTTCTGACCCTAGAAACTATGAAACTATTAAAAACAGCAGAAAGATTGTTTTCCTTGGATATTACACCCCGGGACCTTGCTACACATTCAAAGTAAAGCTGATAGAAACCAGCTATAGAGTTGTTACACATTTTCAAGCACTAACTTTGTTGCTGGTTGGCTCTTTAACTTGACAGTCGTTTGTAAGGTGTGATAATTACTTTGCACTTGTGGCTGGTCTAAATTTATCGTGCGATTAACCAGCTAATTGTGTAACATATGTAATGTGCAACATGGGCCTCTAACATCTAATTTATGTTCATGTCTTATTATTTTCTCTTCATTCTTCCTATTTTCTTGCCTCCTGTTCTTTACTTAGAACAGGAGCACCAAGAGTTAAAGCTGTTCACTACTCTGTTCCTCAACTTTCCAAGAATATTAGCCTGTCAGTGTCATGTTCTCACCAATAAGCCACATTACTTTAGTAAGGCATTTGCTCCATTGTTTCTTTCTGTGTTCCCCAGCTTGTCAGTGTTAATAATATAGGAGAAAAAGCAGTTCTGGTGGGTGCCAGTCTGGCATTTCCATATGGAAGAATTCTCTCTTATTGTTCAATTTTTGTGGTGTCACAGGAAAAGACATGGTAAACATTGGAAAATAACAATGGTTGGATAGAACTAGAATTATGAGGGCATAAGTGGATGAGAAAGTTAATATTTGTTTTATAAGTTTCATAACAACATGAATTTTCTAGGCAGTTATTGAACATATGAGTGAAAACTGTGGAAGAAAATGCACCCATGTTTCTGTCAATTAATCTTTGTTGTTTGAATAGATGCCTCTCTGCTACATTTAATTGAAGTATGCTTAATTTCAAAATTACTGCTGCATTCTGGGCAAGGTCTTTTAGTGCCTCTTTGTCTGTATTAAAACAAGGTTGTGGAGCCATTGCCCTGTGTTATCAACAAAGTCTGTCTTATGGTAACAAAATTTACAATGTGTCATTGGCTGCTTGCCTGCCTGCTGACAGATAGGTCTCATCAATGAATGCTACAAATTAAACACAACAGTATAATCTGAATTCTATGTATAATTAATAAAAAGTCACTTATACTATGCATTACAATATATGTGGAGTTTGAATGGTATATAAGACACTAAGCTGATTACAATGAAAATTCTTGAAAAAATATATTGATAATAAAATAAGTAATGCTGATGTAAATCAGGCGTAACGCCACTGAAATCGGTGCTGCCAAAGTTGTAAAACTGCTGTATATGAAATCAGAAACAGGTCCCTAAGCTTCTATATTGTCTGAAGCCTGCAAACAATATTTGTTCATGTTTTTCTTTTTGCTGTGAATATCAGCTGCAGACATTTTACATATATGATCTTAGGGTGTCTAAATTTGTAGAGTTTCACCTTTTGGGATATGCTCAAAATAGAAATATTCTCTCATTAATTTTGATGCGCTTTGGATCATGCCCTTAACATTTTCATGGTTCCTAGTTACTTACACAAACAGTGAAAAATGTATTCTTATAGTTTTCAATGCTGTCCATAATGAGCAAGGTGCTATGTCAACAAAAAATACCATGACCTGTTCCCCCAAAACCTAATAATTTAGATTTTCAAAGGCATGAATGACCAGGTAAGTGCTCAAATACCATTCAAAGTCAATGGCAATTGGACACCTAAGGCTAGATCCTGTTATACTTTCCTTGAGTTCCTGAAAATTCATTAATGCACCTACTGTTGTAAGTATTGTCATTTACTGTTGTATTTGTCATTTCAGCTTTAAGACTATGCCACAAAAAACAGTGAGGGAGGAGGGGGGCCTACCTACCTTCTGCATTAATGGCTTTTCAGGGACTGAAGAAAGGTAGAATGGGATTGGATTTAGGCACCTAATAGATGGAAGAGCATTCACTCTTAACTCCCAGTTATAATTTTGAAATCCTAAATCTGTTCCTAAATCAGAGGAAATGAACATAAAAATATAGAGGGGAACAATAAATAAAATTAGGTCAATTTTTTCTGTCCAGATACTTTATTTTCTATTTACTTCATGCTTTAATATCATGATGACCATAAGGTTTGCAGGTCCTTTATTTATGTCTGTGCCTGAAAGCTTGCAAATAAAGAATTGTTTTTGTAAACATCTAGTTGGTCTAATAAAAGATATCACTGCTATGACGAGTTCTGATTCCTTTATTCTGCATTGCATTTATGTTGTGTTTGATGATGTTATGTTGATAACAAAATACATTTTTTTAAGACATCTGTTTCCCAAATCTCATACTTTCCACTGTACACTCCACAAAAATGACAGCGGCATCTAAATACTTTCAACAACAATTATAATACTACAGTGGGCAGACTATATACTTTTTAAGCCTTTTTTTAAACAACAGAGATCTTAAAAAATAGTTTTGCACCTGCATGGAGGTTTAGAATTTGATTTAAGGTGGCTTTGTTGCTCAATTTTGCAAACTGGATGTCATGTGAAGCTGTCTCACTCTAAAATATTTTTTTAGAAAAAAATTGTAAAAAGAACAGCCGCTGGGTTTTTTTCCCTGTTGTTTTACCAAAGCACCTGTCCTAAGTTGTTGAACAATAGCAATGTATTAAAAATCACTTGGAATTTTGCCCATCTATATCCTATCCCCTTTAAAATGACTATTTTTTGTGTATATGAAAAGAAACTAGATCTGTACTCTTCAACAACTCTTTAATTAATTCTGGATTGCGATTGGCTTGCTTCCTTAGACGTTATCGAGTCATTCACTCAGTAAATAAAACAGTTTAAGGTATGGTTTTGAACATTTGTTAGCAATGAGCTGAAGTGTCTACATTCACATATACCATATTTACTTAAATCCAAGACAAGGTTTTTCCCCACCATTTAACAAGGTGGTGGGAGGGCAGGCAGCTGCTGTGGCTCTGGCTCCAACTCCAGCTTGGGTCCCAACTGGGGTTGGAATCAGAGAAGCAGCTGCTGCCCACCCCCTTGCTGTCTCTGCCCCTCCTTCAGCCTCTGTGCCTCCCCCCCCCTCCACTGCAGCTTACCCTCCCTGTGGCTCTGGCACAGCTCAAGCCTCATTCCAGCCTGGAAGGTGAGTTTGCTCCAGTTCCCAACTGGCCAAGCCTTGGAATAGCTGATGTGGTGACTGCTCTGGTGGGCCCCAGAGCCTGGGCTGGAACTACTGCCACTAATGCCATTGCTATTGGGATAAGCTGGGGCCAGAGCAAACACATGCTCTGTACCCCAGCCAAGAGCAGGGCCAGAGCCCTACTGGAGCCAGAGCAAGGGTAAGTGGTGGAAAGGGGCACACAGAGGAGCCAGGGATAGAGGAGGGGCAGGGCAGACAGCAGGGAGGTCGGGCTGGGGGGCAGGCATGGGAGAACAAGTAGCAGCATGAAAGGCATGGCATGGCAAGCCAGGCAGCAGTGGGGGGGCAACAAGTGGAAGTGGGGGGAAAGGTAGCAGGAGAAAAAGGTATGGGGAGCAAGAGGCTGGAGTCAAGCTGCTTGATCCCCTTGCCGTCTGTCCCTCTCCTGCCTGCTCCCACCAACTGCCCCCATGCTACTGCTTTCCCTGCTGCAATGGTTGAGAATGAATTTAAGATGACCCTCCAATAATCAGATTCCAATCATGCAAAATTATAACATTTATAATGTTTCCACATACAAAATGGGCGGCATTGTCTTAAATTCAGAGTTGTCTTGGATTCAGGTAAACACAGTAGTTTCACTCTCTATCTCTTCAGACACCCCGATCTAGGTGGCTATGCATCCACAATTTTACCTTTTTGTCTAGAATCTTGGTGCTCATAACTTTTTTAACATTTTAAGTTAATGGATTGCTACATTAATAGTAACTGACATTTTAAAAGAAATTTGGCTTTGATTTTATATCCCATACAACCTCCTGGAAGCAAGTGGGTCAGAAGTTGCTTTCTGAACCAGTATGAATCCACAGAGTTTATATTCATGTGTCTGGCCCACTGAAGTGGCAAAGTGGAAAAATTAGGTACCAAAAGACCCATAGTGAGTGATAAGAAATGAACCTCTTCAAAACTAAATGTCCTGGAACCTAGTACAGCCTCAGTTTTCAGAGTAAAACAACGCTTTCAAATATTCTGGAGGACATTTTCCATTTTGAACAGAGAGCAATTCCAAGTTTGGTAGTTAAGTTACTTTAAACATTGGGTTAATATAAGACCAGTTGTAACCCTGAAGAGGACTGGAGTAGTACAGAAAAGCCTCTCTGTGCACACCCCAAACCAGGGAACCTAATGGGGCCATGGGCACTGACTTTGAAGGTCCACAGTCCCAGGGAGTGGAGCAAAATGAGACAACCCCCCCCCACCTCTTCCCTAAACACTGAGAGAGAGAACAGTCCAGAGAGGAAAGGATCAGAAGAAGCAGCTCAAAGAAAACAACAAGAGAGCCACAAGACAAGTGATGCAAAAGAGTAAGAGAGAATGAAAAATATGTCCCATGTATGTATACAAATATGAGAAGTACAGAGAACAAACAGGATGAGTACAGGGAACTTTACAGCCCATGAAACTATAATCTAACTGGTGTCACAGAGACCTGGTGGGATATCTCAAGAAGAGTGTTTGCTCCTCAAGGGAGCGATCCTCAATGCACAAGCTAAGTCTATTCCACCTCGGAGGAAAGGCAGCAAGAGGGCACAGCAGCCCCCCTGGCTCTCCAGGGACCTAGCAGACCTCCTAAGG
>NW_017729022.1:28569193-28582912 GCF_001723915.1 Gavialis gangeticus | reverse complement strand
TGAACACCTTCAAGAGCAAATTGGATGCTTATCTTGCTGTGATCCTATGACCCCAGCTGACTTCCTGCCCTTTGGGCAGGGGTCTGGACTCGATCTTCCAAGGTCCCTTCCAGCCCTAATGTCTATGAAATCTATGAAATCTCTTATAACTACAGCATCAACACTGAGGGCTACACTTTGTTTCAGAAGGACAGGGTTGGGAGAAAAGACAATGATATTGCCATGTATATTACAACTACAAATGCTGCTTCTCTGGTTCAGGAGGAAGAAGGTAGCAGATCAGAATGTATATGATAAAAAATAAAAAGTGACAGATATGGTGACTATACAATGGTGGTGATTTATTATGGGCCATCAAGTCAGGAAGAAGCAACGGGGAAAGCACTCTTCAAAAAGGTGACAAAATTATCCCAAAATTATGAGATGGTACTGATAGGAGACTTTAATTTTCCATATATCTGCTGGAAGAATGATAAAGCCAAGTATAAATTGATGAGCAAGCTCCTAACTTGTGTGGAGGACAACTTTCTCTTCAAGAAATTTGAGAATACAACTAGGGCAGTGTTCTCCAATCTTTTTATGGTGAAGATCACTTTTTGTAAGTAAAGGTCACCCCAGGATCTACTGCCCTCTCTCACTCTGGACGAGCTGTCTGGGCTCTGACCCCACTCACCCAGCCCGGCCCAGGTGGCGAGGGCATAGCTCAGCCCAGGCACATGGGTCCTGCCGCTCCCAACTGTGTAGCCTCTGATAGACTGAGATCGATTGTCAGAGGCTCCATTGATTGACCAGTCGATCAAGAATGACTGGTTGGTGACCAGTGAACTAGGGGATCATCTGTCCTGGATCTTATACTAAACAACAGGGAAGAACTGGTTTAGGATGTGAAGGTGATGGGAAATTTGGAAGGAAGTGATCATGATAGGACAGAATTTATGATCCTGAGATTGGGAAAACATGAGGTCAGCCGAACTAAGACACTGGATTTGAAAAAAGCAGATTTCAATTGACTTAAGGACATAAATGGCAATGTTGCATGGGATAAGAGACTGGAGGAAAAGGGAGCCTAGCAGGGCTAGAAGCTGGGCAGGATGGAAGCACAAGGAGCTTCTAGGATGCCTCAAATGAAAAAGGAAAGCAATACAGGCAGTGGAAAGATGGTCATGTCACCAAGGAAGCATACCAGGAAACAACAAGAACTTGCAGGCACAAAATAAGGAAGGCAAAAGTAAAAAAAGAAATGAACTTTACCCGACAAGGCAAGTCAAGGACAACAAAAATATGTTGGCCAGAAAAGAAAAAGCAAGGAAGCTGTTGGTTCACCAAAAAACTTTTAATAGGACAAACTCTTAACAGAAAATGCAAAAGCAGCAGATCTGGTCAACAATGACTTCGCCTCAGTGTTCATAAAAATTAGGCTGCAACGAGACATCTCAAAAGCATTATTCTGGTAAGGAAGGGGATAAGGTGAGGGATGACATAACAAAAGAAACTATCAGAGAGCTTTTGATGGGTCTGGACAAATTCAAGTCAGTAGCCCCTGATGAACTTCATACCAGGTCCTGAAGGAACAGACAGAGGAGATCTCTGAGCCTTTGGCAATAATATTTATAGTCATGGGAGATGGGCAAGGTACCAGAGGACTGGAAAAGGGCCTAGTCCCCCTCTTTAAAAAAAGGGTAAAAGAAGAAACTTGGAAACTACAGACTAGTTAGTCTCACCTTGATACCTGGGAAATTACAGGAGCATATCATAAAGGAAGTCCATTTGCAAGTATCTGGAGAAGGAAAGCCTGATCACAAGCAGACAGCATAGATTTACTATGAACAAATCATGCCCAGCAAACAAGATTGCCAACCCAAGAATTTTTTTTACTGATAATCTGCAAACTTTTTACTGACAACCAAACATTTTAATGACATATATTTTTACTGATATATTTTTGTGTTATGTAAATATAACTCTTTTGCTCTTCTGCTAGGTCTCTGTTAGAAGGCTTTGCTTCAAATTTAAGGAGTTTAACAGCAACCTTGTTAAAAATAATATTTAAACAGTTGAGGTTTTTTTTAAGTTTGGTTGTCAGTAAAAAGTTTGCAGTAAAAAAAATTATTTTGGGTTGACAATCCTGACTGACTGAAGCAATGATCTTATACCATGCTGCCCCCTCCCCCCTTCCCTGGGGTCCCCTACTCACCCCCACACCCTGGTGCCCCCAACCACACCCTGTACCATACTGCCCTAGTCCACCAACCTACATCCTACCCTTAACCCATCCAGGCCCACTCCCCCAGTCTTGGCACAGATCCCCAAAAAGGCAACATGTGCCCTAACGGTACTATAGGCAGCTGACAGGATTCAACAGCGGCAGCAGCACATGGCCAAGGAGCAAGACAGTCTATAAAGGCCTGATAAGATCTTCCTGCAGAGTTCTGTGCTTCAACTTGGACACCAGGTGGCACTACTATGCTCTGTCTGTGCTTCAACACTGTATCTAGCTTCTTTCCTACCACACAGCTTCAGTCAGCATTGACTGCTTAGACTTTTTACTGACCCTCCATAAACTTATGGACAGTTGGCAACCCTACAAAAAACTTGATCTCCTCCTTCAACAGGATAACTAGTTGGATGGATGAAGGGAATGCTGCTGGAGAAATGAGGGACAGATGAAACTACCATAAGGTAGTATAGTGAGACAGCTGGCTCAATAACCACAAGCAAAGGGTAATTATAAATGGATGCATGTCACAACGGCAGCAGGTTTTGAGTGGAGTCCTACAGGGGTCTGTCCTGCCCCAGTGCTGTTCAATGTGTTTACTAATGATTTGGATGCTTGCAAAGAGAGTGTCTTGAACAAATTTGCAGACAACATTAAACTGGGAAGGATTGTTAACACATTGTGGGACAAAAGTACAATTCAGAAGGATCCTGACAGATTAGAAAATTGGGCTGGAGCCAACAGGATAAAGTTCAGTGCTGACAAATGGTAGGTGCTACACCTCAGAAAAAATAAGCAAAAATACAAATACAAGATGTGTGAAATCTGGCTGGATGGCAGCTCTATGGAAAAATATCTTTGGAGTCCTGGTGGATAACAAATTTAATATGAGTCTGCAGTGTGATGCAGCTACAGATTTCACAGACATTAGGGCTGGAAGGGACCTCGGAAGATCATAGAGTCCAGCCCCCCTGCCCCAGGGGTAGGAAGTCAGGTGGGGTCACAGGATCCCAGCAAGATAAACATCCAATTTTTTCTTGAAGGCTTTCAGAGTAGGTGCTTGAACCACCTCCGATGGCAGGCTATTCCAGACCTTGGGGGCTTGGACAGTAAAGAAATTCTTTCTTATGTCCAGCCTGAAATGGTCTTGCCAGAGTTTATAACCGTTTGACCTTGTCATCCCTTGTGGGGGGCTCTGGTGAATAATTGTTCCCCCAGATCCTGGTGAACACCCTGATAAACTTATAGGTGGCCATCAGATTGCCGCTGAGCCTATGTTTTTCCAGACTGAAGAGAAGGCGTTCAGCTACACAAAAGACAAATGCGGTTTTATGTTGCATCAATAGAGGAATTAGGTGCCAAGGCATGGCAGGTAATAGTGCCTCCACTTGGAATTGGTTAGGCTTCCACTTAGAGTACTGCATATAGTTTGGGGCTCCACATTTAAAAAAAAAAAAGACATGAAAAACCTAGAGAGGGTCCATAGGCAGTCAATCAAAATAATAAAGAGATTAAAAAGCAAGCCCTGTGCAGAGAGGTTGAAGGACATGTTCAGGTATGTGAAAAAGCCATTGAAGAGGGGACATGGTGGCAGTCTTCAAATACTGAAGGACTGCCATTAGAAGGAAAACACCTTTTCTCTTTAACATAACACCCTAATCTGCTACAGGTAAAGCAGGAGGGCTGTAGAGGCCAATCTCCTGCTGCTGCAAAGGTTTTTAAAAATATGCTTGAGAGGTCCAGGGATGAGGGCCACTCCCTGTGCTACATCTTTGGCAATCCCTTGCAGTCGAGGATGATTGTCTTCCATGATTGTCCTATCTGCAGGTCCAAATATGGCTGACCTCAAATTGACAGACTGTTGCAACCCTGTGCTACAGAGATAGGCAAAACCTCTCATGGACTGCGCCAATCTGATCATGGGGGAAAATTCCTTCCTGACCCCAAATATGGCAGTTGGTTTAACTGTCAGTGAAGAGGAAGGCCAGTAGGCGCATCAGTAAACCATAGTCAAAATCTTTAGCCTTGGCTGCAGTCAAAACACAAAGCTTATGAGGACGGCTTATAACAAACCCCTGACACACATAGCAGTAGGAAGGGAAAAAAATCCCCTCCCAGTCCCAGGTGGCAACCAGCAAAGCCCAGACGCATGGGAAATACCCATAGCAGAACATAGGCAAGGGAGAGGGGGACAGAAAGGCAGAAAAGGGTAACAACAAAATGAAGGGCTATCAGGACTGGTATATATGCACAGAATAAGAGAGTTAACTTGGATGTAGCTTGGATACAAGAATCAGAATGTGATAGCAGAATTAATACGTGAATAGTATTTTCAGAAAGAAAGTGGTAGAATTATTTAGGACAATGGGTTATGTAGTTAACAAAACTGAAACGCAGTTAACAGAGTTGGGAGGGAGGAGATGAATTAGGTTATAACAGGGGTGCACAATCCCTGGCATGCATGCCAGAGCAAGGCACACAAAGGCATTTTGCTTGGCGCACATGCCTTTGGGGGGGGGGGAGGCTACACTGACACAATAAGGATTGGGCCCCTCGTGGCTCCCCTGCCATCCTCCCCTGCCATGCCAACATCTAACAAGTAGAGGTTGTAGGTGTTTTTGGCACTCTGCCCAAAAACGTTGCCGACCCCTGGTTATAATATGTTTTTGTGTGGAGGCACCACCATAATTTTGCATGTCCCTTGTGGGTTTTATGATGTGCTAGCTGCTAAGATGCCTGAAATAAAGGGGGCCTACATTTTAGGGGCTTATAAAAGAACATGTTTTCTTAGAGGTTGATGCTAAACAGTTCCTTTAATCCACTTCTTGATTTTTTTTTTAATGCATGTGCAGCCTTTTTTCCCCAGGCTCTATGGCACATCAGCTACTGACTATCGATCACTCTAAGGGAGAATTTGGAGTTT
Source organism: Gavialis gangeticus (assembly GCF_001723915.1). Taxonomy (NCBI): domain Eukaryota; kingdom Metazoa; phylum Chordata; order Crocodylia; family Gavialidae; genus Gavialis; species Gavialis gangeticus. The sequence continues at coordinate 28,577,774 of NW_017729022.1, read as the reverse complement.
ACTTCTAAGCTTTAGACACGTTCACTAGGAATGCTACAATGTTCAGGTCACAGGTGTGCATAGTACCTTCCATTTCTGGTTAGGTCATTATCACTTCTACCTAGCATAATCTGTCCAATTCTATGTCTGATTAGCTAGTTTGTGCTGTATACATTTTCTTTCTTTTGCAGAAAGTATTGGATGGCACACCTCTAAGCTTTTTGTAGGATTCTGTGTTTTACACTCAGCCTTGAGGGAGGATAAATTTAAGTGCAAGGGAAAAGTAATTAAAAGTGATGAGGACAAGGAGACTTCATGCTATGAAATGTAGACTCAGTTGTCCTTGACACAGGCAGAACCAAGCAGCAAGTTTTGGTTTTGATTATAGCTTTACTTGCTATTTTAATAAACATGAGCCAGTATTCAAACTTTTAATATCCTGCTGCTTAACTATTTCCAAAAAGCAATCCAGCTTTTTTAAACAGCCCTTGTTTAAAAATTTTAATTTGTTTGGCTCTGTCTTGGCTTAGAGAAGTTGTAGCCTCATGGTAACTCTTTTATAAGTTCATTTCCAGAATCACAAGCAATTGGTTTTTTCAACTAAGTGTTTCCGCATGTGCCAAAAGTGTCAGGGCTGACAGCTTTCCTGAACTGTTTTATCTGGTTCCCACAGTAAGTATCAGAGACAAACACAGGAATGTGTCTAGTGCTGACTATGCCCATCAAAGATACAATGATACTTACAGCTCTTCCAGGAAGCGGAGATTGTGCAGGGGGTTTGAGGGCAGCTTAGAGATGTTGTTCATACTGAGATCACTGTAGGGGAAAACAGACAGAGCCTTAATATGGCATGCCACAACTGTGGTATCCAGCTGTTCATTCCACACATTTTTAAGTACTATGTTAACAAAAATTAGTTCCTCTGCCAGGACTGATGAATCATTATCTAGTTAGTATTATAAACATTTTCTTTCTTAATAAAACAGCTTTATCAAAGCAAAATACAAGCTGTAACATACACACTTTCCAAAGATTCTGGAATGTTTTCTCATGCTCTGTAAATCAGCTGGCAAGCTAGAAAGTCCTGCAATCCTTTTAGTCTACATAATTTTAATAAACCACTATAACACATTAAAATTATTTAGTAATAAAAGAAAATTACTATTATTTGTTGCTTTAGAATTGTGGCATATTATTGGGTTGATAAAGCAGACAAACCAAAGTGTCAAGAAGTAAGAGCTCTACATTTTACTTTTCATATAGATATGGAAAATATTGCTTTGGCTGCATAATCTGATGTATAGAGCTACTGATTTTTTCCTAAATTACTTTAGGTACTTTGTAAAAACAAATAAAAGAAAATTTATTTCTGATTCAAAGAAATAAAATTTTAAAAATAACAGTGCCTTCTTTTTAACTTGCTTGGTTTTGCAGGTTCTCAAATTGCATTAAAGAAGTGAAATGAACCATAAAACAAGGGTGTAATGTGATCCTGCCATGTAGCACACTTCCTGGTGGGATTCCACAGTAGTTCCTGGCACAGGAAACCACTAGCCATCTAAGCTCTGGTCGGAACTCAATCAATTTCTGTTTTAGGCTAAGTTCCATCTAATTGGTTTTTAACTTTTAAAAATATTTTTTTTCACAGTCTTTCCTATGCTTCTGTAGAATCATTATCAATTTCACCCAGTATAAGACTAAGAGCAATTCAATTTGCATAATAAAATACTGTACATAATATATGATGTATGAAACTACATCAGAAAAGTGTTAACAATGTTCTTAAAATCAAGAATATTTTTTACCTATATATTAAATATAAATGTTTTGTTACCTATTAAAAGTACCGTTTTTAAGTCATTTAATGCTTGGATACTGGATGGTATTCAATGACTGATTTTGTTTCTAGTTGATGAAATATTCTAAGTAAATTATCTGAATTTATTGATGTTGGTAAAATTTCTATTAATCACACTATTTATTTCATATCAGAGAATAAAAGTTTTCAGGTCTCTCTATTTATGTATGTTTGAATCATTACTTTATTGAGATATAAGAACTGCAAAATACAGCTAAATCAGGATACTGAAGTGAAAGGAAAAAGTATTATTTCACAACAGTTTTTAAACGACTAATAGAATTACTTTTTTACATTCATTTTGGAATCAACGTTATTAATCATAAAACTGTGTAGTGATAACATTTGCTGTCTTACTGTGAGATCAACGCATCAAATATATTGCCACTTTATGATTATCCTTTCGTTTTTGCTAAAGGAATATATGTATTCATATATCATTATTTATTTGGACAGAAGGAAATCCCATCTTTTAAATAAATAACATCTTAGTAAACAGTGGGTGCATTTACACATGTGATTAATGCTCACAAATAAAGTCCAGAACAATATGCTCTGGAGTTTTTTGCTCCTGGGTGCACCATTTAAATGTGCACTCAGGAGCAAAAAACTCCAGAGCTCTGCACTGAAGCACCCTGTGCTACAGCCAGCCCAGGCAGTGTCTACACATGTGCCGCTGTGCATGAAACCCCCCCCTCTGCAGCAGGGTAGTACTTGCCAAGTACTGTAGTATTTACAAGTACAACCCTGCTGCAAAGTTTATTAGTTTTGTGCGCCCTAATAGTGGTGCACATGTAGATGCCGAGACATGTACTGTACAGTTAATACGTTTACAGCACAGATGACTAATCATGTAGACACACCCAGTGAGATACAATATGGTATGTAAAGCAAAATCAGTTTGATCTGCATTTTCTAAATGTATCTCAATGGGGTTTTGTAAATGAATATACTTTTCCAGTTTTTAAATTAAAAAAAAAATCAAATTGTGCCACCTGAAAATAGAAGGCTTTAATCCTCAAATTGCCACATGTATGGGTGCACCACATAAACAGCATTTCTCTGTCCTCTGACCAAGCTAAACCAACTCTGAACTTATCCCCTCTTCTGTTAATGCTTTCTGTTATAGTAGGAGTAATCTGTACAGGAGAGAGAGACAGTATATGATGTATAACTGAGGATCTCACCTCACCAAATACCTGTGGTGTGCCAGTAACACCTGTCATCCAAAGCCTCCTAATGAGCCTTTCTGCAAAAGCTTGGAATACAAGGATAAGAACAGGCAGCTTTTAATCCTTGCTTTTGCTGTGCACTGTGGCCATGCACTAGTATACTACAACTGCATGAGCAATGCTGGAAGTGGTTGTTGCCCTGAGAACCCAGCTGCCCTATTATGTTTCCACGTGCTAGTTGCTTAATGCATACAAAATTCTAAACATGTCTTTAAAAAACGAGTTAAACATACAGAATGTATTATCTTATATATGTACATTTTTTACAGCATCAAACAAAACAGGAAGATATCTGTCTGTTTAAGCCCGCAAAATTAACTCCCCCCAAATAAGTTAAAAATTTAAAGAGCAGAAATGAACACCACATACACACATGAAATATTAGAAATGGAATGAGGTTTACCCATATGAAATGCGAGGTCATGCACTTAGGGACCAATAACAAGGATTTTGGTTATAAGAAAAGGGGCATAGTGAGGAGACAGCTGAGCAAAAGGGGGAGCTAGTGCATTGGCTGCTCCTAATGTGACCATGAGCTGCCAATGTGATGCCACTGTGGAAAAACTGCCAATGATCCTAAGGTGCATTAGATGGGACACACGCAGTAGAGCCAAGGAACTACTAGCAGTATTGTAAGATACCATGTGCCATTCTGGGATTGCCAATGATCCAAAAAATATTAACTTAAGCAGGTTCCAAAAAGGGACATTAAAGCTGTAAAGGGAACAGAAATCTTATTATGAAAGATTAAAAGTGTTTGGCTTGTTTTGCTTACTGAAACAGAGATTGAGAAGATGTATGGCCATCCTTTGCAAGCATGTTCATGGAGTGAATATTAGAAAAGAAAAAGAGCTTTTTAAGCTGAACATTGAAACAACAGTGGTAGAAGAACAAATGGCTACAAACTGGCTACAAAAAAATTAGATTTGGAAATGATCCAATTCCAATTTAGGCTGGAAGTTACAAGTTTCCAGCTGTCAGATGAGTTAAGTTTTGGAATGGTCCTTCAAGCAAAGTGAAGGTGGCAAAGAAACTGAAACACTTTAAGACTGAATTAGATAAGTTTATAGTTATTAGTGGGAGAAAGATGGAAATTTTTACCCCTTATGATTTCTCTTGGCTTCAGGGGGCCCAGAAAGAATGTTTTCTCTGAAGCATTGTGACACCGGCCACAGCTAAGGCTTATTCTACTGCTTAGTCATATTGAGCACCTTTACATGGGACATTTGCTACATAGAAGACCAACAAACTGCATGGTAAATGTCCCTATGTCTACATGTGTGCCCAGGGTTCAAATTAGACTTCAATTCTTGGGGGGCAGGGGTGGTGGGGGGGGGTCTGCAAAAAATTGGCTGGGTCAGGGCTGTGTGCATGGGTCTCAGCCAGTACCTCAGGGCTAGGGCCAATGGCGGTGGCAGCTGCAAGGAGCCACCACCACCGCCACCTAGGCTGCTTAGAAAGGCACGGGGCAGGCCGGGGGCTGTGCACAGTGGCACATGGGCTCCGGGCTGTTGCAGGGGGGAGAAGGGGTGCTGAACAGCCCATGTGTTGGGGGGGGGAGCTCTCATCTCTTATGGGGGGCTAAGGCCCCCAAGCTCCTCCATAATTTGAACTGTGTGTGCGCCCCTATTAGGGTGCACAAAATGAATAGACCCCACAGCAGAATAGCCTTGTAAAATAAGAGTACTATACTGCTATGAAGTTTTCCATGCACAGTAGTGCACATGTAGACGCTGCCATGCCTGGCTGAGGCACCCTTGTGCCCCACCCCAGCCAGCTACTCAGCAGCATGTGGAGCCAGGAAGAGCAGCCCTGGGCATGAGGGTGCTTCAGCACAGGGGCTGGCCCCGCGTTAAAGCACCGTTGTGCCTCAGCCAGCCCTCTGCTGCAAATGCAGCCCCATTGGAGCAGCTCTGGGCAAGTTGCTTAGGTGGGGCTCCACATATTTTTGTGGGGTGGGAGGCTGGGGCATAAGGGGGATTCAGTGTGGGGGCTGCCTGCCAGCTAGCCCCACACTGAAGCACCCTCATGCTTCAGCCAGCCTCTCTGCAGCCTGTGGAGCTAGGGGGAGCAGTGGCCAGCTGGCAGGCTGACCCCCTGGTTCCTCTGTCAGCCTAGGCTGGTCCAGCTGGGTTCCATGTGCTGCTCATGAAAAACCTCTGGAGCAATAAGCTCTGGAGTTTATTTATGCATGTTAAATTACATATGTAGACGCACCCACTAACTTCCAAATCTGGCTTCAGGAAGGATTTTTTTTCTGTAGGTCAGATTGGCGTGAACTGTGTGGGTTTTGGTCTTCTTATGTAGCTTGGGACACAGTTCTAGGATTCTCTGAGCATATATTAACCAGCTACCTGCTTCTCATTTTAGTGGTATGGCTTTGCAATGCCCTCACTTCTCCTGTTTTTACCAACAGAATGTTATAGGGTGTTCTTGTTGTTTCAGGGATTGTGCCCTGTAGTTGTATGTGAATATTAAAGCAGTGATTTGGGGGATTCCTTAGTGTAACTATGACCTGCAAATGCAGGAGAGTGTACTAGGCCAAGATCCTTCTATTCTTAGGTTCCTATATTCTTATATGTCTAATAAAATGGCCAGTTTTTCAATTTACTGAGGCCTGATGCACATGCATGAGGGCCTATATTGGTATATGTGGCTGCTTGTTCTGAAGGAGGCACAGAATCCAGGATAAAGAGCATATCTGTCAGTTTAGACAAGCAGCCAATACAGCAGCCAACAGCTACTTTGTAGACTGGATCTACACACCACTTGCACTGAAAACAGTACTAAGGAGTGCCTAGGATTGGCCTTATACCCCAACTAGCTAAATTCTATTTTCAGAAGATGTATTTACCAACTTTTCTGTTTCCCTGCTTTATACTAGCCTGTCAGAACCAGTGTAGTACTTGGCTCTTGCTAGAAAAGAGGAGGGAATGGAGGATGTGTTATAAGTAATTTCAGTGTAATAATAAATAAGAGCTTCACATAAGAATAACAATACCAATTCTTATAACAATAAGAACTTTACAATAAAGAGCTTCATATAAACAATAAAGAACTTCAGATGATTTCAATAGAACTGATTTTATACTAGTTTTGGTTCCAGTCCTCAAACTACCATTTTATGCACATGTTCGCACTAAAAATTAAAATAACTAAGCCCCAGGCTTTTCTTTTCAAACCTGATATACATTTACATGCTACAATGATAAATATGTAAAAACTATAGTTAAACATGTAATTATTAAAACCCTGAAATCTTTTAAACATATTTTTATAACAAGCAAACATATTGCCATGCACTTCCATTAAAACTTAGGTGCAAATCCAACTGACTTTAATGAGAGTTTGCCATGAGACTGAATTCCAAAGGCAATATAGAATGATGTGAATAACACAACATCAGATGTAAACATTATAAAATTTAATACACTACTAATTTAGTAAAATTTAATACACTACTAATTTAGGCTCCAGTATTGTATATTGCCCCAGAGGTTGTTTCAGACAGACAGACAAAAATCACCTGCTCTCCAGTAAAAATTCTAAAACCTGGTCTCCAAGAGTTGGCCGGCAGTAGTGACTTGTCAGGGAACAAAACTTTTATCTTTGAAGCAGATGCAAAAAATTACTTGAATTATTGTAGCAGGTGGCACTATTGCATCTGCAAAAATCTCTATATTTGGTCCAGTGGCCCACCATCCTGGGCTTCTGACCAGTAATTTATAGTAGAGGGAGAAGAATTTCACATTTGAGAAAAGTGGAGAATATTGTTGTGGTGGGTTGTTTTAAAAAAATAATAAATATTTCAAATGACATCTCACTCACACATGCACACACTTTTTCACAGTAACCAGCACTTCAAGTGAGTTCAAGAAACCTGCAAATGTTACAAGAACACACATGATCCAGATGCACAGAATAAAATAAGATTTTTTTGATATCAGATTTCCCGATGTTCTTCTTTTGCAGGCATAATCAAAAATCTCCAATTACCTACCTGAAAGCATGTAGTATACCATAAACTCCCCAAATCCACCAAACCAAGTTAAGTGAACTAGTTTTTAACATCTACTTGAGCAGTCTAGTTTGCTGCTTTTAAACATGATGGAACTATTCTAGCAATTTAATATTAGATAAAAATAATTTTGCAACTTATAAATTTATCCTAAAAATATTGCTTATATTGTTAATTTCTATTGTTAGTTATGTCTTATCTGGGTCTCTATTCGCCTAAGACATATGAATGATTATTTTTATTACGGTCTTTGAAAGTTAAATCTGTTTTAGGTTGTAACACTAACAATAACAGTCTGAATGAAAATACTCAGTTTTCATTAGCTAGGAACAGCTACCTAACTAAGAACATTTGCCTAGGCCATTCTCTATTGAATATGACAGTCTTATGTTTGAAGACAGGTTAGTAGTTATATTCCCAAGATATTTACACTTGTGAAAGAAGAGTACTGGTTTTACAATCTACTCGCTTAATCTTAGCCAAAAACCTAAGACCACAATGGACTAGTTATTCTAATCAAAATCTGCTATTTCTCAAATGCAAATTCTTTACCAAAGATATAAAAATTTACTGCTGTCCAAAGTTAAGTTTGCCAATACTAAAGTAATACTTCTTATGACTTAATTTCCATACAGTCAGTTTCATCATCAGATCTCCAAATATTCTAAATCACAAAGTAAGTATAAGTATCACCATTTCCCTGAAAAAAGACTGGAAGAGACTTGGTTAAGATCATTCAGCAGGATAGCCATAGAATACAAGTCTTCTGAAGCCCTTTCCAGTGCCTTATTCATAGATCACATTGCGTCCCTATTATATTATTCTCAAGACCCTTTAGGATACAGTTTCCATAAAGGATAGGTAATTTGGCAATAGTTTCACAGAACGCCTACATAAAGCTACAGAATCATATATTTCATTGTAATGGGCTCTTTCAGAATGCATATGCAAATAAGCAATGTTACTGTATTAGTAGGTACATAAGTACGTACCCTTCCAGAAGTACAGAGACAAGCATGGTTGTATAAATAATCACTGTAGGGACTTCCTGACAATAAAATTATAGTATTTATTCACACAATTGACTTCCAACTGCATCTATAATTCTTCTGGGAAGTTCACAAAAAACAATGATTAAGATGTTTTTCTGCAAGGACTCACATTTCGAGAACTGAATCTTGTACGTGGAAATATCTATAATTTAGTAGTTTTGCAGGAAGAAAGATTTGAGAGAGATACAATGCATAATATGCATAACTCTTCTTAAGAGATGCTTAGAATAACAAACTAGTGTGATGGTTTCACTGGTATATTGATATGTGGCAACTAGATCTGAGCCTACAAGACAAAACACTAAGATACTTCCAAAAAAAATTGGCTATGCTTGCAGTAACCTTTATAATAATAGCAAGACATTGACACATGAGCCCATTATGTAGGCTTATTTAATATCAGCATAAAAGGTGCATAAAAAAATCAAGGAACTTGCTTTCC
>NW_017729022.1:28556342-28569106 GCF_001723915.1 Gavialis gangeticus | reverse complement strand
CCCCCCCCCCCCCCCCCCCCCCCAAAAACCTGCTATTAATTATTTTTAAATATTGTTTCTACAGGATGTTGAACACCTTCCTAATACAATGTCCACTAAAACAAGTAAATAAGTCTCAACTGGCTTAAGGACAAATCTCACAGGTGAGGGATGTTCTCCTCTGTTCCTGGCTAAGCACTGAGTACAAATGAAGCCTCTGGATGAAGAATGTGTTCTCTTTTCCTACTTTGTTCACTCCAGAGGTGTTCAGCAGTTTCACCTGCACAGGCCCAGTCCTATTTCATTCTCCTAAAGTTAGAATACAGTTCCTCAGGTGTAACTGAGGGCAAAATTAGGCCCTTAGTGAAGAAACTGTATTACAGTAATTTAAAATAGCTCCTATTATTCTTACATATTGTGGCATTTCTCTCATAGATGTCAAAGACTGACTTAAATCTGGACTATGGAACATTTGTTAAGCAAATACTACATGCATCATTAATCTTTTCAGGAAACAATTTTGCTATTCAGTTTATCCAAGACTCCAGCAGAGTGAGCAAACTAGAGCAAACAATTAGGGTCAGGAAGAAAGTAAAGATCAAAGATCAGATAAAGCATACTGAGTGCTGAATTAATTTGACAAGTACCTGACATTTTATTTTAGGTGCAAGGATTCTGGGCCTCTGCTTTTCCTAAATACTGACTGAATGATGCTGATTGCTGTAAAGTCATTTCCCTTCAAACCTGGTACAAGCTGTTCACTTGTGGTTGATAATATAAATGACAGTTACCAGGATAAATTACAGAAATCACCCAGACATGTCAATCATTTATTGCATTAAACTAATATTTTATTAGGCTTAAATCAGTATTTTAAACAACAGTAGTAAGAAGAGCTAATTAAATGAGAAAAGAATGAGATTTCCACCCCACCCATTTCTAATGACATTATCCAGTGATAGATTTAAAAAAAAGTATTTCTATAAATTAGGTAGCACAAGGTCTCTACTTTTTTATTCAAATACTTATTGTGATACACACACAGAGTGGCATCTTTACACATGGTATAAAATATCAAGGCTTTTGAAAATTATTTTATTTGCCTTTAGAAAATTCAGATATATCTTGTTTTTGATGAAGGAATGTGGGGTCAAGTGGAGAAAAGTGAGACTCGTGAGTTATAAGGCTAACTAAAAAGTTACTTCCTTCTCAGTTTCACAGTGTTTCAAACTTTTTTGTTTTTGTTACCCATTTGACTCAAACTTTTGCCAAAGCTTTAGGATGAGAAATGTCTTGTGGAAATATCTCAAATATCTTTTCCATTTCAGAATTTGCAAGCCAATTTTCTTCTTACTCCAAGTTTACAACAACTTGACTTTGCTTTTCCTGTATAACAGGAGGAAAGCTGAAACCAATAAGGACAGAATATTGAGCACAAGCACCTTGAGATGTACAGAAGAAAATAAAAGATTTGCCTGGAAGTACCTGAAAAAGACTCAAAACAGAGGGACAGAAGTTTCACAGGGCTTATTTCCTAAGTTGTACATTTGGGGCCCAATTCATTCTGTGTTACTACATAACCCCCAATTATAAACTCTGTGCAGCACAAACATCTTAACTGATCTAGACTAGTATGATCTAGAAGTTCTCCTTAGCATACCAATATAACTGTGATGACTTCACTTGGCTTGTGACAGTATAACTGTAGGTAGAATTTGTTCCACTGTTCTTTAAATCACACCAAAATGTAAGGTCTACACCTTATTTTACATATGTGTATTTGTTTCATTTTGCTATTGCAGCACAATTTGGAAGGATAAAAAGGTAACTAATTTTTATGGCATTCAATAGATGAAAAAAACTCCGAAAAAAATGAAATTATAAGCCTAGAAACTCTGGGTAAAATCCTGATCCTTTTGAATACTATGGCAGTGCTCCATTAAATTTCCTCTAGACTGCATTTCATTACCTACATACATAATTTCAAGTTTTGTATTTCAGAGGTGTTTTCAGATGGATTATGTTTAGCTTTATATATATACTTTTTTCCTTCTCTACAGTTATCCCTTTTTCTTGTATTGGAACTTCATGTTTGATTTTTAGTAACAGCAACTTTCATTATATTTAACATATTTTATTCTGTTCTACGGTTCTCAGAACTTCAGCAAGGGATCTGATGCTTTATATTACATATATTAACTTTATACTCCAATTTATGCAATTGGCAATCTTTGTGGAAAGGCTTTGCTGAAATATATATTATAGGTGCATCAATACATTGGTCCAATATTGGATCGGCACCAATATAAAGAAAATTGTCTATATTGGAAATTGGCCTGATGTGGCCAATAATTTGGTTGATAAATGGCCTGTGCATGCACACAGCCGCAGCACAGCACGTAGGCATTGAGGAGCACAGCTGGAAGCGTGGAGAGCTGTGTGCAGCTGGTAAGTCTGTTGTGGCAGAAGGGAAGGGGCATGGGGGGGCAGATCAAGACCCCCATGGTGAGGAGGGTGTGGGGGTGGGACTGGGGCAGGTGCTGCCCAGCCAGGGCTCGTATAGGGTGCGCAGGTGGTGGCTCCTGCTGCTGCACACAGCTATTCGGCGGCTTGTCTGCTCATCCAGTGGCTCCTGCCATTACTCCCACCACTTGTCTGGGAGGGCACATGGGGGGGGGCATGTGCCCCCAGATCTATGCAGGGCAGGAGGTGGAGGGGGGCTATGGGGTGGCTATGAAAATTTTGGGGGTAGCTGTAGCCCTCATCTATAGCCCCCTCCCAGCACCACCACCACTGGTGCCACTCTGGTGCCAGTCCCGCCCACATCCCATTTAGATCTGAGGCACATGCACTCCCTCCCGCCCCTGCCCTCCTGGGGTACATGCAGCAGTGACAGCCACCTCCCTGCACCCTCTGGATGAGCCGTGGCTCTGTCCCAGGCCCTGCCCTGCCCCAGCTGGGCTGCATCTACCCCAGCCCCACTCCCCCTCTCACCACAGGGGCCTTGATCTGCCTCCCCATGCCCCTTTCCTCCCCACTCCCCATTCCACCATAACAGACTTACCAGCTGCGCACAGCTGTATTGGAAATCGGATCAGTATTGGCTGATATACCTCCTTAAAAATTGGCTATTGGTATTGGCCCCAAAAATCTCTATCAGTGCACCCATAATATATATATATATATATATTTATATTTACACATTCTTCTATTTTGTAGTAACCAAATTGAACATTTTAAACCTATCTTGAAACTTATGGAGCTTCAGTTTTGCCACTTTCCTGCATGCACAGTGTCCACTGATACTAGTGGGAGTCTGTTCTGCTGAAATATGGTAGGCTCTGAGGTCTGCTGGTCTCAGACTGGCCAGTAGCCTTTTTAGCACCTTATATACAGGTCAGAGGAGCTAAAATATCAAAACATTTGGCACAGACTGATTAGGGAAAAGGTCTCTAGTTTTATTTCCTGATATGAACTATTTTAATAAAAATAGATTTATAATCTATTTTAACATTTAGAATAGATAAGAAATCTATCTCTAAGTTCCACGAGCTGCTTATGGCTTGTTCCATTTACACTGGAAAAAAGGAGCACAATATTAAAAATGTTACCCTTCTGAACTATGTGAAGAAGCCTTAAAGTAGGAGTAAATATACTTTTACTTTAAGTCCCCATAATGCTGATGGAATAGTATCAAGTGGTTTTGAAATTCATGAAAATCAGACTCTTTAATTTTACACTGAAAGCATTTCAGCCTGAGCTGTACAGCTTTCGCAACAGGGTAACTCTCTTCTGTTTAACAGCTTGAAGTGCTTTAAAAATTCAGATAAGCATCAATATTCCCAGGGGAAACTGAGGCATTAAAGGAGCAAGTGGTTTATCACTTTTTATGTAGTAGGTCAATGAAAAAGCTAGGAAGGAGAACTCAGGACTGCCTGGTCCACTGAAATTGATGATAAAATACCCATTGACTTCAGTGATGCCAAGATTTCACCCTAGTTCTTTTGACTTTCTGTCCCATGCTCTATCTGCTAGACAAGTGATTCTCAACCAGGGTGTTATACAATATCAGTGCTATTAGGTGTATAAACACCACACATGACTCACAAGATAGATCCAGAGATTTCAAACAGAAATTCAAAGTGTGTGTGTGTGTGTGTGTGTGTGTGTGTGTGTGTGTGTGTGTGTATAAATTAAAAAGTTTCATACTTTCATAGTTGGTAGGGTTGGAAGGGACCTAAGCAGATCATCTAGTCCGAACCCCTGCCATGGGCAGGAAAGAATGTTGGGGTCAAATGACTGCCTAGCCTCCTTTTGAAGACCCCCAGGGTAGGGGTGAGCACCACTTCCCTTGGACGCTGGGTCCAGCTCCTAGCTGCCCTGACAGTGAAGTAGTGCCTCCTGATAGAGTTAGAGTAGTGTAAGAGGGATGTTGTAGCTGTGATGGTCCAGAAGTTATGGGACAGGCACAAATTTCTTAGGGTGATATCTTTTACTGGACCAACTGTAGTTGGGATAAAGTTAGACAAGCCTTCTAAATAAAGCCTTCTTTATCAGGTCTCTGAGATGATAGGAAGCCAGGTACAGCATAGTGAAATACAGCAGGGGGGAGGGACTGAAAAATTTTCAGGGGTAGCAGACGCACAATTTACAGAAGAAAAGAAGCTGATTGCTGGGAAATTAAGGCCAATCAAAAGGGAAGAGTGTCGATTTCACCTTCCTTATGTGGAAAGAATTCAGGAGTTAGATAAATTATAATGTGCCATAAACCTGATATCAGTGTTTGCTGCTGCAGACAGTCCTTAGTTCTTAGTGTCTAGTCAGGTTATGATTTTTTGTTCCAAAGTTTGCCCTCTAAAGGTGTTGAACAGAATTCCCTTAAACATGAGGATAGTGAGGTCAGAGCAGGAGTAGTAGTTAAAGAGAGAATTCAGTTTTGGTTTGGTCACTAGGGGATAAAGATATAATATTTACAGATAATCAAATAACTTCATTATATTTTTTGGAATGTTCTCACTTGGAAAAAGAAAATGTGAATAGATGTTTAATAGCTTCTTCTCCATGTAATGTTAACACTTCTTTTTCTCTCCCTATTCTTTTTCTTTTATTATTTTGGATTAGTCCTCTCTGCCTTTGGTTTCTTGCATTTCCCCCTTATTTGTGTATTTCTCCTTTAATTCCTTACATTTCTTCAGTCTTGCTTGTTTTACTCCTATAGCCCTATCTTTTCCATGGTCTCTCTCTACTTTTTGTTTCAGTTTTGGTCTAGGGTTGGTCAAATAAAGTTTGGCCAACTGACTGATCAAACATCAGTCAAAAATTGTAAAAAAATGCCAATAGGTTCAAATAATACATAGAAAAAGTAAAAATTTCCCATTCAAATATGTCCAAAAACAATAAAAGTTATATTTCTGTCAAGCAAACTACACACAAATGTAGTTTCCCCCCCCCTAAAATTGCTGTAATCATTGACCGGTTAAAAAAATATCCAGTCAATTGACTGGTCAATTGACAGTATTTGATTGGTCAATTGACTGGCTTGCCAACCCTAGTTCGATCAGCTTCCTGATCAGCTCCATCAGGAAAGGAAAATGATTACTCAGCATTACATCAGTATGGTAGAAGCACTTTCCAGATGGAACTGAAATTAACAATTTGAAATGAAAGGCTTAAATTCTGGCATATGCCACTTTGGTGAGCCACCAAAAAACTTGCTCGTAGTGGGGCAGGTGACATGAATGGGTGTCCTATAAGTCCTGACAGAACTGCCTTTTCTATAGTTTACCAGCTCCACTCTGCCCTTAGATGAGTGGTAGGAATGAGAAGATGCCTTTCACACATGGCTGTTAAAATTCTTCATCAAACTGAGGCAAAACTTATTTCAGCTTCAAGCAAAGGGGAAAGAGAGAAATATAGCCAAATCAGCAGTAAGTCACTAGTTGGGAACTTCATCTTATTTTCCACATGCTGTAGAGTCCAACTTTGCCTTCCTTCATATGAGGACTTCAGGGTAGTGAAACTTCATGTCACATGCCTTTAGCACCCATGTATTGGGGACACAAATTCAAAAGGCTGGACTGGTGACATTGTGCAGAGGCTTTCGTAGGTATTAAGTGGTGCAAGGCATACATACTTGTAGGAAAAGGATTCATCCTCTCAGCCTGGGCCATGTGCTGGGGTCATCTTTTGAGTGTTAAACAGGCCACCTCTGCCTTTAGATTGTTTGTACAGATTCCAGTAGACACAGATATACTACTTTTCATACATTTCACGCTGGGAAACCCTGTCATCACCAACAAAGGATAGAAGGACTAGATACTTTTTAAAATTAAAAGCATAAACTCTGCAGATACTGTCTGAATAAGGCTCCGCTATATTCTGTGCCTGTTGATACATTCAGGCCAAAATCCCAGCAGAATTCTCTGTCTAGATTTGTGGGAGAGGTTCTGCCACTTATTGTTTTGTATTAGCTCTAAAGAATTTTCTCCTTGGTGCTTAAATGAGAGAATATTCAGGAAGGCGAAGGAAAAATGAAGGATTGCTGCAATCCTGTGCCCAAGTTAAACAAAATATAAAGGAGTATCTAGGCCAGCGAACCTTTGTCTGACACTTTTTCTAATTTAATCTGATAACATAGCTAGTTTTGAAAGAATGGATGCATTAAGGCATCCATTCAATGAGTCACAAAGAGGGCAAAGAGAAATATTTAAAATTGGCTGAGACAAGAGTTATTTTTAATTAAAAATTGCTTAGGTATGTGACCTGCCACAGGGAATATAGTGGGGTACTTTTTAAGTCAGAGTAAAAGATAAATGCCAGCAGTACAAACAAATGCAGAAAAGGTGGGGAAAATTTCTGGCCATTTTTCAAATTAAAAAAAAAAAATCAAGCTTCTCTTTTGCTATTTCCAGCTCTCATATTAAAAATCTATTAGCAGAAAAGCTATTGATGGGCTGACCAAGAGCAAACAGACTTTTTCTGGAAACAGTTCCATTCAGTTCTCATGGCCAAACAAAAGCAGATTGGCACATTCAGTTATAGACAAATGTCTTTGAAAGGTGCCTTTCCATCCCCTTTTCCATAGCCACGCGTTTCGGGGTCCTGTATGGTGAAGGAAGCCAGTGAAAGATTGAAGGGGGCGGGAGGACCACGGGCTACCACGGAGATCCTTCAAAGTCGTCTTCTTCTATAGTGGAAGGATTTCCCTTTAAATCCTTTTCAATAGCATATTGATGGCTTTGAAAGCGTAAATGGCATTTGTCAACCATCAGTAAATCTTTAAAACTGTTTCTGCAAATAGCCCAACTCTGAGTCTCAGCTTTTCCCATTAATCTGTACGTAAGGCTTTTTCAGAGCCTAGATAATGCCTGGATTAAAAGATCCATTCAGAAGGGAAAGCTTTAGCATTCACCTTGTGTACATAGCCATTTCACCAGTGGTATTCATGGGCTGTTATTTCAACTCTGCATTTGTCTTGCAAACAAGACATTTTGCCACAAAGGCTTGGTAGAGACATTCTTCAGTGAATTACTGAAACCTAGCCCCTCTATTTGTCATGGCTTGTTATTTTTATCAAGTGTAATCAGTTCAAATAGGAACCCTAGATTGACAACTTTACAATTATGTTACTATTTTAAAAGAGAAAGGTATGTTTCTTCTAATTCAACAATGAAGCTGATTAAAGCACAACTTGATTGCTTAATGTAACAAAACACTCTTACATTTCTCCTACTGAGAGGCCTGTAAACTGTTCTGTTAATTTTATTTTAAAATGATTAAAAGAAACTTACAATAATCATCATTTAACTGTATTTTCTCTTGTGACTTCTTTTTAAAGACAAAGACCCTTTTACACATGTACTAGGTTAATTTTTTTCTCATAGTTTTCACAATTATTCAATTTATATATTTAGGGATTTTTTCCGTAATTTAGTTATCCTCAAACCCAGGGGTGGGCAAAATATGGCCCATGGGCTGGATCTGGCCCACTAACTGATTCGATGGACAGGAGGTGGCCCAGTGAAGGATCCAGCCTGCAGGCAGAGAGCGGGTCTGGCAGCCACATGGTGCCAGGCCGCCAGGGCTTCTTCTGGCATGCTGGGTTCTCTCTCTCTCTCTCTCTCTCTCTCTGCACCAGGGTTGTGACCAGCATGGAAGTATGCCCCACCTCTCCCCTGCACCTGGAGCCCCGATCCAGAAGCTGCTGGCTGCATTTGGACAGCTGTGGACATGTCTGGCAGCTGCTGGGTCTGGATTGGGCATGGGGAGGTGGAACAGGGCACACTAAAGCTGCAGTTGGGTGGACTCCAGTTGTGGGGGAGGGAGCAGGGAGGATGAGGGGAGTACTGAAGCTGCAGCTGAGTTCAGGCTTCTGCACAGCCCAGGGAGGGAGAGAGCTGTGTGGCCCTTGACAGGTCACCAAAGCTTATTAAGTGGCCCACCAGCCTAAATAATTGCCCACCTCTGCTCCAAACCAAACGCACACACAAGCACTTCCTGCCACATAGACACAAGTCTGCATTGTTTGGGTCACTCTTACCTGTCTAATATTTATATGCTTTCCCTTCCTACTTTCAGATGTTCAAGCCTGGTTTCTCATTCACTGTATCTGACCACTACCAAAATACTGTCTGGGCATGGTTTAACTCTAAAGACTATTCCATCAGCATATTCTCAAGAACTCCATTCCTCTTCTTCCTTCATGAACCTGCTTTTCTATATAGACAGCATCAGGTACAGCATCTGCCTTTAGCTGCATGGGAAGGTAAACAAGTCCACTCCCTCTCCCCAGGAATTGTGAAGCCAGGGATCTGAGATATCTCACTGGGAACCTAGCATTTTGTCATTGTAGTTTAAATGCTTAATTAGAAATATTTATGCATAGGAGAGAAAAAGAGTAGAGAAAGAGGAAAAGAATGAAATGTGACTCAGAAAACTTTAAATGGCTGCCTGTGGAGATCACTACAAAATGTTTTTTACATAAAGATAAATTGTAACAACCTATCAATTAAAAAAATCTAAATCCAGGTATCTTCAAGCCTATTCACTGAGTCTGCTGTCAGAAGGCTGTTATCTCCATGCTGGTCAGCTCATGGTGATGGACATGAAAATATTCAACCTGGAGGCAGAGTGAGATTCTCTTCCTCTTTTATACTACACAGATCTTATTGGTTCCTATAATATCATGCAAAAAGAGAAATATCTGGTTGTAGATTTATGTTTGCCCTCAGGATAATTTAAATACTACCATACAATCCTTTCCCGTTTTCTACTCTAGTCCAGAATCTTTGGAGGATGACATTCAAGCAATGCATAATTGCATTTGATCTTTTTATCCATCTGATTATGAACATGCATCAAATTTAGTTGCTTCCATTACTGGAGGACTGTTTTACTGCTTTCTAAGGAGAAAATTCCCATGTTTTTGGTAAGCCTAATTATGAAAAAACTCTTTTCATCATTACCTGACTTGACAAATGATCATCATGTCTTCACTGTAGAGCTCCCCTGGATGGCTGCCACCCAGGTGTACCCAGCCCATGTGTAAACAGTCACTGAAAAGCCATACCTGAGATACTGTGTCTTCATTGGTGCTATACTGCCTCCTAGGTGCCCCTAAAACTTCTGGAGGCCCATTCCATGGTTCTTTGTGCTGCAATGACGCCATTCACTGGCTCCTTTTCTAGTGGATTGTAGGAAAACTCATTTTTCCTAAGACCAGGAGAAGAACTGTGGGAAGGCACTGGCAAACAATCAAGCAACACTTGAGAGACTTGCATCCTCACTGCAAAACAAGTTACCTAAGTGAAAGCAGAAGCTAGGCTCTAACTCCCCCAGCCAGATGGGTTGAAAGTATCACTAGACATGGATTAAAGGGGTTTGCATGTGGATGGAAAGAGGGGGCTGGGGGCAATGGAAACCCCTTCAGTTAATACATACTTTGGCTGACTGCAGTGCCAATGGTAGGAGAGAGGAGGTGACATGTCTGCAAGGTAGGGCACTACATACAGCTAGGGGCAGGATGGTTTTGGTGTGGGACACTACAGGAAGAAACTTGCTTCCTTCCTCTCTCTCACCACCCTGGTCTGATGGAACTTGAGTTTGATGATGTTCTGGGGCACATTCTAAGGCCTAGTTATTTACTCAGGCTTTTCCGTGGATGAAGGGAGATATTTTCTTTTATGTGGGAGAGTGAGGAGCTTGCTTTCACATTGTCAAGCTGTCAGTCTACATGATTTGTGATGTGTTCAAGTTTTTCTTTCTTTTTCTTTCCCTTTATGTAAGTCTCCCCAGAAACATAAAATATGTACCAATGGTAATATTTTAAAAGGCTCTTGAAACACCACTGGAAATGAAGAAGACTTAGGTTCCAAAATCACTGAGATCCATCTGAAAATGTTCCCCCTCTGTAAATCAGGAAAACAAAAAATACTTTCCTTGTTGCAAACTATTTTCTTCCATGTAACCTCCATTGACTATGGTTTAATCTCATTTAATTATCAGAGATGTAGGTTAGTGATTAGGGGCCTTTGTACATGCCACAAAATTGGCCTTTAAAGCGGCTTAAATGCCCTTTTGCGCTGCTTTAAAGGCGACTGTTTATACTGTTGGCGGTGTTGGCATTGTAATGTGATTTAATGGTGTGGCTGTTTACACTGTTGGCGGCATATTGCTCATTAAATGACTTGGGATGCAGCAGAATAAAACATGTCCGAGGTGTTTTAGTTGGTACCTTACAACCACGGAGGAATGCACCAAGGCCTGTGCAGCTCAGGGGCTGTGCAGGCAGCCTGTGCAAGAAGACTCCACTGAAGGAAAAAAAAAAAGTGGTGATCCCGTTCTTTTTTTTTCTCCCTGGAACCTGCCTGCCTGCTTGAACTGTGCAGGGGCCCAGTGCTTCTCTCCACAGCTGCGGGTGGCAGGCATGCAGTGCTTCCCTCCACGGCTGTGGTGCCCCCTGGGACAACCCGTGCCAGTTGCCTGTGGGAGGATGCCATCTGGGGGTCTGCTGCTGCTGCAAAGGGAAGCACGTCCCTCCTCCCCCCGCAGCTCAAGGACCGCTCGGACCTCCAGTAACTCCCCCCACCCCCCAATCTACTCCTGCTGCCAGAGAGGCAGGTAAGGATCAGGCTCAACCCTTGTGTACACACATGGGGGTAGTGTCTTTAAAAACCCACTGCTTCAGTTTAGGGAGAATTAAACCAAAGTAAACCTCCATGGTGTGTACAAGCAGCCTAGGGCTCCTAAGCAAAAAGTCCCGATTCTTAGGCCACTACAGTGCTATGAAGAAACATATGAGCTCTTGTACTGAGTATAGCTGAGTGACCCTCAGAAGAGTAATCCCTCAGTAGGAACATCACCTTAAAGTAGCTATACTTAAAGTAGCTATACTTGCTTCCAGTACCCAAGTACCTCATTTATCTTTATGTAACACAGCATATTGTAGACATACCCTTACATTCTTTCCTGGCATTGCCATGGGCTGTAGCATTAAAATTGGCCCTATAATGTTTTCCTGTCACAGTGGGGTTGTGAGACTTAACACTGTAGATTTTTTTGTGGGAAGCTACATGTGGTAGTGGTAGATGAATTAAGTTCAATATGAAACCTTAGAGCTTCTTCATTAAAATTAGGCTCGACTGGAAGGAAGTTAAGACTAAATGGAAACTTTCATTGTTAGGGCTGATGGTTTGTTATTGAGGGAGAGACACAAATCCTTTGAGTTCTTTGTTTCTTTGGAAGAAAATATACAGGTTTGGAAAGCTAATATGAAAGGTATCTTAGTACTTCTCTCAGGTCTGGGGATGCAGGTTCTGGATACCAGCAGGTCTCATCTATTTTTACCCCAAGTCCTCTGGGAATATAGTAAAAAAACAGACTTTGCTCAAAGTTGTGGGATAGAATAGTTGTTTCCTCCATTAAATATTCAATTGATACGACTGAATATATTCTGGCTCAATTTGAGCCACAGTAAAGTAATCCCGACATCACCATCTATACATACATTTAAGCACAGTAATTTACTGCATTGCTGGATACCACTTGTATCTTCTGGGACTATCTGGTAGCACAGTAAATTAATCTACTGAGCCCTAATAGCTGTGCCTGTGTAGATAGTGACACTTTACTGTGCAGCAAATTAGTCTGATGTGCGGTAAAGAATCTCATGTAAACGTACCCAGGAAGTGCTGGGGGGGGAGGGACGGAAGCTTACTCTTCATAATGGAATCCTTTGGAACAAAATTTGAGAGGGGATTTTCTTCCCTTCTCAGAGGCTCAGGAGTGTGCTATCTGGCAGACAGTAATTATGTACTAGTCAAATCTTCTTCTTTGATAATACTTAGCTCTATAGAGTACATTTCTTCCATAGATCTCAAAACACTTTACAAAAGAGATAAGTATTATTATCTTCATTTTAACAGATAGAGACTGAGAAATAGGGAGTGAAGTGATTTGTTGATGGACATGCAACAAAATGAGTGATGAAGGTAGATAAAGAACCCAGATCTCTAGTGCAGTGCTCTATCCAATAGGTCATACTGCCTCTTTCATTTATACAAATGATAAACCCAGGTTTAACACATCTATGGCACCTCAGCAATTAGTTCATTTTTTCCTTACTTTCTTTTCCTTCATTTTTTCCTTCTGCCAACTTTCATTCCCTTTTCCCCCGCATCGGGATCGTGTACCTCTGTGTCCAAAGGATTGCTTCCTTAAGGCACAGCCACCCTTCCTGGGCTCCCATCTCACCAAATCTCTTACCCTGCAGTGCATCATTGACTAAA
>NW_017729022.1:28536268-28551342 GCF_001723915.1 Gavialis gangeticus | reverse complement strand
TACTTTCTTTTCCTTCATTTTTTCCTTCTGCCAAC
This sequence comes from Gavialis gangeticus, assembly GCF_001723915.1. Lineage (NCBI taxonomy): Eukaryota > Metazoa > Chordata > Crocodylia > Gavialidae > Gavialis > Gavialis gangeticus. The sequence goes on along the minus strand of NW_017729022.1, from coordinate 28,551,307 downwards.
TTTCATTCCCTTTGACTTTGCTATCACATACAAACTAATACAAAGAGCTTACTTAATATGGGTGTAAATGTATGTAAAATATGGTGTGTCATAAACCTCAAAACTCTGTATTTTAGGAGAAGGAAAACACAGCTAGAGAAGCTATCTCCTCCTGTTCGATGGTGAAATTGCATTGCAACTAATTCTCTAGTGTAAATGCTATTCAAAATGTCTTGCTAGGTGGAGAAATTAATTTAGCAAATTTTAGCAGTACTTTAAAGATGCTCTTTTTGAATAGGGTATCTATGAGAGAGAATATATGCTCCTTTTCTCTCTACCCATATTATCAAATTATTTTCCCATTTATCTATCATTGCTGGGAAAGCTTCTTTGTGTACAGTCTATTTCTGTGTTTTAATAGTTCCTAGCACAATGGGATCCCAATCCTGATTAGGGCTTTTGGGTTGCAATATAACCACAATACAAATAATGAATACTATCCTTTTTCTTATTTGACTTGGAAATGCAATCTGTTCCTTACAAACCTGTTTTGTTCCTATCTGCTATTTACAACACAAACACAGAAAGCCAGGTCCTATTACACTGTTTAGGAGTATGTACAAGCATTACATTTTGATTGACCTAACCAGGGTTAGATTGATTTAAATGCCCACTTGTGTAAGTGTCCTCAGGGTTTAAGTTGGCTAAAAAATGGTGCACCTCATATAAGTTAATTCACCTCAGGAGACAAACTAACTTAGATTGAGAAAGGGCTAACCTGATCTACAAAGGGGTTAACCTGATCTAGTGAACACCTGCATGCATTCACAGTACAGCACCGAGGCAGAAAAGCCCAGCCACTAGCTCCAGCCCCACAGCTGTGATGTTTCTATTCCCCTGACTCTGACCAGGCTATTCTTAGCCCTCTGATCCCAACTGGGCAATGCCAGGCCCCTCCTGCAGACCTGCCAGTCCTGTCTCTCCCCCAAGACCCACCAAACACCCCCTGGACCCACTACCCCTTGCCTCTGCAAACCTGCCAGCAGCCCCTCACCCTGAATAGCTTATCTTGGGCTGCCTGCACCACTCCCAACAGCGGCGAATGCCTGCACATGCTACTCCTGGTCTAGTCTAGGCAGCTTAGAGTCACTTAAAAGTAGACTGGGTGCAGTGAACATTTGTATGTACTCAAGGTGTCTATGTCTGAACCTATTCCAATGTACTTGAGTCCATGAACAAACATAAATCAGCGGGGTCAGTGACATGGTCCACAGGCCAAAGCCCTATGGTCTGGTCCAGAATGTTGCCCGTGGGTCTCTGATTGGCATGCTGCATGCAGCATGAGCTGGCCTCAGCCCTATGCACTGTATACAGTGCCTGTCTGGCATAGGTTGCACACAGTGTGGGGCCAGGCTGGGCTGGGCTATGTACTTCATGCAACTCATGCTGCACTGGTCCTGAATGCTGGATATGAGGTTGGTCATACTGGGCTCACAGACTGGCCACCCATTCCAGATCCAGGACACAGGGCTGGCTTGGTGTGGGTGCTTCATGAGCCATGTGTCTTGTGCTGAGGCTGGCATGTACTGTGTGCACTGGGCAGGGCCAGTCTGGGGCATGTGCTATATGTGATGCCTGCATCAGACCAGCTCTGCATGATGGATCTGGGGCCCATGGACTGGCCCTGCATGCTAGATCCAGTGTGCAGGACTGGTCAGGCATGAGTGCTACATGCAGCTCACACCCAAGACTAGCCCTGCATGATGTATGTGCTCCAGACTGGCTCATGTGTGCTGGATCTGGCACATAGGCCAGTCTGTGGGCCTGATCCAACCCACAGACCAGCCATGCAGCCTTCATCCAACCCACAAGGCCAGATGAGTTTGACAACCTTTCATTAAATCACCAACTTATGCAATACCCACCATCAACTTAGGCTTAAGACAGTCACAAAAAAACAATGCACAGAAGGAAGAAGCACCCACCTTTTGTATTAACATTTTTCAGGGACATGAGCTGACTGGAATAAGATCAATTAGGTGCCCAAGTCCACTTAGACATCTAATTTTATTAGCCTGAATAGCATTTAGCCTAGAATATCCTCTTATTTTTTAATATTATAAGGGAAAAAAGCAAAAGATCTCTAAGGCTGATTTTTTGTGTAACTAATATAATATTATTCAGGTGTCCTTTCAATATGTGTAGAAGACCCAAGATTTTTGAAAAGTGGCCGGGGTGGAATGTATAGATGATAGGGTAGCAGAAAGTGGCCAGTGTGGGCAAGCAGACCAGGGTTAAGATAACCACCAGGGATTGTCATGGCTACCCTCAGTGCTAGTCCTGTAACAATACAATAAAAAGACTCCCACTTCCAAAAACCTTACAGTCTAAATAGACGAAGAGTAGGAGGTGAAATACAACTGAGGTGAGGGTGGTTTCTAGATCTGTGCTTTGAGATCCTTTCAAGGGTGCCATATAATGTTAGCACTGTTAGGTGTGCAAACATGATTCACAAGCTAAACTCAGAGCTTTCAAACGGGAATTCATAGTGTAAAAAAATATTCTGATCTGTTGTGGTCTGAGTTCTTTCTAACAGAAGAATTGCTCCATTTTTTTTATGGCCTGCTGTGGGGTGTCTTGAGCCTAAAAAGGTTGAGAACCACAGATTTATGGGATTAAAAGCAAGGTCTCCTGGGTTTCAGGCTAGTGCTACAGCTAATTAACTCCAGTGCCTTGCCAACTCTACAGTGATAATGGTAACTTCCTCTGTGGTGCACTAAATATTTTGGGACCTGATTGCTTTGATGATGAGCATATACTAGGTGACAGCTGTGGACAGCTAATGGTCAGCTGTGACTAAACCTCAAAACCAGCAGCAACAAATATCCTTAAAAGGCAAATTGTCAAGCTTCTTAAATTGATTAGGATTGTAGGTATATTATTTCAGACATATTTCTATTTTTAACGAGGAGGTTTAAAAAAAATAGGGGCTTGATCCTGCAACACTGACTTATGTTAGTCTTTATATGGTCCTAGTCAGTAATTGAAATGGGATGATTTATGTGAGATTTATTTGTACAAGAAAGGGTTGCAATATTGTGTCTTAAGTTTATTGCATGTCTACAATTTAATGAATTTATCATGAATTGTTTTTGTGCCTTAGAAGCTCTCAGACAAACCATGTTAGTGAAGTGCAGGGATGGGTGAGACCAAAGTGAAATAATGGTTCCCACCAGGTATACATGAGGCTTCACTTCACAAGATGTTCAAAGTCAGACTCCTGCTCAGTTCATTGTACAGCTATTAAGTTATAGAACCACAAGTTAGTGATCTCTAACAGTGACTGGCTATACCCAGAAGCAGAACTTTATGAAGCGTTGATAGTGGTGGATCCAGACTTCAATAAACAAACTGATTATCCAAAGGAAGCTGTAATGAAAGATGACTTGTTTAATTTCCCTAATGGTAATTCAATGTTTCCATGTCATTTTGGAAGTACTTTTTATGTAAAACAGAACATAATCTAAAAAAAACAGTAACACAGATGACAAATTACTCTTCAGGAACTTTGCCTTAGTTGCAGCGCATTGTAGATCATGCTCTACAGTGGCAGTCCAGCCTATGAAACTACCTTTAGTCAAGGCTCTCTTCTATGTCACCATCCTATTTTCAACTAACAATGCTCTCAGATGAGCCGAAAAGATGTACTGTGCTCCCACCATTACAATTTCTGCTCTCCTTTTCTTTCCCCTTTTCAAAAACTTGAAAGCTTTGGATTGCTAATTACTTTTATCCAGCCTATAGGAAAATTAGTTTATCTTCCTGATCAAAGCAAATTAGGCAGATCATGGCTGATTAGAATGCAACAGTAAAATCTCCATACTTTCTATTCCACCCCCTTTTCTCTCAGAAACAGGGCCTGTGTCAAATATGTAGGTATTTCCCACGGCCAGTCTGGACTCTGTTTCCAACAGGCTCTGGGGCTGGGACAATGGTTCTTACACAGACACTAAAGTTCTTTAGTTCAGTCATTGTGCAAGAAAAGAACTGGTAACCCTTTAGCTAGCATTTGATGAAACATCTAGATTTACATATTTCCTTAATTGCATTTTTTGAATGTGAGTGAGATTTATCTGACTAAAGTTAAATGCCTCCTTTATTCTATAACTCTAAGCAAAATACAACTCCATGCTCTCCATGCAAAATTTTATTTGGTTCTGATCCCAGTAAAAAAATTCTGGGTTTTGGTTTGATCGTCCAGTAAGGAAACCTACACCTTCACCTCTCCTAGCATAAACAGTGCATTCTAAAGAATGACTTGGTTAACTGCTTCCAAGGTATTCTTTTGATTTTTAATATTGAATACTGTTCCTGGTTACATAGTTCTATGAGCAACATTTTCTATCACCACAGCACTTCAAAATTATTTACTTGTGCCTCATAATTCATTTCTTTAATATTTGTGTCCTATGGCTACAAAAGATGAAAGCTAAGCTATACTATCACTTTATTTATAATCAATTACTATAAATTAACAGTAAATCTTACATTTAGCTCCATTTAAGCATCACTATGCAGCTGGCCATTTGAAAATAAAATGGTTGCCTTCTTTCACTTCAGTGGGCACAATACAAAACATCCATTGAGCTTTTCTTTTATTGCAGCTGCCAATGCCCAGCCGACTTTTAACAAACCAACCAAGCGGAATAACAATGCAGCTGCAACATTTTATGGTATTTCTGTTAGTTCTCTTTTGAGACTGAAGGTGTTAATTAGGAATCAAAGAATACAACCCTGCCAGCTTTCTTTCACATGCTATACACTGGCCACTGCAGTTTTCAGAAGAAAAATAAATCTAATAAAGGGACAAAAATGTTGTTTGTCACACCAGTAACGTGTACTTAAGACCCTTTGATCATGAGCTTTTTATGTAGTCTTGTCAGACAGGCTGAAAATATTTTTTCCTCCCTTTTCTCCTTTCTGTGGGCTTTACTGAATACTGATTTTAAGACTGCCTGAAAAGGTGAAAACCCCCTTAAGAAATGGAATGCTTTACAGGTGAAAATTGTCCTTCTTGAACAGCCCAGTTTCTTCCCGACCCTCCTCCCTCAAAAAATCAGTACTTCACAGTGTCCATTAAAGTTTAAATTATCCTGAAATAGTCTGCACCTATCTACATAATCTGTCAAGTATGTGAATAGGCATTTGTAGGCATTTGAGTATAAAATGTTGCTTAAACTACACTTTTGTGGAATCTTAGTTTAAATGAAAGTAAAAATAATCATCTAGAATAATATATTAGTTCACACATTTATAGTTCTGCACATATAGTATATAATGTATTTTTGCTATTTTATGTATATCTAAGTATAATCTTATTAGAGTATCATATATTCAAAGGTAATAGCATGAAGTCATTACCTTTGATCTTCAGTTGAAGTTAAAAGCTAAAAATAAGTTTATGAAGTTAGCACTGTTGGGAATTAGTCAAGCTTGCTAGCTTTCCCAGCAAGAGCTTTTACTGCAAGATGCACAAATCATGCCAAAATCCATTAATCCTGCCAGAGAAAGGCAGAAAGAAGATCTGGTTGTTGATTTAATGTTAATGAACTGAATGGGTTTCTAAGGCTACCTGCAGAGTTTTCTAAACTGTAAAACAAATAGTCATTTAAGTATCACTTAGTACAAAAAGTAAAAACTGTTCACCTTAAAAACTAAATATGGGATATAAAGTTATGAGATACTGGTAAAGACTTATAAAACTACTTATAATTATTAGGATGTATGTATAAAGCATTATATGCTATAAAAACATATTATTAAAATAGGAACTTATACTGTATTTAGGTTTTAAGAGAGGAGTCCTAGTATATTTGCTAGTCAAAAGGATGTTAAAACATTGTTCCCTGTAACAGGCATTCATATCATGCAGACCACCATAGCACAGCACATAAAGAATGGCATCTATAATTGAAATCTATCATTCAGCTAGATTAGATGAGGGAACAACAAAATAGTTCAGGGGTTGTGGTTCTAATAATATAATGTATTTAATCAACATAATTCCTACTCGATGCCTTAAGCTTAGTAGTTAGTATAAATTTTAAAATGGAAGTAAGAATAATGGAAGAATGTTTAAAAATCACACAAAACATTCTATGCAACTTTTTCCTTAGTGAAAGTTTAAGATATTATTGAATCTACTAAAAACATATTTTGGTCAGTTTCAAACATAAATATGTATTTAAGTGCTACAGAAAATCTTAGCTCCAGATTCTGCTTTTCAATGCACTTTTGGTTCCCTTTGACTTTACAGTAAATCAGGTAGGCATGGTGAGTGCCAGAAATAAGCTTCATTAAAACAAAACAACCCAAAACAAACACACAACCAATTTTACTGTGAGGTCTTCTGTATGGACTAGGTCTTTCTGTACATGAAATGAGCTTTAAAGAGTAAATAAGTTTTAAATTGGCTGCTGCACATACTTGCCATAACTTTTATTTCTGTTGTTGCATCATAACAGTATTTTAATGTAAAAAAGAAATGAAAATCTGACACTTAAGATGGCAAGCATACATTACTGTATGAAATACTCATAAAATAGTTAATCTCAGAAAATACTTTGTTCTTGTATTCAGAATTGTATATTCTGACTCACGTTAGCAGTTCCATAATTAGCTATGTGACACTTTCAAATAAAAGCCCATTTGATAACCATGCCTTTTAAAAAATATTCCTGTGTGGTCTGTGGACAATGAATAATTTTGGTGGGAAGCTTGCCATTATATGGACAAAATGTTTTTAACATGTGGTACTATAAGGAGAGAGAACGGTGTTTTTTCAGTTAAAAAAACAATTTAGTTGCAGTTCAAAATGTTTTAGTATATAAACTCCACTTTTTTTGATTCATGAGTACAACAATTTGATTCATTATTATATAATGGGATTACATTTATAGTGCTAGGTAGACAATTTGCATTTATCTGCTAAGAGAATTTGAGCCTTTAAGATGCAAGTCAAGTGCACAGAGTATTTTTTAGTTTAATTCTGTAGGTTTTGCAGAAATTCTAAACTCCACTGGCATTGACTGTGCTCCTGTTGTAAACACGTATGGTGGGATTTTTCTAAAAAATGTTCAGTCTAACTGTATTGCAGTAAAGGCAGTGGGAGTCTTGTCATTGGTTTCAACAGGAGCACAACAGAGACAAAGCGGAGTGGTTTTTGAATATTCCACTCCTACTTTTCAGAGGTATCTGAGGCTTCATAACTTGTGCTCAAAGATGCAAGGTTTGTTAGGCAAATAGCTCAGATCCAGAACTGAGAAGACAATTTGATTAATTTCTGATCAAGCAATTTGGCTACCTGCCCTAGCTCTCTATGAAACTACCACTACCCCATGGTTCTATCCTGACAGTCTGAACCAGCAGATACACTTGAATCAACAGTCTTCAAGTTCAAAAGACATGGTATCTTCTGACTGAGCATTTACAGTGGTGGCACCTATACTCCATTCACAGATTCTAAATCTGGGAACACACGGGTGAAGATGCAGGGCAGGGGTGACAAACTCATCTGGCCCTGCAGCTTGGGTAAGGGGCATGGGGTTAGTCCGTGGGCTGGACTGGACCCACAGGCCAGCCCTGCAGACTGGAGCCAGGATGCAGCACAGCTTCAATGTGAGGAGCTCATGTGGTGTATGCCCCAGAACAGCCCTGCATGCTGCATGCAGTCTGTGCTGGAATTGGTCCAGAGCCGGGGGCAGTGAGTACCACGTGAGGCATGCAGGTTGATCCACGCCTGCTCTAGGGCATTTCTCTGCAGTCATGCTTGAGATCTTGGTCTCTGGGGTGCTTGTGAGTGGGTGCTGGAAATGATACCAAAGCAGCCTAACTAGCATATTTCCAAGACTGGCGTATGTGAGCATGCCTAATTCAGCTGCGTTGGGTTGTCTTGTAGGGGTGTGCAAAGCGGGCCCTATTTGATTCAGCTTTGGCCCAAATCAGGGACAGTAATTTGATTAATTGATTTGGATCAATGTCCCCAATTTGATTCAGCTGAATCCAAGGCTGAAGATTTGATGCTGATTTGGAGAATCAGTGATTTGGACATAAGATACAGCTTTAAATATTTTTTTTCTACATATCTCAAGGTACTAGCATGGCTTGTGAATGCTGCAATGCTGGGGCGTATGGAGTGTCCCATAGAAGCGTGGGGGACTCCCCTGTGCGCTCCCCAGTGGATCTGGAAGTGGACCAGAACTGCTTCTGGTCCACTTCCGGGTCTGCTGCTGAGTGTGCTGGGGAACCTTCCACATTTCTGGGGAACCCCCCCATTCCTTACTTCTAGAATTTTTTTTTCCTTATATTTACCAACTTCTTAGCAATTTCAGAATATTGACCAATATTAAAACTATCATTTGCTTTTGAACCAACAGAGCATGGTCCATCCTATATACTGTGGTTGTTAGATGTTTTAGATTTCAAATCTTACAAGAAATCAAAGTTATATAATTTTGTTGCATCAAGTACAGTCTGAAATGAGACTAACTTACTTTTTAAAATTAAAATTTAAAATAAAATTCCTGATTTTTATCTATGCTGTTGAATTATTTATTCCGATACATTTCTGTTAATCCCAAGTGACTGAGAAAAGTATTTCATGAATGTAGTACCTGTTTTATGTTGATACCTCCATGACCAGTTTAATTTGTCAGAACATTTGCTGATAGATGAATGGCTACGCTATCAAAGTTTGTATGTTTCTAGGCAGGGTTTTTAACTAAGAAAGAAAAACATATATGTAGTGTGTTATACTGATAAAACATTTATTCAATTCATATATATTCAACAGCAAAATAATCATTTGAGCTCTGTGAAATTCAAAGCTGCCTATACACATGCATGGAGGTGGTGATGGGGAGAAGGGAGTTAATTAGAGTGGTTCCCAGGCAGCCAGTCTAATTGAAATGCTGCAGCATCACATGTATTAAGCCCCAATGTGCTTAAAAACGGCCATGGGACACTTTAACTAAACCTCATCAAATGAGGTTTACATAAAGCACCCCACAGCCATTCTTAAATGCACAGGGACTTAATATACATGATGCTGTAGTGGTCTAATTAGAATTGAGTCCGCTCCAATGCATCCTAATTAAAACACCAACGAGCGTGTGCATAGGCTGAGTTGCATGGAAGGGACGAGCAGGTTTGCTCACCACACTGTGCTGCTTCCCTGTCCTGGCATGACAGGGATCAGAGATCTGCGCAGGGGTCTCCTCACCTGCACGGAGGGCAGTGGCTCTCCCCTCCCCCAGATGAGCCACCCACAGCCTAGTCCTGCTCCACACTGGGGCCCTGCAGGCCCTGGCTCCAAGCCCTGCCTGGCTGGGCTTTGAAACAGATTTGGAAGAGATTTGGTGGAAACAGGACAGTGATCCGAAACGCCAAAATGAATCGCTATCCTCCAAAATGGCCAAATCTGAAACTGAATCGAAACACAGCTGTTTTGCACAGCCCTAATGCCTTTCTCCTTCTCTAACTGCTGAAAACTTTCACTGCACATTTCGTCTTCATCAATAAGGGAGTCATGGAACATAAATGAAACTGTCCAGGTATCTTTGTTCTAGTTGTTCTCCACACCTGGTGCTGCCTTGGGTTCTTTCTTTCAGCTCAGCATACATGGTCTTCAGCCATGTATTCCTAGGGTGCATGTAGGACTATTTTTAGTCAGTGCGTGGTATCAATGTGCTTGCTGTAACTGGACAGAAATGGACTGATTCAGTAGTTTGGCTGTCATGCTATCTGAAGATCTTAGTTTGACTAACAGATAAGCAGCTGCATGGAGTTAGATTGTGTGACGGGCTGGCTGGCGGTGACCTGGCCCAGGGGTTTTGAAAGAGCAAAAGATGATTGGAGGACTTGGGATTCCCTTTCCTCACCAAGCAGTCCCCAGAGACTCACCCCCCTCCCCCCGCCCTGTGTCCCGATTGGCCCCTTGGGTCACCTGGAGGGGGATAAAAGGGGCAGTGTGGGCTGACTCAGGAGAAGACCAGCAAGAGACAACTAGGAAGGAGCTTCACAGAGCTGGTGAGAGCTGAGCCAGTTGGGTAGGAGCAGTGCCCTGGAAGAGCCTGAAAAAGCAGGACCTGCAGGCAGCAATGGGACCCTCAGCAGCATGTGGCCGGCAGGAGAGGCTCCCCGCTGGGCTCCAGGATCCCCTATGAGAGGCTGCAGCCAGCAGCAGAGGCTCCCCAGCTCCGGGAAGGATCTGAGCAGCGACCTGAGGGGCTCCCAGCTCGGCTTCCAGCTCCTCCAATCAGAAGCCAGGCAGCTTGATGTGAGGCCGGGGCTCCAGGAAAGTCAAGACCTCTAGCAGACTGAAGTAGTGCTACCACTAGTGGCTGTGTGGCAGTGTTCTTATCTACCACATGGGAGATCTGGGTTCAGGTCCCAGCTGAGGTAACTTGAGCTACCAAGAAGCAAGTCTTCTTGCCGTGGAAAGGGGCCATTGTGTTTTTCTCCCCCCTCCAGGTACCAAGGCCCTATGTTTCCTTGTCATTTTGCATTTTGTGCCCTTTGTGTATTTCACCAACCCATATTGTTTGTTCTGCTGTTTGAGTTTTATATTTTGTTAACCCTGTTTTTGTCAGTGATTGTAAGTGTCTAACCTTTGCTGAACCTGCCCCCTTGGCAGGTTCAAATCATATACCCTCTGATTTATGCCTGATATGTTCCCAGTATCAAAAGGTATATGGTTAAGTCCCCATTGGTGGTCTGGCTCTGCTCTATAGGGGAGGAGAGTCCCTACACCACCCACAGTGCTTGTGCACCTGCTTTGATCCCTTCAATTGGAGAGGGGGTACCTCTTGGAGTACCGCCCGGGTTACAATTGTATACTAGCATGTCAGTTACTTTGTTGGACTGTTCTGTTCTAAGGATCTTATGTTAAAGAGTGTCAGTTCAAGACACATAAACATTTAAAGCCATTATTATCTATTGTGTTGAGCTTCCTAGCATAGAGTAGCATTTAGGCTCAGAAATAAATGTTATTTTGTCAAAAGCTTCTATTGCTTCTGAAATCCTTCAGGATAAAGAGCACCCTGCTACTCTAAAAAGAGAGGTATATGGATTAGCTATATTCCATACATAACTTGATTTCCTCCTGTTATAGCCCAGAGAGATATCCCACGTATTTGTATTGTGAACGGTGATCTTACAGGTTGGAGACAGAGCTACAATGCTTTGGAAAGACTTGTTGTTCCTGAACCCATACTTGTTATTTCTCTCATGGTTTCTATGTCCCCTGTAACGATCACATGGCCATCAATGTAACACTTATTTTTAATGGGTTTAATTTACATTAGGGTTTAATTTACATTAGTGTAACATGTTTTGTCCAAAATGCCAAAGTGCACACGCAATATATGAATGCATGAGCTGTCTATTTTGAGATCATTCAGATTTTTATTGAATATTTAAAATTACTTTTATCATGGATTAGGCAATTATTCATTCACCAAATACAAAAAACAAGTCAGAATGATTTTGAATAAGCAGTGACTAATTTCCCCCATGACAAACAAATGATGTCCCAACTAAAACCTTTGTGATAAAATTACAACACATCAGGAGCTCAATCCTCCCCTCAGTGGAGCAGAGATGCTTTACTCTTCGCATTAACAGGAGATGAACAGACCTATGTTTAGTTTCTACAGTCCCTTATCAGCATATATTTAATTACCTGCATGTTGAGAACAGTTTACTAGCTGCTACCTTGCATACAGAGTTATGACATTGAGCACAGTACCTTCAGTGCATCTGTATATTACAAACACCTTGTATTTATAACAGTACCCTAGAGCCAAGCATGCAAGAAAATAAAAACAGAAAGACTAAGATGTATCTATGATCAACAATAAATGTAGAAAACAGGCCACATCTGGCTTCATGTCTACACAGATTGACTGTAGTTAGACGTGGAAGCAAGACAGCCAAGCCAAGCCGAGCCAAGCCAGTAACATGTGGAGAAATGTGATTTAACGTTGTTTTTTGGCTTGATGTATCCCTCTGTGTAAGATGCTCATTACCATGGCATTTACATGTCATTAAAAAAAATCTACTGCCATTTTCAGTTAGTACCAACAAAAAGTCACTTCAACAAAAACTACCACCTCCTCAGCGGGTGCATCTACACAAAATGTTTACTGTGCAGTTGATTAATTGGCTTTGCAGTAAACATCTGAGCATCTACACATCTGCCCTTATTAGGCTGGAGCAAACTAATTGACTCTGAAGCAGGATAATACTTGTAATGACTTGTATGTACAAGTATTATCCTGCTGCGGAGTAAAAAAAAACTTCTGCAGCAGCACAATGTGGAGACACTGCCCCAGCTGGCTGGGGCACAAGGGTGCTTCAGTATGAAGGCTTGCCTACTGGCTAGCCCAGCAGTGAAGCACCCTCGTTCCTCAGTCAGCCCCTCTGCAGGACATTGAGCCAGGGGGAGCAACTCTGGTCTGGCAGGCCGACCCCCAGAGAGCCCCCTGCCAGCCCAGGCTGCTCTGGCCAGGCTCAACTTGCTGCAATCCCAGGTGTACATGCAGACACGTGCCCAGCAGGAATAAACTCCAGAGCAATAAAGCTCTGGAGTTTATTGTTGTGCATTTATAGGTATGTGTAGAGGAGCCCAGTGATTTGCACAGATGGGCACAAACTTCGTGTGGATCCATCTTAAGGCAGAATCTTACAAGCAGACATAAATGACAGAATACTGATTATTTGGCTGTATGTTTAAGATCTCTTTAAATGAGTGACCTGTGGATTGTCTAGGGCAGTGGTTCTCACTGTTTTTGGACTCAAGGCACTCCTTGAAAAGTGTCAGGTATTAGTTTTCACCTGACACATTTTTCTACTACCGAAAAAAATTGAGCAATTCTTCTGTTGTGAAGAACTCAGAAAGACCACAATGGGTCAGAATGTTCATGACAATATGAATTCCTATTTGGAAGGCCCAGGTTTATTTTTGTGAATCATTTTGTGTAGGTGCTTGCAAACCTAACACTGCTAATATTGCACAGCACCCTGTAGCACCCTTAAAAGAATCCAATGGCAGAGTGGTCTATGGCAAGCAAACAGCAACAACAGATAAGTAACTTAACTCCTTCAAAACTGGTACATTTGGCTCTATGAGAGAGCATGTATTATTAACTAGTTTTTATGCTGTGCTTAGGTATTCTTTCTTTCCTTTAAATATTCCAGGGATGGTTAGGTAAGTGTAACTTTTCCCAGTGGGGCTGCACTGTAGGCAGGAGTGGGGCAGGTGGTGGTGGCCCAGTGGAGAGGGGCGGCCCTGGGAGAGGTAGCTACAGGGGAGCTAAGGCAAATTTTGGCTTGGGGGGCTATATCCCCCCTCACAATCTCCCCCTAGCACTGCCTCTGACTAGGGACCTATAAAATTAACAGTGGAAGTGGGCTGTGCAGTGGCTCCTTTAATCTGGAAGTTTCCCTTGTGCTTCTGAAGGTCCACCACTGATTGGCAGAGGGGCCCTGCTGCTTGCCACTTGCTTCTGATGAGCCAGGAGGCAAAAACTGAAGTTTTAAATATGGCACCATTTTTGTTGCTCCCCGCTGATTGCCCAAGGGGCCCTGGCAGCCCCACTGTGTATTGCTGACCGGCCAGGAGGCAAAGACTGCACCATATTTAAAAACTTGGTTTTTGTCTCTCTGCTGATCAGGAGGGAGCAGCGAGCAGTGGTGGGAGTGCACAGGGAAACCTGCAAAATTGGCATAAGTGGGGTGCACACCAGCTTTGTTGATTTTGCAGGTTCCCCTGGGCACCACCATAGATATTGGGGGCAGGAGAAGCAGGACACAAGGAGTGTCTCTGCATCCGTGCCGTGTTCTCCTGACCCTACCCACAGTGCCTGCCATGGTGCTGGGAGCTGTCGGTGCTCTGGAGAGCCTGGAGCAGCAACTTAAAAAAAAATGTTAAAAAACATTTTCCTTGGCACACCTCCTGGCATGCTGAGGAAAATGTCTCCACGTGCCACTAATTGGCACACATGCCAGAGGTTGCCTATCCCTGAGTTACTGTATTTTTAGCAATGCTAGTTCCATGAAACAAAGTTAGTTCCTTTAGGATAAAAAAAGCCACAAAAAGAACAAAGTCTGTCCTGGCATCTCTCCACTGAATTCCATGGAGTTATACATAGAAATTAATCTGGCTCTAGGTCAGCATTTCTCAACCCATGGGTTGTGACCCAAAAATGGGTGGCAAGAATCTATGAAAGGGTCACAAAAAAACTTTAAAAATGGATTCTTCTTTAAAGGAGAAAAACATGGGAAACCATGGCTTTTTCTTGCAGGCTGTCAGAGTTCCAGCCTACAAAGGGCTGCTTGGGCCTCCCCTGTCCCACACCCCCTCCTACCCCACACACTGGGGGCTAGGGGTCAGAGGGTCAGGAGTGAGGGGCACTGGGTTGTGACTGGCCATCCATGTTTACAAAAAAGGTTGAGAACCACTGTTTCAAGTCTTTCTTACCATTCCTCTAAAGATTTATTTTAAATATTCCACCCAGATAATCTAATAAATATTTCCAGTTATAAGTCTCCAATTTACACAGATTCTTTATCTAGCATTCTCTACCTAAGATGTAAATTTATTTCCTCATCTAAAAATGTTCCCTTGATCTTGCCTACCAAAAATATTTTATGCTTCTTGAAGAAGTTAATCAGTTGTGCTTTATAACCATTTCTGGTCCTGAAATGGATTGGAAGGTACTAGGAGCCTTCCATTCATAGTTTCATAGTTTCTAGGGTTGGAAGGGACCTGAGCAGATCATCTAGTCTGACCCCCTGCCATGGCAGGAAAGAGTACTGGGGTCAAACGACCCCAGCAAGGTGTTCATCTAACCTCCTCTTAAAAACCCCCAGGGTAGGAGCCTGCACCACTTCTCTTGGAAGTTGGTTCCAGACCCTAGCCGGTTGTTAGTTTGGAGTTCGCTTACATAGCGGTAGCATCACTTGTCATCTCCTCCAAGATTGTCCATCATTTTTGGTTAC
>NW_017729022.1:28535134-28535920 GCF_001723915.1 Gavialis gangeticus | reverse complement strand
GGGTGAGAGACAGTGTCAAAAGCCTTCCGAAAGTCCAGGAAGACTATGTCCACTGCTACCCCTGCATCTAATGATCTGGTGATCTGATCGTAAAAGGCCACCAGGTTGGTCTGACAGGACCTGCCACTGATGAACCCGTGTTGGTTGCCCCTAAGCATGCAGTCCCCTGCTGGCCCCTCCTGGATGTGTGCCAGAATAATTTCCTCGAACAGCTTCCTCAAGGTACCAGGTGGCTCATGAACGCTGAGATGGTGGGATGGCTGGAGTGTCCCATGGGTGTGCAGGAGTGGTCCCCAGCATGCTAGGCAGTGGACCAGAAGCACTTCTGGTCCACTTCTAGGTCTGCCGGGGAGTGCATGGGGGCTCTTCCCTGCCCCCTGCTCAGTGACTAGTGCCTTCTGGGTCTAGTGCATACCCAGGGTCCCCCCGTGGCCAATCACCGAGCTGGAGGGGTGGGGGGAACCCCCCACAGGTTCAGCAGTGGACCCGGAAGTGGACCAGAAGTACTTTTGGTCCACTTCTGGGTTCACTGCCGAGCATGTGGGGGGACCCCCCTCTGCTCCTGTAGGACACTCCATCTGCCCCACCATTGCAGCATTCAGGAGCCACGCCTGGTACCTCTAGGTATGTAGAAAAAACATTTAAAGCTGTGTCTATAGCTGAGTCACTGATTCTCCAAACCAGCATCGAATCTTTAGATTTGGCCAAATCAAACTGGGACAGTGATCTGAATCAATGAATTGAATCACTGTCCCCTATTGGGGCTGAATTAGAATCCGAATCAAA
>NW_017729022.1:28518854-28530134 GCF_001723915.1 Gavialis gangeticus | reverse complement strand
TGGGGCTGAATTAGAACCCGAATCAAATACGGCCCATTTTGCACACCCCTATTTACCAGTCATCATAGTAGCTACTAAGTGCAGATCCAGGATGGACCAGGAATCCCTCACCATTTGATTCCTGGTCCATCCAAAGTTTAAAACCAGCTGCCTGGCGGTGGTAGTAGCATTTCTATTCAGGCAGCAGTGAAGGAGTCACCTGACTTTATGGTTCACTATAATCTACCCAATTCTTTCTTAACTCTCCTTTCCACAACAAGTGTTAATGACCCTCTTACTTTTTAAATGGTATTAACATTCCACTAATCAAGCTATTCTTTTTCCTACAATTCTGTGTCTCTTAGTTCCTCCAGGTAATATAGCTTCTATTTCACAGCCCTGCAGACTATTTTTACCCCTAGGTAAGAACTTAAGTGTGGAAACATTAACTCAGGTGTGGAAATAACTTTCACTGAAGTAAGTGCTGGATGCACTGTCAAGATGCTCAAAAGGCTTGATTTTGTTTTATTAATCTGACAGAGATGTATATTTAATTTTAATGACTAAAGAAACATTTTTGCCCAGTTTATTCTGTTTTTCAATAGAAAATATATGATATATTTGTTTTTAGTTTGATCTTAAACTGAAAACTATAGTCTTAGGCCCCTAGTATATTTGTCAAGTCTCTAGTTTCTTTTTACCAGAGAAAAATACATATTGTGTTATATGCAATGGTATATTTTAACACTTGCATCCCCTAATTCAAAATCTTACATCTGCCCACAGAAGCTACACTGAGAGTTTTGGTGTATACTAATATAACTGGTCCCATAAGCCAACCTCTTGTAGACTAAAGGTGTCAATATATACCATGATTAGCATTAGCACGACTTATTCTAAAGGTCAGAATCCAGATGAAGCTACCATGGAACAATCCCAGTTTATTCCAGTTTAGCATGAAGCAGATCAATTCTCAAGTCACATTTTTCTCTTCCCATAATGCACTTTTCTCTCTTCTGTTGAATTGCCCATATGACTTGGGCTTTATGTGGGGTCCGTAAGGGATTGAAATTCACTCTGGAAGCCCCTTGGCAGGTCATAGGGGAATCTACACCCCTCCCTTGGCCCATTCCAAAATTCCCCTTCTGGAAAAACTGTTTCAGTGCCAGTACAGTAAATATCTCTTGGATGTACCAAGAGCATGGAACCCCTCCTATGTTTTCCTCTCAACAGCCCAAAGACTAATTTCAGAGACATATGTGAATTTCTTGTTTCCATGAGAACACAGCACATCAGAAGACAGAATCCTGCCTAATCCTTGCAGGCACCTCATGTTAATATAATGAAAAGTTCTGTACTTTGGAAATGAGAGAAACTCCCTTGGATTCAAGCTTTGTTCCTGTATTATATAATACTACTACCTGCACTTGAACAAATATTTTTGATATTATGACTGCCGTATCTTTATTCACCACACACTTGTGGAACAGAGGCCCATTATAACCTGTTTACAGATACGTGAAGTCAGAACAAAGAATGATTAAGTGACTTTCCCTGTCTATAAAGCCTGTGCTATCGGTTCCAGGACCCAGAGGTCCCAATTCTCGGCTCTGCCCTATAACTACCAGATGACACTCCCTTTTTCTGTCTTTCAAAGACAGAATGTATTGTATTCTGTAGCTTATTTACAAACTTGTGGAGATATGGAACCAAATCCTGACCTGTAGTTTCAACAGGCTTACATTTGTGAGGGAGGGAAATAGGCTTTGGCCTCTTAAGATTATATGAAATGAATTCTGTTTATGCGAACAGGACACATTATTCTGAGCTCAATTTGTACAACCTCACTGAGCCATACTAAGACCTTCAGTAAAAAGGCTGCAGCTCCCATGATAGCATGTCAGCCATATTTATTGATGATGTAAAACTCATCCAGCTAACCAAATGTATATAGGTTCAGAAAAGCTTATTAATGATTAGGCAAGAGAAGACTCTTACCTTACTACTGCTTTTTTCTATGAAGTCTTATTCATTGTATAGAGGCACTTATTCTGCTAGCCCACTGAATGCTAAATCAGTGCAAGTTATGCTTCCTCATGTACAGCCCTTTATGTCTGATGAACTGTTTTTAGATTCACTTATGCCACCACTTAGCCGAGTGTCTCTGTAAGTGCAAGGCTTAGGTGAAGACATGAATAATATTTAAAAAGCAACTGAAGTGACATCAAGAGATAACCTTTTCTCCAGTAAGCAAAGTAGGAGGGGACTCAGTTATTTGGTAAAGAAAACAGTAACCCAATATCATGCCAAAAATGTAAGAATGGTGTCATTTGCCATCTATATTTCACCTTGTACTCCAAAGCAGCCATCATACTTTGAGTTATTTTAAAATAAAGGATAATTATAGTATAATATTTTGTCTTAAGAAATAACAATCTGACATATGTACATTTTTATTTCAGTTATAAACGTTCAGCAGATGCTGTCAAATCCTTTTAAAGCAATTAGTCCACAAAATTGTTGATTTGCATTTTCTATTTTTTTTAAAAGCCTTCAGTTTAAACTAAATACAAATGGTACATCAGATTTCAGTGTATTTTAAAATGTTTTGAAAAGATTTATGACATGTGCAGTATTTCATCAAACTGGGTAATGATACAATGAGTCCAGGATAATTTAAATGAAACCATTCCAGTCACCCAGCTGAGTTCATCATTTAAGTTTTAAAAATAGTACACAACCCTGATCTACAAACACTTGCATATGTGATTTTGATGGAACAACTCCTGATAGTAAATTTAAGTATGTGTATAAATGTTTGCAGTGCTGGGATCAAATTATGCAATCACTTAACAGCCAGAATGGAAAATCAAAAGATACACTATAGAAAAAGCCATTAAAATAATTACCTTATCACATGACAGTACTATGCTTTTATGGGTGACACTGTAAACAGTACATATGTTCTGTTATCTCATTTTTCATACAGACCAATATTCTTGTCTTACTTAAAGAGGGTCTAGTAACTACATTGGTGTATTTAAAATTTTGCAGGCACATACACTCCGCATTGCTTAGTACAGTATATTAAAGGATATGTCTACACTGCTGTAACTGTAGTCACTCCAGCTTGTATAGGCACACCTGAGCTAGATGTACTACAGGTGTATAAACAGCCAGTGGTACATACCAGGTACCATTAGCAGTGTAGCTGTCCAAAAAACTGGGTAAACACTCATATCATTAGCCTGTGTTGAGCTCTGTGCTTTCTATCAGTACCTGATCTAGCTTGGGTGTATCTATGGGAGCTGTAGCCCCTGTAGTGACTGCAGTGTGGACGTACTCCAAGAGCTAAATGTACAAATATTAAAGCAAAAACAGTAAATAAGCATATATTAGCAAGGGTGTAGAACAGCTCAAACTAACTGTAATAAATTGCCTTGCCCAGAAAGATTCTAAAGAGACGGGTCCTTGAGAAAAAAACCATGCCATATTCTGAACCTTCTGGGCCATATTCTGTGCCTGGGGACTGATTTAATTAGCAGCAGCTGGTCATCATCTTCAAGACAGAGTTGAGCAACTCGGAATAGGAATGCAGCACACTGTTCTCTTCCCCCTCTATGCTCCTTCCAACCTCTGATACATTTCCTTTACCAAAACTGCAGACAAGGAGGTACAGGAGGTAACTATACTTATTCTATATCTAGGGATCCTACATAAATCACAGCAAGCCAAAGGGATTTTTGCGGCTCTCTTGTGGCACACAGCTGATTTCATGGTTTTTACATGGCAAACACCCCCCTCTACACCTACCACTGATTGGCAGAGGGGCCAATCACCCATCTTCAGACTGCAGCATTGAATCAGGCTTCTTAGAACAGTGTTTCCTAAACTTTCAAAGCCCAAGGTACACTTACATTAATAAAAATTTTCTCTGGCACACCAGTTAAGGCATTCCCCATCCTCATACCTATTGTAGTTGGTAGCTCATTGCCATGGCAAAATTCTGTAGCACATCTATCCATTTCTGACAGCACACTTTTGTGCCACAGCACACTAGTTGGGAAACACCACTGAAAACCTTTCACTTTCTTTACTGGCATCTTCACTGAGTCTATATCACTAGCTCAGCCCCTTAGTCGCTCTCTCTCGAATCATGTGCTCTATGGCTGCAGGGATTGCCGTTCTTTCTTTGTATTCTAGTAAAATTGTATTTTTTGGGGATGATTTGCACAAAATCATGGAAAACACCTTTTTTTTGCAGTGACTGCAGAAACTACCATTTTTCATGTTTTGTGCAAAAATTGTGAAACTGTGATTTAAGTAGGTCCCTATCTAGATTCACTGGAGGCTAGCGAGTGATTTCAACTCCTTTTGCACTGCCATAATAGCAGATGTAAAGCAAAGACTCCTTGAAAGCTCAGCACTTTCAAATGCATCTAATTTGAGATAGATGTGTGGGTTTCTGGTCAGTGCAATGACATAGGAGCAATCAAAATATTAGGGAAAAATGTTTAAATCCAGATTCCTACATAAAACAGAATCATCAAGAGTTTTATGGCTCCTTTGTTCTCTGCTACCAAAAATCCTGATGAAGAAGGTTTCTTTTTTGTGGTGGTTTTCTAGTGGATATAAATGGAGCTTTCCAGGGCCCTGGAGTGACATCAGGAGATGGCTTTCCCTTACAACCTTCTCCTCCATTTCCCTGTCAATGTGTTTCACTGCCTCTCCAACAGACATCAGTGTTGCACAGGACAAGAAGGGTCTCTTGGTTTTAACACCTCCAAAGCAGAAGTAAGGGTATGCCCACAGAGCAGTTTGCCCTGGATTTTACTAATAGTAAATTTACTTCCCAGGAATGAGCTGACACAATTAGTTCCCCTAAACTAGCTCCTATAGTAGATGCTTTTGTGGACCCAACCACCAGGGACAATCAGTTTTACCTTGAGCAAATAGCTACTAAGGATGAAGCTGATTAGGTGAGTAGATATACAACCCTTTCCAGATAGAAATTTTCCAATGCAGTAAAATTATTACGTGCTTTTCAAGGAGTAACTTTACCCTGAATTTGAATGATTATGTAGTTAGTAGGAGTGGTTGTGTCACATGTCTGCTCTGCTTTTCTAATAAAGTAGTTTTTATTTACTTCATTTTTATTATGTAATTGTCATATTTACTGTTGTTTGCCTGAATGCCAGGAGTTGGCTTCCCACCTAACATGAGATGAAGGTGAGACGGAGGTATTTGGGGGAAGCAACTGAAAAATAGAGAGAGTTATATCCATTCAGGGTGTGGATCTGGGGGTGGCGGGGGGTACACCGTTGTAGGGGTATCCCCCTTTTATTCCTGTTCCATCCAAACTTTAAAACCAACTGTCTGGGAGGAGCAACAACATCTCTATTCAGGCAGATCCAAGAGAGTCAGTTTTCATGGCTCAGGATCATTTCTCAGTTCTTGCTAATCTCTCTCCACTCTACAGGTGTTAATGACCCTCTATCCTTTCTCATGGTCTTAATTTTCCACTGTTCAAACTGACCTTTCTTCTGGAATTTAACTGTCTGTTAGCCATTCCTGATGATGTCTCTTATTTCACAGCCCTGCAGACTGTTTATAGCTCTAGATAAAAACCTAACTCAGGTGTAGTAATTTTAACTTGGATGTAAAAATGACTGACACTGGGCGCATCTACACAAGACACTACTTTGCAATGGTTACTGCGCATTTATTTAGTACGAGTATAATCAAGGGATGGGATGTTGCTAAAGGGAAAAGTGTGGTTATAATTAATTAGTTCCCCAAACTACATGTGGAAGTTGCTGAATATTCTGTCTTTGCTTGCGCATGTATTGGCTTATACAGCTTATACTGTGAAGAGAAACTGGCGGGTGGAAAACAACTTTGTCTGATTGTAAGTATTTTATTAATAATGTTAGTCCCTTTCCAATGAAAAAGTCCTATCTTAATTCTCTTCTAATCCTAAAGGCTCAGAACTCCTTCCACTTGCCCAGGAGAGCTGCTTTGAGTTTAGCCCTGCATTATCTGTAAACAGTATATAAAACTTAATTTAAGGATTTGCCAAGAGAGGTGTTAATTCTCACAGAAGTAAGCATGTTGTGAGGCTGTCATTCTGTTTGAAAGGGCTGTAGTACTTTTTCTATGGCAGAAAATTATTTATTAAATTTTTAACGGTGTAAAAGATATCACACCAAATTCTACTTTGTATTACTTAGATCCAAAGAGCTACTTCTTATTTACAATAATGTTACTGCAAAAATTTGATCTGCTGTATATTTGAATGAAATGCTGCTGGACTGAAAAAACAAAGAAAAGGAAAAAAAACCCCTAAAATTGTATTACCAGCAGTACGTAAATGACCTGTAAAGGATTTAGAAAACAGTGCATGCAAATAAAGAATTATTTGGCCAGCAGATAAAAAAAAGAAAGTATAAATCTTTTGGCTGCAAAATTAGTAGCAGTTTTAAACATTTGAAAGACAAATGACATTGGAGAAAAGACTGCATTAACAAGGGAGCACTTGAGGAAAGTCTAATCTCAGCTGGCATGCTGACTGGAAAGGTCAGCCTAGTGCACGCGTTCTCAGCTGGAGTTGGGCTCCCTCTGCCAGGTCAATTGTCCTCTGCACTTCAGATACCAGACCAAATTGAAGGTGCCTTCACCCTGCCAGCAACTTATATTTTGTCAGCTTAAAGAGTTTCCTTTTTCCTGTCAACCTATGTATCATTTCCACACAGCAAACACTACAAAGAAGTGAGTGCCTTTTTTCTTGAATAGCACAAGGTTCTTTAGAAAGCAGTGTAAAGATTTATTCTTTAGCACTTTGTACTCAATAAGGAAGAGTGACAGTCAGTCACTTAAAACGCAGCAGTAATTTGAATGCTATCAATTTTTGTCCTCATTCCGAACAATGATGAGATCAATTTTGATGTGATAGATATTTTAAAACTAAAGATGTTTTTTAGGGATCCATTATTTGTTCTTTAAAATGCTAATTTAGATGCCCTTTTAGTTTACACTTGTATATCTCAATGTTGTGAGCAAATGTTATGTGAAGGAAAGGAATATGAATCATATTCTTTTCAGAAAAGGTAGTTAGGCTAACCTTGGTTTACTTAATTTAAGTCTAAAATCTGGTCCTCTGTTATAAAGGCCACTGTCACTCAGGAGAGGGTCAACTATTCAATTATAAATTAAATTAAACAGATGCTATGTGATTTAATTTTGAATAATGTGGAGCAAGAATGATTTAGCAAGTTTGTACATTTGGAAACAAATATTTTCTTAAGAAGTATTTTAATAGCCACAGGCCACTGCACACTACCAATGGGTCTGGAAATGACAAGAAGCCTCCTAAGAGGCCACTTCACTATTTTCTCTGTTTGATAAACTGAACTTGCTTCCAGGGTCTCTCAAAATCTGAGGCATACAAGACTGCATTTGAAAATACTGACCAAATTTTGGGAGGGTATTTCTTTTTAGTATTTTTTTTTTTGTTGCATGTTATTACAGAAACACACAACTAACCTATATTGTATATATATATTGCAGTTCAAATTGGTTCTTGGAACATTAAAAAAACCACCCCACAAACTTTAATCATTAAATTCTTATTTTTTTTATGGTGCTCCTAAATAAGTTTGCTGTGTTTTGCAGAAATGCAGTGAACTATAGTACCATATCACAAGGAAAGAAGCACCAGAAGATTAGAATTTATAACCCTCCTTCCCCCCCAAAACCCCCCAAAATAAAACTCAAAGATGCTGTAAATATTAATATTATTTTTTCTGCTAAAATATGTCAAAAAGAACATGCAACATGTTTTCAATTTTTTCTCTTATTTCAAAATAATTTTCACATAAACTGACATTTCAGAGAAGAAATACAAGGATCAAAATCCTAGAGTATATAGGCTTATGCATACTTAGAATTTACTCAAAATACAACAAGGTAAAATTTATAATAGGTTTTAACAGAGTTGTGTGAATCAAATGAGAAGGGGACAAGAAAGATACTGATATTACCAATATTTATGGGTATCTCTATTTTGTCTAAAAATAATAACATTTATGAAAACAAGAAGCCTGTGTCTGCATCCCTGCTGTGCTCTGATGTCATTGTTGAATCCACTGCCAGTTTTGGTTTGCAAGCAATGCAGGATTTGGGCTCTTAGGTAGGATTGCTCTTCTAATAATGTTACTTTTCTTATCAAAGAGATGGGTAATGCAGTGCTCCTATAACTCTGTATGGTAGTTATCTTTATAATTATCATATAAGTTATTAAAGCATGCTCTTTTGTTACATTAAAAAACATTAAATATTGTAAAACTTTTGAAGTTGGACAGGTTTTGTTTAAACTATCCATTATTTAGGAGAGAGGGGTGGCCACACAGTTAAAGATATAGGATTAGTAATCAGGAGTTGTGGTGTTAATTATTGGCTCAGTCAAAATTTTCACAGCAACCTTGGGCAAGGCCTTTCTGCCTCAGTTTTCCATTTCATTGTAAAATGGGAATCACGCTTCACTAGCTCACAGGATTGGTATGAGACTTAATGGGAGTTCCATGTGTGAAGGACTTTCAGATCCTACTCTTAGTTTATGCTGCAGTCCGCTGATAGTGAAGTTACATGTTCTTAACTTGAAACAGAGGCCCTCCATCAACACGTGGAATTCACATTAGCATCAACAGGAATTGTGTACATACGTTTAGTACATTACTTTGCCTGAAGTAAACAAGAAAAATATTGTGCGTTTTGTTAAAAATCAGAGAGCTCACAGTAACCAACACATAATTATGAACAAAACATACTTTTTTTTTAAGGGAGGGAAATTTGCCTTATTTTGGCATATTAATAGGAATGTTGAATTTTGGGGCTGGTCCATTAGTAGATGTTATTTAGCTATGCTACAATAGCACCATGGCATAGTGTGCATGGGTTTCCCCTCACTACAATATGTCATTATAAATTAACGTGACTCCTGCATATCAAATATCAACAAAGCTTGCAAAATCTTGACACCTTTGTCATTTCAATTTTGACACAATTTCTGATTCAAATCAAGAATCTACTGTCCTCCTCCCATTAAATGATCTGTTCTGAATAGATTTGAGGAGACAAATGTGACCAAAAAACCCCCACAAAACAAACCCTGTACCTTACAGAAGACAGTAATGCTTATTATGCTTAATGCCAGATCTGAGAGAGGATCCAGTAGTGACACAAGTTTCACTAGAGAAGGAGTCAGTGTGAGGATCTGGACGCTTTGGCCTTTTTACATTATTTTTTGTTGTTGTAATTAGTGAAAGTTCTGCAAAAGAGACACCAAACATCTAACTGGTGATTACAAAATGCAGGATGGAAAACACCTTTATAGCTAATGTGCCTGTTTTAAAATGTGCAATTGCTTACCATCTAAAAAAATGAGAAGTGACATTTATTTAGGGAAGGTAGAAGCTGCTCCTCTGCATAGTTACGTATGTTTTTTAGTAAGCAAATTACAAGAGCCTAGTGCAAATGGTAAAGGACAGTGTAACTAAGAGCACATACCAATCTTTTAAGCAGTTCTTCAACCTCTCTCATCAGTGACTTCTCCAAGAAAGCTCAACTAATACATACATGTAATCCTGGTCCTTTAAAATTCATCTGGTCTTGCAAAGGATTTCCCACCCTTCAGGCTGTCTTACATTGAATAACAGTGAATTCTTGAAAAGAAGGGACACACCCTTCCTTCAGGACAAGAGGAATTTTAAAGTGCCAAAGCTGCACTGGGGTGGCATTGTTCTTCATAATTTAGAGGTAGAGCTTACTCGTAGAATATTTTTTTAAGACAGCAGCAGTCTACAGTACTAGCCTTAGTATCATCAGGCTCGGTTAGTCTCTGCTTTTTAGTTAATAAGAAACAGCAGGTCCTTAAAAAATTAAGTGCTTTACAATTGTAAGTTATCCATCTATTTTATTTCTGGTTTTCATTCAAAATACTTAGTTCAAATAAGATGCTTTAAAGCACACATAGCTGGCATTTAAAAAAAAAGTTTCTCTTGTATTAGAAGCCCTAGCAGGCTGCTTTTAAAAATCTATGGCAAAATTCCTACAGCTTGTATCTTTATTCAGCATTAAACGTGAAAAATTCTGGTCTATCATAAACTGTCAATTGCGTAAGTGTGTGTGTGTATGTGTATGTGAGAGAGAGAGATGGACATATAGATATCACACACACATACGTACACTCGCGCACACACACATATTTGTGCCTCTCAAAATACATCTAACTCCAAAAAAAATCTAACTTCACTCTAAATAGTAAAATAGCCTAAAATGAAATTCTTCTTCTTAATAAAGACATTATGTAACAATGCTCAGACATGCATTTCATGTACTCATTACATCTAACCTGTTGTTTCTTTTGCCAGAACTATTCTCACTAACTTAAGTTCTGTCAATACACCTTTAGTACTCAGAGGTACCCCTGCAGCGTGACTACTTAGGTGTTCTACCTTATTTGTGCTTCCAAGTTTTGCTTTGGGTTTTTTTTGATCTGTCAAAAAAAGAAAGCCATGTCTATTTTGCTTTGGTGCTAAATGCATAGACACACAGCAGAATGTCTTCCCTTCCCTTCTTCTTTTATGACAGTACATACTTTATGCAGGGGAACAGAAACCTCAGAATAGTTTATCACTTTGAATTCAGTTTTCTAATCCAGTAAAACCGCCTCACCTGCAAACATTGCAGCAAGTATGTCAAGGTGTGCATGCTGGGGGGGAGGGGGGGAGAAGCTAGGGGAAAATAAGCCTCTGAATTTTTTATCACTTTGATTTCTGTTTTTGTAATCCAGTGAGAGCGCCTCTCCTACAACCGTTGCAGCATGCATGGCAAGCAGGGGGCTAGAGAAAAAGGCTCACGTTGAGAACCAGCGATGACAGGCTCGATGCTGAGAATGAACAAGAAGTGGGGAAGAATTCTGCTGTATACAACTGTCAAAAGCTGAGCAGGACAGACCCCTGATGGTGGGCTCAGCAACATCTACTCTATTGCAGCAATCATTGCAAAAACCACGCACACAACAAATTCATGCTTAAAAAAAAAATCAAAAAAGAGGAAAGGCTCCTCGCTCTCATTCCGCCCTTCTCCACACCCAGCCCAACTCGAGAACTGGAAAGCAAAAGCCTCAGCCGCAGCCAAGGGCAGGCTCCCCTGGAAAAGGAAGGCGGAGCGGTTCAAATCAGGCCAAAGCAAGCCCAGGCGAGGGGACCTGGCGCGGGCGGTCTCGCGCACCTGCGGCGGGAC
>NW_017729022.1:28513252-28513854 GCF_001723915.1 Gavialis gangeticus | reverse complement strand
CCCGCGGCGCTCAGGGGGGCTCCGCTCGGGTCACACCCAGCTGAGGAGCAGCGGTGGCCGGGACCTGCTCTATCCCCCCGCCCTCCCCTCCCCTCCCCTCCAAGGGAAGCCTGAGGCGCCCCAATGCCAATGCCCTGCAGCTCCCCGGGCAGCCCAGGGCTGGCGCTTCCCGCGCCGGTAGCGGAGGAGGGCGCCCCGAAAAGCCCCCCGCAGTGCTGTGAGGGCCGCAGGCACCTGCCCCAAATCGCACCCCCCCTTCCTTTGTCACAGATTTTTAGGGTCGGAGGGGACCTTGGTAGGTCATTGAGTCCAACCCCCTGTTCTGGGTAGGAAAGAGTGCTGGGGTCATCTAGGTGCTTGCCCAGTCTCCTCTTGAAGACCCCCAGGGTAGGGGAGAGCACCACTTCTCTTGGAAACCTCTTCCAGATTTTGGAAACCCTCAGGTAAAGAATTTTTTCCCAATGTCTAATCTAAATCTGCTCTCCGTTGGTGTGGCCATTGTTCATAGTAACCCCAAGGGGGGCCCTGGTAAACAGAGTGTCCCCATTTCTTGCTCCCCACTCCCACCCCCATGAATTTGTAGGTGGCCACAAGATCCCCTC
>NW_017729022.1:28512555-28513063 GCF_001723915.1 Gavialis gangeticus | reverse complement strand
ATTGCAGCAATCATTGCAAAAACCACGCACACAACAAATTCATGCTTAAAAAAAAAATCAAAAAAGAGGAAAGGCTCCTCGCTCTCATTCCGCCCTTCTCCACACCCAGCCCAACTCGAGAACTGGAAAGCAAAAGCCTCAGCCGCAGCCAAGGGCAGGCTCCCCTGGAAAAGGAAGGCGGAGCGGTTCAAATCAGGCCAAAGCAAGCCCAGGCGAGGGGACCTGGCGCGGGCGGTCTCGCGCACCTGCGGCGGGACGGGCTCCTCCTGCCTCCATCCTCAGTTATTCCCCGCGGGCAGGACGGAGCCGGCCCGGGGCAGCTCGGATGCTCCTCGCACGGGAGGGGAGGGGGAAGGAGGGGAGGGGGCCGAGGCTCACTCACAGGTAGGAAGTGAAGGCGCTGAGGTTGGCGGGCACCGCCGTGAGGCCGCGGTCCGAGCAGTCCACCCGCAGAAGCGCCCCGTCCGCCTCGCAGCGACACGGCGCGGGGCAGCCCCGCGGCCGCCGG
>NW_017729022.1:28489643-28507555 GCF_001723915.1 Gavialis gangeticus | reverse complement strand
AAAGCCCCCCGCAGTGCTGTGAGGGCCGCAGGCACCTGCCCCAAATCGCACCCCCCCTTCCTTTGTCACAGATTTTTAGGGTCGGAGGGGACCTTGGTAGGTCATTGAGTCCAACCCCCTGTTCTGGGTAGGAAAGAGTGCTGGGGTCATCTAGGTGCTTGCCCAGTCTCCTCTTGAAGACCCCCAGGGTAGGGGAGAGCACCACTTCTCTTGGAAACCTCTTCCAGATTTTGGAAACCCTCAGGTAAAGAATTTTTTCCCAATGTCTAATCTAAATCTGCTCTCCGTTGGTGTGGCCATTGTTCATAGTAACCCCAAGGGGGGCCCTGGTAAACAGAGTGTCCCCATTTCTTGCTCCCCACTCCCACCCCCATGAATTTGTAGGTGGCCACAAGATCCCCTCTCAACTTTCTCTTGCAGAGGTTGAAGAGATTCAAGTCCCTCAGTCCCTCCTCGTAGGATCTGCAGGCCCTTAATCATACACATAGCCCTCCTTTGGACCCTCTCAAAGTTATCTGCATCCCTCTTGAAGTGCAGTGCCCAAAACTGGACGCAGTACTCCAGCTGTGGGCTCACCAGTGGCGCATAGAGGGGAAGTATCACCTCCTTGGACCTGTTCGTGATGCACCTTCGAATGCATGAAAGTGCGCTTGGCTTTACTTATCACTTTGTAGGATCTGCAGTGTCACAAGCAAGCTGGCCCGCCCTGGTCCCCCTCAGCTCTTGGCAGCAGAATTGCTCTAGAAGTGTCCACAGAAAAAAGAAGAAAGGAAAGCTAAGAGCTGGCCTTGACTGAGCGGTGCCTGGAGGGGAGGAGGGGGTTGCACCAGTGTGCTTGCACCCCTCCCTTTCATGCCTGCTCCGCCCGGCATTTCAAACCAGGTGAGTGGCAGTGGCAGGTGTGTTTTCTCCTCAGGCAGTGCTGTGGGAGTGCATTGACTTCGTGGAGAGACAAAACTCTTGGGGTAGAAGTGATATCTTCTATTAAGCCAACTAAATAGTAGCAAAACAGTCCGCTCTTCATTCCCCTGGTATTAACTACCTTCTCTTCTTTTTAATGGTCTTGATGTCCCACCAATAAAGCCAGCCTTTGTTCTGCCATTCTGCTGTCCTTTAGCTGCTACTGGTCATGAAGCTACTAGTTCGCACCCCTGCAGATTGTTTTTTCATTCATTCCAAGGAAGGGATATTTGTTTTTTGCTTCAATCTGAACCTGAAGAATACAGCCTGGGGCCCCTAGCATATTAGTAAAGCTTCTGGGTTATTTTTAACTGGAGAAAAATATGTGACAATGCACCTCACCATCTGCACCCCCCTTTTCAAAATTCTAGATCCACCTGTGGGTACCTTGAATCTAAGGAGGGATGTCCTGAGTTTAACAAAGTAGAGAGAGAACCACTGACTCAGTCCCCTTTGAAGGTTGTACCTTAATTCCTCTAATGCATTTAGTTTGCTCAGATCACAGAAGTTCAGTTGTGGCCTTTGGTCTGATGGAATTATTTCAAGTAAGTAAAATGCCTGGCTAAAAAAAGCAGACAATCTTACCAAATGTGGAACAGGTAGCTTTAATAGCATGTTCCTTGAATTATCATAATTACAGTTCTCTTCTATGATATAGCACTTCTGAGCTAAATAAGCTCTGAATATAAAAATGAAATAGTGACTGGTTTGTCGAGAAAAAGAAAAGATACATTTTGGTTTCAAAATGAATATATTTCTTTTCTGAGGGACTGTTTAGTGGCATGTTTGATCTGATCAGACCAGTTAAAATAACACTATAATTACATGCAGACTAGACAGTTGTCTGCTACACTTTAGTAGCTGGTTATTGTGTGAGTGGCTCCAGGCTGTAAGGGACATACATTTTCTAGTTGTTATGGGGACAGGAAACTTGTGGCATTAATGTAAAAATCAGGATTACCTGTGGTTCAGTAAAATGCAACAGCAGAGCTGCTTCTCTGCAAATGTAGAAACATCCTGGAATATGTGTTGCTTTCACATTATGCAAAACAAGATCTAACTTAATATGCGTCAAGAATCTGTACTGATCTCTCAGCTATTCTGTGTCATTTTATTAAGAAAGATAAAAAACTGATCATTTTAATTACCTTTTAAAATATACTTCAGAAGCCTATAGGGGGTTAAGCATGAGCTCCCATCAATTTCTTTCAAGGGTTGGGGGCTTAACTTCTCATTTTCCCTCTAAAAAACCTTCCCCTCAGTCAGTAACGGCTAGGTTCCCAGGTATTGTAAATTGGCATAATTCCCCTGATTTAACTGAAACAACACTGATTTGCATCACATTTGAATCTGTCCCTATATTCTTGTACTAATGTTGGAATGTTGTAGCCATGATGGTCCAGAAAATACGTGCAAAGGAAGGGATTTTTTGGTGATGTCTTTAATAGACCAACTGTATACTTAGGAGAGATGGTAGACAAGCTTTTGGTCAGTGAGACTGGCTATGGTGGACCCCCGGCGCCCCCGGCCCAGTCGCTGACTCAAGAGGCCCCAGTCGCCCAGGAGATGTGTTCTTTGCTGTGGCCTGCTTTCAACTGTTCAAGTGTGTCCTCTTGGCCCCAGATGGCCAAGAGGTCAGCCACCTTGTCTGCCCTCCAGCTGGGTCCTCAGTGCTGGCCCTGGACAGGCTCCTTTGCCCAGGTCTCACCATTTGTCTCACCAGCAGAGATCCAGGTGTTCCTTGTTTAAAAATTGCAAATTCTGTAATAAGAAACCTAAATTCTCTCATTAAAATACCCAAAATAGTGTTCTTTCACTATTAAATGAAATGCCACTATACAGGAGATCCTTGCCATTCATGGGGGATACGTTCCCGTGATCCCTGCGAATGGCAAAATCCACAAATAGGGCACTGCATTCATAAATGCAGTCTGCATTCACTAACGCAGTACCCCCGGCAGCTGAGGGGGGGCACGGTTCCGGCATTGATGGTGGGAGCATGGAGTGGACGGCGGGAGTGTGGCGTCAACACTGGGAACCTGACGGTGGCAGCGGGAGCCCAGGGGCAGCAAGCACAGAGCTCCTGAGGAGCTCTGGTAAGTGTTTAAAGTGTATTTAAAATGCGAGTTCGGCATGCGCGAATATTTGAGACCACGAATGTTGAACCTGCGAATTCTGAGGGTTTCCTGTATATAGAAAGATTAGTTGAGCAATGTTTTATTGATATATTTACAAGTTTAAAGCAATCTGGAAGCCTACCAATGCCTCTATCATCATAATACATTCTAAATATCTATACAATTTGGCATTTCATTTTGGCATTTTTGTCATAGAAAAATCAGAGCTGCCCCTACCCCCTTTTGCTTATTAGGATGTGCAGTGCTGAGCAGCACTGATATGCCAATGCCCTATCCTTGCTCTTCACTTTCAACTTACAGCCTGTCCTCTACCCCAGTCCCCTCACTCCTCACCCACAGGGCCAGGTGGGTGAGTGAGGGGTTTGTGGGGGTGGCTTGGGGGTGTAGGTTTGTGGGTGGATTGTGGGGAGAGTGTGGGTGTGGGGGGGCCTCTCAGGAGGTGTGGGTACCCTGCCCCCTGTAGGGCACAGCCCCCTTGGACAGGTCACAGTTTGCCCCCCCCACAGGGGCCACAGCTCCTGCCCACAGGGCCACAGCCCCCCCAAAAGGGACCACAGCTCTGCCCCACAGGGACCAAAGCCCCTCCACTGGGCCCATAGCTCACCCCCGCAGCAGCAGTGGCCACTGGGGTGCTCGGGGCCCTCCTGGCACAGCCCCCTGTGGTGAGGAGCAGTGTGGCGCAGCCCCGGCCACCTAGCCCCCGGCACTCCCTGTGTGACAGAACCTGGCCTGGCATGACACATGGTCCCCACAAGCGGTGCCGGCCCCTGGGTGATAGCCTGAGCAGTCTGGAGCTGCCTAAAGGCGCATGGCCCCGTGCCGAGCCGTCCCAGGTCCATGCATTGTGGCACAGGCAGCACCAGGTGCCAGGAGGGCCCTGAGTGCCCCAATGGCTGCTGCTGCTGCTGCTGCGGGGGTGCTGTGGGCCTTGTGGGCAGCAGGTGGGGGACCCACCCCTCCCAAGAAGCACCCCCTCACAGTCCCCTTCCTCCAGTCCCCTGCACCCACATAGCCCTGGCTTTAGTCCCACTACCTCCAGTCCCTACTTACCCGGGGATGGAGCCCAGGTTCAGGTCGCTGCAGCCTGCACTGCACCCTGCCTCGCATGTGCTGCAGCATGCTGTGGCACCAGGGCAACGAGCAGCCAAAGAGACACTGTGGCTGGCTACCAGAGCTTCTCTTTGGAGGACCTGAGCCTCCAGGTGCCTCAGGGCATGGTCCTGGACTGTGCCCTGCCCTGCTGTTTTTCTGAGGTTGTTTTTTTTTTGATACCTGGATATTCCCAGTTTGAGATGCAGCAAGAGGCATGCTGGGAACAAAAAAGAACATTCCCTGTGCTGGATATTTGCAGCGCAGGCTCAAAATTTGATACCTGGATGCAGGTTTTTTTCCCAGTGTGACTCTTGCCATGTCTCAAACTGTTTTGAGGCATGGCAAGAGGCACGTGCAGACTTGTCTGGACACCCCCATAAAGTCCAAAATGAGGGACCAACGAAAAACCAGCAAGATATATCTATTAACATACACTACCATTTGTAATCCTCATTTCTCATCTTTGAGCCATCATTTGATGTAATGTGAGCTGCAAAAGGGCTTACACTGGAGCAGAAATGCTTTACTTAACAGTAGTAAAAGTGACTGTTGCTTTCCTGGTTGTGCAGGCCACAAAATTAGGTAAGTCCAAGACCCCCCCAAACACCATTTCATTATTTGCTTAGGATAGGGGTTTTCAACTGGGGGTACTTTGGAAAGCCTCAGGGAGTACATGGTAAAGGTTCAGAGAAGCCGGCGACACTTCCAGTTTGGTTTCACCAGCAGCACTTCTGATTTTGCTGTCATGTGCTGTGCGGGGGTCCCCCACCCCCACCCCTCGCTCATTGACTGGCCACTGGGGGACCCCACCCACCCACTCATCAGCTGGCCCCGGGGCTGACTCCCCACTTCTCAACCAGCCACCAGGGGTACCCCGACCAAAAAGGTTGAAAACGCCTGATTTAGGATACAACTGTCTGAAAGCACAGGAGATGGAGGCACAAATGGGTAGGGAGAAAAGCTGCAAGATGTAGAGTTTATTTTGTGTATCTTGGTACTTGCACTGAAGAGTAATTTCCCCATTCATCCACCCTATTGCTGTTGCTGAATTGCGTGGTTTCTGAGTGCTCCCTCACTGAGTGCAATTGAATATGTATTGGGCTATGGGCTTGTCAAATCTAAGTTATTTGAACACTATTTTCCTCTGTGTTAATAGTTTATTTATAGAAATAAACATTTCACAATACTAGAATCATTTCTACAGTTTGCCAGAAGATATCAGAATAATTTTTAGTTAACAGGCAAGTAAATATTTTTCATAAGTAGGATGAAATAGTATTTACACAATGAGGTGACTATTATAGACATATCACATTTGTTCCAAAAGGTATAAAGAACATTGTTTACCCTGCTCAATCCATGTTAACGATTTAATCAGTGTTAGGGCTGATATCTTCACTTCCAACAGATAAACCTAATTTAATTAATTAAGAGGGGTATAGAAATATTTAGCTATAAAGGTATTTGATTGGGAATTATTTTTCACAAATATGTTTGTACAGGTAGTAAATTCATTTGAACTACTAAACATACCTTTATTTAATTTTACCTAATATAAATATTAACTTTTAAAAACTAGTTTTAAGAGCCAATTAAAAGCAGTATGTGGTAGGTTTGGGACATGCTGTAACTACTGTCTTTTGTGCAAATCCGTTATTACAGTTTATTTTAATATTTTTCATAAATACAACTCCTTGTTTCTGCAGAAGGTAAAAAGAAAAACTAGGTCACTGCAGTAATGTATAGGGTGCTATTATTGTTCTAAAAGGCTATCACTGATAAGCTTAGATGAGATTAGTTTCTTAAGGAATGATCTGTTGGAGCAGATATGTTCAAACAACTGAGCATGTTGTACTAGTTAATTGGAGTGAAATTCTGGCCCCATTGAAGTGAATGGAAAAATCCCCATTGATTCCAGTGGAGCTCAGATTTCACCCTTGATCCACAGATGATAAACATAACTGATAATGGTTTAATCAGAGCTGTCTGTTGTGTCTCTTCATACCAAAGAGAGCCTTTAATGTTATCTTCAGCCATAAAATACTATGTTCTGGTTTAAAAGAGATACATAATATGACATGTCTATAGTTTATTGATACAATATCCCATGTTAAATGGAATTTTGTGTATTCATTAAGCAAAATGCTACAGTACATATGTATTTATGGAGCACAAGCCAATCATATAGCAGTTTTGAAAAGCAGCAATTTAACATGCAGAGTAGTCATTTGTTAAACCATGATCTGCCAGGCACCTGGATCACAGCCTGCAAAAATTTAGCTTTGATATAAAAGCTACTTTTAAAGTCCAAGCAACATCAAGAACCAAATTGCCTATTATTATTTCTCTTCTACAGCGTAAAATGCATTTTTAAGTGTTGCTAACACACCTCAGGATGAGAATATATGTGCTAAGTTTCTGCCTGAAGTGAATTCTATAACAGAATTTTAACACTACTGCCTCATAAATTGTCCATAGCCAAAGCTGGTTTTAAAACAAATGTTTAACTGACTCTGCTACACTATCAAGATTAGTGGCTAATACTTAAAAATAAGGAATTTACAATATGATGGCAAACTGAAAATATATGATAGCAAAAGAGGAAGTAGAATTTTAGAGTGCTTGGTGTACAGTTTATTGTAAAGAAAATTCCTGTTCTCCCCTTGTACTGATGCATTAGAATTCTTTGGTCAAAATGGACAAAAAGAGGGGTTTGAATTCTTTGTCCGTTGTGGAGCTAAGCTGTGCCTTGAATCTGTTCAAGTTACCCCATGGAGCAGGAGAATTTGTGACTGTGCAGACCCAGCCTCCCTTAGGCTGCAGAGAGCTATTGCATGTCTTGTGACCTAAACAAGATCTTAGTCCCTCTGATCTCTGTAGAACACCTCTACTTTACCCACATACTCTGACATGACCTGACAAACTGCATTTACTTTTTCATCTTTATATTTAAGTCCGTTTTCTGTGTATACATCAGAGGATAATATACATGTAACTCCTATTTGTTTCTCTTCCTTTTCATTCATTCAGTCATCCACCCCATGAAAATAATATTTTTTACCCAAAGATCTCAAACTGCTTTAAAAACATCGACTTATTAAGGCATACAACATTCTTATGAACTATGTAAGTAACAATGTCACCATTATACATGTGTGCGTCCACACGCACACACACAGATACAGACATACACACACGTAAATACAGGTACAAAAATGTTGGGTGGCTCAGTTACAGTAACTGATAACACAGGAATAAATGTGGGAGGTGTCCCTGTTCTACCAAGTGCAATAATATTATGAGTCAGATGATATTACAATAACTTTGCCAAGGATTTTGTGCTATATGAAGAGGAAGTAACTTTTCTTGCAAGTGATGTATCTTTTGTATTAATCCATTTAGTGCTGCTGGATCATCAATTAGCTGTGATCTTCCCAGTCTCTTGTAGTCAGCATGATGTTAAGACACAACTGAAATATTCAGCAGATGAGTTCGGCCTGATTTACTTGGTATATTCCACAGCAATCAGATAGTTACTTAGCATAGGTAAGCAAGACCAAAAGGAGAACATTCTTCCTTTTTATTAATACAGTAAACATTCTTGTCCCACAGACAATGATGTCCTGACACGAACATTGTTTCCATTGAAAAAATATCCAGTAGAAGTAGTGATAATTTCTTTAAAAGGCCAGATTTTCTGACGCATATTTAAATAGATTGACACTTGGAATTCTGGATCATAGACGCATAGATGCATAGAATGTAGATTTACTGCCTGTTTATTTGGAGAGAATGTGAAAGCAGGTCATTACAGTCACTGGTCTGTCTAGTTTATATATCCCATGGATTAGAGTGATTTCTGTCTATTTAAGTATGAAGATTTAGAAACTAGCTATATGCAGAAATAGCGAGTTGAGGTGGGTATGACATCAGTTAGAACATGAAAACAACTGTGGTCAAAGTATTGGTAAGTGTAAAATGTACACTGTATATCACAAAGCACTGTATAGTAACGTGCATTGCAAAGCAGAAGGTTAGACTATATGATTTATTCCATGCTTTCTAACATTTACTCTTCTGTCATTCATCTTAGAATTATATCTATATATCACACAGGACCAGAGGCTTGGGTAAGCAGTGTGCAAAGGTTAATGAAAAACAACGAGAGAGGGAAGAGACATCACTAGTTGATTTATAAGTCTTTTTTTTCTAAGTGTTTATATCGAATTGTTCCTTATTGGTACCCAAATAGAACCCTGGTAACAGAAATTGGAACTAACTGAGCCAATTTTGCCAGCTTTTATATGTGCACTTACATCATGGGTTTGATCATTTAACTTGTGCTTAAGTGCTACGGGGTTCAAATTCTGATTAAATGAGACTGGAAAAAATAGATCTATGAACAGTATCAATTTTGGAGGTCTGTACAGTGGGAAAGTTCTGGAATTATTTTCTAACCTACAGCATACACAACCTTCATCCCTTTCCACTGTGGGGTCACCGTTCTACAAAGCTGCAAATCTTTGAGTGTTGCTTTCAAAGCTGTGCATTGTAGCACAGGGAGCAAATGATGAGCTCTGTAGAATCTAAATGAATACTGTTCATTTCATGCATCAGGACTATGATAGTTTTACTCACACAAGAGCGCTCCATGTCTGTAATGAAATTTCTGTAATAGAGTATATTTCACAGGACCAGGGAGCCCTTTTCAAACCTCACGGTAGCTGTGTCTACATATGATGCTACTGCACAGTCGTTACTGTGCATTTATTTAGTACTTGTATGAACAAGTACTGATTAAATGAGGCTGGAACAAATAGACTTATGAAAGGTGTGAATAAACAAGTAGTAAATAAATGCTCAGTAACCCAAGTTAATGCGCAGTAGTACCAGTGAGCGCCTTTTTTGCAATATGTGCAGTAGCATTGTATCACGCTTTTTGCCACATGACGCTACTGCACAGTCGTATTAGGCTCTGCACAGTCAGCATCTCAAGTAGACACATCCAGTAAGGTCTTGAATACTACCACTTTGTAAGGGTCTTCTGCATGCCATGGTGATTTTCATACTCATACAGGTGAGGAGAGGATTTTGCATGTAAGAATAAATTCATTTCTACTTCTAGCAATTTATTTAGGAATTCTATCTTATTTTTTCCTCGTCTGCTCTTACTTATTTTGTATGAGAAACACATTTGTTTTCCTGCAGCTTATGGTATATATTTGCTTGAGTCTTTATAGTTTTGTAGAAACAAGGGGCTTATGAGGGAGTTTCAGTGATGCCTTTTTTCCTCAGAGATCTAGTTTTAGCTATTTTTGAATCATAGAATTATAGAAAATTAGGGTTGGAAGGGACCTCAGGAGGTCATCTAGTCCAACCCCCTGCTCAAAGCAGGACCTTCCCCAACTAGATCATCCCAATCAAGGCTCCATCCACCCAGGTCTTAAAAACCACCAAGGATGGAGATTCCACAACTTCTCTGGGTAGTCTGGTTCAGTGCATTTCTACCCATTTAGTGAGAGGTTTTTTTTATATATAATCTAACCTAAACTTTCCTATGATTCCTTTTTGTGGGTGCATCTACACAAGATGTTTACTGTGCAGTTGACTAATTAGTTGTGCAGTAAATGTTTTGGCATCTATACATGTGCCCCTATTAGGCTGGAGTAAATGAATTTACTCTCCAGCTTGATCATATTTGTAAATACAAGTACTATCCTGCTTTGGAGTAAAAAACTCTGCAGTAGCACACATGTAGACACTGCCTAGCTGGCTAGGGCATGAGGGTGCTTCAGTTCACGGGGGTTCCTGTCAGCTAGCCCTGTGCTGAAGCTCCCTCATGCCCCAACCAGCCCTTCCACAGCACACTGAGCTGGGGAGAACAGCCCTGAGCTGGCAGGCTGACCCCTGGGGCCCCCATGCCAGCTGGGGCTGCTTCACCCAGGCTCCACATGCTGTGCCTGAATCAACTGCAGAGCTTATTGCTCCAGAGTTAATTGTTCCCGGGCACACATTCAAATGGCACACCTAGGAGCAATTAACTCCAGAGCAATAAGCTCCGAAGTTTATTCAGTCACTGTAATTGCATGTGTAGATACGTCCTGTGTCCCAATCATTGTATGCTTGTAGCAAACATCCTCTGCTTCTACTGCCTCTTAACCTGAATCAGCTCCAAACAGGCTTCTGCAAGTCAATGGATATGGGTGGGGAGCTCAGTCTGTGTACCTTACACATACACTGACGATTGGAGCTGACCAGGCACACAGGAAGAATGTGGAGCATTCTATGAGCAGATTCAGAAGCAAGCATGCTTTTCCTGCATAGATAGGAAGTATATAGAGCCCCTGACATGGGGCGGGGGAATATGGAACACTGGAGCAGTGTAAGAGAATGAAGAAGATATTGAGGGAAAGGTGGGAATGAGAGAAAAAGAGTGGGGCACACAGAGTTGATGATAGGTAAGAAACTGGGGGACTTTGATATAGGGGAAAGAGGAAAGACACTAAGATGTGGGGGGATGTGAGCATGCTAGAAGGGAGGAATAGGCTGCAATCAGACTTAGACAGATTACAGGGGTGGGCAGATGAGAACAGGATGGGTTTGAACACTGACAAGTGCAAGGTGCTGCACCTGGGGAGGAAGAACCAGCAGCATACCTACAGGGTGGGAAACTCCTGTCTTGTCAGTGCAGAGGCAGAAAAGGATCTTGGAATCACTATTGAGAAGGCTGAGGGGGGATCTAGTGGCCTGTTACAAACTAGTCAGAGGGGACCAGCAGGCATTGGGGCAGTCCCTGTTCCCCCGAGGACTACCAGGAGTGACTAGAAATAATAGTCACAAGCTGGCATAGGGTAGATTCAGACTAGACATCAGAAGCCACTACTTCACTGTCAGAGCAGCTAGGATCTGGAACAAACTTCCAAGCGAAGTGGTGCTAGCTCCTACCCTGGGGGTCTTTAAGAGGAGGCTAGACAAATACCTTGCTGGGGTCGTTTGACCCCAGTACTTTTTTCTGCCAAGGCAGGGGGTCGGACTTGATGATCTGCTCAGGTCCCTTCCAACCCTACCAACTATGAAACTATGAAAAGGAGGGGAAGGTTTAGGGGAAGAATGAGATTGGACAAAGAACCGCTTTGGTTAGGGGGAGGATGCAAAGCTACTTGGATAGGGAGAAAATGTGACACTCTTGCATACAAAGAAGGGGAATGCTTGGAGTACCTGAAATACAGGGAGATGGCTTGCAAGGGGTTTCTGGGAGTGGAGTCACTAAAGGAATCTCCAGTGTGCACGATGGGCTTGGCTTACATAAAGTGTATACCCCCCGTCATTTATATGTCCAACCATGCACAGAGAGTGCACCCTTAGGGCATACTACTGATATCCAGTATGCTGATAGGTTTTGGAATGGTCCTTGAATGTATGAAGTTGCACCCCGGTCTCAGATCAAAATCAGGCTGTAAAATTAATCTCTGAAAATAATAAAGTTATTTTTACTGCATGATTACAATGGAATGAGGTATCTAATTCCCCTCAGAGATTTGACTACCTTATTTGAAAGCAGACAGGACCATTGTAGGGAGGATCTGCTGCCAATGCCAGCAATTTATTTGAAGTTTTATAGTTATTAACCACATTAAACTGACTTTTTAACAATATTTTATCATTTATAATGCTTTGTAGCTTGACAAAAGGCCATAGTCATTAGTATAAAAATATTTCCAAAAAATAACAGCCATATTTTTTTGTTTTAAACAATCTGAAAGATGTTTAGACATAGATTGCAGCTCAGATTCTGGTGTCAGTTAAATCATTATAAATCCAGAATAGAATTAATGTATATTAATATGGGTAAAACAGTTTAGAAGACCAGATTCTCAACTGGTATAGATCTCTATAGCGTCATAGAAGTCAGTGGAATTAAACTACTTCAAAAAGCTGGCTACTTTGCTTTAGGAAGTACAGTAATATATATCTATGTATAGGTACATTAATCATTTTATTTATTTATGGGGAGTTAAAACACAAAGTATCTTTGCACTGATGTTTGACTAAGGCTACTGTTTGAAAGCTCCAGAAACTTATTTTCAAGAGATAAAAAAATTGGCAAACAAAGGCTAATACAAAAGTTATGAGTCTATTTTACTGCTTATGTACGTATTTGGTATGCATTTGGCTCATGTTGTTTAAAAAGTTTATATGAGCTCCTGAGTTAGGTGAAAAAGAAGGCCATCAGTAAATCAACATTATCATTCCAATTTGTGGCCACTTGGAATCTGCCAGAAGCTTCATTATCTTACAGAAATAAGGCTGGAAGGGACCTTAAGAGCTCATTTAGTCAACAGTGGTGATGCTGGAAGGAGCATTTGGTTAAGCTGAATTTTTCTATGAAATATTTATGTGAATTAGGCTAAAAACAGATGGGGATTAGAAGGTGTTGGAAGGAAGATGGTAACTAAAGGGGAAAGTGATATTTTTATGGAGAAATTAACTGAAGTCATGCTAAGTCCAACCAGTTAGGGGTAAATTCTCTGCTTACCATCCAACTTAAGTGAGCAGCAATTTATTTTTTCCTTTTCACCATAAGATAGAATCTGAGTTCTTCTTTTTATGGGTAAGCTATTTATTTTTATCTGTATTATAGTCATACAGTGGTAGAGGTGATAATGACAACACTTCATGATTTATTACTATTGTGGAAATAAGTTAAATATTCTGCGTCTTTTAGATAATGATTTTTGAGAATATTCTACAAATGGCACCTGGCCTTTGGGCAGTGAATTCAACATGAATAAGACTGATTCTAGGTGGATGGGAAGATTTCATGTCTGATGTTGTTAAAATTCTTGCAGTATGAAATTCAGATGATCTGGAGTAGTTCAGGTTTGCTTCAGATTCTGTCTTCTCTTAGCAAACTTCAGTTCAGCGCACTTCTATAACTCAGTAAAATCTCTGTATCTTTAGTAGTGTTGTTACACCAGTCAGAGGTGTAACAATGCAGCCAGGCACCTGGGGCAGCTGCCAAACACAGAGGAAGGGACAATTCGGTTTACAACCTCACTGTGGGCCTGACCATGTAGCCATAGTAGTAGCCCTTTTTTTCTGCCCCTCCCCCTCAAGTTGGCACCCAGGATATCTGACCTGGCCACCCCTTTGTTAGGCCATGAATCTTAGTATACAATTTTAGGCTGTATATTAGGATGATGGGCTCAGCATTTCAGCGATAAAAAATCACCCAGGTTTGAATACTTTCCATGAAATAAAACTTAAAATGTCTTCTGTAATAAAGTTACTTTTTTTTTCAAAAATCCTTGCAACTGAGTATTTCACTTCTTTTGCAGTCATTTTTTCAAAAGTGGCCACTGTTTTGGGAGGGGGAGGGCAGGAATCCTCAATTCTTGAGATTCCAAGTTGAGACACCTTTGAAGTGCGCACCCAAAATTACTTTTGAAGGTGTTGCCTTTAGTGGTAAATTACCATTGGTGATTGGATGCTATGTTAATAGATTTAATACTTAGGTTTTATAACTTTAATTCACAGCTATATGTAAGTATATTGTAGAAAGCTAAGGCAAATTTCTTTTCGCTAAGTTTCATTAGAAAGGCATAGTCTATGCAGTTGAAATTCTCAATGCTTATTTATTGAGAATGTGCATTTGAGAGGCAGCATTATGGATGTTAATTTTTCATAACATTCTTTTAGACCTAAAAGTTTTGGGCATTTTAAAATATGGCAGCTCCTTCTGTTGGATTTTTCCAACAATATCATTGCTGTCTGAAGCAACATAAGAGGACTTGTTACTGGAGACGTTATAAACAGATTTTCCTGAAGCACACTTTAGTATTTAAATTGACCTACTCATGTAAGTAGAGGCTTTGGCAGTGGTTTCATTACATGTATTGTACTTGACCATTAACAATAATTTTTTCTTGTACCTGGCAAGTCTACTAACTAACACATTTGGAATTTGGGCCACGTCAATTGCAATTATGTATAAATTATTCTGTTTATAACCTAAATATAACACTTTTTAAAAATATTAAGCACACAGTATACTTAAACAATTGTTTTTCTTGAAGTTTTGTTGGATTTTATTTACTTTTGAACCATTTGAAAACAAATAACTTCCATTATATAGTTGATATAGATTAAACTGATAAAGGATTTCTGAAACTGATTGTACTATATATGGGAATGACTAGAAGCAATCTAAATAAGGTAGCTAGACCTGAGGAAGGGTACATCATGCCTGAAAGTTTGTCTAAGATTTCTCCCAACTATATAGTTCGTCCAGTAAAAGTTATCACCCAAAATAGTCCTTACATCTGTGTATGCCCAGCAAGGGAGAGCTGGGCACTTAGAGCCTGGGGCGGATCTTCTTCCTGCTCACTGTGACAGGGGATGGTTCTCGAGGCTGGGTCTCACACCAGTCCACCCACCTGTCTATGGGGCAGTCCTCCCAGTCTTGTCTGCCACAACTTTGCTGTTCTCAAAACAGGTGGTAAAATGCGGGAGACTGCCCATTACATACCTTGATGTCAGGAGGCACTATCTGCAGCTCCAAACCTCTCATACCCTGCAGCCCATGCCTCTCAGATGGGATCTAAGTTCTTAACATCTCCGGCCCCATTACACTCTGGTCTGGACCCCAACTAGACCCCTTCTCATCAGGCGACCTACTCCACCCTCATTCTGGGCTGCCAAGCCCCCTTCACTCTTCTCCCTCTTGGGCTTGGCCCCCCTGGGACCTTTGGCCACACAGGCCCTGGCCTCACCTTGAAGGCCAGTCAGAACCCCAGGCCCTCAAATCTGGGCATTCCTTGTGGTGAGCCCCTGGCCCTTTTGACCCTTCTGGTCATGGTCCCAGCATTGACCAGTCAAGGGTGCCTCAAGTCAGGCTTCCTGAGCATCTAGTCCACTCTGTCTCACAGTTCCGCCTTCTTGGCCCTACTATGGGGTTACTGACCCAGTTGTGGGAGCTGGGGTTATTAAGGCACCCCGACCTTCCTTTCACCAGGTTGGTAACTGGTTTGTCATTTCCTGGGGACTCCCACACCACCAGGAGCCCCACCAGGCCACCCATCCCTGGCAGGGTGCAGTTTTAGGTCATGCCCACAACCAGGAGCCTCCTCCATCTCCATAGCCCTAGCTCATAAACCTGCAAGTTGTTCCTGAGCCTCAGCTCTGCCAGCTGATGTCTCTCTCATTTGAAGCTCCAGGCTTTCCGTCCCCTGTGGAGGC
This sequence comes from Gavialis gangeticus, assembly GCF_001723915.1. Lineage (NCBI taxonomy): Eukaryota > Metazoa > Chordata > Crocodylia > Gavialidae > Gavialis > Gavialis gangeticus. The sequence continues at coordinate 28,492,127 of NW_017729022.1, read as the reverse complement.
TCAGGTGGCTGCAGCTGTGCCTGACCCTGCCTGGGTCTTATACCCTCTCTGCATTCAGGTGGCTGTAGCCATGCCTGGCCCCCTTGTACCCACAGTATTGTGGAGACTCAGGGTTAAGGCACCCTGACCCGCCTTTCACTGGGGTGGTAACTGGCCTGGCACTTTATGGGGACTCCTGTGCCACCAGAAGCCCCACCAGGCTACCCATCCCCAGCAGGGTGCAGTTTTAGGTCATGCCCTGGGCCAAGAGCCTCCTAGCCATCCCCATAAGCTCTTGCCTTTACCTCCTGGTTGTTCCTGCTGCAGCTCAGCTAGGTGATGTTTCTGCCTTGGCTGGCAGCAACACACTACAGCCTTTCTATACTAGGTTCTCAAAATGACTGCCACCATCAGGCACCTGCTTGATGCCTGACCCAGCTTTTAAAGTGGCAGGCACTGCAAATGCTCTGCCACACTCACTTGCCATGTCTTGATGGTATAAGAAAGTTGGGAGGTTCCTCTGGAGATAGAATGCTCCTCCACCCTTAGGCTGGCTCGATGCAAAGGCAAGTGACTTGGAACTCTGCCTTCCCTACATCCTGTCCACTCTCCAACTGAAATAAAATCATGACAGCAACAGGGACTCAGCTGCTGCACACTTGCCTTAATCTATTGCACTCCTTCTGCACTTGAGTTAACTCTCTCCCTTGTTCAGTTCAAAATCTGGGGTAACTGGTGGAAGCTGCCCTGTTTTGGCCATCCCCTCTAAAGAGGAAAAGTCTGAGGTCACCGGCTCTCCCTGCTGGGTCCCCTGGGGTCATGCCAGGGTACTCGTTCCTGGGATGACCCTGCTTCTGTGGCAACAAAGCTTCAAAAATAAAATAAAACCAAAACTTCAAAAATTCCCTGGCATCTAGCATGGTGCCACCCGGGGAGCGGGACTCATGTGTCGGAAGCTCTGTCTGGTGGGTTCACCCTTGTGGTGGGTCCCACCAGTCACTCTCTGAGGTCCCACTGCCAGTCTTCAGGGGTTGAGATGCTCCCAGCTCTCCCCCATGCCAGCATGGGGGTGCTCCCACAGCATCCTATCCAGCTTCTGCTGGGTCTGCAAGGCCTTGCAGCCCGTGCTGCCTTTGCTCCCATGCTACTTCCCAGGGTTTGCCGATGCCCAGGGCAGTGTTTTATGATGTCATCAGCTGCACACTCTCCCACACACATTGAGAGTGTGCTTCTAAAGCGTGGGAGAGATACTGCATACATCTCCATTCCTTGGGCACAGGTCACTGCAGGGAAGGTGAGCAGCCCTTCAGCCTGTTCTGGGCTCTGTTCCTCCGTCATTTGGGGGTGTCAGGAGGGAATCCCCCCTGCACCTGGGATCCCTGGGAGCCTTGTCACCCAGTGTAGTGACACTATATAAGTGGTTCTTATCCTTTTTTTGGATTCAGAGGGCATGTCTACATGAGATGCTAACTGCACAGTAGTCTAATAAAACTGTGCAGTAGTGTGCCAAGGAAAAACTGCTAATACGCTAATACGTGTGGTAGTATTAGGCTACTTCACAATAAGTGTGGCTAAAAACCTGTATGCCAGCAAAACTGTACAGTGCCACAAGTTATTGTGAATTGATTTAGTATTTGGTTAACCAAGTACTAAACTTAATGCACAGTAACTACAGCACATTAATAAATGTGTAGATGTGCTCAGAGCATCCCTCCATAACTTTTGTGAATTGAACAGCACCCAATTTCCAAAAACTAATTCATGCATTGCAGTCCTTGGAGGGGGGCCAGGCAGTTGGGTGGAGGATCATGCAGACAGGGACAAAGCTGAGCCTGTGCTTATGTGCCATGGCACCCTAGTTAAAAATCACCGCTCTAGAAAATACGTATTTTTCCTTATGTTATTCTGATAACCTTCCTGGGACTAAGCAAAGTTAAGCACATGCATAAGTATTTGCACAACTGGAGATTAAAGACTCAAATGAAGGCATTATTTCTACTAGAACAGTTATAGACAGAAAAAGGCAAGAGATTATAGTTAGAGAGTTCTAGCTATATAGTTATAAATATATGGGAGTATTTAAAAAACAATACTTTGACTATTCTGTCTTGCATATATTCATACTAAAATTGCAATTTTTAACATTCCTTTTTCACATTGCCTTTTTCATCTTTGTCTCACTGATTTAATTAGGATGGTAAAGGAGCTAAAAAAATCACTGGCTCCCTCTGCTGGCTGCTGATGTTGTTTTGCATCTTTGTCAAATGAAAGTATCAGAGACTTCACACTGTATGACATTGAGAAAATGGATCTGCAGTTTGCTTTTAACAGTCATAACCCAAAACAAAACATAATGTGGCCGTTGAAAATTGGATTACGCCAGCTTTTAAAATATTACTGTCAGTACATATAGTTTTGCTTTTGAAATATACAGAAAGGATGTAGTAGGTTGTTGAGGAACAGCAGACAGGGAAAGAGGATGCTAGATAGGACAGAGACCTCAAA
>NW_017729022.1:28478098-28484643 GCF_001723915.1 Gavialis gangeticus | reverse complement strand
TGTAGAGGAACAGCAGACAGGGAAAGAGGATGCTAGATAGGACAGAGACCTCAAACAACCATTATTTCTAGTGGTGAGTTATTGCTATGACTAGAAATTTTTATGAGAGAGGGAGCACCACAGGCATTTGACCTGCAGCTGTTCCCTCTCATCTGTTCTCTGTGCCTTCCTCAGACTGGGGTGATCCTGGTCTGGTGAAATCATGGGTAGCAGCAGCAGCTCCACTCCTCTCAGTCACAGGGGGATTGGAGCAGCAGGGCAAACCCACCACCCATTCTCCAGACTGGAGTCACAGTCTGAGTGGGGACTGGAGCATCAAGGTAACCCCTCTGCTTCTCAAACCAAGGTCTCAGGAAAGGGGAGGGGGAGGAATTTCCATGCTGCTCCACTCCCTTCCTGGACCAGAGTGGGAGGGGAGTGTACAGGAGTTATTCTTACAAAAGAGTTTCTCTTGCAGGGGAGATAGTCCAGATATCAACCTGGAAGATCTTTCTCCTGGAGGAGATGTGCTTCCCTGGGAAGTACAGGGAATGCTTATACACTTGGTTCAGGTGCAGACATTACACTTTTACAGGTATAAATGATTGGAAACTGGTCTATATCCTGTACCGAAGTTTGGCGCACACACACTGGTTTAAAAATGGCAGAACCTGGTCTAAGATTTGCCCCCTGATCAAAGGGTAGATGTGTATTCTGTTCACCACTGATCTAAATTACTCCACTTACAGTAACTTGGGTCGATTCCACCTTAGGCTTTTGAATGTCTGTACCTAACCTTGTAGTTTCTATCAGGAGAGTGGTGAACCCCTGTTCATGCTCAAAGTTTCAATCCATTGCAATTTCTGAAAAGCAATAGAGTAGGATATTAACACCTGATCTCAATGCATAATTCCTACTAAAAGCTCAAGGGTAAAGTAACCCTCTATCTTTTTTTTCTGGCTATACCTGTAGTTTTTAGGAAGAAGGCTCTGGGAAGTATTCAAGAGACTTTTCAAGATATCAAATGTGATAGTTCAAATTTCTATCTATGAATAACATTTAATTAAATTCCAGATCTACTCCCACTTATTCCCTGAGATACTGTTGATGTGCAATGGTAAATTGTAATTGTAATTGAGTTTTGTGGAAGAAGGGGTATATAGCTATTTCTTCCTTCTCCTTACCTGCAGACTTTTGCAATGAAAACAAAACAGAATTTACCTCAGATACAAGGTTATGGGGCAACCAGTCTCATGGCCTTTAAGGGAAAAGCCAGATACCCAGTTCCTAGCAGTATTAAGTTCAATTGTTCTTTACTGCTAAGTACAGACAGTCAAAAAGCCTGAGGCTGAATTGATTCAATCTTCACACGTTAGTCTAAATTGAGTAGATTGAACTGATAAGCAAGTGAACAGACTTTCACTTTTGATTCCAGAAATGCCGCTACATGTAGCTGTGGCCCAGTCCAGAACCTGGGGGGCACTAGAGCACTCCTCCCTGCTTGGCTGGAGCAGACAGCTTAGGCCAAGACTAGCTCACCTGTCCTGTGTGTGGATGGGAAGGGTTGTGGGGATGTGCAAAATATCTTGGGATGCTGGGGGGGACTGTGAGTTAACTTGAATCTGGAGGGGATCTGGGACAGAAATTCAATAAAGTGATTTCACCTCAATCAGTTAAGTGTGATACTACTTCCATCCAGGTTTACCTTAAATCAGTTTTGGCCATTTTGAAAGCAGTTTATGTACACTGAACTTTTGTTATGTTACAGATTTGAACCAGTTTCTGATCACTTATATTGGCTTATGTGTAATTTCTGCCCTAGCCTACCTGCCTGTGTAGTAGAGAGAGAGGCTACGTAAAGGCCACCCCTATTTTGGGTGACAGCCAGCATGGGGCCTCTACTCTTCCTAGGATGCAATATGATCTGCAGTGAATGGCTGGGACACAAAAAGCAAGCAGCTAGAAATTTGACTTTCCATTCTCCGAACACTAACCTGAATAGCCAAGTTGAAAGGAAACTTGGCTTGTTTTCCCTATGCCAAAGGGAAAACAAAGAACAAAGTGTGATTCTTAGTTCCTCACATTATAGGTGATAAAGGGTCTTAGTTTACATCTGAAGAGTTTCAATTGTTTGTGGACAGAAATGGTATCAGTCATGTCATATTAAAACCTTACCACTCTGCCACAAGTGGATCAGTAGAAAGCTTTATCCAGAACATGCAAGCAAGCAACTTGTGCTATGTTCACAGAAAAAAGTTAGCTTGCAAAATAAGTCTTTGAATTTTCTAGTGGCCTTAGCAGTGTATGCTATTAGAAATGTAACAACAGCAACATAGTTTAAGATCTCATCTGGATTTGTTTAAACCCAATCTACAGAGGGACATTAAGAAACAATGTGACATTCTTAAGAAGTAGAGTGAGAAAATCACCAAAGTCACACTTGGCTGTGCATTTTTCCTGGGAGAAAGTTTTAATGAGAGACTCTTAAAATAATCTGTGAAAGCCATGAGTGATTCTGTTATAGGTAGGTCTTTTGTCTTGTCACGTAGGTGTGATAGTACATAGTTCATGATTTTAAGTTCAGTTGTGCAGGATGTTCCATGGCAATGCTGTGCTTTGAAAATGCTTACTTTATAATGCAGCATCAGTGACTTGTAGACCTCCTCTCCTTTCCACAGTTGACTAATGCCACAGGGTGCATCTACATGTGAACTTTACTGTGGAGCTGACTAATTAGCTCCACAGTAAATTGTCACTGTCTACATGTGTGCCTGTATTAGGGTGCAGTAAATTAATTAAATCTGCTGTAGGATAGTACTTTCTGGGACAAGTACTATCCTACTGCAGAGTAGTTATGTGTGCCAAAATGCTCATGTAGATGGTGACCAGTGCTGGCTGGGACATGAGGGTACTACAGTGCGGGGGCTGCCTGCCTGCTAGCCCTACACTATAGCATCATCCTTGTGCCCCAGCCAGTCCCTCCATAGCATGTTGAACTGGAGCAGACCAGCCCCAGCCTGGCAGGCTGACTCCCCTGCCAGCCTGGTGCTCCATTCCGACTCAGTGTGATGGGGTCCTGAGGACACATGTAAACTCTGTGCCTGAAAGAAATAAATTCCAGCATGAACTGTGCATTGCTACATGCTAATTCATAGATTCATAGATTGTAGAGTCGGAAGGGACCACAATGGATCATCGTGTCCTACCCCCTGCCCCTGGCAGGAAAGAAGACCGAGGTCGGATGACCCCAGCCAGGTGACTATCAAGCCTCCTCTTGAAGACCTCCAAGTTAGGTGATAGTAGTACCTTTCTTGGAAGCCCATTCCAGATTCTGGCTACTCTTACTGTAAAAAATGTCTTTCTAATGTCTAACCTAAATCTACTCTCCACTGGTTTGCACACATTATTCCTAGTTACTCCCTGGGGAGCTCTGATAAATAGCACATCACCAATTCCCTGTTGTCCTCCCCTGATAAATTTATAGGCGGCTACAAGGTCTCCCCTCAGCCATTTCTTGTGAAGGCTGAAGATCCCTCAACCTCCCCTCATAGGGTCTTTCACGGAGGCCTCTAATCATGTGAGTAGAATTGGATATGTAGATGCACCCACAGAAAAGGCAGATGCTACTGATACAGATACAGCAGAAAAACAGACAGTTTACAAGTATGATTGTAAAACTGCAGTAAGAAGTCTTAGCTTTTCTATTACCAGTCCTCTAAGAAGAGTGTACGCTTTTAAGCAGTCTTTTAGCTATCTAGTGGTGCTCATTGTCTTGTGTTTTCAGAAATCACTAGACTCTTGCTAGGGCAGCAGTATGCATCCATACCTTGACCTCATATCATATTTTTACTGAACAGGGTTATTTGGTTCTGACTTTGTCCAGCTGGTTCCTTTAATTTAATTGGGTTTGTACGGTTTCTATACAGGTGCAGAGATCTGCTCACATGAAGCGCATTGCAGAGTCAAAATCTTACTGTCATTGGGCATCTATACACATGCTCTGGGTTGGAGGAGGGTAGGGTACTTTAATTAGAGTGGCTCCAAGAGATACTCTAATTAAAGTGCCCACAGGGTCATGTGTATTCAGCATCCCTCACTTCAAAATGGCAGTGGGGGCACATGAACTAAAGCTTGTTCCATGAGGTGTAATTAAAGCACCCCCACTGTCATTTTGAAGCACAGAAATGGTGAATAGATGAGACATGAAGGCTGCTGGAGTGTGTTAATTAACATGCTCCAGCAGATGCCATTAATCAAGTCTGCTCCAACGCCTGCTAATTAGCATGCATTGGAGCACATGTTCTGCACATGTATAGGTGCCCATAAAGAGTAAACTCAACTCCTTTGCTTTAAGTCAGTGGGAGTTTTGCCTGATAGAGGTTCCAATTTAGCAAAGTATTTAAGCACATACTAACATGCTTGATGTATAGGGATGGTTTGCAAAATCAGAGCCTAAGCAAAAAAACACAGGATTGGGGGTATACACTGTTTTATTTCTTTGCACAGCTACGGTCTGCTGTAGAGCAAATTATTTTGTCAGTGAATGCATTTTATACAAGTGAATATAAACATAAGTGCCTGATTTCACTGCTTTCAGTGCTGTCTATTAGTTCATTTGATCCTACTAGAATATGTAAAAATAAAGCCTTCCATATGCCTTCTGAAAATCTTGGGAGATGTGTATTCTATTTTTTTAAAAATATGGGTATATTGTGAAAGCTATACTTTTCTAATTTCATTTTATTTTCAGTATATCTACTTTTATACAGCCGTTAATTCTGTTTTTTATTTATTTTGCCAAACATGCTTGCAAAACTCTCCCAATACTATGGGAGAGAGTTCAGTTAAAGATAGTAGCTGAGTCTGTATTTTGTGCCTTTATGTTCATCGTATAGATTTTCCAGTTAATGAATTATAAACTTTCTGGAATCCAGCAGACAGACCAGCACTACTGGCTCTGTTAGGTAACTTCTGGGGGTGCAAAAAAGGTGGAAAGATCACATTTGGAGGCTGAAAGGGTACACTTCACTCTTTAGCCAAGACCAAGAAGAGCCAGCCAGCATCAGAGGGACCTCTTGGTCAAATTATTTAAATAGCAATATAAAGAAAATGTTCTTTAAGCTGTAAGTAGTATGGATAAAGTTACTTACGGGCAAAGTGACTTTGTTATTGTTTCCAGATGTACGTTACAAAACACAGAAATGTCAAGCTTGTGTTTAGACCCATTAGAGAGAAGATACTTCAAGACTTACTCACTTTGTAGGTCTCATTCAAATGAGACAGTAACATTGTACAACTGGAATTTTAAGTGCATACAGAGAGGTAAAAAGAGTCACGGACTTGGCACTGTGTATGGACAGAGTCATATTGTAGAATGTGAACAGGATGATTAGCAAAATAAATTCAATTGGACCCATAGAGGTATATGAATAACTGATTTTTGGTTCAGTGGCAAAACCAAAAAATAAAAAGGGGGAAAAAATTGTTCTGAGTACACCTGAAGCTTTTTTTTTTAAAGCATTGGGTGTTGGGTGCGGAGGGGGGGAAGGAAGGAAAGAGGGATAAGATAAAAGAATGGACCAAATATCATGTTTTGTTTGATCCAAAATGAAAAGCTTCTTTGATTGTTGGCATTTTTAACTGCTTTTTAAAAAATAAGTTAAACAAATTTAGGAAAATTTAGATACACAATGGGAGTTCAGTGCCATTCCGAATAAGGAAGAGCAAGTGGTTGTGGCGGCCCTGCCCCTATAACTTACGGTTATAGGTTACAGCTCTCATTTAGTACAGAGGATCCTTGGGTTGAAAGCTGTGGTTACAACTCTCATTCAGTATGGAGGATGCTTGGGTTGGAATGAGAATTTCAATTTAGATCTCCCCTCTTCCAACTCAACTCCCAGTCAGTAGAGAACCACCTCCTCAGTTTGCGAGAGGCACTTAAGGCCCTTTATGCATCTATCTCCCTAATTTGAAACCTTTTTTCCCATAAATGCCAGAATGAACCATTCCAATATTTTCATTTTTGGTTTTCAATTTTTTCATTTCAAACTATTCACCAAATTCAACCTGAATTTGTACATAGCTTTCCCTGACTCCAAATTGCACTTTGGTGAGTTAATGTTTCCCTGAAAATAAATTGTCTTCTTGAGTTCAATATGATTAAAAAAATACTAGAGATTTAATTTTCTCCTGAGAAAGAATACCAGTCATGTCAAATGAACTGTTGTTTTGTGAAGAGAATGCAGGCATAATCCTGATTATATTAATGTAAATAGCAAGGTACTGTTGTTGACTTTACATGGAGAAGATTTAAACTACATAATCCAATGAAAGAGAGAAGGCTGACACTAACAAAGTTATTTCACTTTCAGTCTACAGTTGGTTTGAAATCAGGTCCTTAGAGTGCTAGCTCTGAATTTTTAAAAGACCTAAGGAGAGGTAGGATTTCCTATATCCACCTGAAATTGGGAATACATTGGGCACCTAACCACCATAGATATCTTTGAAAATCTAAGCCTTAAATGGATAGTGGGTGTCGTGATAGGCTAAAGATGCTGGTGTTGTAG
>NW_017729022.1:28463443-28473098 GCF_001723915.1 Gavialis gangeticus | reverse complement strand
CACCATAGATATCTTTGAAAATCTAAGCCTTAAATGGATAGTCAGTGTCAGAAAAATAATTACGTAAAATAGAAGTTGTACCTACTCACCAAACAGATCTACTCCCATACTGAACCCCAAGTTATAGCTACTTACTTTGCTAATAAGTTTTGTCCGTTTTTCTTAATTCAGTAGAGCCAGTATACCTAGCAGAGATTGATTTCTATTATTATCTGCCTCGTACAGCATAGTTGTTAACTGAGGTCCAGCTACAGATCTTTATTTATTGGTAATGATGATGAATATGAACTTGAGATTCACTCTCTTGACTTCTTTGTTCCAGGCTGATTTCCTGTGGCTGGCATATAGAAAGGAAAAAAAAAACATATTAAGCCTTGTAAAATAAGCATTTTTGATACAGAGTGCATGAAGTCACTGAGAGACAATAAACATGAAAGGCTAAAATTTTACAGTGGTGCATTCTGGGATACAGTTTCATGATAAGGTATGTCCTACTCCATGTATTCTATCTTGCCTAAACCTCTTTCTTACTAAGAAACATATAAGGCCTGATTTTGCTGTCAATCTCCATTCAGTTCTCTCATTGATTTCAAGGAGGGAGTGCCACATGTGGAACTGATGAACTCAGATTATAGAACCCTTGTAAAAAGATCTCTGCTTAAGTGTTCCAGCTTTTAACTTTGTCCCTTGTTTTTTAACATAATTTTTTAGGAAGGCAGATTTTGTCTGTAAATGGATGCAGTCAAATGTGTAGGCGATGCATATATATTTTACTTAACCAAAATAAAATTTTCATGAGCAGAATTTATTTTGGCTTTTATTTATCTGGACAGTATGACTGCTTTAAAAATATTTAACCAAAAAGTACAATATGCAGATCACACAAAAAGAATTGTAAGTTCAATAAAATACCACAGGAGAGGGGTATAAAACTAGTCAATTAATAATATATGTAATTTCAGAACCTGTTTCCCACTTTATTAATAGAACAAGCCATTTTACAGAAAGCATAACAAGAAATTTACCAGTACCAATTACAGACACGTCCCCTCTTAGTTTAACCTTAAATCTAGGATTACCAAAAAAAGAGAACAAAATAAAAAATTTGTTCATTTATTTTTCATGCTTTTTTTTTCTGAATCTGCTTACATAAACTTAATATTTTGTATACAAATAGGTATTAAGGATATGATACAAAGCCTTTTGAACTCAGTGGAAAGGTTTACAGTAAACTTTGGTTAGGCTCAAAATTGTCTAAATATTCAAAAGTGCAAAAGTTAGGATAATAAAAATATGGGTAGATATCAGGCTTTACCTTTTGAAAGTCTGGCCTACACTATATAGTATTAAAGACATTAGAAGGCCCTTTTTATTTTCATGATTAGGAGGTGAACATATAATATGTATTTGTTATTTGTTTTATACTGTACCCTATAATTTTATGTATCTAGTCATCCAAAAAACATATCAAACAAGTATGTGTAGCCACAATTCTTTTGATGCCTCTTTAAAAATGAATACTAAATGTAAATATCATCTGAGAAAACTTGGTAAGTTGGTGCATCTATATCTAGACTTATTCAGTCCACAATGTACCTTATGATGGCAATACTTGACAGTCACATTTCTATAAACTGAATCAACTTTTTCTGAACTATTTTATATTGCATATATAAACAGTTCTTTATTTAAGCACTAAGAGCCAGATTCCTGGTTAGTGTAACTAAGGCAAGCTATTGAAGTCAGTGTCTGAATTCCTAGTTCTGGTAAATCAATAGGTGTTTTCCAGTTAATAATACCTGAGTATCTGCCCCTCAGGATTTCACTCTGAATGTTTATTTTGCCACATAGAATTATTATTTTCATTGGCAAAGGTAGATGATCATTAAATTATATGCAAGTGATGTATCTTTTACAAAATATTCAGGAAAGAATTGCTGCCCTACCAGCAGAAACCTTGATGTGAATAACATAAACATTTTGCATATTTTAAATGTCCATGAAATAAAATGCCATTTTAGATTTCAAGTAGTAGGTAAGGTACAAGGACATTATTTTATTTTTATATAGAAAAAGGTTTCCTAGCAAAGAATTATGTTAGACTTAAATTGAATTCATAGCTAAAGCCTTGGGGTGGGGGAAGTGTTTTTTCTGTCCTGGGAAAATTTCACTTTTTTAAAAATGTTTTCTGAATCCCAAACTCAGACAAAGTAAAAAAAAAAAAAAAAAAAAAAATGTTGTGTCAACCTGGGATAATAAATAGGAAATTTTCATTTAGAAAATATCCAAATAGTTCATTTCAACAATTTAAAACATTTTCTAAAATTTATAAATGAGAAATTTCTGAAACTGACCCTTTCCCACATTTGTTTTCAGTTTTAGTGACTTAGCATTGTCTGACTAAGCACTAGTTTGTCAAAATATGCTAATCTGCTCCATTTATATGTCCTATGTAGGATTAATACTATTTCTTCAATATAACAGTGGATAAACATTCTGCTTTGCTTGTGTGTGTGTTTATACTGATGTTTAAATGTATAAATACAAAGTTAGTCCTTAACTTCAAATACCTTAGTTATTATCAGAGTGAAATAAAGCTGTAACACTAATATTTCCCAAATGCTACACTATGTAGAAATATCATTATAATTATATATGATCAAAACTAATGTTATTATGTATGTATTGTATCATGTCCACATATGGATATCAGTATTTTGGGGCATTTTTAAAACATCAGAGGTCTATTGTATTGACAGATCCTATAAGAGAAAATCTATTAAATTTCACTAGGTGAAAATAAAGGGCTTATAATGAGATGAAACAGTTCTAGGTTTGCAAAGATTGCTTGGAGCATTTTATATTTTACAAACATTGTTAAACTTCCATATGGTATTTGTGAAGTATTTTACTGTCTCCTGCTGGGCCATGCAGACATTGGTTTTTATATATGTATATTTCTAAAATGTTAGGGAAAAATATCTATTAGATCTGGACTAAGTGTAGCAGAATGATAGAATGCTATGTTTCCGTTACTCTTTGTTCAGAAATGGAGACAAATGTCCTCATCTCCAGAAAAGATCAATTAATTTAATTTAGCAGGACTTCTTGTGGAAAATGTGAAGAAAAACTCTTTCTCCAAGTAGTACACCATTTAAATCATGGGCATGATAGATTTTTATGAGCAATAAATACATATCTGATTCAGTTTTATACTTTGTTTTAAGATATTTCATTCAGAAAATGTAAAGATCCAGATGAAATATGTTCTATTTTGATATACTTTATTTTTCTCTTTTGTTCAGCTGATTTTCTACCTATTAAACACATGAACAAAGAAAGCAGTATTTGTCTGGAATAGATGTTGGCACCAGCTGGCACCAGTCCTGTGTATAATTTTATCCCATTTCTTCTGAGGTAAATAGGAAGAAACATATTTCTGATCTCACACTATATGTACAGTAGAGGAACTCCAATAGAGTTATAGTGCTAACGAGAGAAGAGAATCAGACCCATTGTGTGTGATCATTAAACTTGATAGATATCTGCAGTAGAGGCAATTTTAGTATATAAGAGGGATACCTGTTCAAAACTACATGAGTGAGATAATATAGCAACTTCATAATATGACATTTTAATGTTTAAGGAATGCGTTTTTAATAAAATTGATAGTCCAATGTGCTGTACTAAAGAACCTGGAAACCTTTTCTAAAATTCAGTGATGGTACAAAGAAAATGTATATCGCAAAATCACATAAAGCTTCATACGGAAAAGAAATTTAAAAACATGATTGAGCAATTTCCAGGATTTAGTGGTCCTACCTTTTCTGTACCAAATGAATTTAGGCTTTCTTTTTCCAGACAGAGCCTAACTACCTGGTAGATGAGTAGGAGGGAAGTAATATTTCAGTCCCTCCTCCTTGAAGGATTGTGTTTTTATGATTTTATTTTGTCAAAAGACACATTTCTAATAGAAGAACAAATCCCCTTGATTTTTTTCTTCTCTTTCTGTATGGTTCGAATCTTCCATTTTAATATGATATGAATGTTAGGAGTCAATTTTTCCAAGAGTGAAAGCTGTGGGCAGGCACATGTAAGTGCACATGCTGTTGCATGCATACATAATATTTTGATGAACAGATTAGCAGATTATATATTCAGATAGATGTGCACATTCTCACCTGGCCTACGAGTTTACTGGCTAGTTAGCTCCCTTTGCTGATGTTGTATTGAAGTTTCCATTTTAAAAGAAGCAAATATTTAATTGTTATGCAAATGAGATTCATCTTAAAAGGAGACAGGGAGGAAAACAATACAAATGGCTTTTGCTTTACTGAAATGGCCTTGTTACATGCTTTATAGAGATAAACCTCAGTCGTCTGAAACATTCTGATAAAAAGAGTTTTGTATAAATTAAGCTTGTTTTGCACCTATTTCATTTTATGTCATATTTCTGAAATTAATAGTTTTAGTTTGGCACTAGTGAGTTTATGTGTAATGACAACATCAACCACTATAAATGATTAACTCTTTTAGAACAGAATGAGAAATGCAGGGAAGGCAACCAAACTCATTGATTTTACTTCCATGTGGCAGATGCTAGGTATTTGTTCCATAGGGTCTCCAGTTGACTGCTAAACCAGAACTGAAAGTGGTCTTAGGGGAAGGCTGTTCCTAAAGGAACCTGAGAATGAGGGGTTGGAAGTTCCAAAAATCTCATACAGCAATGAGATGATAACCCTCTCTCCCAGTACTTTATCCCTCAATCAAGAGGTAGAATGGAAAGCAAAATCTGGTGAACAGCTGTGGAGGCTTGGAGAATGACAGCAGCCCTCCACCACATGGAAATATTTAAGGAAGAAAAGTGGAGACTATACAAGTTATTGACAGTTGTTCCAAAATAAGTTAATAAAGTTGGGACCTAAGTAAACTGCATCCCTTCCATCTTCTCTGTCTTTGTGCATGTCTTCAGAGAAAGAGTGAAAGCTTGTGATCCCTCCCCAACAGCCTCCAGGTTTTTCTTCTTTTCTTTTCCACAGCTGCTATGGCAGGATTTAACTTTTATCTTATTTTAAAAGTACTAAAATAGGAGCATTAAATGACTCCTGGTTCTACTTTTGTAAAAGAAGATAGGAGTTTAAAATTGCTATGCTAGCAAAAAAGCCAGTTAAAAGTGAAAGAATATGCAGAGCAAGGTGTGCTGGCATGGGGAAAAAAACATTTTCTGCAAATATGAATGACTGGAGCATTCATTGGTTTTACCTTTTGTATTTGTTTTAGAACTGTGTTCAGCAGCATCTTTATTGGGTGAATTATTGTACCGTGTAAGAAAATCCAAAGGGAGAACGATCAGCTGGCAACCAGTTGATGATGTCATATAGAGATTAGCCATATTAGCAGTAGGCAGTTTTAGAAAAAAAAAGGGCTTTTCTTAATTAACAGGTGGATAGCAGGAGAAAATATCTAGGAGAAGAATTCCTGTTTAAATTCCAACCTCCCTTATGAATCCGGTTGCTCCAAAGCTCTCCTGTTCAACAGGGTCTTTCTATGGATAGGGTATATGTCCATTTCATAGACAAAGTTAGTCTTCTGGTTATCTTTCTCAATAAACAACACATGGCATCACTTATGCTGTATCATGTATTTCCATTAGCTCTTTTAGATGCTGTATTTATTTTCATATTAATCTCTGAAGCCAAATTATATTCAATTTGATTTGGGTTCCAAGGTAGATTAAATTCATTTCAAGATGGAAGAACATTTAAACTGTTGGAGACTGAATGACTGGCCTCAACAAGATGTCTTTATTATTAAAAAGGTTTGGCTTGTCATTTGCTTGGAAATTGATTTGAATGACTCCAAATCCACCATTAGAGCTGTGTGAGCCAGAAAAATTTATTTATGTACACATCAGTCCCTGCAGCTGTTGTCATGAATATCATTCTTTGTACTAATGGTTGTACAGTCTTTTTAGGAATGTATATGACCCCATTATTGAACTATCTGAGTGCCTCCTGAGTATTTAAAAATAAAAATGGCAATAATGCTAGAGATTTCTCTTTCTTCCTCTCAGCCACTCTTAAAAATTAACTCAAATAGTTTATAGTCTATTTGATAACGTGAATGAGTGGGAAAAATGTGCGCCTTCATGAAACATTTCTAGGGAAGGCAAAGCAAGATGAAGCAGACACATTTTTCATTTCATGCTGAAAGTTGTGATGTTTGTGGTATTCTTATCTCCTGTAGGAATAAATCCCATAGTTTAGGTCTGGCTATAAAAAGAAGAATCATTATATCTGCAGTGTTTCTCAAACTTTTGAAAGCTGAGTCTCTTTCAGAAATTAAATCAATTCTGCCCTTCATTCCTGCCTTTCAACTCCTTTATTTATTTTAATGGCATACATTTTATTTTATACATCTTGTCTACTTTCCTCCCACTATTGCTGCATCATTGTCCTTGCCCCTGACCTTAGGTCTTTCTCATAAGATGTTTCATCTTTCTTACATATTGATAAGAACAGAAGCAGATAGCAGTGTTGCCATTTAAAGTGTTATGGTTAACAGTCATTAAAATGAAAGAGGGAGTTCATTCCTCAGAGCTATAGTTTCTGGCTTTTTGTGAACTTAAACAGAAATCTCTGCATCAGTTACACTTGTGTCATGTTTGGAAGCCTTTCTATGAAGTCTTTCTATGTAGCCATAGCAAGTTTAGCCATACTTGTTTATTAATTAAAGATATGATGCTATGATTAAATCTGTCCATCATATCCCCTTCAAAGGGGCACGGCCCACATGTTTGGAAACAGTCTGCACTAAGGCAGAAGTAGAAAGTGCTTTTCATATAACATTTATATCAGTTTTGCTTTTGTTCCTTTTTATACTGAAACAAATACTTTGTAGTTGGAGTAAAGACCAGTGTCAAAGATTTGCAATAAGTATCCAGAAATTAAAAATAGAGAACCAGTAAACTACATAAAAGAAATCAGACTAAATTAAAGAGGGGGCACTTGTTTACAGTGACTGAAATGCAACATTATATTTAATTGTGATGAGACATATTTTGTTGTCTCTTACCCTGCTTCTAAATGAGGAGTAACTCAACTATGCCATTTTTTGTTATCTGGACTGGAATGTAACCCTAAAAACTTTAGATGCTTTCTGATTTGTAAGGTGAATAATTCTACAGCAACAGACATTACAGTACATGTAGTTTTATTGTACTAAGCATTAAGATTACTTCTATAGCTTTAGTTGTCAAACATTTTATCTGTTTTCATTTTGAATATAGAAATTCTATTGCCAGGAGATGAACTGGATGACTTTTTAGAGATCTCTTCTGGTCATATTTTTAATGGTTAGGGTGAAAACCATTATGTGTTTGAGGCATCAGGAGACAGTGATCTTTTCATAATGGCATAAAGATAGGAATTGCAGGGCAATGAATATCTTGGTGAATAATATCCCAGTTTATCCCTTTGGAACAGTGGCCAGAGATATTCAGCACATCTGTATATAGATATGAGGCACCTCACTGCAGTTGTGAATTGCCTCCTCGCTAAATGGATATTACGTATGGCAATACAGTATGAAATGTCTTTCCACTGCTTTACTTATCTTTGTAAAATTCCACTTGTCTGATAAGCAACTAATAATAGACAAAATCTTATACCCTAGCTCAGTCTAAGCAAATGGATCATATTTATTCATGGGTGAAAGATTCTTCCAATTCAAGCCTTTCTCTATGGCCCTTATTTCAACCTTTCCCAAAGTTGCTACAGCTCAGTATGTGGGAGGTTTGATTGATGGATTCAGCACACAGGGACGCTTGCAGACCAGACTTGGATCCTTTCCACATCACCACGCCCTTTTTGGCCCCATCCTCCAAACCTTTTCAGACTAGAGTGAGCCAGTGTGATGAAGCTACTTGTTTCCTATGAAGGTTCCCATGTCTGCAGAAAGAGGGCAAGATTTGCCTCAATGTCAATATCTTCTGTGTAGAACAGCATACATTTCATCAATAGTTTTGGAGCAACTGGCTCAATGACATTTTAGACAATGTGAATGGTGAGTATTTAAATTGCTTTTACAAAAGTGGTTAACACATTGTACCACTAATTATGTGATTACAGGGTAGCTATTTATCAATTTACTTTTATAGGGAATGTTTACTTTGGACTTAAACTACGAGCTTTGCTGAAGCCTGAAACAGAGCCTTTCGCAGAAGGAAACTGCTAGTGGCAGCTAGTTTATAGAATTTTGGGCCCAACAAAAATATCTCAGAGTCATCCAAGGCCAGACAAGAGGTTTTATAAAAGTCTCCTAACTCCACACACGAAACATAAATTAACTTTTTGTCAGAGAGTCACCAGATTTTTTTCATCCTTAAATATTTGTCTTTCCTAAAATCTGGGATTCAGCTTGTTACAGTGCTGATAGCTGGTATTATGAACAGGAATATAGGCAGATATGCTATCATCTTGCCGTATCTCTGTTAACCTGTGCTTAATATGCCACAACTCTGCTGGTTGGTTTCAGCATTGCTACTAAGAAAAGATTATCAATTTTGCCAAAGTTTTCCGGCTTGCACTGTATTTAAACTGTACATAGTATTCTCTGAGACAGGGCAAATACCAAAACAGCAATATTTCATAGCTCCACAAAATGCCTTTATTACTGTTCTTCTGGAGCCGTTAGGAACTTCTGCCACTAGGAAGAGCTATTAGGAACTTCTACATAATAGGTGAAAAATAACCATCTTCACCTAAAGCCCAAGAACATGAACTGCTCAAGTGAGTAAGCATTGCTTTTGTTTGTAAATAAAAATGTATTGGATTGAAATGATGCATCCATTCATTAAATGAAAATATAGCAGATTAACATTCAAATAATAATAGAGAACTGAACTGTGACTAGTCTTGTTGCAAGAGTGTGTGGCATCATATAAGTCACTCTCATTCCCCCCTTGCATATCACAGCTCTAATGGTATACATCAAAATCAGAAAATTAGAGTTGGTAGGGACCATGGGAGGTCATCTATTTCAACCCCCCCACTCAAAGCAAGACCATCCCCAGCTGCATCATTCCAGCCACGGCTTTGTTAAGATGGGCCTTAAAACCTCCAAGGATAGAGATGCCACCACCTCTCTAGGTAACCTGTTACGGTGCTTCACCACACTCCTAGTGAGAAAGTTTTTCCTAATATCTGACTGTGACAGAACACCCTTTTTGGTGTCTGTCACTTTAAGGCCTGGAGCAGGTAGCTACCAGGTGACTTATGAGGGTGGCCATTTAAGGGCTCAGCTCTGAGAGGGTAGCGAGCAGTTTGAGATCAGCCAGCAGGGAAGGAGCTCCCTGCTGAGCTCCCGCTCCAGGAACAACTTGGAGGTATGGATGATGCTATGGGGAAGGAGGAGACCTGATTGGTCCTAGGCATGAGCTAAAACTGCACCCTGCCAGGATAGGGAGGCCTGCTGGTGGTGTGGCAGCCAGACTTAAATACCCGGACTGATTACCTCTCCGGTGTAAAGCATGTCGGGGTGCCTAAAACCCAGCACTGACCTTTGGGTGGGTTACTGGGGGTGTTAAGAGGGGGCCAGGCATGCTGAACAAGCAGCACCTGAACGCTAGAGGTGTCAGACCCTGGCCCTGGGAGAG
>NW_017729022.1:28448374-28458443 GCF_001723915.1 Gavialis gangeticus | reverse complement strand
ATGCTATGGGGAAGGAGGAGACCTGATTGGTCCTAGGCATGAGCTAAAACTGCACCCTGCCAGGATAGGGAGGCCTGCTGGTGGTGTGGCAGCCAGACTTAAATACCCGGACTGATTACCTCTCCGGTGTAAAGCATGTCGGGGTGCCTAAAACCCAGCACTGACCTTTGGGTGGGTTACTGGGGGTGTTAAGAGGGGGCCAGGCATGCTGAACAAGCAGCACCTGAACGCTAGAGGTGTCAGACCCTGGCCCTGGGAGAGGGTAGAGTGAAGGTTAAGGGAGAGAAGTACCTGACCCTGTTGGGGTGGAAGACCCCAGGCCCCAGAAAGCAGAGGGTGGAGTTGTGGCCTGAGAGAGGGGCATAGTGGTCCGGTGAGGGGCCAGGGGTAAAGTAGGCTTATAGTTGAGCAATTGCTCAGTCCAAATTGGGTGAGGGCAATGGGAAGGCCCAAAAGACCATGCCAGGTCTGATCGAGGGGTGGAGAGCAAAGCCCAAGGATCTGTATGAGCAGGGCGGAGTGAGTGTGACCAAGATAAGCAGTATGCAAGAGGCTGGGTGAGAGCCAGTGGAGTGCAAGAGACCCTGGTGAGATGGGGGTATTGTGTGCGTGACCTTGAAAGGGCAGTATGATAAAGACCCAACTGTGTGCCCAGTTTGGCCTGGCCTTGAGCCAGAGTATCATCACACAGCGTGACGTCTGCGATGCATGTGACAGGTGTAAGGGGAGGGCAAATGGTGTATGCACTTCTCTGTTATAGATGGGCACTCTAAAGGCAGCCTCCTGCTTATATAACACCCCAATCATTTACTGACAAGGCATGGCAGATGAACCAGGTGGGCATTTTGCCCAGAGACAGGGGTGGACCCATGCTAGCACCAGGCCTGGAAGGCACTCTTGTCACACTCAACCTTGCTGCAACTTGAAACCATTGCTTCTTGTTCTGTCATCTGCCACCACTGAGAGCAATCTAGCTCCATCCACTTTGTATCTTTCCTTCAGGTAGTTAAAGGCTGCTATAAAATCCCCCCTCACTCTTCTCTTCTGCAAAAGAGCTAGGTATGATTCCTCTCTCAGCCTGAGGGGTTCAAATTCACATCTCACACCTTCCAGTAGTGTGTCTTAATCAAGTAGTGTTTAAGCTAACTTGATAGGGTATGGTGACAGGGCACTTGTCCCTTTAAGAAGGCAAGCAGCCTGAGAAGCAGGGGCTGATTAGAGGCTCATCTGACCAAAAGGGGGCTGGGCTTGAGACATATAAGCCCAAAGCCTGAGGTGGTCAGACAGTCCAGCCCTGGGAGCCATGAAGGTAGGAGCTCCTGGAAGCAGAGCAGTAGGGCTCCTGAGCAGAAGGTGAAACAGGGTAAGAAACTCTGCAGGTCTGGTAACAGGGGAAGTTGCCTTGGCAGAGGGAAACTTGTTGATGCACGCAAGTGGTCTTGGTTTTATGTTAAATCCAGAGGGTTGGGAGTGCCTACCAGAGGGCAGAGATGCTTTTTATTTAAGTTTCACTCGTGGTTTAGCCTTGGGCCCTGCTGAGGGCAGGATCAAGGCATCTTCAGGGAATCAGTAGCCTAGGATCTCAGAAGGGAGCTGCCTGGGGAGACCTCAAGGGTCCAGAGCTCAGAGAGCATCACAGCCAAGGACAGCTAGGGCTGGGGAGCCTTGTGATCCCAAATGGCCCAGGATCCAGGGCCCAGGGAGGGCCAAAAGAACAAGAGGAGCCACTGCCAGACACTAATAGGGCTGGGGCCCAGAAGTCAGGCCCAGTACAGTGGGTCCTGGCTAAGGGAGAAGGGCCAAGGGGTGCCAAAGGGAGTAGCCAAATTAAAGAAATCCAGGAAGGTGGAAACCCCAACATGGGAAGGAAGGCCTGAGGTAGCCTGGAGACTCAGGGACAAGAGTCCCACTTGACTGGTGATTTAAACGACCTGCGAGGCATGGGATGTAGTGTAGGGCATGTTTGGAGTCACACAAGTAGCCCTTAGGTTGCAGGTGCCCTGGGGGCACAGACAGGCTGAAAGGACCCAGCTTGCTTAAGGGCAAAATTGAGACCAGCAGGATTTAGAATGGATCTGCTGGTGACTAGAAGTGGCAAGGGCTCATTCTAAGACCCATGGGCAGCCTCCCTTCCTTAAATATCTTAAAAAGAACAAGGCATAGCAGGAAAGGAATAAAGAGTCAGAGCTGGGCAGGAGTCATACAGCCATCAAGGGACTTAACAGCTGCTCCTGGGGGCATGGTCCTGTTACAGGCACACTCCTCCTGATGAACTTGTGCATGTTTGTGGAAAAGAATGCAAGATTCATTGGACCAAAAAGAGAGCATGGAATTACTTTCTGCTGTGGACTAGTAGTTAGGATACTTGTCTAGAATTGGTAAGTCCTGGGTTATAGTCTCTGGTCCCAGGACTATTCATGCTTTTTATCCAGTGTCTGTTGAATGTAAAAAACCTGCAAAGAGACCAGAACCAGGACTCTTCACCTCCCAACCATGGAGCCGCTGAATGATGCTTCCTTTTTTTTCTTCTCTTTGACCCAGTGAATCTTGACTTCTTTTAAGCGGAGACACACAACTTCATCAGGGAAGTGAACCCAGTGTCCCATCAGGAGTTGAACCTTGATCTTCCACATCCTGGTGTATGCTCCAAATAAGACTATCATAGAAAAGATGGGACACTCCTCTTCTGGTTGTGGTTTTAAAGAAATTGGAGATCCCATATAGCTGGACACCTGATCCTGTGGGTGGGTATGTTTTAGCTGTCCTCTGAAAATGTCTACTGGATTGACTGAGCTGTGAGGGTGATGTAGGTGGAGGAAGAGGAACAGCTAGTTTCTGGATTCAAGTCAGGTTTATAAGGGAGTCAAGGCACTCCACGGGTATCGTTACAGGGTTCCTGCCTTTAGAGGCTTCCCAGTGTCTGTACCCTCTGTCCTCTCCTCCCTTTTAGTATTCTCCCCTGCTACATTTAGATTCAGTAGTGGAGGGTGTCCAGAGGATAAGGCACACTTTAAAGAAAAGGGCTCTTGTCTTGTCCAGAGCTCCCTAGCTAGGCAAGGGCCACTAATCTGAGCCTTCTAGCTTGGAGGCCTACTGTTCAGGGTTGCCAGCTCCTGGTTCAGCATTGGTTATGCTTTGTGACCCCAGGTTCCAAAACTTGTGATATCCACTACATCATATGCTAGTGGTCCCAGATCATACCCCAATCCTTATACTCTGCCTGCTAGGATGAGCTTTGAGTTTGGGGTGTCCCCAGTCACCCCTTTCAGTGGCCTCCACCTCCTCTTCAGCTGGTCCTTTAGGGAACAAAATAAAAAGTACCAAAATGCCAATGCCCTTCCCCAGGCACCACAATCTCCTGCAGGGGTTAACCTCACCCCTGTATGGCAAGCTCCAAGTAGAAAGAAAACAGAAAAATGTACTTAGCTTGCATTCCATGCAGGTCAACAGACTCTCTGCACTTTGGCTTCTTTCTAAGTTCCCCCTGCTGTAGTCTGTGTTTCTGTCCCTGTGCCTCCCAGAGCAGGTTCTGTCCTCAGTGGGTCTCATAGCCAGAATGCCCTTCTCTGGCTTAAGGGTTGGGCTTATGTTTAGGGAACTACCAAAATCATGGTGAAAGTAGAGTAGACAGTGGCTCCTTTAATCTTGCATGCTCCCCTGTGTGCACCTTGCCCTCTGCCCCCCCCACTGCTGTTTAGTGGAGGACCCTGAGTTAGGCATTATGCCAGAACTGGACATGCACAGAACCAGAGCTCATGGAGCCTACAGTACTTTGAGGAGGCAGCAGCTGTGCAGAACTTACTTATTTGCAATATTGGATTTAGGTTCCTCAGTTCTGCAGAAGTCTTCATTAGATATAAGGCTTTGGAAATGCAGGTGTTGGGGTTCTGGCTTGCTTCTGTATGAATCAATAAGGGGAAAGAAAACAATCCCAAGCCCATCTCATTACTGAAGTCTAACTTTGAACACACACTTTTTTTGGACATCTGAATAAATGATGTGAATCAGACTCAGGATGGCCTCTAGAGGTCACAAATGTAAAAGAATGTGCTGTCTCCTGCTCTCTCTGCTGTTAGCTTTGTCAAAGCTAAACTTGGTTTGTTTTATCTGTATGCATGCTGTCATTTATAACTCTGTTGATGTAGAACCAATAAATAGATTTTAATATGTGAAAAATCTTTAGCTTTCTGCAAGCTAATTAATCTGTAATAAGAAACAGTATATTCAAATACCTGATTTTTAGCACGTATTAATTTAGGACTACTGAAAGTGCTCCAAAGAGAAAGAGCAGGGGGAATACAAAGAAATGGATAGCTTCCCTTTGCAGAATGTTTTCCATGAAGATAGGTAAACATATTTCTTTTAAAAAAAAGAGCCCTACAACGCAAATGGTACTTTTATTTTTAGTGGAAACTCACAGTACTAGTGATGCTGTTACTATTCAATATCTAACAGGATTACTTTTAAACACCCATAAGAACAGGGGAAAATTAAGTCGCATTCAGCAACTTAAATACTATAGTCCCTTTTAAAAATTGTTATACATCTCACAATAATATCTTTAAAACCAAAAGCCTAAAGTTAGGCTGGCAGGTATTATATGCAAACTCATGCTTGATTTTTTTCAAAAGCATTAAGCCAGTGTTGCCCAACCTTTTGGCCCACAGGCTGGATGAGTAGTCCCAGATTGGTCTGTGGGCCCCATCCAGCACATGGTGCTGGCTCAGCCAGGGCCCAATGCTATGCCTTGGCCAGAGCCTGGTTCTGCTGCATGGGGCCAGGGCTGATCCAGCTATGTGAGGCTTGGTGGCAGGGAAGTGGTGGCAGCATTAATTCTCACTACTCCTTTGCTGCCAAATTTCTAGGCCCCTGAGGAGCCCCACAGGTGGGTCTAGCCTGGACAGAGGTTGAGCACCACTGCAAGGGTTGAGCACCCCTGCATGAAGCAATCAACAGTGAATCAACCTGTGACAGGGGCAAGCTTTCATGCCCAGTGCAAGCACTGGACCATTTCCTGTCTATGGGTCAGCCACTCCCTTCACTCTCCTGCCACACCTTGATGTAATAGTATTAAGATGTTAATTAGGCAGGAGGCTGCCCATTTTTAATCCCAATGATAAGTGGAATATCCACAGCTCTGTTCCATCCCTACACCGTGGCCCATGCCCCGCAGATGGCATCCCAGGCAGCTAAACTCAGCCGTAGCCTTCACCCCATTAGCTGTGGTCCCCTCTCTGGGACCTTTGGCTCCCCCTTAGGCCTTGGCCCTGACTCAGGCTAGTTGGGATCCTGAGCCTCTTGCTCTCTGGGCATCCCATGCAGTGGGCCCCTTGGCCCTTTGACCCTCCTCTGTGTCCTGGCCCCAGCATGGACCAATCGAGCTCCCTCAGGCCCAGTCTAAGCTGCTTGCCTTCTTTTAACCCTCGCAAGTCCACTGGATCAAATGAGCCTCAGGCCTTTCCAGGATCTCACCAGTCTGGTCTTTCTCCAGCCAAGACTGTGCGGGGCCTGGAGGTTATTAGGTGCCCCCTACCCACCTTTCACCGGGGAGGTTCATGGCCTTGGCATTTCCTGGTGCTGCTGCACTGCCAGCAGTCCCACTAGGCCTCTCTACCCTGGCAGGGTGCAGTTCTAGGTCATGCCCAGAACCTGGGGCCTCCTCCATCCCCATAGCCCCAGCTCATAGTTCTAAGATGTTCCTGAGCCTCAGCTCAGCTGACTGATGTCTCTCTCCCGGCAGGGCCAGTAGCAAACTGCTGCTTCACCCTATATAGCTTGGCCTCAAAATGGCCACTGAAATCAAGCACCTAACTTATGCCTGCTCTAGTCCTTAAAGTGGCAAGCACCACCAGTGCCCTGCCACACAACCAGTGATCTCTTTAGTAGGTCTTCTGTGAAAAATTAAAAAAAATATAGGAAGGTACTTTCCTTTGGTTGTAAGCATTTAATATTAGGTTCTTGTATCTTGCCCCTTAACAACAAAAAAGTACATGCTGCTGGTTAGTAAATATGTAGGCATAGCATATGATCAGTCCTAAAAAACAAAAATAAAAAATAAATCAGAGAACAATATGTATGTGATACAAATACATTGACAGACAGATAGGTATAATGTCTATACCTAGCCTAAATTTCCAATCTACCTATCACGTTTTAAGCACTAAGAATGTGCTCTAAAGTCATAATTCAATAGACGTTAATTACTTTTAGAGCACTTTAAAAATGGCAGATCATGCTGTAAGTTAACCTTTGATGGATGAGGTATTAGACTAAAGCACTTCCTGTTAGAGTACTTTATTGAATGTCTGTGCCAGATCCCAACAAGAGGTAACTTGGAATGTGATTACCACCATCCCAGCTGGTGTTGTGCAAGGCTGTGCTCTAGCCTTGAGTACAGCTTATTTCCTCTGCCCGAGCGCCAGGCTGGCCCTACTCCCTTGGCTCTCACTGACCTAAGTCAGTGACAGCTTCTGATCCTAGTTCTGCCTCCTCCCTCTCATCAGCTGTGAACTGCAGCTGGTTGCAGGGGAAGGGGTCTGGAGTTTCTCTCCCTGTGGTGTATTGCTGCCTGGCTGGTGGGGGTATGGGGGGGGTGCTGTAGGGAGAGGGATCTAGGCTCTTTGTCCCTGTAGTAGTCCTGGCCCTGCAGCAAACCACTGGCTGGCTGGTCCCCTGGGATGGTGGGGAGGGCTGCCCGGGGGACCAGTCAGGGGTTGTGGTGGGGGGGAGAGGTCCAGTGTCTCTCTCTCCACACAAATCCCTTCCCTGTAAAGAGCGGCTGTCTGACTAGGAGGGACAGTTGGGGAAGGGGTCCAGAGTCTCTTCCCTCTCCCCACAGCTGCTGCTGACAGTTGCCAGCCTGCAGAGGGGGCTGGGTTGGGGAGAGGGGCTACTTTTGAAGTCTCCTTAAAGGTGCGTAGGAGTGCCCTTGGTGGCCAGTGCGGGCAGTCTCCAAGCCCATCCATCTGCCCTGCCCCATACTACCAACAGTGAAAATCTGTTTGGTTCTCTTGTGCTCTAACTTATCGTGCTTAGGTAAAGTGTAGCAGGCTCACCTTTCAGAGCTTGGGTTGAGTCCCAGGCTTGAGATCCTGCTGTTTTGATTGGAGGAGCCCATCTATCAATCAGGAGGCAGCAAGAGAAATAAAGTCACACCCCTTTCCTGAGGGGAGGGGGAGAAGACCTCCCTGGACCTAACTGAAGACTGTAAACTGTCAGGTCCGGAAGACTTCAGGGGCAGAGCCCTGGAGCGTATAAAAGGAGCTGCGTTTCTAGCACGAGGGGCAGATGCGGTGAGGGACTCAAAAAAAGCAGAGCCAAGAAAATCTGGAGAGCTCTCCCCCAGCGGGCAATAGACCCAAGGCTCCTGAAGCTGCCACTGGAGGAGCAGCCTTGGGAGCACTGTGAGAGTGCTCAGGCTGTTGACAGCGCGCAGGGACAGTGTGGGGAGACCCAGCCCTGGGAACTGTATGAGACTGCTCGGGCCCATCATGGTGCATGGTTCAATGCATGGAGCCCAAGGCTAGGCTGAACTGGTTGGAAACTGGACAGACATGAGGAGATTTAAGCACATGCCTGGAGTGGCTAGAAGCTGGGGGGCACTAGAGCAGCCCTCCCTTCTCTTGCACAGAGTTGAGCTGAGGGGGGCATAGCCAGGCTCTGGCAGGACTTTCTCACTAAGGAGGTCTGCCTGCACCATCCCACACTTTTCCTTTCTGGCTGCTCGAGGAGTGGGAGAGTTGTAAGCCCCCAGACCCTTGCTAGCACTCTGAGGCAAAGAGGGGTGTATGCAGTGCATGCATCTGTTGATGATATGGAGTTTTCAACCTCCTTCCCTACTTGTCAGACTGTCTGCAGCAAACTGACAGGTGAGCAAGGTAGCCCAGAGCTGCTAAGAGTCTTTATTACCCAATTAGCAAAACAATAGCCTTTATCCCATTACTTCAAACTCTTAAATAGCTTACGAGGGTGACCTGTTGATTAGTTCCAAAAGCCCTGTTCTGTCTGCCTACGTGTCTCAATGAAATTGGAGAGACACACACACACAGACACCTCTCGGCATTAGCTAGCATACCACATGCCTAGGGTCCGTGGGGCTTGGGTCCGTGCTGTGGGAGATGGGAGAGAGGGAGGGGGGATTCCTGCTTGAGCAGCGAGGGGTTAGAGGTAGGCCAAGGGGAAGGCAGCAGACCCTGCTGCGTCTGCAGTCTCTGCTGGAGCCTTATACAGCATTAGCTAGAATACCACAAGTTGGCTATAGTCTGTGCTGTGGGAGAGGGGAGGAAGGGATCCCTGCTTAAGCAGCAGGTGGTGAGAGGGGAGTGGGGCATGGGGAAACTAGCAGACACTGCTGTATCTGCACATCTGTGCTAGAGTAGCTCTGGCCAGGGAGCAGGGGGGAGAGGCCAGCCCTGCTGTGAAGCAAAGAGCCCTGCCCAGCCCAGAGAGCATGCCAGGATGCTGGTGGTGGCTGGTTTAGTTTAGCGGTCTAGTTTGAGCCAAATCAGTTAAGTCTGTTACTACATTCAACCAGATTTATCTCAAACCGGTTTCAGCCACTTTTAAACTGGCTTATGCGCACTGAACATCTGTTCTGTTACAGGTTTAAATCAGTTTCTGATCACTTAAACTGGTTTGTGTGTAATGTCTGTCCCTAGCCTAGAAGTCTTCTGCAGCTCACTGCTGTGCAGCAGGAGTGTGATACTCTGTGGAAAATAAGGAATATTTCAACTTCTTACCGCTATAATTTTCTAATCTTTTCCCCAGGATCATTTTGGTATGTTGCAAAAGAAAATTAGAGGAGTTGAGTTCATTTCAAGATTTGCTTTTCTCCAGGCAATTCCATAACCTATTATCCTCTCCTTCCTGTTTTACTAGTAAATGCTATTAACAGAAACACAGAAAACCTATGATTTAGATAAATGCCCAATCACTAACAGAACCATTCTATACCTTACTGACACTGTGGGGAGCTGAGACCATCTGTGGCTGCTATTTCAGTCTCCAGGTCCATAGCATTAGGCTGGAAAAGTAGCTTCAGGGTGACTGCCAGGGATCCTTGCAATTTGTCTACTGTTGAAAGGTGCAGTCTGTATTCCACTTTAGCCTGTTCACTCTGGTTTTGGTTAGGGAGAATAGAATTGGTTATACTGTAAGTCATTTGACTTGGTTTACTGTTCTAGAGATAAATCTCTGTTACTAAGTTACTAGGTGTTTTCTAGAGGCAAGGATTTTTGAGGTGTGCTATCTTTTATTGGACTAACTGCACAGCTGGAATAAAGTTAGACAAACTTTGGAATGCAAGACATTCTTCATCAGGTCTAAGGAATATTATCCATTATTTCTTAACAGTTTACATTTCTCACTTTCTATATTTTAAATATTCCAAGAAACATGACATTCAACAAGAATGATGTTTCTGAGTTTCTTACTGATATTATTTTATGTTTTAGTCATAATGCCAGCTCATCAAATGATGCATACTACAGTAATATGTTAATTTGTCTAGGGCTCTTAGTTGAACTAAGTTTTCAGGTTCCTTAAAGAACATTTTTTCTCCCTTTCATGAAAATCTGTTGATGCAATTGGGTTTCCAAAACCCAGAAAATAAATCTTCATAACTATTTCTGCCCATGCCGTATTGAGTCACAACTACCAATCAAGTTCTAGAACTTGATTTTAAAGTAAATCAACACTATTTTAAAATATTTTTCAGTTTTCTTTCAATGTTCCTGTTCAATGTAAAGAGTTACAAACTGGCACAGGTAGTGTTCACCTCAATCCTTCCAGTCAAGGGGAAGGGCCCTGGCAGAAGCAGATGCATCCTGCAGATTAATGTATGGCTGGGCAGGTGTTGTTTTCAGCAGCGATTTGCCTTCTTCAACCATGGCATGTTGTTCCAAGAAGAAGGATCACTAGGAAGAGACAGAATCAACCTGATGAAGAGATGGAAGAGCAACTTCACAGACAGGCTTGCTAACCTAGTGAGGAGGACTTTAAACTAAGTCTGCTGGGGGATGGAGACCAAAGTCTTGAGGTATGCGGAGAAGCAGGAGACCTAGAGGAAGCA
>NW_017729022.1:28442894-28443374 GCF_001723915.1 Gavialis gangeticus | reverse complement strand
TCCTGCAGATTAATGTATGGCTGGGCAGGGGTTGTTTTCAGCAGCGATTTGCCTTCTTCAACCATGGCATGTTGTTCCAAGAAGAAGGATCACTAGGAAGAGACAGAATCAACCTGATGAAGAGATGGAAGAGCAACTTCACAGACAGGCTTGCTAACCTAGTGAGGAGGACTTTAAACTAAGTCTGCTGGGGGATGGAGACCAAAGTCTTGAGGTATGCGGAGAAGCAGGAGACCTAGAGGAAGCACAAGGAGGGGACATCAGGGCAGGTAACCTCTGTGGCAGAAAGCCACCTTGGTTTCTCCCCAAAAATCTCTGCCCTGTGACACTGTGATTTGAATCTCTGTGCTGTGACCATTCAATTAGGGTGGGCCCAGCACACAGGGGACCACACCCTCAGCCTGTCTCTTTAGGGAACTTGAGCTGGCTGCATTCCTGAGGGAGGGGGAAACCTGCTCCCTCTGCCTACGTGACTTGCAT
>NW_017729022.1:28431469-28441900 GCF_001723915.1 Gavialis gangeticus | reverse complement strand
CCCCCTACTGGCCCGCCTCACGTGGTGGAAACAGCGGAGGGATACGAATACCCAGCTGTGTTCCTGAGGTGGGATCTCTGCACCTGCCACAACCTCAACCTTTCTGAGAAAGTAGGGTAATCAGCTAGTTATCTCAGGTGTCTGTACATGAATGTGTGGAGCCTGGGAAACAAGCAGGAGGAATTGGAAGTCCTCTCACAGTTAAGAAACTATGATGTAATTAGAATAACAGAGACTTGGTGGGATAGGTCATATGACTGGAGCACTGTCATGGATGTGTGCAAACTGTTCAGGAAGGACAGGCAGAGGAGAAGAGAAGGAGGAGTTGCACTATGTGTAAAAGAGCTGTATGATTGTTCAGAGCTCCAATATGAAGGTGGAGATAGGTCTGTTGGAAAGTCTCTGGGTTAAGGTTAGAGGAGAGAGCAATAAAGGCGATGTTGTGGTGGGTGTGTGCTATAGACCACCAGACCAGGAGGAAGTAGTGGATCAGGCTTTCTTCAGACAGTTAGTGGGACTTTCAAGATTACAGGCCCTGGTTCTCATGGGGGACTTCAATCACCCTGATGTCTGCTGGGAGGGCAATACAGTAATGCGCAGGCTATCCAGGAAGTTTTTCGGAAAGCATTTAAGACAACTTTCTGGTGTGAGTGTTGGAGAGACCAACCAGGGACCATTCTCTTCTTGACCTGCTGATCACAAATAAAGAAGAATTAGCAGACAATGTAGAAGTGGACGGCAGCTTGGGCTTTCACTCAATCATCTTGTAGTGACCACAAGATTATCAAGTTCAGGATCCTGACAAAAAGAAGAAAGGAGAGCAGCAGAGTCTGGATCCTGAACTTCAGAAAAGCAGACTTCAACTCCCACAGGGAACTGATGGGCAGGATCTTCTGAGGGGGAAAGGAGTCCAGGAGGTTTGGTTATAGTTAAAGAAACCTTACTGAGAGTACAGGAATAAACAATCCTGATGTGCAGGAAGTATAGCAAATATGGCAGGTGACCCATTCAGCTCAGCAGAGAACTCTTCAGTGAGCTTAAACACAAAAAGGAAGCTTAGAAGAAGTGGAAGATTTTACAGATAACTAGGGAGGAGTCTAAGAATATTGCATGGGCATTCAGGGATGAAATCAGGAAGGCCAAAGTGAAACTGAAGTTGCAGCTAGCAAGGGATATGAAGGGTTTCTACAAAAATGTTAAAAACAAGAGGAAGGTCAGGGAAAGTGTAGGTTCCTTACTGAATGCAGGAGACCACCTAGTGACAGATGATGAGGAAAAGGCTGAAGTACTTGATGTCTTTTTTTACCTTGGTCTTCACAGGCAAGGTCAGCTGCCAGACTCCTATACTGGGCAGCACAGTCTGGGGAGGTAGTGAGCAGCCCTCAGTGGTGAAAGAACAGGTTAGAGCCTAGTTAGAAAAGTTGGATGTGTACAAGTCCATGGGGTTAGATGTAATTAGTGTTCCCTGTTTTTGGTTTCTACCAATTGTTCACCAATAAATTCCCTGATTTTTTGTTGAAGTTATTTAGTTTGTACTGATTTACACCCATTTTTCAGTTCACTCAATTTTACCAGGTACAGTAAAATTCCTGTTAATTGGCACAAATGGAGAATGGCTGCGGGGTGCTGGTAAGCTAAAAGTGCCACTTACCTGAGGCACAGGTTTCCAGCCAGATGTTGGATGGGGTTACAGTGGCCGCATGCAGAGAGGTGGGCAGTGGCCACACAGGGGCTGGGGGAGGTGGCTGGAGCCGCTGCCTGGAGGTGTGGGACTCCTGGCTCTGACCCTGGGCAGGGAGGGAGGGGCTGCGGGAATCACTCCTGGGGTGGGCAGGTCCCAGCTGCACCCCAGCGGCTCCAGCTGCATCCCTGTCCTGGGTTCTGGGAATTGTAAGCCCTGCTGGGGGGACAGGCAGGAGAGCCTGGCCCCGCCCCCTGTGGCAGATGCTGCACAGACCCATGGGGCTGGAGCCACTGCCTGGGTGCATGGGGCTCTCGGCTCTGACCCCAGGCAGGGTGGGAGGCGCCGGTGTTGGTGGTGGTGCCGGGGTCAGGATCAGGTCCCCCTCCCCCCACCCCATGTCTGGCTATGCGCCATGCCGCCCAGCCCCTGGGCTGTGCCATGCCATGGTGCAGGTAGGTGGTGTTGGCTGCCAGTGTCAAGTGGAGTTCCCCAGGGATTGGTCTTGGAGACGGTTTTGTTCAATATCATCATTAATGATCTGGAAGAGGGAATAGATTGCACGCTAAGCAAGCTTGTGGATGACACCAAGCTGAAATGTGTAGTAGATACACTGAAGGGTAGGGCTAGGATTCAGAGTGAGCTAGACAAAATAGAGGATTGGGCCAAAAGAAATCTCAAGAGGTTCAATAAGGACAAGTGCAAAGTCCTGCACTTAGGATGGAAGAATCCCATGAACTGCTGCAGGCACTGCTATTGGCTAGGCAGCAGCTCTGCAGAAAAGGACCTGGTGGTTACAGTGGATGATAAGCTAGATATGGTGTACCCTTGTTGGCAAGAAGGCTAAAAGCATATTGGACTGCATTAGTAAGAGTGTTGCCAGCAGATCGAAGGAAGTGATTCTTTCCCTCTATTCAGCACTGGTGACGCCACACCTGGAGTACCATATGCAGTTTTGGGTCCCCAGCTAGAGAAAAGATGTGGACAAGTTGGGGAGAGTCTAGCTGAGGGCAACCAAGATGGTTATAGGGCTGGAGCATGTGATTTATGAGGAGAGACTGAGGGACATAGGCTTATTTAGTTTGGTGAACAGAAGACTGAGGGAGGATTTGATAACAGACTTCAACTACCTAAATAGTAGTTCTGAAGAGGATGGAGCTGGATTGTTCTCAGTGGTGGCAGATGACTGAACAAGGAGCAATGGTCTAAAGTTTCAGCAAGGGAAGTTTAGGTTAGATATTAGGAAAATCTTTCTCACTGGACGGTGGTGAAGCACTGGAATGGGTTACCTAGAGAGGTGGGTGTCTGTTGCCTCATGAGGCGGGGGGGCATGTGCCCCCCTGACACCAGTCAGCCACCTGGGGGGGGATGGGGGTGGTCCCCCCGGAGGCTTTTGCTGGCAGCCGTGTTCCCTGGCCTGCACTTGCAGGGTGGGCACTGGTGCTCCCACTTGCCTGCCAGCTAAACAGGGAGTGCGGCCTGGCAGGGGGGGCACCTGTGCTCTCAGGGGGTGCATGTGAACCCCTGTGCCCCTGGTATTCTTCAAATCTGAAAGAATGCACATATTTCTCCTGGTCTTAATTAGATCAGGAAAAACTTTTAGTCTTGTAAATAAATATGTACCTTTTGAGGGGACAGGAAGTTATATGCCTGGTGGAAGCCCCCTGAGAATCTGGATGGGTGGGAGTGGGGGGTGGAGGGGGAAGTGTGTAAATGGCCAGAAAAAGAATTGTGCTTAAACAGGAATATTGGAGCCCCTCAGTTAGTGCTGAGTTGAAACTGCATTCTCAGATGTAAGATGTTTAAAAAGACGTTAGTTTTCTGATATTCCTTCATTGTTTATTCTTTTATTTATGCCTATCTCAGCATATAGTTACTGATTTCTTATGCTCACTTTTTTCAGTGATAACTGATTCAAGAGCATTTGACCATACAGGCAAGTCTTTTCCCAGAAGGGGAAATCTACCTTTTTTGAGCACATGACTGGACAAGGTTACATCTTCTAGCTATCGGAATCCCCTCTAATAATAACTGGCAAGACCTAGGTAAGATGGGTGAGACCAAGGTGTAACAGGACAAGGAGTTGGACCCTGGAACATCTCAACTGGTTCTCAGTGGTCAAGCAGCAGATGGCAGGGAGAGGTTTGGACCTGAAGGTGGACCCAGGCTGTATCCTGGGTTAAGGCATGTTACAGCGTGTCCCTGCCATAGTAGAGGAACACAGAAGTTGTAAATGATCAGGCAGCAGGCTTCCTATTAACCTTACTCACCAAACTAATGATTTACTCCAACGTTAACATTTTAACATAACAGCTAAGCCAAATTCACTTTATAAGATTTTTTTTATTGCCGCAAGCTTGCTTCTCCTTCCATTACTTTTTCCAGAAGATTGAAGACATATAAACTGCTAAACAAACCAAAATAGTTAAAGTATCTTTGTTCAATATCCCTCTGGGCTTATTTGACGCATAAAAGGCAAAGAAAAATAGTCAAGAGTTTTAAGAGGAAGGAGAAATTTTATTTGAGTCAAGCAGGGACTTTTTCATAGATTTACGGGCCTGTATTTAACATTTCTAATAGCAAATAATATGAGTGAAAAATAGAAGGGCATGATGTATTAGCTGTGGGTTGGCAAGAAATAGACATGGGGTCCTTGTACTTCGGCTGGTATGGCATGTCAGCCAGGCTTTGATTTCTACTAAAACAAAAAAGTGGAAAGTCAAACAATAGTCATGTCAATTTAAGCTTCTTTTTTTTTTGTTTAATTTTTTTTAAAGTGATTCATTTAGCTGGTTGGCATTGAGTCAAACTGATAGTCAACAATAGTTCATTTATTTAATGCAACTTTCTATAGCTCATACCCAGTCAACTGTATCAGTGCTTATCTTCTGTACTTCTCTGAGCTGGAATGGAAGGGCAGGAAATAGTAGTAGGTCAGATGTAAAGGAGGCTGCAGCATGCACAGTATATGCGTGTATTCTTCATGAACTGTGGAGTTGGGAAGAGTTTGCTTTTTTCAAGCACATTTAAAGTTTAGTTTTAACTTGAAATGTGAATAACAATGGTATCATTTCAAATCTGCTTTGTCTCACCAAGTCCAAAACAGGTAAGAGTTAAGTATATAAGGGAAAGCATGTTTTGCCTGAACAGATTGCCCTGAAGATTCCTCTCTGGGAACTAGAAGCGAAAATGAGTTTTTTCCTTCTTATATTTTATCAGTAATTGTAAAGATTTTGCAAGACAAGTGAGTCCCTTAGTGATACTTGGGCAATTCTGTTTTCTTCAATGGTTTTGCAAACATGTAATTAAGTAGACCTTACTAAAAAAAATCTGGTGATGATGCACAAGTACTAGCAGAATGTAGCTCATGACAATTTAATGGTAGCAGTTCCACAGAACTAAAAGTAAAATGTGGTAAAGCTTATTTTTATCAGTAAATCCAGGAGATACAATTCTGATTATATAAAGGAAATGATCTATTGCATAAGGTGATAATACTTTCAGTAGATATATGCCATTGTCAGCAAAGGTAAAGCATTTTATTAGAATTTTGTATGAATACTTCATAATAGTTGTTTAAGGGAGTATAGTAAAAGATACACTCCCAATGAAAACATGCTATATTTTTTTTTGGCATTTTGTAATAATAAGCCATGCAGTATAACTCTAAAATGCACTACATTTAGGGAGTTATCTAGTCATGGAAACCATAGATGTAAATACCATATTTACTCTTTTTTAAATGACAGGATCATTTAGATTTGAGTTATAATATAATTAAAAAGTACAAATTGTTAAAATTGCATCTCTCTGTATTTGCACACTAACCTCAGTAAAATCAAAGATTAAATCAAATACATTAATATAATAGGCAAACACACTCTGTAAATAACATACTAATACAATGCTAATCAAGAAGGCCAAGACAAAAAAATAACAGAGGGCAAGAGTCTGCCATCAGAGTCTGTCCTGGATCATTCTTTGCATGTCCTTGATATTGTTAAATCCCATAATTTCCCCCCTTGAATAATGTTCAATAGAGGGTCATTTCCATAAGCATCTTCTGCATATGCCCTTTGGTGACCCTAAGGCACAGGTTCCATACTGTGTCTAGAGCTTTTACTAGGTGGGCAGGCTGGTGTGATCCAGTGGCCCAGATGAAAAGCTGGGGGTGGCATTAATAATCTGTCCTTGGGGAAAGGTCCCATTGCAGAAATAGAACAAGGTAGGCTCAAAAGAGAGCCATTGACATATGAAAAGGTGTTTTGAGGTGTTTTTAAGTGTGGAGAAATCAACAGAGATGGAGTAGGTTGCAAACCCCAGTTCTTAAAATAGCTGAAGCTTGACCACTCCATCAGCTGATATGCAAGATCTCCAAGAAGTATAATGCTATCAGAGCACAAGTGCTCTTCAGAACAAAGCCCAGGGGGTGCTCAAATGGTAGCCTGTGTTTTCTAGAGCTTTAAAACCAACAAGGGAAACTTAGTGTAAACCAGAGTTTTATAAGCAGGTAATATAAAGTATACAGTGCAGGCATCATACCTATTAATGTCACAGGTAAACACCCTCTGAAAATAACATTAAATTATGCAAATTAAGAATAGAAGAGAGAGCAAGGGCATGCATCAGCTGTGCTGTGTATACCTTATGGATGGGTATATAAAAAAAAGCTCTCTTCCCCTCTCTCCACCCCAAAGGTTAAAATCTAAGTACATATATACAGAAAAAGTGAAACCACAGAAAGGGAGGTGACGTGGTTGTTCATGCCAAGATAAAAATGTCCTGCTGTGTGTAGTCCTGATGGTGCTGACATGGGATTTATAGGATATATTATACTGTTGAAATATACACTTCAAAATATAATCCATAGGGTAAAATCCAGTAGTGAATGCGTGGGCTCATTGAAGTAAATGGGAGTTTTGCCATATTATGCTGTTGAAATGTATACTTCAGAACTATAGTCCACGGGGTAAAATCTGGCAGTAAAATCCTGAGCCGGTTGAAGTCAGTGGGAGTTTTGCCATTGACTTCAAAAGGGCCTGGATTTCACACAGGCAGGTAATTCTGAAAAATTACTAAAAATACTTCCCTGGGGGAGAGGGGGGAATGACTATTAGTCAATAATTGAGAGGCCAGTAGTACAATTTTCACTGTGAATTTTCTTTAAAACCCTTTTAGGTAGAGATGTATCCTTTTGGAAGGGGCAGGATCCAGTGTCAAGACTCCGTTTAAAAACAGCTCCTTTCTAAAAGTATTTCACCATCTACAATCAGAAGAAAGTAAAGGTTTTGTCAGCTGTGAGACTGAGATCACTTGCCTTAAATGTAAGAGACAGAGGGAAATATCATTGCAGGTGGGAAGACTGGTCCAAAAAATATGAGATCACTTCTGGAGTAAAAGCTTTTAAAGGTTCTACAGATTGACACACAAGCATCCAAAAAGGTGAGAAGAGTGAACAATTCCTGACAGCATACAGTTGCTAAGGTTTAGGAGCCCCCACCCCACCCAGCAGGGGAGGGACAAACCTGTCTGCACTGGTCCCAGCCAGCAGGCAGAGGCACTCCAGCAGTCTCCCAGGAGGCTGCCAAATCGCCCCTTTCCCCAGTTCTCTCCTGCCCTCCGGCTCTGGCCACAGCAAAGCCAAGCCAGCAGCTGTGTGATGCTCCTGTCAAAAGGCTTGGGCAAGAGCTGGGGGAAGTGACCTCCCCCCTGCCTCCACCTTGCGAGCACCCCCCATCTACCCTGGCTGGGGTACTATGGGAAACCAGGCTGGGCTCATGAGGCACTGACAGCTACCTTCCTCTAGCCCTGGCCTGAGCTTCTTGACAGCAGCAGCATACAGCTGCTGGCTCAGCTTTGTTGCAGCCAGAGCTGGGGGCAGGAGGGTGCTGGGGAAAGGGGCACTCCTGCCTGCTTCATGAGGCCAACCTGGCTCCCCCCAATACCCTAGCCATGGTAGCTAGTGGGGGAGGAGGCCTGCAAGATGAGAGGGATCTGTTCTACCCCTCCTTCCCTCAGTTCTGGCCATAGCAAAGCCCAGCTGGCAGCTGCATGCCGCCCTCTCTGTTTTCCGCTCCCTCCCCTCTTGCACAAGGAGGAGACTCTCTGCTCTCTGTGGCAGACCCAGGGGCAGAGCTGAGCTGGTGTTCACTGAAATGAGCAACAGCCCAGCCCCACAAAGGGGCACGTGATAAATTAACCCTCAAGGGAACCTGAATAGAAGTTCCCTAGGGTGCTCTGCTGTAGAGTGCCTTCAGCTAATGGGTGATTTATCAAGGGTTAATTTTTCACACAATCAGCCATTTTAAAAGTACTCTGCACTTTCAGCGGCCAGATCATGTGAACAATGTAACTTGTGTAAGCACCCAGAATGTATAAATTTCATGCTTCTTCTTAATTCAACCTGATTGTAATAATTGTTTTCATATAATTTGGGGACAGATTACTTAGGTAAATCATTAAAAAAAAAAGTGCCATTTCCTTAACTGTCAAGTAATCCTATTTTTCCAGGTTTCTCATTAGTTAGTTATTCAAATTGTAGGCTTCAGTCCTGCAAGCAGTTATTCATGTATTTAACTATATGTACCTAAGGAGTCCCACTGAACTCCAGTGGGCCAGTTTCTCAACTTTTATAACATGTCATAACTCATTTGAAGTCAGTAGAGCTATGGCAATTTGTACCATCTGAAGTTCTAGCCAAATGAGACTAGATTAATAGATTATGAGTTGAGTTTAGGTAAAATCAGGAGGGACCATTATTACTGTAAGGCCATCCCAGTAATTTCTGCATCAAGCCTATACATTCTGTTTTGAATGACAGCATATATTCTAGGAAGTTAGCCAGGCTTAATTTAAATATTTCAACTAAGAGAATTTACTCTGTCCTTAAGTAATTTGATTCAATGGCTAATTACAGTCACTGTTGTTAATATACCCCTTATTCCTTAGTCTGTATTTGGCTTGCTTCAACTTCCAGCCACTGGATGTTGTGCCTTTCTCTGTTACAGTAAACAGTTACCTACTAGGGCTGTACGAAGCTTTGGTCCCTGATTCTATTCAGTGGAGATTCAGCCCAATTTGCTGGCCAAATCTCCAAATCCAAATTGAATCAGAGGACTCTTTAATCTCTCTGAATTGAATTGGAACCTTCTGAATCGATTCAGAGATTCGGACATAGAGACAGTTTTAAATGTTTTTTCTATGTACCCCTAGGTAGCATGGGCATGTGAATGCTGTGATGTTGGGGTGCATGGAGTGTCCCACAGAAGCACAGGGGACTCTGCAGCAAGCTCGGCGGCAGACCCGGAAGTGGACCAGAAGTACTTCCAGTCCACTTCCAGGTCTGCTGGGGGGTGCAGTGGGCCTCCCTCCACCCCCACCGGCTCAGTGACTGGTGCCTCCTGGGTCTGGGGGTGGTATCTGGGATCCCCCTGCAGCCAATCGCTGAGCCAGTGGGGGCACAGGGGTGCCACCCCAGCGCACTCCTCAGCAGACCCAGAAATGGACTGGAAGTACTTCTGGTCCACTTCCGGATTCATAGTTTCTAGGGTCGGAAGGGACCTGAGCAGATCATCTAGTCCGACCCCCTGCCATGGCAGGAAGAGCACTGGGGTCAAATGACCCCAATAAGGTGGTCATCCAACCTCCTCTTAAAAACCCCCAGGGTTCACTGCCAAGCATGTTGTCCCGGGACATGAGGGACACAAGAATACTTACCAGCAGCTCAGGAAACAGCACGTGAAGGACAGGAGACAAAATCCATGCGGCTCATCAGCCGCATGTTTATACAGCTGCAGCCGGCCAGCGACGTCAGCGCTGAATGCCAGCCGGCATGAATAAAAATGGCGGCACATGCTGTGGAGCCAGAAGAGAGGGAGAGGAGACAGGAACTGATGTCCCTGCAGCTGAGGCAAGCTGGCACACCGGGCTGGAAGAGGAGGAACATCCGGGACGAGAGTAAGAAGGGAGAAGAGCGTTGTCCAGATGGCACTGCGGATGCGGCTGTGGAAGGATGCCAGGATCGCCCTGTAAAGACTGCAGGGGGTATCCCTGAAGAGATCAGCCTCGGGAGAGAGGGACTGCGAGGGATCCAAGAAAGAGGTGCCACTGAGGAAAGCATCGTCGCTGGACCAAGAGGTGCCTTGGAGTAGGCAGGGAACTGAGGGTCTAGGCATAAGGCAGCCAGTGCCCTGGTGAAGTGCGGGGGGGCAATTAAAGAGGCAGTACGCCCAGTTTTGTGTTGGAGTGTCCTTTCTGGTTTCTTTTGGGGTTTGTTCCTCCCCGAGCTCCAGGGGGCATCTGAGGGTAGTAGACACACATTGTAGGCCTAGACAGTGTTGGGGAAGGGCCTGAGAGGGACCTGATCGAGAGTCCTAGGAATGAAACGCCGACCAACTCGACACCGCTACACAGGAGGCGTGAGGCTGGGGTGTAGGGGTGGTGGAGCCCCGAGAGTGACCGCTGGGAGGAATCTTGGGTCAACGAGCGTGCCTGATGAATGACCCCAGACACGGAGGTCAAGTCGTGGCAGGAGAGCACGGGGTCCGGGAGTCGGGCAGAAGTCACCAGCTCAGGCAAAGGCGCAAGCCCCAGAGGTGTGTAACATCGCTCACCGGGGTGAGAGCGGCACAAGAACAACTAGTTGAGTCCCGGCGGCAACACATGAGAAGGGCCTGTGGCGGGTGCAGAGATCCCACCTCAGGAACACAGCTGGGTGTTCGTATCCCTCTGCTGTTTCCACCACATGAGGC
>NW_017729022.1:28424620-28430752 GCF_001723915.1 Gavialis gangeticus | reverse complement strand
CCAACCAATTTGAAATGCATCACCTGTTACCGGGCAGATTCCAGCTCCCCAGGTAGATACCCCTCACCCAGGTACCAGTCACGTAAGCAGAGGGAGCAGGTTTCCCCTTCCCTCAGGAATGCAGCCAGCTCAAGTTCCCTAAAAAGACAGGCTGAGGCTGTAGTCCCCTGTGTGCTGGGCCCATCCTAATTGAATGGTCACAGCACAGAGATTTAAATCACAGTGTCACAGGGCAGAGATTTCTGGGGAGAAACCAAGGTGGCTTTCTGCCACAGGGCCCACCATGCTCCTGTGGGATGCTCCATGCACCCCAGCATTGCAGTGTTCACTAGCCATGCCTGCTACCTCAAGGTATGTAGAAAAATCTTTTAAAGCTGTGTCTGTGTCCAAATCACTGATTCTTTGAATTAGCATCAAATCTTCAGATTCGGATTCAGCTGAATCAAATCAGGGACAGTGATCTGAATCAACGAATCAAATCATTCTCCCTGATTTGGGCCAAATCTGAATCGAATAGGGCCCACTTCCCACACCCCTATTATCTACTATTCAAAATCTCTTCCCTCTGCAAGTACATGGTGATAACCATCTATTCATCTCTTAATCTTGGATTAACAAAGAAAGATTGAGATTAGTTTCTCACTTCAAAACAGTGATGACCACTAATCATTGTTGTGGTTCATTTCTTCTGAGCTTTTTCTAGTTTATCAACAGCCTTTTAGAAATGC
Organism: Gavialis gangeticus; assembly: GCF_001723915.1. NCBI lineage: Eukaryota > Metazoa > Chordata > Crocodylia > Gavialidae > Gavialis > Gavialis gangeticus. The sequence goes on along the minus strand of NW_017729022.1, from coordinate 28,430,024 downwards.
AGACACCCAACCTGAATTCATTATTTTAGTAATGGTCACACTAACATATATCCAGAGATAGTACCACCTTCTGATTCCTACTTCCATGCTAAAATTACCCCACTGCTGTTGGCACCCACTCCCCTGCAATGCAGGCACCTTCCCTTCCCTATCCTCCCATTCATAGTTTCATAGTTTCATAGATTTAGGGTCGGAAGGGACCTAGTAGATCTTCTAGCCCGACCCCCCGCCAGGGTGGGAGAACAACAAAACCCCAAAACAAAAAACAGGACTCAAATGAGTCCAGCCAGGTAGGCATCCAGCCTCTTCTTAAAGACCCCCAGGGTAGGGGCCAGCACCACTTCCCTTGGAAGTTGGTTCCAGCTCCTAGCCGCCCTAACTGTGAAGTAGTTTTTGCGGATGTCCAATCTATACCTCCTCTCCATCAACTTGTGCCCATTACTCCTTGTTATGCCAGCGGGCGCTAGGGGAAACAGCGTCTCCCCCAAACCCTTCTGGTCCCCCCTAGTGAGTCTATAGACGGTCACCAGGTCCCCCCTCAGCCTTCTCTTGTGGAGGCTGAATAGGTTCAGGTCCCGCAGTCTCTCACTGTAGGGTCTGCCCTGTTGTCCCCGGATCATGCGGGTGGCCCTCCTCTGGACCCTCTCCATGTTGTCCACATCCCTCTTGAAATGGGGCGCACAGAACTGGACACAATACTCCAGCTGTGGCCTGACCAGCGTCGCGTAGAGGGGGAGGATCACCTCCTTGGCTCTACTCGAGATGCACCTGTGGATGCACGACAAGGTCCGGTTAGCCCTGCCAACCATGACCTCGCATTGTCGGCCCATGTTCATCTTGGAGTCAATAATGACTCCAAGATCTCTTTCTGCCTCCGTGCTCTCGAGTAGGGAGTTCCCCATTGTGTAAGTGTGCTGCTGGTTCCTACTGCCCAAGTGCAGCACCCTGCACTTGTCCGTATTAAAACGCATCCTGTTCCTGTTAGCCCACCCCTGTAACCTATCCAGATCCCTCTGCAATCTCTCCCTCCCTGCTAGCGTGCTCACCTCCCCCCAAATTTTGGTGTCATCAGCGAATTTAAACAGGTTACTTTCCACCCCATCATCCAGATCGCTGATGAAGAAATTGAACAGCGCAGGCCCCAGGACCGAGCCCTGGGGGACTCCGCTACCCACCTCCCCCCAGGTCGAGTATGACCCATCCACCACCACCCTCTGAGTGCGACCCCTCAGCCAATCTGCAATCCATCTGACTGTGTAGGCATCGATGCCACAGTCACCTAGTTTTTTAACTAGGATGGGGTGAGAGACGGTGTCAAAGGCCTTGCTGAAGTCCAGAAAGACTACATCCACCGCGACACCTGCATCCATGGCCTTTGTGACCTGATCGTAGAAGGCAATCAGGTTGGTCTGACATGATCTCCCCCTAATAAATCCATGCTGATTGCCCCTGAGCATCATTTCTGATGCCGGCCCATCACAAATGTGCTCCTTGATGATCTTCTCAAAGAGTTTCCCCAGGATTGAGGTAAGACTGACGGGCCTATAGTTACCCGGGTCCTCCCTCTTCCCCTTCTTGAAGATGGGGACCACATTTGCTACCTTCCAATCATCTGGCACCTGGCCCAAGCACCACGATCGCTCATAGAGCCGTGCCAGGGGCCCTGCAATAACCCCAGCTAGCTCCCTCAACACCCTGGGGTGGAGAGCATCCGGACCCGCTGACTTGAACGCGTCCAGCCCCTCCAGAAGCTCTCTAACCCGGTCCTCCCCAACCTGAGGTCTGAAGGCGATCCCCTCGAGTCCGGCTTCTATCACAGCAGGGAAGTCCCGGTCCCTGCACAAGAAAACGGAGGTGAAGAATTGGTTAAAGAGGTCCGCTTTCTCCTCTGACGCAACCACCAGATTGCCCAGCGTATCCTGCAGGGGTCCCACATTACCCGGCGCCTTCTTCATCCTCCCAATATATTTGAAAAAGGACTTTTTGTTATCCTTAATCTTGGATGCTAATCGGAGCTCTATGTCCGCCTTGGCCTTCCTAACAGCTCGCCTACAGGCCCGAGCAGAGGAGGTATACTCCTCTTTGGAGATTTCACCCGCCTTCCACCGGGCGTACGCCGCCTTTTTGGCAAGCAGGCATTCCCTGACGCCCTTGGTGAGCCAGGGGGGCTTTTGGACACTCGTCATTCCCCTCTGTCTCCCTCTCCAGCAGGGGTTGCCTAGGAGCTGCCTCTGGGTGCAAGCAGAGGGAACCACTCACAATCATGGCTGTCCTCCAGGGGCTAGGGAGCTCCAGGGCTGCTCCTGCCTCACTCCAGATGAGGGCTTCCATAAGCAGATACATGGGGTACCAGGTTTGGCCAAAGATAGTATGGCCATGATGGGCAGGTCCCACCCCTTGCAGCACCTGCTCCCAAATTCTGGGGACACCTGGAAGGGTGGGAAACTAGCAGGAGAATCTGGAAGCTAGGCCTATGTGAAGCGGCTAGTATTTGTTTTGGATTCAGATTCAGCCAATTTAGGGGACAGTGATTCAATTCGGTGATTTGAATCATTGTCCTGAATCGATTTGCCCGAATCTGATTTGGAGAGTCAGTTGCTGCTGAATCAGCCTAATCTCCAAATCAGACAGGCCCCATCCCCTGCTCACTCTCCCAGCCCTGCCTGGCCCAGCTACTGGCTCTTTGGAAGAAAAAAAAAGCCTGCACTCACTGGATGCTGCTTGGCAGGGGGGCAATCTCCGCTGCCCCCTGTTGTCCCATGCTGCATGGGGGACTCTGCCACAAGCCTCTGCCCCTGCCCACTCTTCCTGCCCCCCCCATGGCTGCCCTACCCACCCCAGCTCCCAGCACTTTAAAAAAAAAAAGCCCCAACTCACCGGCTCCTGCCAGTGGGGAGACAAACTTGTCTGCCCCCCACTGCCCTGTGCTGCACTGGGGGGCTCTGCCATGAGCCCCCAGAAACTCTGAGGCCACTGCAGCAGCTGGTGAGTGTGGGCTTTTTTTTTTTAAAGAGCCGTGAGCTGGGATGGGCAGGGCAGCTGTGGGTGGGGGGGGTGGCTGGGAGAGCAGGTGAGGGTTGGGGGGCTCAAGGTAGAGTTCCCCATGCAGTGTGGGGCAATGGGGGGCAGTGGGAATCAACCTCCACCTATCAGGACCCAGTGAGTGGGGGCTATTTCTTAAACAACAGGGAGCTGGGGCAGGTGGGGCAGTCATGTGGGGGGGCTGGGAGAGCAGGTGGGGGTCAGGGGAGCGCTCAGGAGGCCTTGGGGAGCAGGCAGGGGATGGGCCTGGCAGGTGTCCCCTCATGGTTCTCTCCCCCTTCCTCCAGCCTCCCCTCCCCCACCCCCTACTTACCAGCATGGAGTCCGGGTCCAGCTCCCTGCTGCAGCCAGTGGGGACTGCCTGAATCGCTGAAGCTCTCTGAATTGATTCTGAGAGCTTTGATTCAATTCAGACCTTTTAATTGGTCCCCTGATTCGATTCTGATCTAGAGATTTGGCCACCTAATCAGGCTGAATTTCCTTTGAATCAAGTCAGCACCCAAAGCTTCTCACAGCCTTACTGGAAGCCTACTGCCACTGCTGTCTCCAGCTGACCCGAGGGTGGGTACCAAGCAATATAAAGCAAACATTGGGCATTTTTATGTGTGTTGGGATGCGCTGGGCATTTTTAACTAGCAAGCTGTGCTAATTAAAACTGCCCATGCATCATGTGTATCAGCGTCACTGCGTGTCTCCATGCTGACAAAATGGTGGCAGGGCACTTTGAAATAAAGCTCATTGAACGTGTTTTATTTCAAAGTATGCTGCCACCATTTCTTCTGTGTAGAGACACGTGGCAATGCTGATGCATGTGATGCAGAAAGCTGCCAGAGTGTGCCCATTTTTGTGCTCCAGCAGACTTGATTAATCGAGTCTTCTCTGATGCTCTGGATTTCCAGTGCATCAGAGCAGATTCCATGCATGTGTGTAGGAGCCCATTGGTCTGGAGTCCCAAGGGCAAAAGACATCAAAAGACAGACCAAAGACTTTATGGAGGTGTGTGTGTGTGTGTGTGTGTGTGTGTGTGTGTGTGTCTGTCTGTCTGTCTGTCTGTCAATATAGATATCTATATAAAAAGTAGAACAAACAACCATTAATGTCATGATTGCTGCAGAAGGCCTTGGAAGATGAAAGTCAGGACTGAAAGTGTTCTATTCCAAATGGAACAGAGAGGTAAAACTAACTAATTACATCTGAATTAAATATCAGCAGTGTCAGATGTACTGGAGGGTTGGTAATTATGTGTCTCTTTTTGAGTATGTTCTTTCTCATCACCATCAAATAAAGCATGACTATTGCCAAGTTCAGACAAGTGTGGTATTAATTTTTAGGACAACATGGAGTTATAATACATGGTGGAATCTAGGCCCTTTTAGAAATGTAATGAATGGTCAAGGGACTAACCCTCTCCTTTTCCAAGAAACCAGTTCCGGAAAAAAGTTTCCTCCTCTTTTAAAATGAAAAACAGACACAACAAAGACTTAACTGCAAAATAATAGGTTTACTGGCATCATATGCTGTAGGAATTATACAATAGTCAAACAAATCCAAAATTGGCTGTATTTATTAGGTGGTGTCCAAAAGTACTCTTGAAAATTATTGTTCATGTAAAATATAAAACTACTAAACAGTTTATTACTGTCAAATTCACTCAGCATAGACATCCTTGATTTAAATGTAATTCTCTTTGGGGACATATCTCTGGCAAAATAAATATAAGATATTCATTTTTGACAATCCAAGTAAATCAGCATGGTAGGAACACATTATGGAACTTTCCACTGATCTTTGCTTTCCTATCACCTCATCAGTCTTTACCATGTTGTTATGGCTAAAAGGTTCTTAGGTGAGGAAACTAGATACAACATTATTGCTTTAACTAGATTATAGGGCTTGACCACAGGAAATTCTGCTTTTCTTGTGCTTTATTCACTTTTATCTGTATGAGTTTGCCATAGGTTTTTGTCAGTTCCTGTTTCCCATCCTTCCATGAACTTTGAATGTCAGGTTGGACTGGAGATTATTTATTATCTTTGATAAGGTTACTTTTACATGACCATTTTCATTTCCTTCAAAACTACTACCTTTTAAAACAGAAGTAACCTGATAGATTATTTATATTGGGCCAATTTCTGTTTTTCACTGAAAATACTATAATAATGGTAGACAAATAGTATTTTGGGTTGATTGCAGGAGTACTGAGATCCTATACACTCACCCTAATCCTTCCTCCCTAGTAGTTTCAACAGCAGATGAGAATTCCAGTTTGAATAAGGACAGGGAAACAGAAAAGTGACCAATTTGGAAAAAGGTCCTACTTCTTGTCACAGCCCCGGAGCTGGCGAGCCAAGCTCATGGTCGT
>NW_017729022.1:28422325-28422737 GCF_001723915.1 Gavialis gangeticus | reverse complement strand
CCAAACTGTGCTGCCCAGTGCAGTAGTCTGGGAGCTAACCTTGCCTCTAAGGCAAGATTAGGCATTGAGGCAAAACAGGCATTGAGCACTTCAGCTTTTTCTGTATCCTCTGTAACAAAGTTGCCTTCCCCCATTCAGTAAGGGACTTACACTTTTTCCTGATCCTCCTTTTGCTATCAACATACTTGTAGACAACCTTCTTGTTACCTTTCACATCCCCTGCTAGCTCATTAGGGCTTCTGTCAGGCCCAGGCAGGAATCACTCAGCAATACTCCCAGCTTCTCAGGGCACAGGCTCCAAAAACACGCAGCCCACCAGACCCACATTTAGCAAGCCATAGGCACAGGTGGCTCTGGATCACTTACCTGCCCTGGGCAGGATCTGGTGAAGATGATAATGACCATCATAGTG
>NW_017729022.1:28389321-28417325 GCF_001723915.1 Gavialis gangeticus | reverse complement strand
CAATGCTGCGGCTAGTAAAGCGACCAAAATGCTGGCTTGCATCCATAGATGCTTCTCAAGCAAATCCCGGGATGCCATTCTCCCCTTGTACTCGGCCTTGGTGAGGCCGCAGCTGGAGTATTGTGTCCAGTTTTGGGCTCCACAATTCAAAAAGGATGTGGAGAAGCTTGAGAGAGTCCAGAGAAGAGCCACGTGCATGATCAGAAGTTGGGAAAACAGACCTTACGACGACAGGCTGAGAGCCATGGGGCTCTTTAGCCTGGAAAAGCACAGGCTCGGGGTGATCTGATGGCCACCTATAAGTTTATCAAGGGTGACCACCAGTACTTAGGGAAACGTTTGTTCACCAGAGCACCCCAAGGGATGATGAGGTCGAATGGTTATAAACTACTGCAAGACCATTTCAGGCTGGACATAAGGAAGAATATCTTTACTGTCTGAGCCCCCAAGGTCTGGAATAGCTTGCCATCAGAGGTGGTCCAAAGCACCTACATTGAACACCTTCAAGAGTAAATTGGATGCTTATCTTGCTGGGATCCTATGACCCCAGCTGACTTCCTGCCCTTTGAGCGGGGGGCTGGACTTGATGATCTTCCGAGGTCCCTTCCAGCCCTAAAGTCTATGAAAGCTATGAAATCTATGACCATGTAAGTGGCACTGGTCACAGCTGCTTCTGCAGCCAGATGCCTGGCTTTGGCAGTGATAATGTGTAGCTCTTCTTGGCTACAACATTTGAGCTTTGTGAAGAAGATCCAGGCTGCCGTGGAGGCCTTCCTTTCAAGGGTATAGAACTGCTTGTGCCTCTCTTACAAGCACAAGTTCAAGTACCATTCTGACACATTGTAAAGGAAAGATTCTTCTTCCCTGCCAGCTTCTGCCAAATTTACAGATTTGTAAATTTGGCAGATGTTCTCTCCCCCACCCCCAAATAGCAGAGATACTATTGGCAAAGACACCCAGACACATTTCACTCTGAGGCTGTCATAAATTAGCCATCTTCAAACAAGAAATTTGGTGCCACACTTGAAGAACCATTCCAAAACTATGTGGCACACTTTTACCTGGGTATATATTGCCTCAGACCAATGCATTGTAGATGTATTAGTGAACAGATATGCTAGTCAGTTTGAGTCATAACCCACTCATAACTCCTGTCACTCTCCCCCACCTTTGCCTGTTCCTCTTTAAGGACCCTATTTGTGCATGTCTGCCGTGGGAAAAGGTCTACAGCAGTCATTTCCTAATTCTCTTCAGCATTGGTGAGGCTTTACTTGGAGTACCATTCCCATTCTGGGCACCACATTTCAAGAAAGATATGGACAAATTAGGGTCCAGTGGAGAGCAACAAAAATTATTAGAGGCCTGAGAAACATAACTTACTATCCTGCCATGGACTTATTTGCAAACAAGATCAAAAGGAGCTCTAGTGGAAAGCTCAGCTCAGGTCCCTTGTTGGATAAATTTATAATAGAGTGGTTATGTGTTCCATTTCACTCACTCGTTTAACTCCTCAAGTCCTCTATAGTATGTCCCCTAGTAAAACTAGCAGCCTCTACACGGCAAGGCAGTTTAGGTACTTAGGTTTCTTCTCGGTTTTGGGCAGAGATCCCAGAATAGGCACACTACCATTAGTTCCAGACCTGCTAATCCAGAGAAGAAAGTGGATTCTCTACCTGGATCGCTACTTTTTCCATCTTTTAACTTAAATGCTATGTAGTTTCTGGGTCAAGCAAAAATGGTTCATCTATATTAGAGGTATTCTCATTCACTGCAGAAAGGTCTAAGAGCATTCACCTAGCAAAGTGGACCAGCTGTTTGCCTGGGTGCCAGGTGAGGAAGATCAACCAAATCAGGTCTTTCATACCAGAGATACTAGATTATCTAATAGACCTTTAGAAATCTTATGTTGCTGTGAGCTCAGTTAAGAACCAACTGAGAGCTAGTTCAGCCTTTCATCTGCTAGCTTATACAGCAGAAGGCTGGGCTAACGGAGCTTAGACCCCACAAACTCATGGCAGCGGTGGCACTGGGTAGGACCACAGAGCAGCCTGGGCATAGGCTCTGGGTGGCTGCAGCAGGGGGAGAGGGATGCGCACAAACACAGACACAGACACGCAGTTAGAGCCTGCAGCAGCCCACGCAGTGTGCAGAGCAGCAAGTAAGTCTGTTGTGGGGAAGTGGCATGGGTGGTCAGATTGAGGCCCCCATGGTGAGGGAGGGAGTGGGGCAAACGCAGGGGCAGGGGCAGGGGCTGGGGTGAAAGAGGCCCTGGGGCCAAAGCGAGTCATGGGATGCTCAGAGCCTAGGCAGCTCATCCAGGGGCATGGGGCGGGGGGTTCCCTTCATTGTATGTATCTTGGGGGAGGCCTGGATGCCACATACTCCCTGGATCTGTGTGCAGAGCAGAGATGGGCTGCTGTAGGCTGAACTCTGCATCCTGCTACTGCTGCCCTGGAGCAGTGTGATGCCATGTGCCTGCTGCATGTGGGGTGCAGAGTCCATCCCACAGCAGCAGCCCACCTCCACCCTGCAAACAGATCCAGGGGGCACATGGTCCCCAGGCCTCCCCTGGGCTGCACAGTGGTGGGAGTCCCCCTCCTCCATGCCCCGGATGAACTGCCCGGGCCCAGGACCCCTGGACAAGCAACACCTGGACTTGCCCCAGCCTTGCATCCCCATTCACTCTGGCCCCTGCCCCTGCCTCTGCCCTACTCCCTCCCTCACTGTGGGGGGTCTTGATCTGCCCTCCCATGCCACTTACGCACAACAGACTTACCTGCTGGGGGGGAGAAGGCATGTGTGTGTGCACGCACAAGCGCACATGCACTCAGCCTTCCCCAGATATTTTGTCTCTCTGCCTATGTCTGGCTAGTCAGTGATCAGCAGCCTCAGGTTCCTGCCCAGAATCTTTTCTCAAATCAGGGACTCAGTTCTATTGTGTGACCTGAACTTGTTTCTCACATTGCTAACTACAGCATGCTCCCGTCTTCATCTTCCCATGAAAACAACCTTTCTGGTGGTGATTACATTAGCAAAGAGGTGGATCCTCTCGCATCAATAGAGCCAGCCATTCCACCAGTTCCAGCACATGAGGATGCAGTGCCACCAGCACCTGCACCTAGAAGTAGATGCAGAGTTATCATGGTAGATTTCATAGGGGGACTGAGGGAGCTATCTGTCACCCAGACCCCCTGGCCCATGAGGTCTGCTGCCTGCGTGGAGCTTATGTCTGGGATGTGATGGAAAGGATCCCCAAATTCACCTGACCCTCCAACCACCATCCCATTCTCCTCATCCATGTGGGCACCAATGACATGGCATGGAGAAGTGCAGGCTGGGTCATGTGTGACTATAGGGCTCTGGAAGTTGGGCTCAAGTGTCTGGGGGCACAGATAGTTTTCTCTTCAATCCTCCCTGTTGCAGAACATGGGCTCCAGAGGAGTAGGTGCATCTTCAAGGTGATTAGAAGACTCCGGTGATGGTGCCATTACGAGGGGTTTGGCTTCCTTGACCATGGTCCACATTTCAGAGAGAGCAGACTGTTGGGAAGGGATGGCCTCCACCTCACCTGGAAAGGGAAGAAGCTCTTCTTGGCCATAATGGCTGACCTTCTTGACAGGGCTTTAAACTGAGATTGCTGGGGGACAGGCAGTCTACTAACAGTTCTAGCCCAGGTCATATCAGCCACACTACCAATAATTTGGGCAGCCTAAGGGATCCCACTCTGGCGACAGCCTAAGGAAAGGTTCCACTTAACCCCTCAGGGAAGCATTGGGCTTCTCATGGCAGACTCAACTGCCTGTAAAAAACCACCAGGATCTTGGGAAATAAGCATGAGGAACTGGCCCTTCTCCTATGTGATAATGACTATGAACTTGTAGGACTTAGAGACCTGGTGGGACTCCACCTATGATTGGTCAATGACAATAGAGGGTTACACCTTGTATAGGAGAGACTGTGTGGGGAAGAGGGGGGGGGGTTTCATACTTTCATAGTTAGTAGGGTCAGAAGGGACCTGAGCAGATCATCAAGTCCAACCCCCTGCCATGGCAGGAAAGAGTACTGGGGGCAAACGACCCCAGCAAAGGGATTGTCTAGCCTTGTCTTAAAGACCCTCAGCGTAGGAGCCAGCACCACTTTGGTTGGAAGTTGGTTCCAGATCCTAGCCACCCTAGTTGGGGTGTTGCTCTCTTTTTCAAGGATCAGCTCGCCTCCCTGCAAACTGAGTTTCCAAACCAAGAAGGATGTCTTGAGACCCTCTGGGTCAAGATACGAGGAAAACATGGGGAGGATGACTTTCTTGTAGGATTCTACTATCGACCCCCCCACCAAGAGGTTCAAGAAGCCATGAGCTCCCAATGCATGATCTTCATGGGGGACTTCAAGTTCCCTGACATCTCTTGGGATAAGCGCCTGGCCAAATCTGACAGGTCGTATAGCTTTCTCACATGCATTGATGACCTCTACCTAACCCAGGAGGTCTGTGGGCTGACTAGGGGAGAGGCATTGCTTGATCTGGTCTTGGCCGAAGGGGAGGACCTGGTGAGCGATCTGTAGATTGAGGTGAAGATTGGTGACAGCGGCCATGAACCAGTCACCTTCTTAGTTCACTGAAGAGCAGGCAAACCCCTCAGTAAAACAGAAGTCCTTACCTTTGGGAAGGGTGACTTCTGCAAATTGGGAGAATTGGTCAGTCAGGCAATCAGAGGCCATACCCTGCCCCCCCCCTCGAAAAGGGAGTATATGAGGAAGAGTCATTGCTCCACAACATAATCCTTGAAGCACAGGGCAAAGCCATCCCATCTCAAAAGATATGCAGTCAATGGGCAAGGAAGCCCCCATGGCTGAATAAGGAACTCTTGGACCTCATTAATCTCAAAAGAATAGCCTACACCAGCTGGAAAGCAGGATGCATTACCAAAGAAGATTACCCTGCACTCGCCCACACCTGCAGAGAGCAACTGAGAAAAGCCAAGGTACAAACAGAACTTAGGCTAGCTACGGGGATCAAGGACAATAAAAAGTCCTTCTTCAGATACATGGAAAGTAGAAAAAAGAACAAGGAGAGCATTGGGCCCCTGAGAGATCCAATGGGGCAACTGACATCAGATGCCCAAGAAAGAGCCAATCTCATAAATGAGTTTTTTGCATCAGTTTTTCAGCCTCCCAGGAGGATCACACTGCCAGAAATGGCACAAACAAATTCGGGAGTGGGCGACGGGCCCAAAATCCATGTGGATCAGGTGAGGGAACACCTTGAGAAACTGGATATTCACAAGTCTGTGGGCCCAGATGGAATGAAGCCAAGGGTCTTGAAAGAGCTGGCAGATATCATTGCATCCCCCTTGGCAAGGATATTTGAAAATTGTGGCACTTGGGCGTGGTCCCAGATGACAGGAAAAGAGCCAACATGGTCTCTGTCTACAAGAAAGGGAGGGGGGATGACCCAGGGAACTATAGACCAATCAGTCTGGAAAAATCCTGGAAAAAATTGTCAAGGATTCCATTAATGCCAGATTAATGGAAGGCAAGCTTCTGAATGCCAGCCAACATGGTTTGACCAATCTTGCCTGACCAGCCTCACCTCCTTCTATGACCAGGTAACACATGCCCTGGACAAGGGAGATGATGTGGACATCATATATCTGGACTTCAAGAGGGACTTTAACCTAGTTCTCCATGATGTCCTCATGGTTAAGCTAGGAAACTGCAGCCTTGATCATCTTACGGTCCGAAGGCTAGACAACTGGCTATGGGGTCAGACCCAAAGAGTACTAGTTGAAAGGAGCAAATCAGTGTGGCACAGGGTTACCGGTGGAGTTCTTCAGGGCTCAGTACTCAGGCCAGTACTCTTTAACATTTTCATCAATGATCTGTATTCAAGAGTCAGATGTGAATTGGCGAAGTTCATGGACGATACCAAATTATTGGGGAGGGCAGTCATACTGCAGGACAGGCTGGGGAGACAGGCCAACTTGGATACAGTCTCAAGGTGGGCCAACCAAAACCTAATGGCCTTCAATGCAGAAAAGTGCAAGGTGATTGGTTGGAAGAACCCCCAGCATACTGACAGGCTCAGCAGTGCTACACTCACTAGCACCATGACCAAAAGTGATTTGGGGGCTTGATAGACCACAAGATGAATATGAGCCACCAATGTGATGCTGTGGCTGGCAAAGCTACCTAAACTCTGGACGCATCTCAAGCAAAACCAAAGAAGTCATCCTCCCACTTTACTTGGCTCTGGTGAGACCGCAGCTGGAGTACTGCATCCAGTATTGGGGCCTCCACTTTAGGAAGGATGTGGAGAAGCTTGATAGAGTCCAGAGGAGAGCCACTCATATGATCCAAGGCCTGGAGGAAAGGCCATACAAAGAGAGGCTGAGGGACTTGGGACTCTTCAGTCTAGAGAAGAGAAGGCTCTGGGGGGACTTGGTGGCAGTCTACAACTATATAAGAGGGGTACATCAGGACCTGGAAGAACACCTGTTCACAAGAGCTCCCCAAGGGATAACAAGGTCTATCGGCCATAAACTCCAGGAAGGCTGATTTAGACTAGACATAAGAAAAATGGGTCTTTACAGTGCGTGTGTCCAGGGTCTGGAACAAACTCCCCCGAGATGGTGCAAGCACCTACTCTGGACTCCTTCAAAAAACAGGTGGATTTATTTCTTGCTGGGGTCACTTGATCCCAGCTGACTTCCCACCTATGGTGGCGGGGAGGAAAGGGCGGGGGCTGAACCCGAAGATCTCATGAGGTCCCTTCCAGCCCCTAATGTCTATGAAATCTATGAAATCCAAGCCCTCAGGGCAAATCCCTCCATATCATCTTTTTCCCAGACAAGATAACATTGGGCACTTGCTCAAAATTTCTGCCCACAGTCATTAGAGACTTTCTTTGGGGAAGCAAATTCATTGCCAGGGTTCTTTTCAAAGTCCCATTCCTCATGAACAGAGGCTTCATTGCACGATTTGAACATTGAGCGGTATGGTCTACTACCTTTATGGAACCAAGGTAGAATAAATATCTCCAACTTTTTGTTTTGGTGGCTGAGGTATAATGGCACAGCAAAATCAGCTCAAAGGCTGTCTAAGTAGATCTCAGACTGTATAAGTATGTAAAGGGACTACTAAGGGACCCATCATATGTGATAAGGACATATTCTACTGGAGCCTAGGCATATTCTATAGCAGCTCTGCATGACATCTACAGGGCATCCAGGTTGCAGCCATATTGATCTAGAGGCAAAAGGAATCAAAATTCATGGCTCAGGTGATTCCTTTTATTAGAACAACTAGATATTTGCACAAAAAAAATCCTTTATTTGCAAGCCTTTGGACACCGGCACCCTTCATCAGGCATAGGAGATTGTAAAGATTGTACAAGTTTTGTTCCAAACAGGGGACTTTACCACACCTGCAGCTCTCTTGTGAAATATAAATTTTTATTTCTACCTAGGAGAACTTTTACAATCTTTACAATCTCCTATGCCTGATGAAGGGTGCCTGTGCCCAAAAGCTTGCAAATAAAGGATTTTTTTTTGCAAATATCTAGTTGGTTTAATAAAAGGTATCACCTCAGCCTTGAGTTTTGATTCCATTTACAGGGCAGACACTTTGAGTTTCATTCACACTTTTAGAAAGCATCACACCATCCTGGAAGCCTGCAGGGCATATGTTGCAAGTGGCAGAGCAATCCTACAACCATTGTTTGCCTAAAGAGACTCCATATCCAACTCTAGGTATGTGGCCACTGCTTTGGAGTCACTCACAAATAAGATGCGTTCAGTCAAAATAAATGTGTACGCAGAAGTTACTAGTCAGTAATTGGAGTCCTACAAGTTGTGTTGCCCACATTTAAATCCCTCCCCCTCCCCTTCTCTTGAAGTCAATGTAATACAAGACTCTGTAGTCTAAAGAAAACTGAAATGCAGGAAGTGTGCATTGCCCTTTATCCCTCCCAGTGCAGGGGCAGAAGGAGAAGTTATGGGCAGTGTACACTGTTTACTGCTAAGGCCAAAACCAAAAGTCTCTGATTAAAGCCCAGGGCATGAAACACTTCCACAAGTGAAAATATGGACAATGCATCTTGAAGAAGTCTAGCTATTGGTAAATAACTCTGTTTGGCAAGCGCTGTGATACTAATTTGATTTTTTCCTTCTGTTTTCAGATAGTTCATTGCACGCAAAAGCTGATTGATGACTTCAAGATTTGGCTTTGTATTTTCAAACTTCTGTCATATACAAATGTAAGTTGCACTATACAGCAAATGGAGAAGCTAGATGCAACACCACTGTTTCTTATGCCCAATTGAATGTAAGGGAAAAAAGGATTAAAATATTTCTCTTAGTATATTTCCTGTGGCCACAGTTCTCAAAATAGAAATTCTTCTTTACTTGTTGCCTTTGTGAGCATATGCATGCATGCTCCTTCATTGTGGCAAAGGAAATACAGGATTTTGAGGAAAAGGTGTATAGGGCTGTGCCAAGCTTCGGGTGCTGATTCAATTCAGAGGAGATTTGGCCCGATTCGGTGGCCAAATCTCCAAATTCGAATTGAATCAGGGGACCAATTAAAAGGTCTGAAGCAGTTTGAAGCTCTCTGAATCTTTGGAAAAGATTCGGAGAGCTTTGATGTTTTGGACAGTCCCTGGTGGCTGCAGCAGGGAATTGAAGCCGGACTCAGAGCTGGTAAGTAGGGAACTGAAGGAGGGGGAGGGGAGAGGGGATCATGGGGAGACCCCTACCAGGCCCCATCCCCTGCCTGCTCCCCCAGTGCCCCCGACCCCTGCCTGCCCCAGCTCCCAGTTGTTTAAAAAAAAGCCCCCACTCACCGACTGCTGCCCAGTGGGGATCAATTCCTGCTGCCCCCCACTGCCTCATGCTGTGTGGGGGGCTCTGCCATGAAACCCAGGACTTCCCTCATTCCCTCAGCCCTCCATGGCTACCTCTCCCACCCCAGCTCTGGCCCTTTAAGAAAAAAAACTGAGAAAAACCCCAGGACTCACTGCTCCTACAGCAGCCTCGGGGATTCAGAGGGGTTGTGGAAGAGCCCCTACATGGTGTGGGGCAGCGAGGGGTAGTGGGGATTGCCCCCACACTGGGCAGGAACGGTGAGTTCAGGGTTTTGTTTTTTTCTTTGTTTTTTCTTTGTTTTTTTCTTAAAGGGCCACTTTCCCCCAAATTGGCCAAATCCGAAGCGAATACTAGCTGCCTGCTTCACACAGGCCTAAAAGTAAATATGAAAAATTGTTTAAGCCAACTTAGTGCCTAGTCCAGAGACCCTTTGACCTAAATAAATGACTTGGAAGAAGTCATTTCTGCTGCTATTGTATAATTTTATAATTGGGAACTAAACAATAAGCACTTTAAAAATAATTGTAATAGTTTATGCAAGTAAATTACAATTATTTTTTTAAATACCATAAGTATTAGGAAGAAACTTAACGGGATATATTTAGTGTCCTAAAATAATTCAATATAGGTATCTACATATTTTACTTTTTTTAAATAACATCTTTCAATTCATAATTAACAAGTGTGTAAAGAAATGTTTTTTTGTTATTCTTAGAGCTAGCAGGGATTGTAAATTTTTAACGTAAATATCTTGTTTGAAATTTTAAACAAGCTGACTTTTGCTCTGTTTGCACTTCATAACTACATTAATGAACCTTCATTAATGTAAACAGAAAGTAAATTTTAAGAATAGACAAGGATGTCAATCTGTATAATCATTTTCTGTAAACATTTTACATCATACTAAAAATCTGTTGAAGGTTTACACTCCTCAAATTAGGCAGCAAAACTAATTCCATACAATTTGCAAGATTAACTATAAGTAACATAGCAGAAGTTTGATTTTTTATAATTTTGAATAGATAATTCCATCTTATGAATAGATAAAATCTTATGAATAGATATTTTTAATGTTTACATTAATTGACAATTCTTCAAGTTTCAAGAAACTTTGAAACTTGAAGAAGAATTGTTAATTAATATAAACATTAAAATTATCTATTCATAAGGTCTGTATATAGAAGGACTTATCTTCTGATGATCATGGTATATTATGAATGATTTAATCAATAGATTATTTTCTGGGGTTTATAGCGTGTTAACTTAGGTGTTTTTTCCTTTATTCCTGTCTAACAAGTTCTTAATTAAAAAACAAAGTTTGTGGCTGTCTTCCTGTATAATTTTACTTGTCTGATTTCTTCAGTTGCTAGCAGTCTTCTCAACAATCCTAAACAAGGTACATATAACAAAAACATTTTCTCCTACTTTGCCTTATATAGTAGGGATGAAGTCCCTGGGTATATCCCCAAAACTCCCTTGTTCTTCATATCTTTCTTTAAAGGTCTTACCTAGGTGCCTATAACAAAGGCAATGATGAGGCCACTATTGTGCTGAGACCATTGCTTATCATGCTGATATCTGTTGCTATATTGCCTTTTTGAGCTCCCTCATGCCTCTGTATCCATGTGTTGGCAATGGAAAATGGAAAAGTGGCAACGGCAGAAACAGCATGTTGGGGACCAAATCAAGAATCCAGCACCATCCACCCCACACAGAAACACACATCTGAGGTGCAGTAGAGTCCATCAATCCTGGATAGGTCTCATCAGCTATCTTTGGAAACACAGATAAAACAATTATGGAAGACAATCATCGTCAACTGCAAGGTGTTGCCGAAGAAGATTATATAGCAATATTTGGTGTTTGCCAAGCCTCTGATATATTTTCTGTGCTTGAAGGCAAAACAGAGTGTGAATAGCTATGAGTAAGTCATATCAGCATCTCAGTGGTTCATTCATTTTAGATGATGGTTCACATGTTTTATCCTTTAGAAACATAGGTACTGGAATACACTGAGTGCTAGTTTGATTTCACCTGACATATTGATTATTTTTTGTTCTGCTTATTTATTTATTTTTAATATCAACAATATGCACAGTCCCCTGAGTAATAATAAAGACTATTCTCCAAGGATTTACAACTTAAGAGACACAGGAAGTTGCGACAAACTGGTAAAACCAGAGTTGAGGAAGACTTTTTTCTTTACTGTATGAAACTGTGATATGCAGGCCTCATAAAAATGTAGGGGTTTGAAAAGAACTTTAAGGAGGGGTGATTGTAAAGTGGGGTGTTGTGACAATTGAGACTTGTGCAGTAGGTCCTAGTGGTTAGGCTTGGGCTTGGAATTAAGACAGAGTGTAATGTTGGTGGTCAAGCCAGGCTCTAGATGCCAAAGATATAGTCAGGAAGAGATCAGGGTAGGATGTTGGAATGATGGTAAAGAACTAGCCAAGTTCATGGAGCTAGAATAGGGAAGCCATGAGTTAAGCTTGGGTTGAGAAACTAGGCTCTGGAAGCCACAAATCACATTAGGGTCAGGAGTTGAGAGTCATAGTTAGAAACAAGCCAAGGTTAATAAGTTAGAACTTGATACCTGGAGCTCAGGAAAAAGCAGGGACCAGAGTGAAGGCAAAGTGCTGGGATCAGAGCAGTCTATAAGCTCACCAGGAGATTTGTTATGCAGACAGCTCACCACTTTCTGACCTGCTGGCTTTAAGGTTGTGTTTAAGGCAGGGCCAGCTTCCTGCCAGCGCAGCCGCCAATGATTCGCTGCCAGAAGGATGGCTCGTCCCCAGCTGAAGTGGGGAGTCATCAGAGATAGAAAGGAAATGGAAATCAAAACTTAATGAGGAATTAAATTTGAAGATATGTCTTCCACCCCTTGTAGAACTAACTTTATTTTAAAATACATATTTTAACAATTTCAGATTACAGAACACAGGCCAAATATTGCTCCTTTTTTGTCCAGTTGACTTAAGGGGATGATTTTTTTTTTAGTCGCAGAGGAGCTAAGTATAATAGTGAAATTTTAATGTCAATATTGTTCTTAAGTGTTCATACTTTGGCCAAATTATGCTTGTTTTTCTACTTAAATGCACTAAAGACAATTCATTTACCTCAGGTTTGGAGTTGGTTCATTCTGTTTTCATAGCAAGACCAAAAGGTTTCAAAATGGCTGTGCATTATACAAACATCAGAAGCTGTTTATAAGTATTTATTTATGTTTTGTATGTCTCTGTTGCACAATTATGTCTTATTTTGGACAAACCCCTGTAGCATAGATCCATTAATGGGCATTAGACATGATATAATTATGGATGCAGTCTCCAAATTAGGACTTCCTAAGCTTCCCAATCCTGAAAGTTATATGGAAAGAGAGACAGAGAAGGCCCTGAAAATATATTCTTCCTTTTGGCTTCCACATCCTACCGCCATGAAATACAGGATATTGGGGTAGATGGACCTGTTGTTTCACTCAGTATGGCACTTCTTTGCTGACAAAAGGAATGGAATTTGCCTACTACATGTTCTGACCTAGTTGACACCCAGGTCTCACTCAAGTAAGTAGAAGGGAGTGAGTAGGGAAGTTAGATCAGATTTTGGCCCATATACTACAATTTTGCTAAGTGAGGGTACTCATGAGTAATTTCTCAATATTGGGTAGTTAGCTGGTTCAAAGCAGTTCAGATCCAAGGCTGTGAAGACAAAATAAAGGTGTGTGTTTTAAATCCCACCCCTTTTCTGGGTTTAGGCATCTGGCTCTGGGCTACAGGGAGGAGCCTATGCTGGATCAAAATTCAGAGTCCTGAATCCTCTCCTTCAATTAAGTGTTATTTCCAGTTGGAAATGAATGACTGGCTCATTCATTTCTTTTAAAAGGCAGAGGGTGGTGGTGGAAGCAGCCTTGATGTCTGCCATTCATTTAATAGCATAGGTATTCTGGCACTTGTCCAGGAAATACAACCCTTTTGGTTCAATGCCTTTCTCAGCCTGTGAGAGCTCAAACTTACATCTTATCTCACAGAAGAGTGATGTCCAAAGCACCAAGCTATAGGCAAGTCTTGGTGAGGAGGAAGGACATTCTTCACCCCTCCCAGTGAAATTGTGCAGCAAAGAAGTTAAGGTTCTTGGCACCAGAGGAAGAGAGAAAGCAGGCGAGGGTAAGTATGATGCTTAGCTTAGTGGCTATGGCCTCTGGTCAGAACACAGAAGTCTTGGGCTTAAACTGCTACTCCCTCATCTTTTTCTGTAATTCACCCAATGATTGCTTCATGCAAAATGCACAAGCTTTCCTGATGAGCAGTGACCAGAATTTAGGACTCCCTCCTTCCAGCTCAGTGCCCACTAATTATAAGGTTCCCTTATTCCTATTCATCACTGGTGCAATGAACCCTGGCATACACTAGAGGGTTAGGGAGGGTCCCTACCCCAGAGAGCCAATCACATGGTTTCAGCACTGTCCTGAGAGAAAGAAGGAATGGGCTTGAATCCCATCAGGCTGAGAAAAGCTGTTAACTGAGGTCTCCCACTTCCTGGAAAAGTGACCTAAATATTAGGTTATCTGTGGGGAAGCATTATCACTATCTTTAAAAAGAAATTGGTATCTCCACATTTCATGGAGAGCCCAGTCTTGTTGATGACTGTCTGATACTGTGTTTTCAAGGCTTGCCTGCTGGATTGGGATCAAAGCAGAAGAATGGATCTCAGTTGGGCTCAGGTAGAAACTAAACATCAAAGGTGCCTGCACACGAGCAGGGAGGCTGCTCTGACACGCTGTAATTACAGTGCTTCAGCAGCTTCCTGTGTCTTATGCATCAGTGTCCTTGTGCTTAAAAATGGCAGTGGGAATGCTGGAGTTAAACCTTATTCAGTGAGCTTTAGTTTAAGTGTCCCTGCTACCATTTTTAAGCACAGGGATGCTGATACACAAGATGCTGAAGTGCTTTAGAGTGGCTCACAGAGCCGCTCTAATTAAAGCTCCATCCCCCTGCTCCCTCCACCCCCACCCCCACACACCACCCCTGGAGCACGTGTAAAATTGCCCCAAGTTACTCAGTCTGGGACAGTTTTGGATATGCACAGATGGAGAATTTTGGGTTTATAGGGAACTTTGAAGTCAAGTTGGGAAGTACCTAATGAGTTTAGGTGTGATCTGGGTGGGATTGTAATTGTGGACTTGGGCAACTCACATCTTTATTAGATTTAGTCCATAATCTCTAGCTAGAACATCAAAACTTTTCTAGGAAACTTGGGGGTATTTTGTAGAAGGATTCCAATCAGATGGATTCTGGAGTGTTTTTCATTGAAGGTTGTCTAGGTCTACAAGGAGATTTCTCAAGATCATGAGATCTCAGAAAATGAGACATGAACTTTAAATGAAAGCACTTGTGGGCTTTATCCCAGAAGATAAGTACTCATATTGCACATTACAGTTGATGGAAGCTTTAGGGTATCAGCTGTTTTGCATCCCATTATGAGATGCCTAACTTTCTTTCTACAGGAGCTCAGTTACCTAGCGGTACATTTCACTTTAGGGGCCAGGCACCTAACAAGCTTCCTGCAACATCTAAACTTGAGTCCATTTTTGGATCTAGCTGTGCACTTATTTTCCATTCTATCGCACTGATTTTATGCTGTTGTAACTCCAGTCATATGAAGCATAAAATACTTTAATGGAGTATTGAGTCTGGCCAGTGCAAACAAGAATTGTTGGCTCTTTGGATAACTGCTTAAGAAAAAGTTCATTGTGTTTTTATTAGTAGTTTATCTGCTAATCTATGGAAAGTACTGCAGATCATTTTAGTCATTTTCATTATATTTCCTACTTAAAATCTTGATCTTGCAGTAATTGTGGTGATGGAAATTTTGGTGAGTTCACAAAAATTGCAAGATTGCACAATAGCAGAGTTAAAAAAGGTTTGTAAAAACCCAGCAACTCACTGCCTTTTCACTCCTTGTTGTTTTAGGAGAGTGGAAAAAGGAAATTCCATACTGGCAATATGGAGTTGTTCTTGCCATTTTGATAATGAATCCGTCATGTAATTCCTTCAACTATAGCCTTGGTTATACTGCACAACTGTTTCTCCTTACTTGCAGATTGTGAGGCTGAGAACAGTTAATGTCCAGAAAAATACATCCATTTGAAAGGCACTACCAAGTCTGTGTAGTTCACTGTCATCTGTAGCTTATTTCACATATCCCAAAATATTATCAGTTAAAAATAGAAACTGCATGGGTGGTTTGTTACTCAGCATTAGGTGGAGTGAGTGTTTTCTTGATGTGAGAGCAAAACATGCTAATAATTTATTTACCCACTCAACATTTTCCCAAGTTTACTAAAAATCTGAAAATATTAATACATTTTTTGTAATCCCTCTCCCTCCATTAAACTCTCAGTGATTGCCCAAATGAAGAGTGAATTTGTTAGTTAATTGCCCAAATGCAGACAAAAGCAGATGTAAAATGTGAACAAATCAGAAAGCTAGACCCTGATTCTTATGCCAGGCTCTCATTACGGTACTTTGGCAATTTAAAAGGACCTTAAAGTAGAAGTAAATTATATTTACATCCATGTTAAGGAACCATCACATGACCAGAGGGCTATAATGTGGTGTTAGGATAAAGAAGAATCAGACCTATAGTGTTGTACATCTACTTTTCACTCCCTGTACAGAGATGTACAGAGGTAAAAGGAACATCACAAAGTGCAAGGCAATTAAGAAGCAGGTACTGAGCAGAAATTCCATTTTCTGTGAATTCAGTTCTTGTGACAGATACCAGATGGGCAGAACTGGAGATCAAAGTTCTTTTTCCAAACAACAGGCAGGTGACATGTTAGGTTTCCCACAGTGTCTCACCAGTGTGCTTCAGCTCTTACCAGGATGGATTCATCCACGGGGTAGTGCCATCTCCAGACTTATTCAGAACTTGAACATTGCAAATATAACTTTATAGAAACTGCTTAGCCAGTGGGGGAAAAAGAGAGGTCATCAAACTTATTCTTACATTGACCACCAAACAGCTGCTGAAAACTTGTAGATAATACAGACCCAGATTGAGTGGATGAACTACAGATTCTGTAGCCTATTAATCTGCATGGGCATCTGAGCTCTGAGTCAGCTGAACCCATCATTTCCTCGTTAGTCTTTCCTTTTATTTAAGGACAGTGGAACAAGAAAATTCTATATATTGTCATCTTAATAATGAAGTAGGAAGGTGTAATAGGGAGCTGATTTCCAGCTTCTATACATATGGGATCATGGCAATAACTGGACTCTCTGCTTCCCAGGCCAGAGACTCGCACCAAAATCCCACCTTCCCCCACGCTGGGGATTTACTATAGTGTGGTGGAGAGCTGGTCCCTTCTGAACGTCAGGCAAGGGGTCCAAGAGATCATCCAGGCTTGGTCCTGACTCCAAATAGCCTTTAGCTGTCCCCAGTACACTGCACAGGCAACCAGGAGTGAACTCAGAAGCCCTGGAAACCCTGAGCTGGGGGATTCCCATATGAAGAGTCATATGGAAGAAGGAGCTGAAGGGGATTGGACCTCCTAGGAGCAGACCAAGCTCAAAGGTAAGAGGACAAATTCCCATTCTTCCCCAGAGAGGGGATTGAAAACACTATCTCCTAGCTATGAGTGGTGTGGACCCATGTGGACCCATGGAGATAGGCTTGGTGGCAGGAAATTGGAACCATTAATCTGTGTGGCTTGATGACTAAGGCCCCTCAGAGAAGAGATGTTGAATTGGAGATCCTGGACAGCTGGTGGAAGGCAGCTGGCATATGGCACACTGATCTTTAGAACTAGCTTTTGGCCCCAGACTCAGGGTAAGACTGTTTATGTGATCTAGCTTGGAGAAGTCCCTGAGAAGGAATTATCTGGGGGCTGATTGAGAGAAAGTAAAGGGTCAACCAAGAGAGCCGCATTCCAGTAATTAATTGTAATAGTGACTGAGGAAAAGGAGTGAAGCCCAGGAAGGCATGTGATCAGATGGCCAGGACTGGCCCTGAGTCTATTACTCAGGGTCAGGGAGTGGAAGATCCTAGTTTCACCATATGGGGTGGTGAGTACTGGGTGCAGGGGAGGTGGAGCCTGGTGAAGAGAATGGATCAGTGGGAAGAGTTCACGATCCTTGTTATCTTGTTGCCAACAACTAGCTTACCTTTCTTTTTCCATCAAGGCATAGCAGACGAATGTGAAGGGGAGGTGTGGCAGGGCACTGTTTGTGCCTGCCACTTTAAGAGCCCAGCCAAGCAGCCAGCAGGTGCTTGATTGTGGAAACCATTTTAGATCCCTGGCTGCCTATATAATTAGATCAGTTCCCTGCCGGCAGGCTGGACAGCAACATCACGTGGGTGCAAGGCTTTATGTATCATCCTGGAGGTGAGGGAGGAGCTGTAGGGGATACCTAGGAGCCTCCTGGTCCTGGGAATGACCTAAAACTGCCCCCTGGTTGGAGTGGGTGGCCAGGTGGTGCTCCCAGTGGCGCAGGAGCCTCCAGGAAATGCCAGGCCAGTTACCACCCCAGTGAAAGGTGGGTTGGGGCGCCTTAATAACCCCAGCTCCCACAACCAGGTGGGTCACCCGCTAGCAGGGTCCAGAAGGTGGATCCCAGAGAGAGAGTGGGGCTAGAGGCTCAGAGGCCTGATGTAGGCCTGGTCTCACCCTTGACTGGTGAGACCAGGACCAGAATTATCAAAAGGGCCAGGGGCCCACTGCAAGGGATGTCCAGAGCTGAGGGCCTGGGGTTCTGGCTGGCCTTGGAGGTGAGGCCAGGGCCTGTGTGGCCAAAGGTCCCGGGGGGACCATGCCTGAGATGGGAAATAGTTTCAGGGAGCTAGGCAGCCCAAAAGAGGGTGGGGTAGGCCGCCTGAATGGAGGGATCTTGGAGGGGTCCTGGCAGCAGGATTCTGGGGCCCAGTGTGGGGCTAGTGAGAGTAACATCTGTGGATGTCATCTGCAAGGCCTGGACTGCGATGTAGGGGAGTAATGGAGCTGCAGATAGTGCCCCCTGGCATCAGGGAAAGAAAATGGGCATCCTCCCGCCCATTAGTTAGATAACAATGAGGCATGGCAGGAGAGAAGGCGGGTGGTTGGCCCAGAACAGGTGGGCAGGGCCATTGGTAGACAGGCCCCGAGAAGGCCCCTGTTACAATAGAACTGCAGCTCTGATCCAGAGATACAGAGTAAGAACTTTTCAGCCACAGAAGGAAAGATTACTTTTTAAGCAACAAAATTATTACAGGATGAGAGAAGAAAAGCAGAGGAAAAGCTTCACATATTCCCTCTCCTTTCAAAAATGTGTTTGACTTTTAATGTTCTGGGGTTTTAAGATATGGAGGGTTTTTTGGTTTTATCTGACCAACTGTAGAGTTGGGAGCCAATGTGGTTCATGCTATTAGAACATCAGCTTCAAAGAAAGCTACAGTGATGCTTGACTGCTGAAGGTGTGGTCCCTGGGGTGATGCCCTCTTTAAACCCAAGTCCCATTAGGTGTGATTTACAGAAAACTTGGATTTTTAAAAATGAGCAGGATATTTTCCTTTTAACAAGGGTATTTGAACTATAGTGTCTTTGTTAACAGGACCAAGTGATGGTTTGGCAACAGATAAAAGAGAAGGAAGTGTTTTCTTTAAAAAATTATATGCATTATACAAACAAAAGCCTATTCAGCACTGACTAATAGTCCCTGAAGGCCTATTGACTTCATTGGTATATTTTAACACAATGCTTAATTTAGCCCACCAATTACACAGTTCAAAACAAAAATTGTCAATGTATCTGTGTTATTGGTTGGAATCTGTGTATAGAAGGAAACTTGCATTGATCAACAGAAGGTAGGGTGTAACAAACAGACACTCCTAACGTTTGGGACATGAGATATGGATCCTCATCTGGACACATGTTCCATTGAAGCTGCTAGAGCTACACTGATTTGTGCTGGACAAGGATGTCCCCTTCAGTTTTCTGATACCAGTCATACTCATACTTGCTTGCTTTGTCGTAGCTGCTTGTTCCTATACATTTCTTTATTTAAGGCATGATTGTCACTGTTTCATAGGTATTTTTTTTGTGGAGGGGAGGGAGGGATGGCGGGGAAGGAAAACTAGGAGCCTGACTTTGCTTTCCTAATAAACTGCAAGTGTCCACTGCCTCCCTTCAGAATTTGGACCAAGCAAGACACATAGTATTAGAGCCTAGTTAGCAAAGGTGCTTTAAAAATCCTGCTTTTTCTGATAAGGCATACTTTTTAGATAAGGCATGTCCAAATATCTGGGATTTTATATGCTTGTATTATGTTGTTTATCTACTTAGATCACAGGGTCCTTAGTATTGGGGCTGTGTCTCCCCATTTCATACTGCACAAAAGGTACTGGCCTTTCATTTTTAAGGATATAGGTTCAAATCCTTGCTTAGGCCTCAAGGAAAAATGAGTTAAGAAGTCTCATTCTACTCCCCATTTTTTAGCATTACAAAACCACTGTGCCATTTAATAGTATTTGACATTATTAGCAGTGTCTGCTGAAAAAAAAATCTATAACAACTTTGTAAATTTAGGATGGGAAATTTGGGCTCCTATACACATGCGTGGAGCCTGCTCCAATGTGCTGGAAATCCACTGCATTGGAGCAGACTTGATTAATGGAGTCTCCTGGAGCACGGAGATTGATGCACTTCAACAGCTTTCTGCATCATGTGTATCAGCATTGTTGAGCATCTCCACGCTGAAAAAGTGGTGGCAGGGTGCTTTGAAATGAAACACATTTGAGTGTAGGAGGGTGTCAACTGCCCATCCCACTTTTTCCTCAGCACTCATCTGCCACGACTAAGGAGATGGTAAAAAGATGAGATGTTAAACCCTGAGGGGAGAGGATAAGAAGCACCAGACCACCCACGTGGTAGCTCCACAAGTGCCTGTTTTTATTGAAATGAATACAATGTAGCAGACTGCACTAATTGCCTCATTAGTGCAGAAACGGCTGTATCATGGCCCAGCTGACTGCAGCTTCCCTACCGCTCCAGTCAAGAGCCATTTGTCTCTGGGTGTTATTTCTCTAGGGCAGTGTTCCCAGACTCCCCCAGATCTTGCCAGCCAATTGCCAGCTAGCACCCTCTGTGTGAGTATCTCCCATCTCACCGGTCTGACGTCCGCCTCCTATGTCCTTGCTTGCAGCGTCCTCTGTGCTCCGTCAGCTCTGTGGCAACCACTTCCTTTGTCTCCATTGCCCCAAGGGCAACTGCTTGATCTTTGGCTCCGCCTTTTATGTATTGCAGTGGCCAAATCCCTCTCATCCTCTCCAGATGTACCAATCCCCCCCACCACTGTGTCTCGGTTCTCCTATTCACCTGTGTCCCAGGTTTCCCCAGTAACAGGGGTTCCACCTGTTACACACCTCCCCACTTTGTTCAAAGAAACTTAAAGTTGCCAAGTCTTCACAATGTTCAACCCGGCCGGCCAGACACTTCGCCCTCTTGCTGGTATCTGTTGTGTCTTCAGTGCGTGACAAGAAGTCAGTGTTCCTGCTCTTCTTTCCTGCCTGGTGCTTCACTGTAAAATAAAAGGATTGTAAAGCAAGAGACAATCTCATTAGCCTGGCATTATCTGGCTTGGAGGTTTGTAGTAGGGGTGCATGGCCCATGATCAATACGAACTTTCAGCCCAGTAGGTAATAATGAAAAAGTGCCACCCCCCCACCAGATAGCCAGGCACTCCCTCTCGATTGTGGAATATCAGGTTTCTGTGGGTGTCAGCTTTTTGCTGGCAAAGGCTATCAGTCTCTCTTCTCCCTCCTGTTCTTGGAAGAGGATAGCTCCTAATGCTGTGCCGGAGACATCCATTTGTAAAAAAAAGTCTTCTCAAAGTCTGGGGTATAAAGTACTGGGTGCTGGAACAGGGCTTCCTTAACTTGTTCAAAGGCTAGGATGGCCCTCAGGTTCCACTGGATCCGGTTACTCCATCCCCTGGTCATCTCTGTCAGGGGCGCCACCTTCTCTGAGAAATCCTTGATAAAGCGCCTGTAGTAATTGGCAAAACCCAGGAAAGACTATAGTTTTCTGAGCGTTTGTGGTAATGAATGTCATCTGATGGCTGCCACTTTATCAGCTATGGGTTTTATTTTTCCCTGTCCGGCCATGAACCCGAGTGCAAGGAAAGAGAACAACCCCAGGAAAGTAAGTTTGTCCCACCTGAATTGCAAGCAGCCTTACCAGCCCCTAGGCCACAAAGAACTACGCAGGGCTCATTCTTCACCTGATGTTTCCTGAGGGGAGGAAGAGTCAGCCAGAACTCCAAGATAAAAAAAGACCCAGAGCAGGCAAAAGGGAGACACCAGGAACCAGAAGTGGCTGACTTAGCCAGAGTGACAGCAGGGACAACTGAAGGGGCAGAGAAAGCAGCTGAGATTGGGTCTCAGAGAGGCAGCTCTGTGGAAGGAGATGCCAGAGGAGAGAATCCTGAAGGAAATGCCCTGAGAGAAACTGAAACTGCAGCAGGGCAGTCCAGAAGTACCATAAAGTCCCTAATAGCAGGGCTAAAAAAAAAGGGTACCATAAAGTTTGGAATTTAAGGGCAGGAGAAGTCCCAGTTTATTTTCCTTCTCCTTTTCTTTAGAGTGAGAGGGAAGTCCTCCCAGAGACCACAGGATGTGTTTGCAACTATCTGGACGATAGGCCAGTAAAAGAACTGGTTAAAATTGATGTCAGGTCTGTGCATTGCTCCAAGCCTAGTGAAGTACAACCAGGTTCAGCGGGGCTATTGATTGGCCAGACCTAGAGACATACAAAGCATTTTTGGTGCTCTGAGGCAGACTATATGGACTGCTGTATTAACACCCAGTGGAATGGGCAAGGGTGTAGGGGTTGGTGGAGCCTTCACTACATTGAGACAGATTTCAAGAATGAAAGCGTCAAAACCCACATGCCCCTGCATTCTATTTTTCTCTCTTAACAACAAATCATGGCAGGAAAGATCATGGATGTGTGGGAGAGTCCATCAAGATGTCGTGGTGGGCTTTGGCCAGCTGGCTGAAGTGATAAAACTGTGTACAAAACAGAGTAAGAGGGAAAAAAAAAAAGAAAACCACTCAGACAAGGTGGTGAGCACTAGAGACTGACTAAAATATATAACAATAAAGGCAAGCATCTGTGCCAGATAGGGGCTGGGCTTTGGGTGAAAGACCTTGTAGCAGGGCACTAAGGTGCCTGCTACTGATAATGGTAACATGGGCTTAGCTGCCACTCAATAGGGCAGCACAGGTGTGAGTTGCTAAAGCAACTGATTGTGTCAGCTGACCAGAAGGGGGCAGGGCCTGGCCTTTATAAACAGAGGATGCTGAGGCCAGAGGTCAGTTCCCCTCTGGCAGCCTAAGGAGCAAGAGCTCTGCTAGAGCGAGCAGGGCAGTGTTGTGCGTTGGGGTGCGGATACAGGGTGGAGAGGACTTTGGCAGGGATGAGAGAAGGTTAGCCAGGTTTGCTTAAGATTTATGTTGTAGCCAAGGGGCTTTGAGTCTCTGTTTTGGGTTGATAGTTGTAATTAAAAACCGGAGGACCGGGCGAGGCTGTAGGGGTGGAGGAGGCCTCATTAGGAGCTCCCCAGTGGGGAGGGTTCCTAGCACCATAGGGGGCACTGCGTTTGGGGTGTCCTGACCCCGGCCCCAGTGTGGGCGATATCAGGACGAGCCCAGTGGGCGCAACACCCAGGAACGGGGTCTGGGGGCCAGGTAAGGCTAAGGCCACCTGAGCCCCATTTGGGAAGAGCCCAGTGGGGCATAGGCCTGAGAAGGCGGGTCTGGGGGCCAGGTAAGGCTAAGGCCGCCTGAGCCCCAATCAGGAGAAGCCCAAGTTGGGCATAGGACCCTAGAAGGGGTCTGGGGCCAGGTAAGGCCAAGGCCGCCTGAGCCCCGAGCACGAGGAGCGCAAGCACAGGCCCGAGTGCGGGCGAGGAGCACGAGGAGTGCAAGCACAGGCCCGAGTGTGGGCAAGGAGTGCGAGGAGCGCAGGCATAGGCCCCAGCGTGGGCGGGCACAAGCGCGATGTCATCGATATACGTGGTCACGTATTCCTGATGGGGTACTAACAGGTGGTCCATCAAGTACTGGAACGAGGCTGATACCCCATGAAGCCCAAATGGCATCCTCCTAAATTGGAATAAGCCCCATGGGGTTCCAAAGGCAGTTTTCTCCTTGTCAGATGGTGCCATCAGGATCTGCCAATAGCCCTTAGTGAGGTCCAAGGTTGAGATATATTTGGCTTGGCCGACTTTCTCCAGCATATCCTCTACCTGAGGCATTGGGAAGGCATTGAACATTCCTATTTCATTTACCTTAGGATAACTGATACACAACCTTATGGAGCCATTTGTCTGTGGGACCACCACCACCAGGCTTCTCCAAGGGCTCCTGAATTCCTCAATGATACCCAACTTCCTCATCACATTGACTTCCTGCTTGACCATGGGCCACAGGTGTTGAGGTAACCTCATTCAATGATTGTGTACGATCTGTCCAGGTGAGGTCTGGATGCAATGTACTACTCCCTGAGCCTCCCCCAGTGTCTCATAGAATACATCATGATTTATGTATTCTATGAGACACTGGGGCCTCATAGAATACATAACTCATGATGTATTCTCGGTTATTAGGGCCCCCAAGGTCTTTTGCTGTTCGGGGTTGAGTCAGCTATCTACCTCAGGACTCCCCCAACCTCTGTGTTTCCCTATCTCCTTCTAGTTCTTCACACTCAACTGGATTCTGGATCATCCACACCTCCCTGTGGTGCCACTTCTTCAATAAGTTAACATGATAGATTTGTTTTCTCCAAGTGGGCTCCATCCGAAGCACCTCATAGTTCACTGGTCCCATATGCTTGGTTACTTAAAACAGACCCTGCCATTGAGCTAATAACTTGTGTGGACTAGCACCCAGTCTCCTGCCTTCAGTTCTCTTCCTGTGGTATGCAAGTCATAGTGCAGTTTCTGTTTCTCTTGCCTCTGACCCAGGTTCTCTTGAGCTATTGCCAGGGCCCTCTTTAACCTGTCTTAAAAGTTAGTCATGGCCTGTGGTGGTGTTGCACCCCCACCCACCCCCCCAGTCCAGTTTCCCACCCTTTGCAGATTATGTCTAGGATTCCCCTTGGGTTATGACCAAGGACCAGCTTGAATGGGGCATAACCAGTGGATGCTTGAGGAACTTCCCTGATTGAGAATGGGGTGGGGGAGGATCATCGCATCCCACCCCCAAGGTTCACCCCATATGCATGCTCATATCATCCCCTTTAGTGTCCAATTGAAGGACTCCACCAGTCCATCCATCTGGGGATGATAAATGAAGGTCCTGAGTTGTTTGATTTTCAGCATGTTACATACCCCCCTCAGGATCTTGGACACAAAGTTTTTGCCTTGGTCAGTGAGACTCTCCTGGGACATTCCAACCCAAGTGATCCATCTCATGAGGGTGCCAGCTATTGTGGGGGTGTTCACTGAATGCAGGGGGATAGCTTTGGGAAACTGGGTGGCATAATTGATGATTACCAGGATGAGTTGGCAGCCTGTCCGCTGCAGGGAAAAGGTCCTGCCACATCCATAGAAATCCTATTAAATGGCAGGGGTACCAGCAGGGCCTTGGCTGGTCTTAGCCCCTCTGTTTTTTGACACTTGGGACATTCCACCCAAAATCTCTACACCATTTTGTAGAGACGGGCCAGAAGACCCCTCGCTTCAACCTGGCTTCTGTCCTGTCCCTCCCCAGGTACCCTCCCATTGGAAGGGTCTGGGCTACCCACAGCAAGTCACCCCAGTATTTCCATGGAACTAGGACCTGTTGTATTTTGCACCCCTTTTCCTTGTCCTCCACCTGGTATAGGATGCCTGTCCTTACCTCAAAGCAGGGGCTCAGCTTCACCTTCTTGGGATCTACCACCTCTCCCTCTTGTCTGGCTAGCTGAGTCTGCCAGATGTTCCAGAATAGTGGCTCCTGCTTCTGTTCTTCCTGGAAGTGTCCATCGCTAATAATCTGCTCCAGGTCCAGGTCACCCCCTTCTTCCTCTTTAGGGGTCCCAAAGCATACCGCCTCTGGCCATTCTCCACCATTTCTTCTTAGGACTTGTGAGACTACTTCTTTCAGGTGTAGCCAATCAACTCCGAGGAGCATGGGACAGGGAAGGGTCTCTGCTAACCCCACCGCGATCTCTTCTGTGTGGCCCATCACTGACAGCTGGAGCTGTCTTCTCTCATAAGTGTATGAGGCCCCGTGGAAGCAAACTATACTCATGGGTGACTCCAGGCTTCCTAGTTGTGTGGGTACCAGGTCTGCCCTGATCACGAACTGGGAGTAGCCAGTGTCGACAACTGTGGGGATGAGGGTGTCTCCCACTCGAACCTCGACTACTGGCTTATTCTGACATTCTGGCCCCTTGTGTCACCCGAAGCTACAGTCCATTTTTTCTTCATGAGGACTCTCCAGTGTCACCTGAGCTTGGGGTCTGTGTGGACAGAAACAGGACACATGTCCCTTTTCTCTGCATCTGTAGCATATTATATGTTCTTGACATCCCAGCCTCTAGGTGCTCACCCTGTGGGTCAGATCACCTCTCCTCTTCTTCCCTTGCTAGGGCCTTCAGCATGCTGTCCCATCCTGGTCCCTCCTGGATGTTCCTTCTTGGGACCCTCTCTTTCTGCTTTGGCTGTGACATAGTCTTCGGCTAGGTGCAAGGCTTCTTCCACTGTTTTTGGCTGATGCCACCTTACCCAGCATTGAGTACTGCCACCAAGATCAGTCAGGAAGTGCTCCAGTACGGTGCAGTCCACCACCTCCTTATAGACCGAGTCTTTGGCTGGAGCCACCATTCCACCAGGTCCCTCTATCCCTTTTTGGGCCCAGAACTTCTGCTGATATGTCTCTGGGAATACCTTGAGATGATATAGTATGGCCTCCTTTACCTTCCCATAGTCTCTGGCCTCCATTTGGGTGAGAGCCCCTTGTGCAGGGCCAATGAGAAGGGGGGCTATGTGCACTGCCCAGATGCTCAGGTCCTATTTACAAGCTGTGGTTGTCCTCTCAAAGGCTTCTAGATAGGCCTCCACATCATCCTGGGGGATCATCCTGGGGAACCAGGAGCCTTTCCCATCTCTCCCCAGGGATGCTTGTTGAGTGAGCTTCAATCTTCTCACTTAGATCCTGCTGCTAAGAGAACAGTCAGATCCTGGCCCCTACTATCTCCTCCAATTGTGGCTGTTGGCCCTGTAGCAGCCATAGGGTAATGTTATGTGCCTGCTGCCAATCCACTGGAGTCTGGATGTCCATGGACTCCATGATTTTCTGGTGCTCCCCATGCGGCTTTGGTTTCCCAGCCAATACACCACTTCGTAGGCAGGTGTCCACTGCCCATCCCCCCTTTTCCTCAGGACTCACCTGCCACAACTAAGGAGATGGTAAAAAGATGAGACGTTAAACCCTGAGGGGAGGGGGTGAGAAGTACCAGACCACCCAGGTGTTAGCTCCATCAAGTGCCTGTTTTTACTGTAGTGAATACAATGTAGCAGACTGCACTAATTGCCTCATTAGCGCAGAAACAGCTGTATCGCTGCCTAGCTGATTACAGCTTCCCTGCTGCTTTTCTTCCGATCGTGGCTGCCTCTCTGCTGCTCTGGTTGAGAGCCGGTTGTCTCTGGGGGTTATTTCTCCAGGGCAGCATTCCCAAACTCCCCAGCATCTTGTCAGCCAACCACCGGCTACTGCCCTGTGTGTAAGTATCCCCCGTCTCACCAGTCCGATGTCTATCTCCTACGTCCTTGCTCATGGTGTCCTCTGTCCTCCATTGTCTCTGTGGCAACTGCTCACTTTCTATCCAGTGCCCCAAGGGCAACTGCTTGATCTCTGTCTCTGCCTTTTATGTATAGCAGTGGCCAAATCACCCTTATCCTTTCTCGGTGTGCCAATCCCCTCACTGCTGTGTCTCGGTTCTCCTATTCCTCTGTGTCCCAGGTTTCCCCAGTTACAGGGGTTCCACTCGAGCTCCTGTTAAAATGAGCTTTAGTTTAAAGCACCCTGCCACCATTTTTTCAGCATGGGCATGTGCAGTGACGCTGATATACTTGACATGCAGGCACTTCTAATTAGTGCAGCTCGCTAATTTAAGCTCCCAGTGCCACATCCCACAGCCCATGTAAAAATACCCTTTGTGTATGAGTTACCAGCTCGTAACTTATACCATATCTTTAATATTACATACATTTATGTATGTAATTTTAAAGTGAAATTTATTTTATTTTGCTTTGGGGAAATAGCCATCCCTTCTGATTTGTAGTTTGTTAACATTGGAAGGAGCAGTATGAAAAGCTGTGGCCATAACTTTCATAAGTTAGAAAGAGTACTGGTTTTAAAACAAAACTGATAGTATCACTGCTGGGGTCATGGATTATTCACTTACCATTGTGTTACAGTCACTTACAAAGGGATTGCTGTTAACCTGCCTGTAGTACCTTTTATCGATAGTACCTTTTATCTTAGGAACTGAGAACTCTTTACCAACAGCTGAAGATACGTGGTCACCTTGGGGACAGTGACCACCAATCAACAGAACCCACCCTAGGCTGTATGGTGAATAAGATAACTAGTAGGGAGGAAGTGCTTGACTTTAGGAAGGCTAACTTCAGTGTGCTTAGTAGTCTAGTCAAGGACGCACTGCAGGAGAAGAGTATTGGTGAGATGGGAGTCTAGGAAGGGTGGTCATTCCTAAAGGAAGCCATCCTTTGGGCACAGAGGGAGACTATCCCAGTATGAGGGAAAAGAGGAAAAGGAACCAAAAAACTACAGGGAAATCCAGGGGAGCCTAAGGGCAAAAAAGAAGGCATATAGGTGGTGGAAGCACGGGGAAGCTACCAAGGAGGAGTATACCTACTTGGCCTGCACTTGCACAGAGGCAGTTAGAAAGGCCAAAGCAATTACAGAGCTGTGGCTGGCAACACAAATTAAAGACAACAAAAAGTCTTTTTTTAGGTATGTATGGAGTAAAAGGAAGGTGCAGGGCAGCACAGGACCGCTACTGAACAAGGATGAGCAATTAGTGACAAAGAGCGGGGGCAAGCTGAGCTATTCAGTGAGTTTTTTGCCTCAGTGTTTCATAGTTTCATAGTTTCTAGGGTCAGAAGGGAC
>NW_017729022.1:28365757-28388964 GCF_001723915.1 Gavialis gangeticus | reverse complement strand
TAGATGGGTCAGTATCGACCTGGAAGGATGTGGGTAGTGTGATCCCACAGGGTTCTGTCGTTGGACCTGTACTCTTTAATAACTTCATCAGTGACTTGGATGGGGGTGTGAAGTGTACTATGTCCAAGTTTGTGGATGATACTAAATTGTGGGGTGAAGTGCACACTCCAGAGGGTAGGGAACGATTGCAGGCAGACCTGGACAGGTTAGAAAAGTGGGCAGTACACAATAGGATGCAGTACAACAAGCACAAGTGTGGAGTGCTGCATCTAGGGCACAAAAATATCCAGCACACCTACTGGCTGGGACATGACCCTCTCAGCAGCACAGAAGCAGAAAGGGATCTCAGAGTCATAGTAGACTGCAAGATGAACATGAGTCATTAGTGTGATGAAATCATCAGCAATGCTAACTGCACTTCATCATGCATCAGCAGATGCATGACAAATAGAACAAAGGAGGTGATGCTTCCCCTCTATGCGGCATTGGTTAGGTTGCAGTTGGAGTACTGCATACAGTTTTGGGCACTGTACTCCAAGAAGGATGTTGATAGACTTGAGAGGGTCGAGAGGAGGACCACTTGTATGGTTACGGGCCAGACAAGCCCTATGAGGAGAGACTGAGGGACCTGGACCTCTTCAGCCTCCGCAAGAGAAGGCTGAGAGGTGATCTTGTGGCTGCCTACAAATTCACTAGGGGGATGCAGTAAGGGATCAGAGATGCGATGCTCTGTTCACCAGGGCACCTCTTGTGGTAACAAGGAATAATGGCCACAAAGCTGAGAGAGAGCAGATTTAGGCTAGATATCAGGAAAAACTTCTTCACAGTAAGGGTGGCTAAAATTTGGAATGGGCTGCCAAGGGAGGTTGTGCTCTCCCCTACCTTGGAGGTCTTTAAGAGAAGTCTGGATAGGCATCTGGCCAAGGTCATCTGACCCCAGCACTCTTTCCTGCCACGGGCAGGGTGCTGGAATCAATGATCTGTTGAGGTCCCTTCCGACCCTAGTATCTATGAATCTATGAACATTAATTATTTAAGCCTTACAATAACTCTGGGAAACTACTTTTTTGCGTTGATTTTGATATTTTTAACATCCTTCAAATACCTTCTAAAACCCCATCTGTGCACCACAGAAAAGGCTTAGAATACAACCCAGGTGTCTTGAGTCTTAGTGCAGTATTTAGCTTGACTCCGTCCATTTCAAGAAACAGCACATGCTATGCTTCATTACTTAACCATTATCAAAATTTCCATCAGCTTTTACTGACCATGGCATTTTCTGTTTTTTGTGTGCTGAAAGTACTATCAAAGGATCAGATTCTCATCTGGGGTAAATAAATGTCACTTTATTGAATGAAGCATATTGATACTAGTTTACAAGATCTTAGAATCTGATTCTGTACCCAGGTCAGTTTTTGATTCTTCTACAGTCTGAAGATTAATATAGCATTGTACTTTAGACTACCTTTATATATTCTGTGGTACAAAAGCGGGTTAGTGACCATACAGTACTTGAACTTTACAATGGACCAAAAGTCACAGTCTCTGTTGATTTAAATCAATGCCATTCTTTGGAGCTTTGCTAAAAATTGGCTTGGTATGTTCCAGTAACTTCTAACCTGGCATTTTTCATTGAGTTTCAAACTTATCCTGCAGCCTTTAGAAAGGCAGGTTTCCAACTAAAGTTAATAAGAAAAATACTGAATAAAGTCTATATTTACCAAGGGAGCACATTTGGTTTAAGTATTTGTTAGATTTCATTTTTAAGCAAGAGCCATTTTTGAAGTCTGAATCACATATGAGTGCACACAACTTCCATTTTTTTATTCAGCTATGATATTGTAACGTACAAATGGACTTTCTTGGAAGATGGTAAAAAGTGAATACATTCCTAAACAGCGGCCATTCTAGTCAAACTTCAGACTTCTTTGAAATGATCTGGCTGAGACACAGAATCCTGAGAAACAGCATTTCTACTAGAAGTGTTGAGAAAACTTTAAAGTATAGAATCACGGTAGTGATCTTAGAATAAAGATAACAGCATTCATATGAGAACACTTAATAAAGTTGTAGCTATTTTCTAAGGAAAAAATACTTATTTAAAAAAAGAAATCAAAAAAGGTAGAAGGTCCACTTGAGCTTTGTGGCTTAGCAAGCTTGTGTGGTTAAAGCATGCCAGTTTCTGTAGACAGCAGTGTACTAGGAAACAACATGTCTAGCCTCCTCTTACTCCCCAGCCAAAAAGACCCCATCAATAGCAAGGCTGACTAGGGCCAGCCTTTAAGACAAGTCTCAAGCAAGTCTTAAAAACCCACCTTCAGATCTGTACGGTGACACTGGCACTGTCCTTCTTCTTGAAATGCTCATAACAGAAATCTTCCTCTATCAGTTTCGCAAAAACCATGGCTGTACCCAAATCCCTATTCAATACCTGTCTTTAATCCATTTTAAATGAATTAATCTAATCATTTTCCATCTGAATATGTATATATAAATATTCTGTAGTATACAAAAGTGATGTTGTAGCCAGGATGGTCCAGGAATTATGTGAGAGGCAAGGATTTCTTAGAGTGGTATCTTTTATTGGAGCAACTATGTAGTTGGGAAATCTTGCCTAACTGTATCCCAACTACATAGTTGGTCCAATAAAAGATACTACTCTATATAAAGATATACATTTTCTTCTGGGTGTATATATAGTTTCCTGGATATATACACATGTATACACACAACTATACTTTTCCCCCATTGTGCTAGTTGGCTTTTAAACAGAATAGCATATATTCAGACAGCAAAGCAGTTTTGTTAATAAATAGGTAAAATTATTAGTACATTAACATTTTTTGCCTAAGCATGCGTACATTTCATTAAAAAAACAAGGAAACTAGGATCACTGGAGGTTACATTTGTTATTTAATGAAAAAAGTAAATAAGAAGCAAATTACCATAATTTACTAATCAGTGGTTGTCTTTTGATCAATATTTGCTATGTCATTGATGTGACACAGTTAGGTTAGAACAGATTTGATGTTTGATCCTACAGTCCTTATTTTATCAAAATGTCAAAGAAGGTTATAGGTATTCTGTCTAACACCATACGTTATTGTGCTGTTGCCATTTACCCTTTCTGTTCTCATTCTGGATTGCCATTTTTCTCCAAGTATGATGTTGACTTGGATCTTTATCGATTTATTAGTATGTAGATACTTGAATTACAGATTTTAATGATTTGTTTTTCCAAGTATCATTAACAATATTGAAATAGAAGATGAAAGGCCAGATTCTCCAGTATGATCCTATTCATCTGGGCTGCTGATTTGTTTATATCTATGATTGATATTTCATGGTATGTTTTCTTTACAGTGTCAAGGTGGGGGAAAAAAGTGGGTGTGGTAAGGATTGAAGTGGTGGTGGTAAATTTTGTAAGAAATGAGGAGACAAGAAAGCAGTATAGAGGGGAATGTTGGTGATCTGATTTAGTGGGGCATATGAAAACTTAATGAGGATCAGAAGTCGAGGTGTAGATTGTTTCAGTTTAAAACTGATTTCTTTGTTGAAACAATTACTGTTTCAGGGCCCTTACCTCACAGTAAATCCAAACTACTCATCTTTTCCTGTAAACACTGGAGGGACTTCAGACAAGTCCTCAGGACTGAGTCACGCCACTTCTGTCCCTGCACAGAAATCTTTGTCTCTGGTGGTACAGACAGAGCAGTGATTCATCACACCCTTCTTTGGCAATTCTGTCTGTCAAAGTTTATTTTGGGGCAGCAACAAGCAAAATCTCTCTGCCTGTCTGTATCCTCTCCCTTAAGGAGCTGAATTTTTGGGCATCTTTGGGTCAGGGTTTCTGACACTGTACTTAAATAGTGATGTGATGGCAACACTTATGGGTGTTTCCATTTCAGAGAGCAGGTTGAAGCTTTAGGGGCTACCTGTTGACCTATTTAGCTAAAGTAGGCTGGGGTACAAACACTTGTTTTAGCCCATTCCAGTTGGGTCTCCCACCGAAAATATGAGAGCGGAGAATGCCAGACTCAGGTTCAGGAAGGCCAAAAACTCTCTTTGCAATTCCATGGAAAATATTTGTTTTTTTATCTTTTTAAGCCAACCCAAAAGAAATAGCACATCTCCTTCTCCATAAACTTGGGAGAGAGAGAGACTTGGATCACCATTCAGAGTCAAAATTCTATTCAAGCATCTTATCTGATGTATATCCTAGAAGTGATATTTTGTTATCAAGTTTTAACCTCTTGTTATTTTCATTAGGAAGATATATTTAAAATTCACAGTGTGACATGTCACAGGGTGTTTTGGCTGTTTACATGTGCATTGTAATAATATTTACATGTACATTGTAATAATATTTATGGCCATTTGAACATTTGCTGGACTCTTCTACCAAAGCAGAACTGAATAATGGACATGGACCTAAAGAACTCCCAGAATTGCCTCTAATTCCAGTTTCCTTCCTTGCATAAATGATGTATGTATGCACTAAAAAAAGTCACTTGTAGCTACTGTACAGAGAGGCAGACACTGACAGTCAACTTCCTGTCCTGACAACCTAATAGAACCTAAGGCAAGTTCAACTGAATTTGTTTCTTGCTCCAAGAATGTGACTTGGGTGTTCCAGCATTTTCTTGGGGTAGCAGTGGGACCCTGGTGAAGGAGGGAGCAACATGCTCAGTTCTTCTCAGATGCTTGAATAACTCAGACATGAACTTCCATGTGAGCACTTCTACCTCATTTATAAACCTTAGATATCATTCTGCAGAGTTTAATTTCTGACTGCCTTTATGAACCAAACCTTGTAGTGACTGCACAACCCTGCATCTCATCTACTGTGTTCCTAACCAATTTTAGCCAGTGATTGGAGGAGGATTAGGCAAAAGCAGGTTGTGAATGTTATTTTCCATAAATTACTTTGCCAATTAGAGATCAATTGTAATGTATATTGCAGAGTGATAAGGAAAATTATAAAATAAATGTATTTCTTAACTAAGGAGTACGAGGGGGAGAACACTGTGTTTTAGGTCTGTTGCTTTAAATTCTGTCTGTTCCCAATCTGACACTCAAGCACACCATGCAAAGCATAAATATGGATTCTTTCAGAAGTTTGATGACATTTAGTTGGAATGCACAGACATTTCTTGTAGATTTGTGATCTGCAAGAATTCCATTTGCGCCAATGCACTGGAGATCATTCAACTGGTTACAGTTCAAAATTGCCAGTTCAGTCTATTTATTTACCTGAGTTAGTAGAAACAAAAGAATATTGAACTGCCATTAAACTGAACTTGGAAAAGGATTATGAAGCCTTGTCAATGGTGTTATTTAACACAGTGCCATTTGTGGAGAAACACAATTATTCATTTATATTATGTTACAACTGTAAATGAAATCACCTTACAAATATTTTTCTCTGAGAACAGATAACATCTGACAGACAAAAAAACAATGTCTAACCATCTATTCACCATTGCTAGGCAATAGGTATAGCTAATTAGCATGGCATTACCCATATGCTTTGAAGACAATTGCTTTCTGGCTGTCACCCAAACCCAGTTCAGTGGAGGATCATTTACTCCACAAAGCTGACACAATCTCTTTTTCTGAAAGGAGAGCTCCAATGTAAAAGAGCTCCAATGAAGGTTTCATAGATTTTCATAGACATTAGGGGCTGGAAGGGACCTTGTGAGATCATCAAGTCCTGTCCTGCTGCCATGGTCAGGAAGTCTGCAGCGATCAGATGATCCCAGCAAGCTAAACATCCACATGCCTTTTGAATGAGTCCAGAGTAGGTGCTTGTACCACCTCTGGGGGGAGTGTGTCCCAGACCTTGGACACTCAGACTGTAAAGAAGTTTGTCCTTATATCAAGTCTGAATTGTCCTTCTAAAAGTTTGTGGCTGTTAGACCTAGTTATCCCTTGAGGAAACCCAGTTATCCTTTTCTGAACAACTTTTCTCCCAAATCCTATATAATTTTAGGCAGCCACCAAGTCCCCCCTGAGCCCTCTCTTCACCAGTCTGAAAAGTCTCATATCCCTTAGCCTCTACTCATAAGGCTTGCTCTCTTCATCTTTGATCATGTGGGTGGCTCCCCTCTGGACTCTCTTGAGCTCATCCACATCCTTCCTGAAGTGGGGGGCCCAAAACCGGATGCAGTATTTCAGCTGTGGCCTCACTAGGGCAGAGTAAAATGGGAGGATGATGTCCCTGGTTTTGCTTGAGATGCATTGGCAGATGCATGCCAGAGTTTGGTTAGCTTTGGTGGCCACAGCATCGCATTGAGGGCTCATGTACATCTTGTGGTCACTCAAGACCCCCAATTCCCTTTTGTTCCTAGTGACTGTAGCACTGCTGAGCCTAGACTATAAGTATGATACTGGTTTTTCTTCCAAGGGGGAGTACCCTGCATTTCTCTATTGAATGTCATCAGGTTTTGGTCTGCCCACTTTGCAAACGTGTCCAGGTCGGCCTGTATCCCAGCCTGTACTCCAGCATGACTGCCTTTCCCCATAATTTGGTGTCGTCTGCAAACTTTGCCAGTCTGCATCTGACCCCCAAATCCAGGTCATTAATGAAGATATTGAAGAGTACTGGCCCAAGCACTGAGCCCTGGGGGGACTCCGCCAGTAACCTTGCACCATGTTGATTTGTTCCCATCAACTAGTACCCTTTGGGTCTGAACCCAGAGCCAGTTCCTCAGTCTTTGGACTGTAAGATTATCAAGGCTGCAGTTCCCCAGCTTGGTCATGAGGACATCATAGGAAACCAAGTCAAACGCCTTCTTGAAGTCCAGATAAATTACATCAACCTCGTCTCCCTTGTCTAGGCAATACATCACCTAGTCATAGAAGGAGATGAGGTTGGTCAGGCAAGACCTTCCAGTAATAAAACCATGTTGGCTGGCATTTAGTAGGTTGCCTTCCGTTAGCCTGTTGCAGATGGATCCCTTGATATTTTTCTCCAAGATCTTTCCAGGAATGGACGTCAGACTGATAGGTCTGTAATTCCCTAGATCTTCTTTCTTCCCTTCCTTGAAGATTGGGACCATGTTGGCTCTTTTCCAGTCTTCCGGTACATCATCCAAATGACATGAGCTTTCAAATATCTTGGCCATAGGGCATGCTATGATGTCCATCAGCTCTTTTAAGACTCTGGGGTGTAATCTGTCTGGGACCATGGACTTGTGGATGTCAAGCCTCTTGAGACGTTCTCTTACTTGATCTACGTCAATTGTGGACCCATCTCCTGAGCACTGGTTGCTTTGAGTCCTGTCTGATAGCATGACCCCCTTGGGTGGGTGGAAAACTGATGTAAAGTAATTGTTTAGGAGATTGGTCTTTTCTTGGGTGTCAAATGTCAGCTGCCCCATTTGATCTTACAGGGGGGCCAATGTTGCTTTTGTTCTCCCTCCGACTTCCCATATATCTGAAGAACAATTTTTTGTTATTCTTGATTCCAGTGGGTAGCCTGAGTTCGGTTGCTGCCTTGGCTTTTCTGGACTGCTCCCTACAAGTACAGGCTACTGCTGAGTAGTCCTCCTTGGTGATAATTCCAGTTTTCCATCTGGTGTCGGCCTCTCTTTTTTGCTTCAGGAGACCCAGAAGTTCTCAGTTGAGCCAAGGTGGCTTCCTTGCCCTCTGACTGCATTTCCTGCAGGATGGGATGGACTTCCCTTGCACATTGAGGATTAAGTTCTCTAGGAACAACCATTCCTCATGGACTCCCTTTCCCAGGGGGCCATGGTCCCTTAGTGCCTGACTGACCAGTCTCCTGAGTTTGTGGAAGTCAGCCTTCCCAAAGTTCAGGATTTCTGGTTTACTGAGGGATTTGCCCACCTGCATTGGAGAGAGAAAGTAATTAGATCATGGCCGCTGTCACCAAGTTTGCCCTCAATCCTCAGATCACTCACCAGATCATCTCCTTTGGTCAGAACCAGATACAGCAGTGCCTCTCCCCTCACTGGCCCATAGATCTCTTGCATTAGGTATAGGTCATCGATACAGGTGAGGATGTTATGCAACCTGTCAGACCTGGCTGTGTACTCAACCCACAAGATGTCAGGGAGGTTGAAGTCTCCCATGATGATCATACACCAGGAGCATGCAGCCTTGGCCAATTCCCTACTGAATATGAGATCTAGTTCTTCTTGGTTAGGAGGTCTGTAATAGACTCATATAAGTATATCCCATTCCGCACGTTCCCCCTGTATTTTAACCCAGAGGGTCTCTGTCCTAGGTGGGCCTAAACCTGTGCCCACCCACCTGTCTTTACTCTAGACACCTGCCTTAATTTTCTGTACTCAGTCAGTCTCTAGAGGTTATTACCTTATTCAGAAGGTTTCTTCTATTTCCTTTTTTTTTTCCCTCTCTCTCTAAGACAGTCTTATCCCTTCGGCCAGCTGCCTGAAGTCCGCCATAATGTTTTGATGAGATCGCCCGCACTCCCACACTCTGGCATGCCACAACTTGATGTTAAGGGAGAAAAGAAGTATCTGGGCACGTGGCTTCTTGCGTCATTGGTCTTGATAGCAGCCTTAGCATAGTGAGGTCTCTACCAACCCCTACACCCTTGCTTGTTTCACTGGATGTTAATTCACAGTCCATATAGCCATGCTTAGAGCTGGCCAGACACTTCTTGCACCTCTGGCTCTGAAAAATCAATCGCCACCTCAGTCCTCATTATCCTCCACCAGGCTTGGAACAAACAAAAGGAACTGACTTATATTTTACCAGTTTCTGACTTATTATCTGGATAGCTGTGCCTCACTATTCTGCTGTCCTTGGGAGGGATCTTCTCCTACTTCAAAGATGAAAACCAAACTTTGACTTCTCTCTGCCCTTCTAGACCAGTCTTTAAAGTACCTCTTCTCAGACCGGCTATTACAGTCTTTATGATACTTCCATCCCAGCCTGTCTCTCTGGGCTGCCATGCAGCAGTTTCAGGTTACCTGAGAGCTGCTTGTTTGGGGCTTCTTCTCTATCAGCCCCCTCAGCAGAGCTGTCTCTCTGAAAAACCTTCCTGACCACCCCCAATGTGCCTTCAGTAGTCCCTGCTGTCTCTCTGATTGATTCAGGAACTTCCGGTTCTGGGCAGCCCTCTCCTGCCAGCTCAAGCTGCTTCCACCTCTGATGAGTTCATCTTTGCCCCCAGTGGCTCTTCTCTTTCATTATAGTCTCAAGACACCCTCCATGGTTAATTAATTCAGTTTGAAGGGAAGTGTACTGCTCCTTGACATGGAGCGCTACACCCCCACCCCTCTTCACAACACAATCTCTCCTGTAGAGGGTATAGCCTTCTATACCTACCGACTAGTCATAGGAGGAGTCCAACCAGGTCTCCATTAACCCTATGAATTCATAATCATTTCCAGTCAGGAGAAGGGCCTCTTGCTTGTTACCCAAGCTCCTAGCATTAGTGTACAGGCAGTTGAGTCTGCCATGGGAAGCCCTAGGCTTCCTTATGTGATGGGATGTAACCTTTCCATGGGCTCTCATCAGGGTGGGTTCCCTTGGGCTACCTAAACTGTTACTGGTGTGATTGGCATGATCTGGGCTGGAACTGTTGATTGACTGCCTGTCAAGGTGAAACACATGTTGCTGCTTAGCCTTATAGGCCCAATTATGATCCCTTTAGATGGCAGCTATTGTCAATGTATATGCAGATGTCATGGTTTTCTGCACCAGTTCCCAAGATATAGTTTTATTTGCATACAAATATTAGAATGCTTATTTTTTAAATATCTACCTCAGCCTAATTAGGAACTAACCCAGACCTGTGTACTTCTTGAGAACACATTAGTAGATTTTAATAACCTGACAAGAATTACACAATTTTATAAGTTTGCCTAAGGGGTTTATCACAGCCACTTGGATGGAATGGTTTAGTCAGGGATGA
Organism: Gavialis gangeticus; assembly: GCF_001723915.1. NCBI lineage: Eukaryota > Metazoa > Chordata > Crocodylia > Gavialidae > Gavialis > Gavialis gangeticus. The sequence continues at coordinate 28,379,057 of NW_017729022.1, read as the reverse complement.
TCCTGCTATGAGCAGGAGGCTGGACTAGACAACTTCATGAGGTCCCTTCCTTCCCTATTTTCCTATGATCCTATGCAACTCTCCTAGAGCATGTCTTTGAATCTGGATGAGCTGGGGAACTACAAACTCAGTAGCCTCACCTCAATACCTAGGAAGTTCCTAAGGAAGTCATTTCAAGCATCTAGAGGAAGCAAGGCTGATGACAAACACCCAGTATGGATTTACTAAGAATAAATCATGCTAAACAAACTTGATATTCTTCTTTGACAAAGTAACTACTTGTGGAATGCTGTGAATATAGTCTATCTTGACTTCAACAAGGTTTTTGACAAGGTTCCGTAAGACTTTCTCATAAACAAATTGGAGAAAAGTGGGCTAGACAAAATTACTATAAAGTGAATAGACAACTGACTCAATAGCTACAAGCCAAGGCTAATTAAAAATGGATGCATGTCAGAATGCAAGAGGTTTCAAGGGAGTTCCACAGGAGTCTATCTTGGGCTTAGTGATGTTCAATGTGTTTATTAATTATTTGGATGCCGGCATAGAAAGCTTCCTGAGGGAGTTTGCAGATGACACAAAACTGGGAAGGACTGGAAACATGTTGAAGGATGGAAATGCAGTTCCAGTGATCTTGCCAGATTGGAAAGCTGGGCTGGACCTAACAGGATGAAATTCAATCTGGACAGATGCAAGGTACTACACAGCAGGAAGAATAATAAAAAATACAAATACCAAATGGGTGACACCTGGCTGGATGGCAGCATTACAGAAAAGGACCTGAGAGCTTTGGTAGATCATAGACTCACACTGAGTCTGCAGTGTGATGCAGCTGCACAAAAGGTGAATGAGCTTTTAGGTTACATTAATAGCAGAATTAGGTGCAAGACATGGGAGGTGATAATACCTCTACTTGGAACTGGTGAGGCCTCATCTAGAGTATAGTGTACAATTATAGTGTGGGCTCCATATTTTAAAAATGACCTGGAGAAGTTAAGGAGGGTCCAGAGGCAGGCTACAAAAATGATAAAGGGGTTAGAAGGCAAGCATATGAGGAGAGGTTGAAATTCAGACTGCAAAAAAGGTGCTTAAGAGGGGACATGATAACTGGAGGTCTACCAAACTTCAGGCCACTGCCAGGCAATTTTAGAGGCAGACCATGGGGCTGGCAGCCATTTATGCAAGCAAGTGCAGAGGGGCCCCCAGGTCTCTGATTGTCCGAGAGGCCCCAGTGGCCCTACCCCTTGCCGCTAATTAGCTATGAGAGCTGCCCATCATGTGGCCCTTCCCATCACTGCTGATTGGTGAAGAGGGGTGGGGCCATATAAAGAACAGCTCTCACAGCCAATCAGTGGTAAGAGGTGGGGGGGGCAACAGCCATCTTGCCATGCTGGTAGCCCCCACTCTTCCCTTCCACATCTGGCAAGCTGCGTGGCCAGCCTGCAGCAGCCACAAGGACTGATGGCTTCCCAGAGGGAGACAGCATTTAATTTTGGTAATTTTCCAGGGAGCCCACCAAAAGCATGGAGCCTGCCTGAAATCATGGTTTCCATGAAAATTGTGAAATTGTGATTTGGGCTGGTCCATAATGATAGCAGTCTTCAAAAGCTAAAGCCTAAAGAGCTGCCATAAAGAAGAGGAGAAATACCTTTTCTCTCTTTCTTCAGAGAGCAGGGCACAGGGCAATGGTTTGAAGTTATAGGAGAGTAGGTTTAGATTGCATATCAGGAAAAGTTCACTGTTAGAGCAGTGAGACAGTGCAATAGACAACTTAGGAAGGTTGTAAAATCTCTAGCACCAGAGGTGTTCAAGAAGTTGGAAAGGCATTGGTCTGAGATGATTTAGGAGTATCTAAGCCTATGTTCTACTATGGGTATTTCCCATGCTTCTGGACTTTGCTGGTTGCCACCTAGGACTAGGAAGGATTTTTTTCCCCTCCTGCTGCTACATGTCAGGCTTTTGTTTTTAAGCCTTACTCAGAACCATTGGGTGTTGGCTGCAGCCAAGGCTAAGAAGTCTGATTGGTGTGTGCCAGTGCTTCTGCCAGGACTTAAACCCAGAGGTTCCTGGCTAGAGAGCCTTACTTCTCTGGTCAAGGTCAGACCATTGCCAGATTGGAGTTAGGAAGGAATTTTACTCAACGGTCAGATTATTATGGACTGTGGAGTTTTTCCTGCCTCTGTAGCGGAAAGCATGACCCTCTTCCTTGGATCTCTCAAACGTATTTTAACAACCTTGGTTTACCTGTGGCAGGTTATGGACTTATGTCTTGTGGTTATGTCAAGATTGACTGAGTAGTTTTGCTAAGAAGTTATACAATGGATTTGTATAGGATGGTTTGGATAGGAATGATCCTGTCTCAAGCAAGGGATTGGACTAGATGAACTCTGAAGGTCCCTTCCAGCTCTGCTTCCTTATGATTCTATGATTGTATGAATACATATGTAATCTGATTGGTGTAGACCTACCTTTTTATTTTAGATGTGTATGCCACCCTTTATACTGGACTTCTTGTTGCTGATTGCAGGCCTTCATTGCCTCTCGGGTACAAATAATCATTATACAGGTCTGTTCTCCTGCATGCTATTTTTTCTTATTTTCCATTTTAATTCTTCATTTTTACCCACTTCCTGCTATCCTTACCTCTGACACATGGCTGTTTGGCTTCCTAAAAATCTCCAGAAAGAGCTCCCTATAGTACTGCTGTGCATGGCTGTGCAAGCAACCTGGGTCTGATTTCTGAATCCTAACCACATATACTTCCTAAGCGAGAAGAAGCTAAAATGTCTATGATAGCAGCACACTCAACCCCTGGAAAAGGGAAGCACCTTGTATTCATGAACAATGACTTATGATTGAGAAGATGAGTTGGTGGAGTCTCCAGATGGAGTTCATTTTTCCCTGGCAGGTCACTAGCTGGCGTACTGCTGAGCTGTGAGATAAGTGTGTCTCAATGTGTAATGGGCTATTCTCAAATGATTTGAGAACAGTTCAGAATGTACCAGCCTTGAGCACTCTAAACCATAAAACAACAGGGAAAAGGGAACCTAGACAGTTCTGGTCTACTTCTGAACCATGTAGAATAGAAAAGATTAATGAATGCCAGGCATTTCCCTGTGTTAATGAGTATAAGTGGGTGAATTTCCCAAATTAGGATGTTTTCATTGACATTTTGATTTTTCAGTGACATTTGTAATGAATTATATCCAGATTTTGACCAGCTTGATCAATCAACCCATGAGTTTTAAACAGATGCTTTAACTCGGTGCTGATGCTAAAAGTAAAAGAAGAGATCAAAACAAGGAACATGTCATTATTTAACAGTCTAATTGCTAGCTTGATCAGGTTGCCACTCCCCACAAATTGCACTGGATATAATGCTAATTAAGGTACTAGTATATGGATTTGCTAGTATGGCTTCTCATAGTTGTCTCTTATGGTAAACAGAGCATGGGTTTGTCATGAAAAGTTGGAAAAATTTGGTAATTTAGGCCAGATGTGCCAATGGAGGTCATAACCAAAATCAAGGGGTTGTTCAGATTCAGTACTGAAGAAAACTATCTAAAGAATCAGTTTTTTGATAAGCAGTTCTTCACTGATGCTGAATATGGCAGCAATGGCTTCAAAATAATTGCTTTGCATCTTCTTACAGGTCTTAATAGAATCAGTCTTTGACATGGTTCTTGGGAACTCACGTCACTGAGTTCTGGGAGGAATGTATGAAATCCCTGAAAGTGCACATAAAAGACGTAACAGTAGTTCTGTACTGTAGGTGACAGCAGTACATGTGGCACTGGGTGGGTTGCTGGTGTAAACACCTGGCCAGCAACTATGGCGGTTGCTTATGTTGCGTATGTATGCTGACTTTGTTGTCCCTTATTCCAAAGTCACTGCCAATGTGGGGGAAATCAAAAGGTTTCAAAATTTAGAGATAAACAGGCAGCAGCAGAATCCATTTGTGAAAGTAGGCTCTTTCCAAAATGTAGTTGTGACCATTTCCTTTTACAGCATAACCAGGTGAGGTGTTAGTGCCTCTTTTTTTACACTAGCTTAGCGGTTGGAAGAAAGGGTGCTGATTCAGTGTCTTTCTCAGCCTGAGGAGGTTCAAACCATCATTTTCCTCTTTTCAGAACGTTCTGGGACCAGGTGATTGGCTGCTCTTGGGGTATATAATCTCCAGCCTTTCTGTTGCTTCTACTGAAGCTGTGCCACTATGCAACCAAAAATTCAAGATTCACTAGGTGAGAGAGAGGGGAGAGATTTAGAGACAGGGGAGTCCTGCGTTCCAGTACCTTTTCCCCGAGCTGTTGCTGTATTTTACATTAAGCAGTCATTGTATATAATAGTGTGGATAGAATAACTTTTAGGTCCCTGGGTCCTGACTGAGTCTAGCCCTATGTCTTTTCCATTTCTCAGTTGTATGGTGCTATATTGCTTTAATGACCCTGTCATTAATTTACTTACTTCTACTTTAGGAGTGATGGTGGCCTGTTACTATAATTTCCTTCTGAGAATAATGAGGTGGTTGTAATCTGTGCATACATTTTCAGAATATGTAGCACACATTTTAACCTCACCTTCCTGGAACAGAGACATCGTTTTTTAGTTTGGCTGTGTTACAGTGTTAGTGACTTCAGATGGAGAAATAAAACTCATGATAAAACTTTGCATGAGATCCAGCTGTTTTGTGAGCCCCTTCAGAGATATCCTTTGAGGTCAAGTCCTTCATTTTGTAGTCAGGCACAACTTTGATTGACATCAAAGGGAATTTGCCTTTTGTAAAAGAATTGGGACTCAGGATTTGGCCCCAAATTTTTCATAGTATGGGGTCCTCTCAGAACAGAGCCAATATTCAGAACACCAGCAACTGGGCAACAGAATTCTGGATCTGCAGTGAGGTCAGGTTGTCCTTTTCTTGGTGTAAAAAAGGAGAAAGAATTGACCCATTAGCTCATTCTTTCTTCTCACTAAATAGGCACATACTGTCTGGATAAATAGCTGGTCCCTTAGGGACTCATATGGGTAGCAGGTATTTTGAATCTCATCTTCTAGAAACTCACTGTAAGTTAGACATCTGGTAATAGCTTGTAAACAATAGAAATGTTCATAAAAATCATAATATTAAAGTACATCCACAAGGCAAACAATTTACTCCAGCCCAAGGTTGGGGAAAATTAATGTTATCCGTTTTCATATAAAAAATGTTAGCCAAAGTCTTTTAAGCATGTAACTTTACAACTTACCTAAAAAGTGCAAAAAAATGAAAAATGTGTTTTGCAATGAATCTGCCACTGATATGGGTGTTCAGTGAAATGGACCGTGCAAGAGAATAGGAAAAATTTGCTACTGCGATATTGCCAATGATATCCTTTGACACTTCTTTAGGCTCATGTGTTCTTGATCAAGCAGCATAGAGCTTTGGAAAATCCCAGACTAATAACATTGAAATGAGAGCTGTCTGCTCACACTTGCTACATAGTCAAAAGAGATTGATTTGAAATGATTGACACTAAGTTATGGTGTTAAATTAATTTTCCATAAAATACATTTTTGAGCCTTTTGTTGACATAGATCATCACCCAGTACATTTATATACCAAAACATTTGGTATTTTTGCTGCAAATAACAGTACATTTATGCATGGCAGACATTTGGAACTGTTTCCTTACTCACAGTATTTTGTTTCACTTTGTAAATCTTTTCTTTTGGATACATACAATATTCATACTTTTGTGAGATCTAGTTACCAAATTTGGTAAGTTAGCAATGACCTAATGTATCCAGTGAAATATGTTGCTGAACTTAGTTCAGTTCCTCATGTGTGGAATTTGCTCATCACAAAAGCTTCCTAACTTTTGACTGTTCTTTAGTAAAGTGGATCTAAGTTTAAGGGTCAGATTTCCCTTATTAAGCCACAATATGGATCCCCATTCTCCCCTCCACACTCACTTCTCCTGACCTATGGATGCCTTTCCCTATCTTGGGGATGAGTTATGTGCAGGGATTCTTGAAATCCATTTCCTGTGGAAAATTGTGACGTTTGCCTTTTTGCACCCCTTTTGCGGCTGATTGACTGTGGTGTCCCAGCAGCCCTGTGCATTGCCACTAATTGGTGGGAGGCAAAAACCACATTTCCCCCGCCAGGTCCAGCCACAGAAACCCTGCAGGAGGGCAGCAGGGTGGGGAGCCTGAGCTTGTAGTAGGCAGCCCACCCCCACCCCAAGCACAGATCTGGGGGGGCTTGGTTTCCCCTGACCTGCCTGAGAGTGCACATTGTGGAGGGGAAAGAGTTCCACCCTCTGCCTGAGCCCACAACAGGAAGCCCACATTTGCTCCTTCCCCCATAGCCCTGGCAGAGCTGTGGGGGAGCTGTAACTGTGCAGCAAGGGGCATCAGCAGGGCTGGGGAAGCTGTGTGGGGAGTGTGGGGAACTGTCAGAGCCAGTAGGCTGGGAGGGGGGGCATGAGGGGCACCGGCAGGGAGGGGACTGTGGTGGGGAGTGAGGGGCACCAGCAGGGCTGGAGGGGCTGTGAAGGGGAGTTGAGGAGCACAGCAGGGCTTGGGGAGGAGGACTGTAGGGAGGAGTGAGGGGCACCAGCAGGGCCTGAGAGCAGTGAGGGGAAGTAAGAGGCACTGGCAGGGCTGCAGGGGCTGTGTGGGGTAGGGAGGGGCATCAGCAGTGCTGAGAGGGCTGTGGGGGGTAGTAAGCAGCACTGGAAGGGCTGGTGGTGCTGTAGTGGTGGGGAGTGAGGGGCACCAGCATGCTGGACGTGCTGTTGGGGGAGTGAGAGGCACTGGTGAGGTCCAGGGGGCTGTGGGTGGGGAGTTAGGGGCACCAGCAGGTTTGGGGGGCTGTGGATTGGGGAATGAGGGGTCTGGACCTGTGTTCTGAAAGCTATGGAAGCAGGTGGAGCTCTGATTTTTCAAGTTAAAAAACCCAAAATCAAATGCCAAAATTTATAGTTATTTAGAATTAATTTTATTTTATATATATATGTGTGTGTGTGTGTGTATTCTCTAATATAATAAAAGGCTTAGTCTGTCTGTCTGTAACATTTTATTCACACTCTGATTGGTTGTCTTGGCAGCCAATCACAATGCTGACCGAAACAACCAATCAGAGTGCTCTGCACAGACAGACACACATGGTGGAGTGCCGCCATGATGGCGGGCTCTGAGGGGATGGAGCTCCTTGGAGTTAGTGGTGGCATGGGGTGCTGGCGGCACAGCACTAGATTCACCCCCCTGCTCTGGTGCACAGGGCTGGATGCAGGGGGTGGAGAGGGGCTCATGGGGCCTAAGGCAGAGTGGCAGCAGTGCGGGGCACTGGGGGGTGGAGCTCCATCCTCACCTACCCTCATCCCCTACATTGGAGGGAATGGGATGGGGCCCAAAGCAACAGGGAGGGAATGGGGTCAGACTCACCATGGTGGAGGGGGGGTGACCAGGGTCAGACCTGCCACGGTGAGGTGGGTAACTGGTTTGGCCCCAAAGTGGTGGGGGGAGAACAGGGTTGGACCCACCACAGCAGGGGGGAGGGTTGGAACCAGGTCAGCCCTGTACTGGTGTTTTATTTTAATAGCAAAATTTGAGGTGTTTATCAGAGAATCTGGGAATTTTTGCCAGATAATTTGTGATTTTTTTTTTATCAGAGAAAAACAGGATCCCTAATACATTCAGTATAAATGGAGCCATTTTTTACCACCATGAGAAGCATTTAAAAGAAGTTGCAGCAAGTAAATACAAAACGTTCCCTGGCAGTACAGCATGGACAGCAGATAAGGTGCCTAACGGGGACAGGGAGTGAATGTGGAGTCATATGATTTTTTTTAGACAGTTTGTCACAGATATCAACTCTCAGGCCCAGAGCAGAAGTGATACACTGGGTACTGGTGATTAAAATCCATGATCTTTCCTCATCTCTCAGCTCCCTGACTGAAGAATGAAGACGAACTTCATGAAAAGGAACATTCTGAAATTTTCATTCACAAATGCAGCCATAGTCCATGCAGTATAAAACAAAAACTCTCATTAAAGAAACAGGGAAAAAGAAGGAGCATGAAGGCCAAGTTCCCTGGTTAGTCTTTTAGGTGGCCTTTTCACATCATTTTTTTAATACATCACAAGGATATTTGTGCTACTGCCAGCCAGGTTGCACTTCCCATAAAACTGAAGACTTGGTGTCTCAATGCCATAAATCTGGCACCTTCCATTAGCACTAAATTAACTTCTGAAAAAAAGAAAAAAGTAATGTGGCCAGAGAATACATGAGCTACTGGAAGAAGCATTTCAGACACGTTAACATAAAATAACACAGGAAACGTGCTGATCTTGAGTGTAACAGGGTCTCCATCGAGGCCCTGTTGCTAAAGGAATGGGGGCAGCTGGAAATAATTACCCTGCGGGGGGTGGGCCCCGGCCCTTAAGGAGCCAACGGCGACCAGCTTGAGAGGATAAGAAGAAGAGAAGGTGAAGGAGGTACGCCTATGGGCACCACAGGAAAAAAGTGAGAGAAGTGGCTGGAGCAAGACTCTGGAAAGGAGGATCGGGGATAGGAAAACCCGGGACCTTGACCCTGTCTGGACTTACCCGGAGGCTATCGGAATGATGGTGAGTGCGGGGAGAGGTGGAGCTGAGCTGCAGGCTGGAGTCGCAGCTAGCATTAAGAAACGGGGTGACTACAGAAAGTTGACAGGATGGTGGGAGGGATGCACCCTGCCCTGCCCCTAGGAAAAGAGAGAAAACCCCAAGAACAGAGAGGGCCAGCCGGATCAGAGACCCACTGAATAAAAGCACTGAAAAAATAGATTTAAGTCAGCGTGGTACTTCCCATGGGTACTTCTTTATATAACAACCACTTCCTCCCTATTTTATTTTTTAGGATCCAAGTCGTGGCAGGAGGAAATTATGAGGATTGAGGGGGTACTTGGTGGACCCATTGACATTGAGGATAAAAAAATCAGGAAAGATTTAGCTTAGTATTAACTATCTGATCTGTTTACTTTTCTAAGGCTGCAGTTTGCTGTTTAGTTACCAAATAATAATAATATTTATGCTTGTACGCAAGCTTGTACAAAATACTTGTGCTTGTACGCAATACTTGTACTTGTACGCAAAAGGTCCCATTCTCTAGCATTTTGAGAGTTATCTTCTTGGACTTTCTAGTGTGTGTGTGTGCTTGTGTTTAATTTCATATTTTATCATTAATTTTTTGAACTAAAGAAATGATTTTACAATCCTATGCTCTAAAACCACTCCAAGTCAAACCCATCTTGATCTCGCTCTTTACCATGACTCCCAAAGTTCCATCTTTGTCTCTTTTAACAACTGTATCCCTGCATGAGCAAGATTATCTCAGTGGATTGTGGATGGAGACATTATCTGTAAAATACCTAAGCCCTGGCTAACTAAGCTTGGCAGAATGAGGACTGAGGTTGATTTGATCCAGTATTAGATAAGTGTAGGTAAAGCACACAGATCCCTATGTAGAATCATAGAAAATTAGAGTTGGAAAGAACCTCAGGAGTTGGAAAGAACCTTATCCAAACCCATGCTCAGCAGGATCTTCTCCAAATATATCATCCCAGGCAAGGCTTTGTCTTAGAAAACCTCCAAGGATGGAGATTCCACAACCTCTTTTGGTAACCTGTTCCAGTGCTTAACTACCTTCCTCACGAGAGAGTTTTTCCTGCTATCTAACCTAAATTTCCCTTGCTGAAACTTGAGACCATTGCTCCTTGTTCTGTCATCGTCCACCACTGAGAACAGTCTAGCTCCATTCTCTCTGTGGCCACCATTCAGGTAGTTGAAGGTTGCTATTAAGTCTTCTTCCCCTTCTTCCCACCAATCTTCTCTTCCCCAGACTAAGTAAACCCAGTTTCCACAGCCTCTACATGTAAGTCATGTACTCCAGCCCCCTAACCATTTTCAGTGCTCTCTTCTGGACCCTTTCCAATTTGTCCACATCCTTTCTGTAGCTGGGCCCAGGGGGAGGCAAAACTGGACCTCACCAATGCTGAATAGAGGGGAATAATTACTCCCCTCGATCTGCTGGTAACGCACCTACTAATGCTGTTAAGTTTGCTGTAGTTTTTGTGGCAACAAGGACACACTGTTGGCTCATGTTCAGCTTACTGTCCACTGTAACCTCTAAGTCCTTTTCTACGGAACTTCTGCTTAGCCAGTCAGTCCACAGCCTGTCGTGGTGAACAGGATTGTTCTATACTAAGTGCAGGACTTTGCACTTCTCCTTCTTGAACCTCATGAGATTTCTTTTGGACCAATCCTCCAGTTTGTTAAGGTGTCTCTGAATCTTAGCCTTACCCTGCAGTGTATCTACTACTCCCCCCAGCTTAGTGTCATCTGCAAACTTTCTGAGGGTGCACTCTATCCCATCTTCCAGGTTGTTGATTAAGATATTGAACAAAACCAGCCCCTGACTGACCCCTGGGGTACTCCACTTGACACTGGCTGTCAAATAGACATTAAGCCATTAATTACTAGCCTTTGAGCCCAACAATCCAGCCAGTTTTCTATGAACTGTACAGTCCATTCATCCAGCCAATACTTCCTTAGCTTGTAAAAATGCTGTGGGATATGGTATCAAAAGCCTTGCTAAAGTCAAGGTATATCATGTCCACTGCTCTCCCCGCATCCACAGAGCCAATCAACGTATCATAGAAGGCAATCAGGTTGGTCAGGCATGAACAGCTCTTGATGAATCTATGCTGACTGTTTCTAATCACTTTCCTTTCCTCCAAGTGCTTAGAAATGGATTCCTTGAGGATCTGCTCTATGTTTTTCCTATGGACTAAGATTAGGCTCCCCAGATCCTCTTTCTTCCCTTTTTAAAGATGGGCACTATATCTGAACTTTTCCAATCACCTGGGACTTCTCCCAATTGCCATGAGTTTTCAGAGATAATGAAAGGGTTTCGTGGCTCTGCAAGTATATCAACCTTTGGGCACCTTTGGGTATATCACGTTTGGTTCCATGGATTTGTATACATCCAACTATTTTAAATAGTCCCTAACCTGTTCTTTTGCCCCTATTGGCTGCTCGCCTTCTCCCTAAACTGTGCTGCTAGATGCAGTAGTCTGAGAGCTGACCTAGCCTATGAAGACTGAGGTAAAAAAGTCATTGGGTACTTCAGCCTTTTCCACATAATTTGTTACTAGGTTGCCAAATTTACTAAGGGACCGTGTGACAGAGCAGCTTTAGTGCTCTTTTACTTTAAGGGCTGGAGCAAGCAGCTGCCAGGTGGCTGATGGGGGCAGCCATTTTGGGAGCTCTGTTAAAGAGAGAGCAGAGAAAGCAGTTGTGGGCAGCTACCCTGGGAGCAACACCACCCTGGGGAGCTACTGCTCTGAGAACATCACATGGTAACAGCTGCAGGGAGGACAGTCCTGGACATGACCTGAAACCTTACCCTGCTGGGATAGGGAGGCCTGGTGGTCCTGCTTGTGGCCGGGCAGAGCCATTCAAATACCAGGACCAAGGGCCTCCCTAGTATAAGGCAGGTTGAGACGCCTAAACCCTTGCCCCCACCTGAGGGTGGGTGGAGAGAGAGAGTGGCAGCTGGGCCAGGCACAGGGGGTGAGATACCTGAGGCTAAGGGGGTGTTTGACCCCAGGCCTTAGAAGCAGGGTGTGTGGTGTGCCAGGCACGCTGGGGTGGCACCTGAGTTTATGGGGGTGGTTGACCTCAGGCCCCAGAGTAAAGGGGTGGAGTATGTGCCTCATTGTGGAGGTGGAGGTGCAGAGTGGGGTGCAGAGGGTCACAAGAGTGCACCCTAGGGTGCACAAGAGTGATAGTTGTGAGGCCCTGGGGAGAGGGGCGATGTGACAGGGGCATAGTTGAGAGGCCCTGGAAATAAGTGGCAGTTGGGGAGCCCTGGAGAAAGGGGGCACAGGACAGTATTGGCCACGGCTGAGGAAAACTCAGGCCGTGAAGCTAGGCTGAGGAGGTCGAGGCCTGGTGTCTGTGTCACCAGGGTGGAAGCCAGTACCTGACTGATGAAAACTGGGGGCTGGGTGGTAGGCTGTGGATGAGACCTGGTGTGTGCCACCAGGATGGAGGGCTGGTACAAGGCAGATGAAAACTGGAGGCCAGGTGCTAGGCTGAGGAAGATAGAGGCTCAGTGTGTGGCACCAGGCTGGAGGCCAGGAATGAGGTCAAAGAGTGTGTTATCTGTGAGTCATGGGACACGTGCAAGGGGAGGTCAGAGTGTGTATGGAGGGCTCATGGTATAGCTGGGCATGTAAAGGGCAGTCTCCCGCCTATTAGCAACTAAACAATGTAACAACAAGGCATGGCAGACAAAAGAGGTAGGTGGTTTGTCCAGGAGCAAGGGGGCAGCCCAGTGCAGAGACCGGGCATGAGCATTTGCTCTCTTGACAGACCCACACTTTCCCTGTCCTTCCTTCTGTTGCTAATGTACTTGTAGAAACTCTTCTTATTACCCTTCACATCCTTTACTAGCTACAACTCCAATTGTGTTTTGGCCTTCCTGATTTCATACCTGCATGCCCAAGCAATACACTTTCTGTAAGCTTCCTTTCTGTGCTTTAGCTCACTGAAGAGTTCCCTGCTAACCCAAGCTGGTCTTCTGCCATACTTGCTAGTCGTCCTATGTATTGTGAGGGTTCATTTCTGTACCCTCAATAAGGTTTCTTTAAAGTACAACCAGCTCTCCTGCACTCCTTTCCCCCTCAGACTGGCCTCCCAGGGGATCCTGCCCATCAGTTCCCTGAGGGAGTCAAACCCTGCTTTTCTGAAGTTCCAGGGTCCATACTCTGTTGCTTTCCTTCCTTCCTGTCCTCAGGACCCTGAACCCAGTCATATCATGGTCACTGCCATCCACTTCTACATTCCCTGCCAATTCTTCCCTGTCTGTGAACAGCAGGTCAAGAAGAGCATGGCCTCTAGTTGTCCTCTCCAACACTTGCACCTGGAGGTTGTTCCAAACACTCTCCAAAACTTCCTGGATTGTCTATGCACTGCTGTATTGACCTCCCAGCAGATGTCAGGGTGACTGAAGTCCCCCAGGAAAACCAGGACCAATGATAAGGAAACTTCTGCTATCTGTTTGAAAAAACCTCATCTACCTCGTCCTCTTGGTCTGGTCATCTATAGCAGCACTTCTCAATCCATGTGTCATGACCCAAAAGTGGATTGCAAGAATATATGAAACTTAAAAATGAATCAACAATCTTTAAAAATGGCTTCTCCTTTAAAGGAAAAAAACATGGGAAATAGGACCCAGGGTAAGGGGAAGTTTGGTTGCGCAGCTAGTGAGCTG
>NW_017729022.1:28351747-28360757 GCF_001723915.1 Gavialis gangeticus | reverse complement strand
CATGGGAAATGGTGGGTTTCCCTTTGCAGGCTGGCAGAATTTCAGCCTGCAAGGGGCTGCTTGGGTCTGGAGAGAGCAGGAGGAGGGTGATCAGGCGGGGGGGGGGCACATGCATGTGCTTGTGCAGACATGCATGTGGCAGTGAGGCAGCATGAGAGCAACTATGGCAGCTCCCTGCAGGTAAGTCTATGGCACAGGGGTGGCATAGACAATGCATCAGGGGGACAGGCGGCACCGGTGACATGTTGGGTGGGTATGCCCATCAGATTTGTGCCCCCACAGCAGGTACAGGACTGCAGTCTGGTCTGACTGGCATGGGTAGGCGCTGCCTCAGCTGCCCGGAAGGCAGGACCCACCACACGAGGGCAGAGCAGGGTCCAACGAGGATGGAGCTAGACTGTTCTCAGTGGTGACAGATGACAGAACAAGGAACAATGGTTTCAAGTTGCAGCAAGGGAGGCTTAGGTTGAATCTTAGGAAAAACCGTCTTACTAGGAGGGTGGTGAAGCACTGGAATGGGTTACCCTAGAGAGATGGTGGAATCTCCATCCTTGAAGGTTATTAAGGCCCAGTTCAAGAAAGCCCTGGGTGGAATAATCTAGTTGGGGATGGTTCTGCTTTGAGCAGGGGGTTGGACTAGATGACCTGAGGTCTCTTCCAACCCTAGTTTTCCAGGATTTTAGGATTCTAGGATTCTAAGGGGCATAAGTATTGGTCTAACTGCTGAGTTTAGCTATTTACACTGAGTAAATAGTTAGTTACTCTTATTTAAAGAAAGAGCTTACTTTAAAGGTCCCTCTTCAAGGAGGGGACCAGCAAACTGACATATGAACTGTTCGCAAATTGCTCTGTTAGCTACCCCTGCTCACTTGCTTCCTGACTCAGAGAGTCTCTTTTTATACCCTGCTGGGCCTGGACTGGCTTTGCCCCCTGGGTTGGGCTTCTGTCAGACTGGGCAGCAATCAACCTGCAATCAACCAGCTAGCAGTGCTCCCTGCTGCTCAGAGCACACACCCAAACACACAGGCCACCAACAAGATACTCAATATACACAGGCACCCCTGGCCAAGTTACCTTCCCAAAGCAGGATCTGGTGCCTGGCTCTTCTTCCTCTTCTGCTTCCCCTTCCTCCTCTTGCTCCCAGCAAACTGCTTGCAAATGGGCCTGTTTGTGCCCCTGTTCAGTCGCATGATATGCTTTCACGGATCTTTATGTCTTAAATGGTAAGCTTCAGAGTTTTGTACATGCTGAAACTGGGGAATGTACTAATAACCACATACATAAACAAATGAGAAATAATAGGAAAGCTCTGCCAAGCGCAAAGCAGCTCACCACATAGGAAATAAATTCAGTTCCTCAAAGATGGAAAATGAATATTGAAATAATGTAATCCCCAAGTTTCCTCCTATATAGTTCCTGTCCTTGGCCTATTCATGATTAACAGCCACTTCCATAGAAGAAAGTGAAATTAAATGCAACTGGGACTAATCCTAGTGAAATACTTGCTTTGTGCCAGCCAGTGACTTCAGCTCTGTGAGTTATCTTAATTGTATCATAAGTGTCCATGGCACCTTCGGTTTTATCGACCTCTTGGAAAACTGAAGGTTTTCCCAGAGCTAACTCTTCTTTTTTCCTTCCTTGTTAGAATGTGTATTTGATTGTTGGTATCACTACAGGATTTGAGTATTAGACTGTTATGAGCTCAGGAAAGTTAGCACTGATATTCAGAACAAAACATGGTGACTGATGACACGTTCCCAGCAGGTTCATATCTTTATTCACAATGGCTGCGTCCACACATGTGGATGTTTGATCTCCCGGGGACAGCTAGCAGCGGCACACCTTGTGCCATTGCTAGTTGTCCCCAGGGAATGCCTATGCCATGTGCCCTCTGGCGCATGGCAGGTTACCCTTGGTGGGGTAGGGGAGGCTGGGGCCTGCTCTGGACTGGCCCCAGAGCCTTTCCTAGGGTCCTTGGGGCCTTCCGGGCCTGCAACACCAGTGATCCTGCCACATGGAGCCTGGCTGGCAGCCGCAATTCATCTCTGGCTGGTCAGGCTCTGGTTTTGAGTGGCACACACTGCCCCTGTGTGTGCCACCCTTTTTTTATTTTCCATGGGTTTTTCTGACCCCTGAATATCCCCCTGAGCTGCTCCCTTGCAGTACAGAGAAGAACTGAACATGTGGTATGTGGAGTCGCAGATGTGTCTGTGGCACCACATACCTCATGGCTGTGCTTGGCTGGACACAGCCAATGTGTATTTCAATATACAGGAGTAACATTACAATCAGGAACACAAAACCATTTGTTCTTTGCATGTCATTATGTGAAATGCAGAACCTCTGTTCACATCAGTGAAGTCAATGTATAAATAAAAATGAAGTTCTACTAAAAAACTTAGGTTATATATCTATTATTCTCTCTTAATTATTGTTGATTTTCCATCCATTGTGACACAGACTTCTTTAAGGAATATAAATAAATAGCCCTGTGATATAATTCATGGAATTTAACAGCTTTAATTTCCTCTATTGTGAAAGGTATAAAAACTGTTTGTTTGGGATCTTGGTTACAGTGCTTTTTTTTGGCAAAGATTTAATTCTAGAATAGTTTCTTTAACAATTGACTTACCGGTATGGAGGAAACCCTGTAAGTAAGAGAAGAATTCTCTGAAAGTCTTTCCTTTATGTGCCAACACTTTTCTTCTTCCTTAATACGACAACAAATCATGGAAATTGTGAAACAGTCCAGTATCTCAGCAGTACATGCACAGGATGTTATTTGCAAGTAAGTTTTCTACACACAGTGCTGTTTATTTTTATGTGGATTTTAGCTTCACATGATTTAAAGTGTTGTTTGATACATTATCTAAAACTGTTACTCACCTTTGGGAATACTGTAAATTTAGGAGGTGATGACCCCATCCTCAAGGGAGAAGAGCAATGGGAGCCCCTCCCCTTCCTGCATAAAATGGTCTTTACAAGGTTAGGCTAATGTATTGCCTGACATCATTCTCAGAGGAGAATAATCTTTAAGGGAATCTGCTAGTGTGGGTCTTGGAAGAAATCATTTATGGTGAAATTCACCTCTGGTCAAAGGATTTGCAGAATGTTTCTGTGTAATGTAAGTCCTTTTTTGGCTCTAAGTTAAATGACACACACACGTTGCTCAGCACCCATGTTCAATGTAGGCCTGATTTTCATTCTTAAACTGGAGTAGTGATACATTACTTTGTTATTTTTCAGAAGAGTGGTTTAGAAATTTACTGACTATCCAATGGGTTGCAGTGAAAATCCTATACTCACACCCTAAGACTGAAATTCTTTGGGCCTGGTCTAAAGCCCATTAAGGTTAACAAGGGCAGTTTAATGAGCTTTAGTGCTTTTTGGATCAGACTGAGAGAGAATTGTTGTGCAGTTCACAACAAATCTGTGTTCAGAAAACTGCTTTCTATAAAAATAAAATAAGAGCAAACCTGAACTTCACACAAGCTTGAACTACAACAACCCTTCTTCTGAGGGTTGGAAAGGTTTGATTAATTGTTTAATTTTCACATTCCTCATCTTTTCCATTTCAGCCAGCATCAGAAGTGTACAAGAGACTATTCTGTGGTATTTTTACTGGCCTGACTGAAACCAAGAGGTATTAGAGGAACTCTCATGAGAAAGCTTGACCTTGCAAGATTTCCAACTGATTTTTGCAAAGCCAGGAGATTCAGATAAATTTGGATAAACATCCAGACTTCTGGATAGTCTTCTGAATTGAAGTGTCAAACAATTTCCCTGTCCCTATTTAAAGTGTACATACTTTGTGCATATTTATACAGCATAATCTCTGTAGCTGGGAAAATGAAGCAACATTTTGATCATTGCTAGAAGAATTTCTTGACTGTAGTACTAATTCTTTGCTGAAAATTGTAAGTGGGTAGAAACAGAATAGCTAAACCAGTGGGTCTCAATATTTTTAGACTCAAGGCACCCATCATTAGACTCAAGGCACCCCTTGGAAAATGTCAGCCTTAGATTTCATTTGCTTTATGACTATAGAAAAATAATAGAGAAATTATTCTGCTGCAAAGAACTCAGAAAGACCACAAGACTGATTTTAACTGTATGTATTTTTATTTGAAATCCCTGGGTTTGACTTTTGAATCAAGTGGGCACATCTAACAGTGCTAACATTGGATGGCACCCTGTGGCAACCTTGAAAGTATCTCAAGACCCCTGGTTGAGAATTAGTGTGCTAACCACTTCTGAAAGTATTCTATGAAAACACTTTTGCTATGTGGCCTCTTCAGGTTCATTAGGAAGTGAGAAAAATGTAAAAAAAATTACTTGTCAACACAGCAATATATCATGTTCAAAAAGCACATTGTGCACATAAGATATAGCACCAAGCACCTGAGTAAATTGGAAAGGTGTGAATTGTTTTAAAGAATTATTGATTTAATTACTGCATATAACACAATGCAGTAATCCTGTAGACAAAGTAGTCCTTTAAAAAAAGAAAAAAAAAGAAAAAAAAAGAAGAACTTGATGTATTTATGCAGGCACTGAACAAGACTGCAGGTTCTTTAAAATTGGTTGCTTAGGCTGTATGTAACTTACCCATCTGCTATGCAAAGCTTCTAAACAGCATAGCACAGGGGTGGGCAAAATACGGCCTGTGGGCCACATCAGCCCATGGTGGGTATTTGTGCAATCTGCAGTGGGCTCCCTTGGTCCCGCCTGGCCCAGGAACCATCTGGCTGTGGCATGTCCTAGGCATGCAGCAGGGCTGGGGTGTCTCAGCAGCTGGACTGCCTTTCTAGGCAGCCCAGGTGGTGACAGTTCCTTCCAACCTCCTCCACTGCCAGCCCCATGGTCCTGGCAGGGATCCGTGCTGAACAGCCCTGACCCTGCACACCGCACACCTGCTCTGGGCTTACCTGCCCAGGCCCAGCAGCTGCAGCACAGGACAGAACCTAGTAAAAGCAGACCCTCCCCCTTGTTACCACTGGCACTTCCTGGTATAGCCTTCTGGAGCCCATGCTGGGCAGCCCTGCATCTATGCTGCATCACCACTGCCTCTGAGCTGCCCATTGGAGCAGCGGTGGCAGTGCAGAGCAGGTGCGGGGACGGCTAGTACAGTGTGTCACAGCATGGGCTCTGGAAGGCTACACCACGAAGTGCCAGCAGTGGCAAGGGGGAGGGGCTGCTTTTACTCAATGCTGAGCAGCAGTTTCCGTTCCACGCTGCCACTGCTGATCCTGAGTGAGTGAACCTGGAGCATGTGCGGGGTGTGCGGGGTCAGGGCTGTGCAGCACAGGTCCCCGCTGGTAATCCAGGGCTGGGGCCAGTGGTGGCAGCAGCCAAAAGGAGCCGTCACTACCTGGGCTGCCTAGAAAGGTGGTCTAGATGTGGAGCAGCCCAAGCCCTACTGTGTGCCCAGGGGGCAGCAGGATGCACCATGGGCGGGTGGTGCAGAGTGGGCCAGGTCCAGGCTGTGCCTGGGATTTGGCTGATCCGCTCTGACAAGTGTGAGTCTGGAGCAGATGTGGGGCATGCTGGGGCTGTGCGCTGTTGGCAGTGGTGAGGAGGCACTGCAGGGCATGTGTGCTGTTTTGCAGTGGGAGCTGGGGCTGAATGGCTCAGAGAGGTGTACAGGGGGATCCCATGCACACCCCACCATACCTGTAAACCCCACAACCACACCCTCCCCCCCGCACACACACACGCTTGCACGCCTCTGGCGGGAGCCCTGCTTACTGCTACATTCTACCTCCCCCATGCACACCACCAGCCACCTCCCTCCACATGCCCCACATCCCCCCACAAACCCCATATCCACCCACACACACTGACCCACAAACCCTGCATATATATGTACACATGTACAAGCCCCCACAAACCCCATACCCACCCACCCCTACCTCCCAACTTCTCCACTCCCCCTGCTGACAATATACAAGAGTAAGATTTCATTCTGAACTATTATACAATCACCTCTATAAACACAACAAAATACACACAAATCGGGACAAAAATATATTTTAAAATAAAATTAAAATATGCTATTGTCAGTGTTTGATTTTTAGTATATAATTTAGTTTTTTTTCCAGTTCCAAAATGGCAAACCCCCTTCCCAAAAGGAGTACTTCTGGGGGCAAAGGTTGGGGCTAGGGAGTAGGACTTCCAGTCGGTCCCAAAATGGTGACCAAGTTGCAGAGCACCTGTCAAGGGGTGAGGCTACCTTTGGGGCCCTCGACAGTTTGCCAAAACTCATTAAGTGGCCCTCCACCCAAAATAATTGCCTGCCCATGGCATAGCAGAATTGATAGAGAGTATAGAAAATGCTTCTCTAGGAATATTATAAACATTCTGATAGTTATTTTTAATCTGATAGCAAATGGATTACACATGTGAAAGATTAAACAATTAGTTATTTAAGCAATAAGCCCAGTAATAACTGGTTAGCTTACTGGTTATCCTTTAGAGCGGGGTGGGTGCAGTCTGGCAGGGAAGGGGGAGAAGTTAAGTGATATGGTGCCCCAGCAGGACCAGAAAGTAGCAGGGAGGGAGGAGGAGGAGGAGGGGAGGGGACTGGAGGGGAGGAAAGGGGAGTGGAAGGGGGACTAGTATCCTTAGCCTAAGAGATTAAAGAGAAAAACAGCAAGTGGCTTAATGAATTGTCAATTAAGCAATTAGCTGCTTGTTTACAGGTGCTACCTGCTTCTGAGCCTGAGGCTTCACGTGGGCTGCCTTGTCTGGCCCACTTGCAAACCCTCCCCATCCCCCCCAACCCCCATTAAAGGGCCTGGGGAGTGGCTCCCAGCAGGAGCTGTGTCCAAACAGCTGTGTTATCGGATAACTATATGATTAGAGGAGGTTAAATGGTTCATTTTAAAATGATATTTACATCCCTAGTATGGATATTTCTCTCTACTTTAACTGTTACTGAAATCTTGAGTAGCAAAGTAGAATACTAGCAAGGAATTTGGAATTTATTATGGAAAAAGTCTTTGAAACTTTTAGCCTTGTGAATGGCATCAGTTAAAAAACAAGTCTACAAGATGGAAAAAGGGGAAAAAATACCCCAAACCAGAAAAACTGAGGCTACTATATAAGTATTTCCTAGAATTCCAATATAGCAAATCAGTTAAACATGTACTTAACTTTAAGCACATCCTTAAGTTCCATGAGAAAATTCACATGCTTAAGCTTTTGCATGTGTGTAAATGCCTTACTGAATTAGGGCCATTGCCTATGTAGCCTTAATATACTGTGGAAAGTACTGAAAAAGGTAAAATAATAGTGACACAATTTTAGATAACAAAACAAAGAACAGACAGATACAAAGAAGATAAAAAAATGAAGGTTTTATGAATAAATTCACTGGTCAGCACATGTATGATGGGGATAGTTGTCTATTTTGATGTTCTAACCTTCAGTTAAAATCAGTATGAAGCAGAGAAGGACAGGGCCCATTAGATGTTTTATTGCTCACCCTAGTAGATATAATCACTCTAATGGTTATAGAGTGTTTGTTACCTATAGCTCTCAAAGTGTTTTATAATGAAAAGTATCATTATTCGCACAGTAAGGATGGGGGATAAGAGAGACAATTTCCAAAGTTACTCAGTGGCAAGGTCAAAAGAGAATCCAGTTCTCTTGACCTCTGTATCCTATCCACTAACCATGCCAGGCATCATCCAGGCAATTAGGCACAAGTCAGTTGTTTCTTTTGATAAAATCAGTTTTTCCAGACTGTCCACTGGAAAATTGACTTCACAACAGGCCTTGAATTTAGTTCTGCTTGATTTTTATTGGTCCTGCAGGAATAACAGCTAGTAACATCTAAACTAGTCAAACCTACCTCTCTCTCAGAGCTGGGATAAACAGAAATTTAATGATCTATAAAGTTTTATGAGTGACTGAACTTTAGTCAGCTGTGTTTTAATAGGATTTTTAAAAACTTCAAAGAAAAAAAATCAGAACATAACACCCTTCCACTTCAGTGGCTCAAAGTTAATAAAGTTAAAGCCTCTTCCATATTCTCACCTTCAGTTCCATATGGTTACTACTTACAATAGAAACAATCACTGATAATGCAAACCAATGACAGATATAATGTTGTGTATGAAAAGTTAGAAAAAACACTTTTTTTTTAAGCTAAATAACTCAGGTAGAAAATTCTGCCAACTGCTGAAAAGTGGGAGGTGGCTGTAGCCCTTTAATTATACCAGGCCTCCTCATATTCTGCAATTATATAACAATGAGTACAGGTATTATATCCAGTAGGTTTCGCAAAGTCTCGAACAATTTAGCATTGCAAACAAGCTAATAATATACCAGGGCTTTCCAGGCCAACAGTCCAAACAAGTTTTGAAGACCTAAGCAGGCATGCAGTAATAACAACCACTAACCTGAAGTCAGGTTAGAGGAAGACGCATGACATGCTAACCTATCTGGACAGAACGCCTCCATTAGGTGTGACTTGATGTTGTCCCTGAGCTGCACTGTCCAGGAACCCATATATTGGGGGCTGTGTCTATGTCCACATCTAAGCATTTAAATAAAAATGATTGGATTTTACATGTGCTACATACCTATTTTCCTCACTGAAGCAGGTAACAGCTGTGAGGCCTCAGTGTCTCTGAAACACAATTATTATTATTAGTAGGAGTAATAGCATCAGCCCCTAATAACACCAATCAATGATCTAAGGCTCACTAAGCTAGAGAAATAACACACAAAAAGAAAGAAGACTGCCCTTAATATCTCACAATCTACATGGCAGTCAGTACACAGTCAGTGGATGGATGAAAGGCATATATGGAGCAGGGTTCAGCGATGGGGCCAAAATAGGAATGAAATCAGCATAACTGATACCCAGAAGGTAGCGTATATGACCTGCCTGACCAGTGGCAGATGGGAATCATTTGTATGTATTAAGGCAGAGGTAGCTTTTAAGGGTGAAGGTAGTTAGTAGAGATGAAAGAAGTGACTTTATGATTTTTGACTGGCAGTT
>NW_017729022.1:28345956-28346747 GCF_001723915.1 Gavialis gangeticus | reverse complement strand
AGTTAGTAGAGATGAAAGAAGTGACTTTATGATTTTTGACTGGCAGTTGACAAAAGACAATGTGCAAAAAGATGAAGGCCTAATAAGACTCTTGCAAGTTGGAAATAGAAAGGCTGAATCTGTAAAATATTATGTAGGCAAAAGCAGCAAATCTTGGAGTGAATCGGGATGTATTCCACAGTGAAAAATAAACTGGGGGAAGGATGTGAGGTTGTTGGTTAGACAATAAAAAGGGGAAGGTTAGATGTGTGAATCATTGGAACAAAGATAGTATTTGAAGTAATGCTTTTGGATAAATGCATGTACAGTATGTTTATACCTCTTTGCTGGGATCAGTTGAAGGTCTCAACTAACCTGAGCTACCAAAGCTACCCATGCATTATCTTGCTCTTGTGAAGCACGGAAGCAAAGACAAGTAGAGAGTAGACTGATTCCCAGAAGGGCTCAGCTGGACAAGGGCAGCAAACTTAAGGAGAGCCTATACAGGACCGTGGCTACTACTTGTCTCTCCTATGCTTTAATTATAAGCAGTAGAGACAGGAAGAGACAAAAGGGCCATTGTCTGAATTCCTATGCCTGTATTTTGCTTAATTTGGGTAGGTTCTGAATGCAGTACAGGGAGATAAGGGAATGGGGAGTGAAGCATGATTTCAGATTCTGATGCTTTGGAGAGCAAGCTGGAGTGTTGCCAAGGATGAGCAAAGGGGCTTTTGAGGGTGAGTCAGGGCTAAAAAAGATAGTCGGAGTGGGCTGCAATAGTAGTGTGGACAAACTGCTAGAGATGGGTGGGA
>NW_017729022.1:28338721-28345945 GCF_001723915.1 Gavialis gangeticus | reverse complement strand
CCACAAAGGGTCAAGGATCAAACCTTGGACAATTCCCACTAAAGGAAAAGAGAAGAGGAAAACCTACCAAAGGATCTGTCAGAGTGATAAGAAGAGATTAGAAGAGAACAGATTAGAAGATTAGAAGAGAACAGTGTTTCCAAAACCAACTGAGGATGGGATTTTTTAAAACTCTGAAAGACTGATGGTGTCAAAAGCTGTTGAAAGGTCAAAAACCAGCACCACCATGCTCTATGTTTATGGTAAGTATGAAGTAGAAGAGGCAAAAATCAGGTGGAGATAGAATTGGAAGAAGGAAGTCAAGGACCTTATTGTATAAATTTTGAAGTGAATGAAAGCTGAAGCCCTGTAATGCAGATAATCTCTCTCCTCTCCATAAAAGGTTGGATCAATGCAGAATCATTCCTTGGTTTTGATGGTCAAGATAAGCCCCCATTTTGCTAGATTCAGAATATGCAGCAAGACCTCCAAGCCCCTGCCTACTATTAGAAATATTTCTGTCTCAGCAAAGGAATGGCAGTAACTCCCAGTGGCATCCTCCCGAATAGAAGCAGCCAACATGCAAGGAAAGGGGGATGATTCTTTTATCTGAATTAATTTTCTAACTTGTGCCTAGATACAAAAGGGATGGGTGCATTAGAAGTAGAAAGGGACATCTTATAGGTCATTATGGCTTTACAGAAAAAGAAAAGCAGTGTGTTGAAATTATTAACTGGTTTTTATTACAAAAAGACCAAACCTGTTCAGCTTCTTTTACAATAAACATTTCTGGGGGCTGGGGAGAGGGAAGGAGGGGAGTGGATCACTCATACTCTTTATGCAAGCTGGTTGGCTAGCTGGCAAGCGCACCTGCAGGGCATATGTGAGTGTATAAAAACCACACATACTCACTTAAAAGGATACCATCAAGTTTTTTCATAGCTTTGGTTTGCTCTTTAATCTGCATTATTTAATACCCTCCTTAGAAGCTCAAAACACTATTTATTTCCCTATTGATTTCCTTCTTTTCTATCCACTTTTCAGACTTTTTGTGTGCCTATGTTTGTTTTGCTTTGTTTTGCATGGAAAAGAAATTAACACAGCTGTTCTTATTTAACAGCATGAACAGCTTCAATTTGTACAGCATGTTATCATGCCAAAACTAGCAAGGGGCCAAACCTAATATGGACAGCAAATGAAGCAGTCAAGTTTTCTTTACAAGATTTGTGAGTTCAGGTTAGTGGTATAATAGACCACTCTCTGGCATTTCACCATTGCTATATTGTGCATTTTATGTCCCCTATGCATGGATAGAAAAATGGACATACAATTTTTGTTATCGTCAAGATGTTGAGTGGTTATTTTTTTCAGTTTCTGCACAAAATGATATTTTTTAGAAACAGGGCTTCTTTTTTACATGACCTCCCCTTTGTACCTTTGTATTAGAACAGAAAGCTTAGTCTGAATGTAAAAGAGAATCAGGACCAGCATTTTCAGTCTTCACTGCCCTGGGGTATTCATCTATTTGTCCTGATGAAGCACATCATTAAAACAACTTGTGAGTTGGTGAGAGGATGCAGTTTGTGACAATAACTAGACTCTCCAGTGTACTCCAGGTGGTTAAATAAGTAAGAATAGCACAGTGAGAAAAAATTAAACTTTTGTAAAAAAACAAAAGCCTTGTTCCTCTCTCATTCTTAGACTAGACTTGGGGAAGAGTAGCAGTACAAGCAGGGCTGAGAAGAGACACCATGGGAGTTAGGGATCTGCCCGAACTTCTGAGTCTTCTGAACAGGTCAAAAGGAGGAGATGGAAGGGGAGAGAGCAGAAGTTTCATGGTCTGTTTATTAGCTCAGTGTTTTGTTCAGGACATCCCAAATAGCCTTAGGAGGGAGCTCTGGGTACTTCATTCATTTTTATGATTGGTGTGGAGAGAGAGATGTTATATAGTTCTGTTCCAGCATAATAAAATTGAGTTCCCTACTCTCACCTGAAAGTGGATAGGTTAGTGCCTAGAAAGGTATCAGCAGATGATCAGAGATCTAATAAGGTGTCTCCAATCAGCATCAGTGACTGCAGAGAAATCCCTTTGTCATATTCCATTTAGACAAAAAGATTTAGTTATTGCACCCATGTTAGGGCTGTTGCCTTTGACAGCTTTGAAACTGGGCTAACATCTAAGTAAAATAAGTGTGCTTCACAGCAATCTTGGTGCTGTAGCTTCATTCTTTCTCATGATTCAAACAAAGTGAAAGAACAAGAAACTCTTTTTAATTAAAAAAATATGGGAAATACACATTCATTTGTGCAAAAGCTCCTAATCCTGGATTTTACCTGTGTTTCTGAGAGGTAGTACTATATCTTTGGATCAAGAATCTGAAAAGGTTAGTAGAATCATAGTGTCCAAAATCAACAACACTCATGACTATGAAAACACTGTAAAATAATAAAGTTAAAAGAAATGTTCACGCCTAACTTGTTAGAGGATTAAACAGTTCATGTTCCAGAGCTGAGTTCAGCTACACTCTAACAGCTTTGCTATCCCAGGAACACAATATACCATGACAATGTAAACAGTGTAACACAATTAAATAAAAAGATATTATGACATGCAGGTACTTCTTTCCTTCACCAGGATACATATCAGTAACAGCTGAACACCTGTTCTGTTTTGTAATATTATTTCAGTGCTTTGTTGTGCCATCTGCTGCATCTTTGTAGTACTGCAGGTCAAGGAACAAACTATTCTATAATATGCAAGTTTCATTGCTCCTCAGTGACCGCATCTACACCAGATGTTTAATGTGGGGCTGACTAATTAGTTCTGTAGCAAGCTTCGGCATCTACACATAGTATTATTAGGCCAGAGTATACTAATTAACTTCACTGTAGGATAGTACTGTCTGACAGAAGTACTGTCCTATGGTGGAATTATTTACTCCACTGCGATGCATGTGTAAATGGTGATCAGAACTGTGTGGGGCATGAGGGTGCTACAATGCGGGGCTGCCTGTTGGCTAGCCCCACACTGTAGTACCCCTGTGCCCCAGGCAGCCCTTCCACATCACACTGAGGCAGGTCAAAGTAACCTTGGGCTGAATGCCTCCTGGTAGCCAGGGCTGCACCATCTAGACTCAACTTGCTGAAGTCCTAGGCACAGGTGTAAACGCTGTGCCTGGGAGCAATAAAATCCAGCATGAACTGTGCCAGAGTTTACTGCGTCAAAGTATTTCATGTGTAGACGCTCCCTGTGGGTACTAGATTCACTCCCAAACACAGATGATTTGGTTATATCAGCCCCCGGGACATAAATGAGAATCTAATTTGTTTATGGTAGTAATTCATGTAAATATTTATTTAAATTACACTCTAAACTGCTATGCAAACATTCCTGCCTGGATATTTACAGTCTAACCAAAGGAATAAATAAAAAAAGACAGCTGACGAAAGCAACACACCATTATTTTCTATGACACTTTTTCACTCTGATATTCTATCCTGTGTATCTATGTAACACGTTCCATCTGAAGCCCTCACGGTGCTTTGTCAATATGAGCGAATTTAGCTTCTCTTTTTCCTTATGCCTCTGAAGGTTACCTCCTTTCTGATAGCTAAGATGGCAGATAAACAAGCAGACAGAAGATTTTTAGTGCAAGACTTACTGGGGTGAGTTGCCCTCAAGACATCAGACTGCAGCTGTTCAGCTTCTTCTAAAAAGAGCTAACAAGCAGCTAGCATGAAAGCTCTCTCTCTGCTCCCTGGCATGATCACCACTAATGGAGCAACCTTAGTGTACACTTTCTATTCTGATAACTGAGTGTGACCAGCCACTATAATTTTCTCCCCAGTATTTACTATTTTTCCCTTTTTGCTTTGTTTTGTTTTACTTTTGAGTGGTCCTGTCTCCCCTGGTTACTGTAGAAGAGTTAAATCAATTAATTGCTACCTTTGTGTTAGTGTTCAGAAGGGTTAGATACACAACAAATCTTTCCAAAAGTAGCCACAGCTGCATGTCCAAAAACTGAGGGGAGGAGTCAACCCCTTCTATGTTTTACATAATGAATAAGGCTAGTGCTGGGAGAGTGCTTGCAATTCCTTCCAAAAGCTTTATAAGGATGTTGGGGCTCATGCTTGTCCCTTCATGTGCTACTGAGTTGCTCTAAGTTAGCTAGCGAGTGCACTGGTGTTTGCATGTGGCTCAGAGCACTTCTACACCCTGAAGACTCCTTCATGTATGTGAAATGGTTTTGCATATGTAAATACTACATTGCTGCCTGTCATACTGTCTTCCAAGTCATATTATATGATACCTCATTTGCATTCATAGTCCAAAGCTTTTGAAATTTTCTTATAACCAATAAGAAACATTTTGTGCAAAGAGCTCAGTTACAAACTTTTATATACGGATGAGAAGCAGCCAGTGTTGGCACCTGTACAAAAATAACACAGACAGTTACCAATTTTTGTTCCTGCTATTTAGGTTAAACTATGGTTCTACATGGGTACATGGAAGGAGCTCAGCTTTTTTCTGTGTTCTGTAATAAGTTGGTTTAGTGTGGTTTCAGTGGTGGTTTTCTTCTGCTGCTTTTGTCTCGGTAGGTATGTTTACAACACTGTGGTGGCATCATGTGCAGGGTGGGATGTTCACAAGCTCATCTCAGCCACCCACTTCCTCTCAGATGCTCCAAACCTAGAAATGTGCTGGTGAGGCCTTTCAAGAGGGTTCCTCTGTGGCTGACTTTGGGATCTTGCTATCTGGTGTGGTTGAGACCAGCTGCTGGGGACAAACCTAGAGTGACCTCACTGGCTCATTTGTGAATTTTGAGCATGTGGCTAGAAGGAAATGGAATGTGCTTGTAGGCATCTCTGCTGGGATTCCTTGCCACAAACATGTAGGCATACGCAATGGACATTTCTTCTCTCTGTTTACAGATGTATCAACAGCATAGGGTCAAACAGCTAATTTACCTCCCGCACTGGATTTGATGACTAAGAAGGTTCATTCTATTTTACGTTCCTATATAATTGTCCTGATACAATTCAGGTTTATTTTGATAGGCCTTTAATTTTCCTCTTTCTTGGTATTCTTTTCCCTACTGCAACTGTGACTGCAATGTCAGGTTTTCTGTCCTTCTGCTTTCACCTTTTTCTCTTTCCTATTCCCATTTCTGGTAGCACTAATCTCTTTCTGATAACCCTTTCCAATTACTTTCCAATATAGCTTTTATGAATGATTTTGACCATCAAAGAATGCTACCTACTTCTATGTGATTTTGCACTGCAGTGGTTTCCATAAAATTCCTTGTGATTTTACCCTCAGCATAAAACTTCAGTTTAGCAAAATCTGGATACTTTTTCCAGCTCTGCTAGAATGTACTTTTATGTGCAGTTGTGCATATCTAATCAACATTTTTTATTTTGGCAGATTTTTGTCATAAAAGTGGAGACAATGCAAGCTAAATAAGTCTTACCTAGGATTTCAAAATACAGGGGATGTCATATAGAGAATTTGCCTTCTAGTTTACTGCGAATGGGAAATGATTTATACCACCAAAACATTTCAGATATTCTTAACCTGTGGGGATTTTTCTTTTTTCATGAGTACAAAAATGTACTATATCAATTTTTACTTGGGATTTTTGTGCTAGATGGTTTATTCAGACACAGCCCCAGACAAACTATGGTCTCTAAGATACACTGCCCTAGAAGCGGCCCCAGGGGGCAGTGCACCTCTAAAAAAAAATCCCTCTTGATGGCATAACTCCCTTGTTGCTTCCTCCTTGTTCTGGCTCAGAGAAGGAGCGGGAGTGTTCATTTTGACATCATTAGGGTCAGAATTTCACCATACTGTGGCAGCATGCTTACGTCTTAGCAGCTTGTGCTATCAGGCCAAAGTCTGAGGTGAATAAAAGATGGCATCAGTAATGGCTATAAACTAGGGATGGGCAAAATATGGCCCGGGGGCTGGATTCAGCCTACCCAGCAATTTCACGGGCACCCACTGATTAATTGTACCCTGCCCAGCCTGCATGCCTCACTCCCACCCTTATGCCCGGCCCAGCCAGCATGCAACAGCTTCTGGGCAGGCCTGCTGCTACCACTGCTACAGCCACTGGGGGACCTGGTTAGTAGGGGTGTGTGAAGCATGCCATACTCCATTTGGATTCAGCTTCAGCCCAAACTGGGGACAGTGATTCAATTCTTTGATTCGGATCACTGTCCTGATTTGATTCAGCCGAATCCGAATCTGAAGATTCAGTGCTGTTTTGGAGAATCAGCGATTCAGCCATAGACACAGCTTTAAATGTTTTTACTACATATCTCAAGGTACCAGGTGTGGTTCATGAATGTGATGATGGGGCAGATGGAGCATCCCACAGGAGCACGGAGGACCCCCCACGTGCTCAGCGGTGAGCCTGGAAGTGGATGCTCCATCCACCCCAGTATCTGAGCATTCATGAGCCACCTGGTACCTAGAGGTATTTAGAAAAAACATTTAAAGCTGTGTCTATGTCCGAATCACCAAAACTTTCCAAATCAATTCAGAGGGTTCCGATTCAATTTGGAGAGAGTAAGGGTCTCCTGATTTGATTCAGAGATTCGGCTGCCGAATCAGGCCAAGTCTCCGCCAAATCGGTAACTGAAGCATCGCACAGCCCTACTGCTCAGCTTTCCCAGCCTCCAGTGGCTCCTCCTCCTGTCTCTGTTGCAGCACTTGCTCTGGGCAGCAGGTAGGGAAGCAAGGGAGTGGGACAAGGGAGGAGTGCAGCTGGTCTGGAGCATGGAGCTGGGGCTCACAGGAGCATTGAGTCCAGAGCCTGTGCCCAGGGGGGCAATGGGAGTGCAGAGCTTGGGTGGGCAGGGTGTGGGTGTTTGGGGTTTGTGGGGTGTGAGGGAGGGTGGGGGTGCGGACTCGCCCACATACTCCCCCCCATGGTACACAGGCAGCAGCAGCAGCAAGCAGCAGGCCTTTGGGGTGCTCGTTGTCCATGCAGGCACTGCCGCCAGGAGGCATACAGCTCTGGCCAGTTCCCAGAGCTGCATGTGGCCGCAAGGAGTAGAACTAGGCCAGCCCACCTCACACCCTCCCTCACACCTCACACACCCCACAACATACTCTACACCCCCCCACACAGCCACATGCCCTCACAAACTACACACACACACACACACACACACTCCCCACCACACGCAATATACAATAAACCCACAGACCAACATACATATATCTACACAGAACCAGCA
>NW_017729022.1:28321671-28333721 GCF_001723915.1 Gavialis gangeticus | reverse complement strand
TCTATATACACTACGCAAACACAAATAATGACAAAAATATTTTTGAAATAAAATTAAAATATGTTATAGTAGGTGTTTGACTTTTAGTATATGATCTGTTTTTTTTTTTAAATGTCAACTCCCCCTCCCCCCCGCTCTTCCAAAAGGAGTACTTCCAAGGACAATAGGAAGTCCTTCCAAGGACTTCTGATCCCAAGATGGCAACCAGGGGGCAGGGCACCTGTTAAGAGTCAGGGCTACCCTTGCAGCTCTTGACAGCTTACCAAAACTCATTAAATGGCCCTCCAGCTGAAATAATTGCTCATCCCTGCTATAAACAGATATTTGCAAATGATGCAGATCCTGTGTGCTGGGATGTGACCCAGCATAGCTGATCCTCTTCATTGAGGAAAACAGCCATCACCTATTGCCCCTCAGGGTCAGGCCCCTGCTGCTCACATAAATAATAGGGGACCAATTCTGTGGGACAACCAATCCTCAAAGTATACCTCGGCTTCAGGTGGAACTCTGGGTTTCCCCACTTGCAGAAGCATGCCAGGGGAATCTGGATCAGGCCCCAGAAGCTCTGGGAGCACCTGCACAGATTCCTCCATTTTTTGAGGCAGGCCCTAATTCTGACTCAGGGTGCTCCTCTGCAAGTGGACAAATCTGGGGTTTCTCCATTTTCAGAAGTGTGCCTTGAATCAGGGTGTACCTTGACATAGGAAGGTGCTCTCAGGGCTTCATGGATGCAATTGTGCATTCCCCAAAACCCTTTCAGAAGAATTTCAGGGTCATGCAGTATTGGGCCCCCAAAGCCCCAGGGGCACCTTCCTGGAGGCAGCTGGAGAGGGCAGGTAGCTTTGGGCAGCCCATGTTTCCTCGTCTTGAAACAAAAAAACATCCATTACAAAATAGTGGCATTTGTGATGTGACAGACTTGGCATGGCCAATCTGATGAGCACTATGAAAGAAAATGACCTAGGGATAATAATTAGGGCTGTGCAAAAGTTCGCTGCCAGTTTTGTTTCAATGCTGTTTTGACCTGTTTCGAGGTTGAAACAGCAGAATCGAAATGGAGGAGATATAGTCGAAACAGCCTCGAAACAAAACAAGGCAATCTGAAACTTGTCAATGCTGTTTTGACATTTCACCCATGGGCTATATTGGGGAAGGACAAAAGAGGCTATAATTTTGTAATAAGATAGGTGCAGGAGGTTCAGGGAAACTGCACCCTGAAGTTTTGAAAGCTAAACTTGTCTATACCCCATACTGGCTATATTTTATCTTACAGTTTGTGCGTACAAAATATATAGAGTGTTTATACAGCCCCATTACCATACTACTTCAACAGCTCATAATCTTTATCCTCACAACACCTCTATGAGGTAGGGAAGTGCTACAATCCTCATTTCAAAGATGGGGAATTGAAGTGCAAACTAAGGTGATGTCTGTGTGATGCAATGTGCTGCTATGCAGAGATGCCACAAATTGATTGTGAACATGATAACTTGTGTACCAGAGTCTACATGATGTAGTGCTGTGCATAGGTACCAAAACTAGTTCTGCCTACATTGGCTCTGGAACTGGAAGCAGTACAGATGTGTTAATGCAGTCCTTGTCCAAGCTCATGACCTTGGTTTCTCAACAGGTCTAATTAGCTTAGCTGCAAGTCTGTGTTAATGTCGCCAAACTGTTTCCGGTTCCAGAGCTAGTGCATAAATAGCTAACTTGGGTATATCTGCACAAGTCTTTTCCAAAGTCACAAGTGAAAGCTGTGGCAGAATGGGGAATTTGATCTTTGGATTTTCCAACCCCCTTCCGCTGCTCAAAACTTTTCAATAAAAATTAAAAAGCAGTTATCTGGGCTTCTTATAAAAAAACAACCCTAATATATTTTTGTCCAAACCAATTTGAAAACGCTGTTTTGTCTGATGTGTACAGTCTTCTGGGTGCCTATTGCTCCCTTTCTTCTCTGTAGGCCATGTTCTCCTGTCAGACTAAATTTCTTATGATGCAGCACTGTGCTCCTTTCTCAGTGATAGTAAGCAGTGAATTGTAGGGTTATTTTGGCTGTGGTGCATGACTGAAAATAAGTTCTAGCTAGGGAGCCCTGCCAATGTAAAAGAATATAAGATGGGGATAATGAACTCCAACTTCCATGAGGAACAATGGTAAGCTTCTCTGACGAATTCGAATTCATGGCTATTAATAACACACATGAAGCTTTTTAATTTTTAGTGATTCAGTTTTCCACAAAGAAAGTCAAAATTTTCCAAGCAAAATAATTTTTTTCACAATAACTAAGATTAGTTTAATACAGGATTTCTGGGGGAAAAAAAGATTGACATTACTGACCAGCTTTAAATAATATATTAAATTTGTAATGCACTTTTAGCAAAGGAACAGAAAATGGTTACTTACATCCTGAAAAAAACTTCTGTAAAGGAGTATTGTATTTGCCACTGTGTTTCTTCTTCCTGCTTCTTCGTTAATTGTATGTTACAATCAATGATGTGCCAGTCACCGAAGGGTACAGTTGTAGGACAAACAGTCTTATCAGTTTGTTAGGTGTGGTTGTAGATAGCAAATAATGGGAGTAGAAATGAGGTCGCCGTAAAAGCAAGACCCATACCTGCTGATTAAATGTTATCTAGGCAAATTATTAACACAGCAATGTGTGAGAGAGACAAAAATAATTTCAAAACAGGACTTTCCCTGTTCAGAGTGTAATGTCCACAAATGAACTGATGCATGCATGTATCCTAAAGATGATGCACGGTACAAATGGATTTGTTGTGATGTATACCAAATTTGTGCTCTTGAATCTTCCCAGTGTAGGGGGTTGCCTGAGTCCTGTTGTCTGAAGACATAGTCAAAGTAGAAAATGAAGGGATGATGCCCAAGGAGCATCTGTGAGTGGAACTAGTATTGTGATATTTAGGAACATTGTGAGGATGGGGTAAAGATTAAATATAACCTAGGTTTTATCCCAAAACTAAGTGAATTATTGACACAGCTTCCAGGAAGTAAAATGATGTTGAGCATATGGAATGTTATGCACTGAGTGTTATGTATATATGTTATGTATTTTTCCAGTAGTTGGCACTCTTCTGTATTGTGTTTATCTCTTGTTGTGTTCCTTGAAAAGCATTGTTAGCCCTCCCCCTTTCAATAAAATGGTTGCTCTGTTGCTCCTTGTCAGATCTCACTGAGACAAAAAACCCCTCTGCAATCCACAAAGAAGAAAAGGCAAGATAGATCAAAGAAATAAGGACATGGGAAATTGAGCTTACTAATGTAATGAGCTTGCATCCTTTTCTCTAAAAATCAGTCCCCAAAACTGGGGTACATGCATTAAGTAAGGAAGCTGATTTTTCTGTCCAGGGTAGAAAAAGCCTGCTTTGATTTCTGCTTTGCAGTTCAGCAATTGTGGCATTCCTATTTAGGCAGCTGAGGGAACCAATTGACCTAATGGCTCATTTTTCTTTACAAGTATTAATGATCACCTCTCCTTTTTAATGGTTTTGATGTTTCACTAATTAAACTCATGTTTCTTAGAGCAGTTTTACTATCTGATGGTCTCTCTCCTATTTCGCAGATCTGGAGACTCTTTAGCTCTTTTCAAAATCATCGGTCCACCCATGGAGACCAGTCTTCAACAGCAGCTAGGGTTTTAACTTTTAGTTCAGCCAGAAAGAGAGGGCAAGTCATTCATAGATTAGGCTCTGTCCCTGCTTTATGCAGCTGTAAATGGAAATATCTTTTTTTATTCTTCATAACATCTTTAAAAAACAAGGTGTGTATTATATTTTAGATTGTGTAGTATGTGAGAAAATATTGCATAACCAAGGTGGAAGCAAAACTCAAAGAAATCACAGGTCAAGCAGCAAGAATTTTTAATAAATCTCAGTAAGCAGTAGTCTCATATAACTGGAGAATAATGAATGTAATACCGATATTTAAGAAGGGGAGGAATATG
Source organism: Gavialis gangeticus (assembly GCF_001723915.1). Lineage (NCBI taxonomy): Eukaryota > Metazoa > Chordata > Crocodylia > Gavialidae > Gavialis > Gavialis gangeticus. The sequence continues at coordinate 28,329,760 of NW_017729022.1, read as the reverse complement.
ATCTAAGCAACTACAGCCCCCACTAGTCTGACAACAGTATGCAAGGCTTTAGATCAAATTATGGAGGAAAGAATAATTAAAGACATGGAGAAAAATGGGATAAAATGCAACATGGGTTTACCAAAGGTATATGATTCTGAATTAACTTGTTTTCTTCTTTGAAACAAAACTGCTTACAAAGATCAACAAAGTGTCATAGACCTCATATTCAGGAAAGTTTTTAATAAGTCTACTGGAAATTATTAAAGTTGTACTGGAACTTATTAAAGTTGGAGGAGATGAGGATTAATAGAAGAATTGTACAATCCATAATGAACTAGCTAAAGGGAAGATGGCAATGGCTAACTTTTAATAATTGACATTTCTAGATTTGGTGAGATGGACAGATATTCCTCAAGCAGGAAATAGGTAATAAGACATACATCTTGGTGAAACTTAATTTTCTTGAAGAATTACATGTGGAATGATCAAAATTCTATTGCTTCCTGACTACCGTATAAGCTCTCACTCTGCATTTTTAAAGCACCTAGTACAAAAAGCCTCTTATTGTTTGAGGCCCTTTATTATTAAATAATAATATATCCTCTGTTACAGACTTCACTTGAGTCTAATACATTGAGGAACTGGAGATGGGCTTAACTTGTGAAGGTCAGAGCCAACTAGAGATCTGAACTTCTCCTTTATGTATAGGGGGCTTGATTTGGGATTTTAGTTAGGTTCTGTTAGAGACTTGGACTAGCCAAAAACATCAAATCTTTTTCTGAACTCTACCATGGTTAGAAATCTCTTTGTTTAGATCTATGTTTTTTTCAGGCATGTGTCTATCTGGTTACTGTATATAATATGGAAACCCAGCCCACTGGCACAGCTGGTCTTAGATCATGGTTTTATGAAATCGGAAGTATATGCATGCGTGCATGTCTATGAATCTCTGTTATATGATAGTCTGAGCACTAATATTATTTGTGGTAGTGGTGGTTATTAATAATTATTTGTCTTGAGGCAGTGCCCAAAGATGCCTTACAAGACCCTTCTGTGCTTGGTTTTGTATTAGGATACATTTTTATCAGAATCCTTGCCCAAAGGGCCTATTTATATCATCAGTCTTGCCAAGTGAACATTTTTTTGGATTCTCTAAGCATATCTAGTTTACCGTAGGACAGTATGAAAAGAGACAGAGGGGCAAATTCTGGTCTCAGTTACACCGGCATAAATCCAGAATGGCTGTATACTCAGGTCAAAATATTTTCAATGATGTCACTGAGATCAGTACCTGATGCTCATCTGTGTGGCTTGTGTGTACAAGGAATAATGAATTGCATATACATGCAGAGTCACTGAATTCATCCTAGGAAATGTAAAAGAAACAACTTTGTCATGTTGTTGATAATTGATTTAATACAGAGAAGACACAAAGCTCAGTTTGCATTCTGATAAGAAACCTACTTCTTAAATAGGAAAAACATCTTTTGTTATTCCAACTGTTGAAAATCAAAGCTATTATGCTCAAAGGAGGAATGAAATGAAAAATGTTCCTGTTCCACTTGTAGCCATGGTTTTTTCAGTCTGTCCTTAATGTCAGTATGATCCTTCCTTTCAAAGATTTGCTCTCATAAAGACAGGCCTTCCTTTTTATTTCTTTTTTAAATTCAATCTCTGATCAGGTTTTTGCCAATCCAATAGCACATGAGGCAGTGGTACAGTGAGATGTCCTACAGCATTATGCTTTCTACTTCCCCAATCAGAAGTAGTATAGCCATCTTAGTGCTGCATTGCTCCTGCTCCTGAGAGTCATATTTTAATGCCAAATACTGTATTAAACTAGCTACACTACACCCAGTTTGGGAGGGAGTATGTATGATGTGCTGCATCTCACTGTGGTGATTCCTAGTGCCATCTTGGGGTGGTGAAGACATACCTCATAGGCTAATTGTCTGTGTGCATTAATTTCCCCTTCCCATGTGTATCTACTGCACAAACCAGAGACATGTTAGATGCCTTCTTTACAGGTGACTTTAGCATAATCAAGCTACTTAGCATAGGGATAGATTGGTAATATCAGTTCTGGTAACAGAATTATCAAAGCATCCATTTTTTGTCTTGGATCATCTGACCTGCCCCCATTCAAGAGCAGTGAACTATCTGTAGGACTGTTTGTGCTCTCATTCTATGGGTAGTAGAGACTCTCTCTACAAGTTGGTCTATCTCCCAAGGCAGCATATTGTAGATGGGATTGGAGGGACAGGTACATTACACATATTGTCCCCAGGCAATCTTCAAGGAAGCCTCTTCAAAGTTTATAGTTGTATCATGGGGCAGAGCTGTACTAGCATGTTCACAGGTGGAAGACAGTGGAATGATCTTCAGGGAAGGTTAGCTGTGAAATAACCTGGAGTAACTCTGACAAATAAGCAGATGTGAATAAAACAGTGGCAGTGTCACCAGGATGTGGTGAGGACAGCAGATGGCAATGGCTTCCCACCCTGAAAAGCCACATATATCCTTTGACAGTTCTGTGACATGGTGAGTACAGGTTGTAAGCCTGATCAGCCCTAAGCCACGGGTCTACAATCCTCAACAGCATTGTTTTTAAGTCTTTCTCAGAGGCATTGGGTGTTGGCTAGGGACTATGACTTGGGGGATGCCAATGCTCCCTCTGGGACCAAAGCCAAAGGCTCCTGGTCATGAATTGTGCGTGGCCCCAGTGGCTGGGGGGGCATGGCTGTGCTGATGGTGGCAGGAGCATAGTAGCAGTGGCGGAAGCCTGGCAGTGGTAAGCGTAGAGCTCCTGCAGATGTTGCCGACACTGTTGGTGGCAGGGCAGGGAGCAGTGGTGAGAGCCAACCAGGGGCTGGTGACCACCCTCAGGTGCCACCAGCAGCAGTGGCCAGGGCTGATTGTGGACCACCCATAGATGTTGCCGGCAGTGTTGGTGGTGGGGTGGTGAGCGGCAACCACCCGCAGGCACCACCGACACTGTCTTTTTGCAGGGGGTGCACCACCATGCTCAGGGGGTACATGTGCACCCACGTGCACCCCTATGCATTGCCCCTGTTCCTGGTTGGAGGTATAGTCCCTCTGCTCAAGGTCTGACTGATTGCTGTATTTGGGGTCAGGAAAGAATTTTACCCCATGGTCAGATTGGTATGGACCGTGCAAGATTTTGCCTTCTCTGTAGTGGGGGGGCTGAGACCCCTGGGATCTCTTGACTGTATATTGACAATATTTCATTGAAGCATGACATTGGTTGCCATGGTTCCTCTGCTTTTCCTGGGGCAGGTTTGAGGGTTAGGTCTGTGTTGTGTTAGGGTTGATGGTAGTCTTATGTAGAGTTTAAATTATGGATTATATAGAATGATTTGGACAAGGATGAGTCTGCCTCATGCAGGGGATTGGACTAGATTAAGGAGGGTGGTCCTGGGGGGCCACAAGCAGATTTCAGGGGGTCTGCCTGGCCCTGTGCAGGGAGGAGCCACCTCAGGCCCCCAGGGCTGAGACGAGTCCCAAGAAAGGGGCCAGGGTGGGGGCGGGCCCATGCTGTCCTGCCTGGGCCCACAGTCTCCATCTTGTGGGCAGCACTGTGGGTGGGTGGGGGAGGCTCAACACTGGTGCTGCTCAGGTGAATGGGGCCCCAGGACTCCCTGCCACCAAGCCCCACTCACTGCACCTGGGGCTGTTTGGGTGGGGTTGGAGAACCAGGCCTGCCTTCTAATGTGTAGGGAGTGATGGCAGCTCTGTGGGGCTAAGCAGAATTGCTAGGAGAGGTCAGTTAGCAGCTGCTGCAGGTGTAGCAGGTGGATGGGTGAGTGGGGATGCTATGTTCCCCCTGGAGCAACAGTGCTCTGTGAGTGTGGCCGGAGGTGCTGTTGGGTAGAGGCCCGGGGGGAGGAGGTGCAGCTTGCAGCCCAAGGACCGGTCTGGACCAGCTGCTACCATGCTTGTGTGCCCTCTCCCTGCTTTCCGCCCCACTCTGCCTCGGGCAGCTGGGTTTCCCAGCCCTTGTTGAACTCTCCTTGGGCCTCCGTGAGAGCCCAGGAAGGAGGCAGCCCTGCTGTGGACATCCACAGCCAGAGGCTGTTGACCACAGCTGGCCCAGCAGTATCACACACTGACAGGATGGGCCTCATGTTGCCTGTTGCCTCAGGTGGCCTGCTGAGCTGCAGGGAAGTGGGCTGGTGTAGCACATAGCTTCTGAACCTGTGGTACATGTACCCCTGGGGGTATGTGAGACAGAGGCAGGGGGGTACGCAGGCATGGAAAAACCCTGCAGCAAGAGGGCACCACTGCTCCCGCTGCTGCTGCCTGGTTCATGTCCGGCCACTCGCCCTCACCCCAAGCTGGCTAAAGGCTGCTGCAGGAGGGAGAGGGTGGGCACACAGATATCCGTGTACTCCCCACTGACAGACAGGTAAGTTTTCTTTCTTTTTTATCCTGCCTGGGCTTTGGGGCAGACCAAGACCCTCAAAGTGCAGGAGGGGCAGGGCGCTGCCTCGCTCTGTCCTGTACTGTGGGGATTAGCTCCATGACCCAGACTGCCCGGGGCCCAGTTCACTGTGGGCAGGAGGGCTGGCGGTGACACCGGGCTCTTCCCAGAGCTCAGGGCAGGCTGTGGTGATGGGAGGGGGGCTGCTTCCTGCCCCCTCAGTGCCACTGCCACCAAACATGGCAAAAAGCCCTGTGCTGCTGCCAGCCCCACCTGTACAAATCTTGGGCTCTGGGGCAGCTGCAGTAGGCAGCAGTCAGGCTGCAAACAGCTGCATTGGGCTCCACAGCCCCAGCATCAGCACGGAACTGATGCCGGGGCTGCGGAACCCGGTGCACCTGTTTGCAGGCTGCTTGCTGCAGCTGCCCAGAGCCCAGGCTGGATAAAGGCAGTGCTGGTGGTGGCACAGGGCTTTTCTGGGCTGCACTGCCTCAGGGTCCCCCGCCCCACTGTTTGCTCAGAGCCGTGGGATGCTGGAGCGTGGAGCAGCTTTAAATTCGCCAACAATAATTTGGCATGCCATGCGTTGCGCAACACTGGGTTCAGCCCTCTTAGCTTTGACCAACATCACCTCTAGCCCAGGTACATTCTTGAGCACCCCAGTGTAAAAGGTAGCATCCCTACCCATCCCAGATCAGATATCTGTCATATCACAGCCTTATATACACAGCCCTTCTTCCAACATATGGCACATATTAGTTTGTAAATATAAAATCCCCTGGAAAATTGAGCGTTGGGGTACTTATTAAAATTTTCAGAAGTTAGGGGGTACTTGCTACTTAAAAGGTTGAGAAACACTGGTGTAGCACACTGGTGTGTTGGGGCCTGGAAGCAGCAGCAGAGCTACTAGATGGGTCTTCTAGGGAGGGTAGCACTGCCTACGTGCCCCTTGGCTCTGACTTGGAAGACCTGAGGGTAGAAACTATTCTAATGGGAGGGGGGACCCCTGAAGCTGAGGCCTCTTTTATTAGGAGGGAAACAAAGTCTTCTCTTTGTCCAAACTGGGAAATATATTTCCAAGCCCTTGCCTGTGCACCGCCATCGACCAATTTATTCACATTGCAGACTCAGAAGGAGTTTCTGGCTCGCTGTTTAAAAGGTCCATTTAATTCTAGAACATAAAAGGGGAATGTGTGGTTTGTGATTTTAGAGTGTTGAAACTCACTTGCCCCACCTTTCTGAGCATCTGTCAGTGGGGAGAAAAGGCAGATTTGTTAATATGTCTGAATATGATTGTAATTAAGAAGCTACAGGAGAGGGTTCATGTTGATACCTTGCAAGTTTTTAATAAGAAAAATATCTAGGAACTGAAACTCTGTTTAAAAAGAAACCTCAAAGAGGTTGAGCAAATTTGTTTTTAATATGGTGTCCTCAGCACCAGCAACAAGTTTCACATTGAACAAGTAAAACAAAAGTAATTAAATATATATAAAATTAGGAAAGTGGAAACTTCAAAAAGAAAAGATTTATGTAATGATATTATATCCATACAGGTGAAATGTCAAAATTTATTTAATATCAATTGGCATTTTTGTACCTATATCTATCATTTTTTTTATTAGTGACACACAAGACACTATATGGGCACATCCACACATGCAGGCAAGTGCGTTTGCAGCAGCTCAAATACGAGCAGCACAAATTTGCGCTCGGGATTTTTGCCTCAGCACATGTGGCTGGACATGCACTTTGGTGTGGGGCAAGTTGTGTCACTTGGGGAAAACTGTCCCTGCCCAGCTCCTTCCAGATCCCCAAATGGCCAGGAGGTCAGCCACCTCATTTGCCCTCCAACTGGGTCCCGGGTGTCAGCCCTGAGCAGGCTCCTTTGCCTGGGTCCTGCCACTTGTCTCACAAGCAGGAATCCTGATGTTCCCTATTTAAACACAGTAAATTCTCTGATTTAAAAAAATGCCAAATTTAATACCCCCAAATCCATGCTCTTCCACAATTAAAATAAAAGACCACTAAAAAGACCACTAGAGAGAGAGAGAGAGAGGGAGAGAGAGATCAGTTGGGCAATGTTTTATTGACATATTTACAATTTTAAAGCAATTTGGAAGCCTACCAGTGTCTCTTAGAACTGTGCGAAATTTCACCAGATGCTCGTTTCGACATGCTTTGAGCTTGAAACAGCAAAATTGAAATGAAACAAAAGCCTTCAAAACTGCTTTGAAATGAAAGAAGGGCAACAGCAGCCTCCTATCATCCACTGCAGACCAGGGGCCACACCCCCTGTGAGGATTCTGGCACAGCCCCCAGCCCTCCTGGGGGTGTGCTCCAGATGACAGCATGCTGTCACTGCTGGCTGGGACCAGTGGCAGCACCAATCTTTCCGGTGCTTGGCACAGGTTGCACCCAGTGCCAGTCCCAGCTGGCAGCAGCAGCCTCCTGTCATCCAGCAGGCAGATTCAGGGCCCACCTACACCCCCAGGAGGAGTCTGGCACAGCCCTGCAGCCCTCCTGGGGTTGCAGGCCCCCAGACCTGCCTGCCAGATGACAGGAGGCTGCTGCTGCTGGAAAGTGACAGGAGTTTTGCTTGTCAACACCTTGAGGTGCAGTTTCCCAGAAACCTCTGCACCTATCTCCTTGAAACTTGGCAGGCTTCATGCCCTCAGAAGGGGCTACCATCCCTGTACATTTCATTTGAATCAGGCAAGAAATGACAAAGTTATAGGCAGTTTTATGCTTCCCCATTATAGCCCATAGGCAAAACGTAAAAACAGCATCAAAACAGCAAAGCAGTTTCAATGAAACGAAATGGAACAGTGCTTTCAAAACAAAATGAAACACTGTTCTGTCCAAACACTGAAATGGAAGTCAAAGCAGAATGGTGCTTTTTCGCACAGCCCTAGCTATCATCGTAATAAAATACATTCTAAATAACTTTATGTTTTAATGTTTCCTTTTGGTTTTCTTATCATAAAAAAATTAGAGCTCTCCCTGACCCCTTCACTAACCAGGATGTCAGGACAGCTACCCCTGAAACCACAGTTCCTGCCAGCAGTTCTCATCGTGTCTGGTCCCTGGGCGTGTGATAGGGGGATGTGAGATTTGCACGAGGGGGGTGGGAAGAAGTGCAGGTGGGGATGTGGGGTGTGTGGGTGGGTGTGGGGGATTTTTGGGTATGTGGGTGTGTGTGGAGGGGATGTGGAGTTTGAGGAGGGGCTGCCACACAACTACGCCCCCCACCTCCTGCAGTGCGCAGCCCACAGCACTGGCAGCAACAGCCAGCTGTGCCATGGCTGCTGCAGCACTATCTGACCCATGGTCTGTGTGGGGAGAACATGCCTGGCCTTACCTGACCTGGCCTGGCCTGACCTGCTGTACTAGCATGCTGAGTGTCAAAGGGGTGATAGTGGGGCTGGCTGGGTTGGATCGGGCTGGGCCCATTCTCCCTGTACCGACCATAAGTCAGGCAGCTCTGCAGCTGGCACAGCCCAGCTGGCAGCTACTGCCAGCACTGGAGGCTGTGCACTGCAGGGAGTGTGGGGGGGCAGGCATGTGGCAACCCCCCCTAAAGCTGCCCCCACAAATTCCACATCCCCCCACACACTCCACATCCCCCCTACCCCCATCACTCCCCACACACCCCCAGAGAGCCAAGCA
>NW_017729022.1:28303548-28321399 GCF_001723915.1 Gavialis gangeticus | reverse complement strand
ACTGCCAGTTCCGGCTTACCTGGAACAGCGCCTGGGCCGGATCATGCTGCAGCCTTGCCTGGCTTCTGTTTGCCCCGCGTACAGTGGCAGCATGTTAGGGCAGCAGGAGCACCATAAAGACACCCTGGTCAGATGCCAGGAGGTCTGGAGGTACTCTGGTTGCCTCAGGGCATGCTGCAGAATGGTGCCCTGCACCACTTTTTTTCTGTGGTATTTTTGGGGGGTTTTTTGATACCTGAAAATCAAGGTATTGAATTTAGAGCTTGTGCTGCAAATATGTAGCACAGGGAACATTTTTTTGTTCTCAGTGTGCCTGTTGTGGCATCTCAAACTAGTTTGAAATGCTGCAACAGGCACATGTGTGCTCGTCTGGATGTGCACTCCGTGTGTGTTTAACTGTATAACTATCAATTTAATACATCTTTTAATTTACTGGATATCCAAAAAAACAGTTGTGGCACAGGTGGGCTGCGGAGTTTTTATAGCATGCTAGGACGGGCCTCAGAAAGAAAAAGGTTGAGAACCCTTGGACTAGAATAATCTCTGGAGGTCCTTTCCAGTCCTTCTTCTCTATGATTAAGATATGTACTTATAATTTATTAACTATAAGCATAAGGAATGACACTTAAACTGACCAGATTATGCAGGATCTTTTCTAAGGTATATTATATCATCAACATTTCTACAGAAACCTTAAAACAGTTTTATGGTCTGTAATACATTTATAGTTTTATGCTCGATATCCTGTGTTCTACCAGGACTGGAATAAAGTTATATATTATACTGGAAAGGGAACTGCTTTGATTGCTAATAGTATATAGATCTGCTTTCTGGAATATGCAGTATTAAATTGTACATCTGCCACAGGTCCAGGGCTAAATATCACCAGCCAGGAATCTGGAGGTAGCAGAATTTTCAGAGAAATATGTTCACATTTCTCTGGTAAGCTTAAAAAAAAAAGGAAGGATTAGATTCAGGATGGGGATTCTTGGTTCTGAGTCTAAATCTGTTCTGCTATATATACTATTTATGATTTACATGAGTACAGATTAAGCTTATGATATTTAGATATGAATATGGAGCATACATGTAATTTTCCCAGACCAAATACTAATAGAGTACCCTCTGCATGAAAAGGGTTAGAGAGTCTTCAGTGCTAGTCCTCCATCTCTGAATTCACTTGTCATCTTCTTTTTAAAGTGAGTTTTAGGCTAGATTTTTCTACCCTTATCTATGAATAGTACCGTTTCCTGTAAGTAGCCTCAAGGTACTGTACAAGCTCCCTGGGGCAGCTATTATATGCTTCTGTAGTGTGTAGAACACAGGGTTCCTAGCAATTGATTAAGTCTTTAGGTGCAACACTAATAAAGACATAGCATTTCTCCCAGGAGGAAGCCATTTGTCTTGGGATTCTACAGGCATACGTATCTGCTGTCCCACATCATGTAACACTGAAGTATGTGGGATAAAATTTGCTAATGCTTTTTCCTAGTACATAATCATGTGTGTCTTGTCCCTGTGGTGATACAAGGAGAGCACCCACAGGCCAGATCCAAAGGTTCCACAGGATGGAACTGGTCCATAGGTTGTAGGTTGATAAAACCTGCCATAAATGCCTACTCCTGTTTTTGTGTGTGTCATAACCCAGGGCAGCCAAGATGTCCTCAATTGAAACATCTGTTTAAAGTCTCAGGGTAATGATGACAAAATCTATCCATTAGCCAGAATATTTTAACAGAGGTAATAATTTGGAGTTAGTTCTAGTAACCTGTGTTCATACTTGAGGGACAGATGCTGGTACTGTTACTCACATTGGGTAGTAGCTTAATCTATGAGCAAAGAGAGGTAGTTAGCCATGGTAGTCTGCAGTTGGGCAGAGGGCAGGGTTCATATTTACCTTATAGATCAACAAAATAAGATATATATGCCTGACCTGAACCTAACTGCTTCTCATTTGTGCGCTATGGGCACATCTACATGTCACTGTATGGCAATGTTGCTAAGGTGCCGTGCTTTAGTGCTTCCTTTTGGAAGTACTAACGCATGGCACAGTAACTTCCCATACTATGCCACACACGGTACATGATTAGATTTTGCTGCTACGTCACCGTAATGGTGCACTAAAATGAGGGAGTGTGCCGCTATGACAACATAGCTGCCTATCATGTGTAGACCCACACGATCACTATGTCACCATAGTACACCATACAGTAATGCAGCGCCCTGGGAATCAAAGTGCCTGATGTGAACCTTATGTAAAGTAACAGCTTATAGTCACAACATGGGCAAAATGGCAAAAACGTTGTAAATCAACCAAAAAAATGTAAGAATAAATGAACATCCCCAGTAGGAGGATCAAAATAGAAAAACAGACTAGACATGCATTTATTTGTATTTGAGGGCAAATAAAGTCTTTATACTTTAGCATGGAGCAAAATTCCAATGAAGGATTAAAGTATGTAATTTTTATGAGGGTTTCCATAAAAACTTTCAGGTAAAGGGATGATGGGATTGGAAAAATTGAATGTGTATGGAAAGAGAAGTTTCCTCTGAGAGAAAAGTAAGAATGGATCACAGGTGCACCATGTAAGTGCTGTTTCTGATGGCAGAGGCATTAGCCTACAGAGGAAAGACAGAGTATACAGGACAGTGAGAACGTGCTGAAATAAGGGTCTAAGAGAAGTGGTGGCAGAAAGAAGAGATTTGAGGGTTCCTGGATCTGGATTGTGAGTACAACTGATGGAGAACTGTTTGGCAAAACAGATTCTCATCAAAACTCCCAATTGGTCAGAACTAAAACTTGCCAGTTTTGAAGGGAAAGGGTTTTCAGTTCCAGGACAGAATTTCTAGTCAAAGAGAAAAAGAACCATCACTAAAATATGAAAGATATGGTGACATGCTCAGGTAGTGGCATTTCTAAATCCAGGAAAAGATCCATCTGACCTGAAGAACTTCAGATCTATGGTTCTGCTATGCCACACATACAAACTGCATGAACGACTGATTCTAAGGCTTTAACATGTTTTTGATAAATTATCTAGGTTTCACACCCATACAACAGGGTACTGAAGACAACCCAAATGAAAAGCTTGGTTTGGGTCCTGATGTCATTATCATCAAAGATGCAATTTCAGAGGGGGCAGATTTTATTCAGATTTTATTCATTGTATTTTTTTAACCCACTCTTACAGTAGCAACAGGCGCAAGGTCCAACCAAAGTTAGCAGTCCATTGGGCTGGGTTGATTAAGCCACACCAATTTCCATAGGCAATGACACATAAGACAGTGATGATGTTGCTTGCATAATATTTAGCTGCTTTTGACTCCATAGTCCAAATAGCTAAGTATCCATTTATGGCTGGCACACCTAGCAGTGGTCTTTGGCATGAGTCTGGGTTAAAGCTCAGACTCACAACTCTGGAGCTGTAGAGAGACACTGGGGGCTTACTGTAGAAATAAATTGCATTTATTTATATAACAGCCTTTTCCAGTGCCAGAATGAAGTAAAGAGGCATTGTGAAGATATGACTTTCAATAAAGGCAGGGATTACTACATCTAGCATTATATCTCCTTGCTAGCCAGAGCACTATCACTACTCTGGCTAGCTGAGAAGGGAGTAGGGATGGGAAATACTGCTACGGACATCAGACAGGGTCTGCCTGGCAGGGGTGCAGCACAGCCCTGCTAGGCAGACTCCAGCTGAGGTCCCATGGTGGTGGGACATTTACTTCAGGCTACCAGCATCTGGCCATCCCCCTCACTCCTGCCTCTCAAGCAGCGAGTAGGGGGTAGCTGTATAAAAGAGGTCAATACTAGGGTGGATCTTGAAATTGGCTACAATCAGCAAGCAGAGTGTTAAATTCAGTAGTGTGTCTATGGCATTTAATATCATAGAGAAGTATTGCCAGTGCCAATATTTTCTTTAAAAAAACACCATTACATTATTTTCTTTTATTTTCCTTCTGTTTTTTTAAGCTTCACAGTGCATTTGTGTGAGGTTTTCTAGTTTTTTCTGCAACCATGAGAGCTAGACATGGAGTTTATTTTAAAACGAAAACTGAGATTTTCACATAAGCTTGTGCCAAGAGGAAATAAGCATAAACCTGCAAGACTTGGCAATGTTGTATATGTTCCAACCCCATATCATGTTCTAGTTCATAAGGTCTGTAAGGGCACTATGGTATCTTGTATTAGAACTCTTCTCAAGTTATTTTTATAGCGTCTCCTCCACATTCATACACACTCAGCCCTGCTATTCTGAGACAACTACTGTATTTGTTGTCAAGTATCTATCTGTAACAGCATAGCCTGGTGGTGCATGTTGCCTTCTATGCCAGTTTTTTTTGAATAACTGCACACAGTAGACAAAGGATTGAGTGAATTGGAACAGGTAGGAAATCCCAGTGTAGCTCTGGTTCTTCAGTTATGAAGCAGCCCATTCAATAATCAAGTAGGTAGGAGTCTCTTTGTGATATCTGGTCTATTTGTATGAGGTTTTTATGTTGACTAAAATAGTCACACCCTATTTTACTCTGAATTTAAAGTGGAGTCAACTGTGTCTGCCTTTGAAATAGTTCCTGAATTTCATTCTTGGCTAAAATCATGGAGACTATTTTTCAGTTTAAATATTAGTATTCATATCAGTGTAATAAGATCTAACTGTTGTTATAGATAGACCAGATGATTGAAGGCTGAATTTAGATCCAATTCTTTTCATTTACAGCTTACAGTTTTGTATATTGGGTGTGTCTACATGTGCACCCTACTTCACAGTTGTTACTGCGCAGTCATTTAGTACTTGCTTTAACAGAAACTGCACAGAAACTGCTGTTACTGTGAAGTCCTGGTGGCTCATGGGTTATTTCTGACCCTACTGCAGTAGCATCAGTGTCACGGTTCATGCCCACCAATGCTACGTCACCATAGCAGCAAGCTATGATGCCATAGTTTGTTGCTACCGTGACGTAGTGTCCCGTGTAAATGAACCCACTGGGGATTTTCTTATGGAAGGCTGCTAACCTCATTTTGCATGTGGCTATTATGTTTCCTTTGGGCTAAGTATAGATAGTCAAAGAGTCCAAACCTGAATCAATTAAATCTTTGCAGGTTAGTCTAACTTGTGTAGATTGAACCAAGAAGCAAATGAATAGACATTCACTTTTGATTCTGGAAATGCAGCCACATGCCTACCATGGCTCTGGCTAGAAGCTGGGAGGAGCTACAGCAAGCCCTCCCTTCCCTTCAGCAGTGACCAGAAGGCTGGATGGAAGCTGAGCTTGGTGGGAAAGGACATGGCCAGGCCCTAGCAGGCCACAGATTATGATTTGGGAGGAGTTTGAACCCCTACCCTGGCCTGCACAGTCCCCAGCTTGGGTGTGCCTAGAGGGGAAAGGGGGAAGCAGCCCTTTCCAGGCTTTTCCCTGTTCACCACTCAAATGGTGGGGAGCATGGCCAGACCTCAGCCCCTGGCTGAGAGGAGGGAGGAGGGATTTAATCCCCCCTCCCTCCCCTCTGCTGCCAGCATGGGACCCCATCTGGGGTCTGCCTAGCATAAGCACAGCAGCTGCTGCCAGGCTTCCCCCACCCCTTGCTACTCAAGTGGCAGGAGTTGGGGTGTGGCAAGATGCTAGTAGCCTGAGGAAAAGCATTTGGAAGGTTAATCCCCCCTCTCTGCCCTCTCCTACCAGTACAGGACCTCAGCCAGGGTCTGCCCCGAGGTGGCATAACCTGTCAGGCTTCCCCACCCCCTACTCACTGCTTGAGGGGCAGGAGTGAGGGGCATGGCCAGATGCCAGTAGCCTGAGGTAAAAATCCCACCACCATGGGACCTCAGCTGGGGTCTGCCTAGCAGGGCTGTGCTGCACCCCTGCCAGGCAGACCCTGTCTGAAGTCTGTAGCAGTATTTCCCATCCCTATTTCCTTCTCATCCAGCCAAAGTAGTGATAGTGCTCTGGCTAGCAAGGAGAGGGGTGGGGCCAATCCTGCTCCACCGGAGCAGATAGCACAGCCCAGCCCAGGGCTGCAAGGCATCCTGGGATGCTGGGGGACTGTGAGTTAACTTAAACCAGGGACAGAAGTTATTTAAATCAGTTTGACCTAAATCAGTTAAGTCTGATACTACATTCAAACAAGTTTATTTTAAACCAGTTTCAGCCATTTGAAAGTATTTTATGTATACTGAACTTCTGTTCTGTTACAAGTTTAAACCAGTTTCTGATCACTTAAATCAGTTTGTTTAACTTCTGTCCCTAGCCCTGTTGTTTTTTTAATCTTCATGTTGAAGAGAAATTCCAAGGGCAAACAACAAAGTATGTCAAATTCTGATTGCCCTCAATTGACATTCTCTTTTTCAAAGAATTGACTACTACTTAAGCAAACCAGTTTTTCACGTTTGGACTCTAGAGTAAGGTAATTATTAGGTCATTTAGTAAAGGACGTCTTCACCTGATGAGGCTGATCGGGGTCACCTGTCCCAGGGGAATGAAAAATATAAAAAAGGAGGGCTTCCCAGTGTCCATGGGGATAAGAGAGTGTAACAGAATGGTTTGTCCCTTTAAGATGGAACAGTCAGCCTTGTTGAGAAAGTCCAGCTATGGGGCATTTGGACAATCAGACAGTATAAGCACAAGTGTAAGCAGAAGATAGGAAGAAGTAAACTGAAGGTAGAAGCGTGCTGCAAGGAGGGGCCTGAGCAAAAAGGGATCTTCTTGTATCTGGGACAGGGCAGTAATATTTGATTTTGTTTGGGGTTTTTTTGTTTTCTTGTTTAAAACACAGTGCTTTGCTTGGGGGAACTGGCTGAGGAGCTCCTCAGGGAGCAAACCATCCAGGATAAGTAACCTGCTTACGGACAAGGAAACAAGCAACAAAACAAGAAAGAGAGTGCATTTACCCAGGGGTAGCTCAGCAAGAGTGAGAGGAGAGTGTGTGTACCAGGGGAAAATAGTATGTAGGATGATAGGGAAAATGGACAATCCAATATTCCTTAGAAGAGTTTAAGTTAAGTTCAAAGAGCTATGCAAAGTTGCGAGGAAGCTGAGGCCATAAAAAGTGTGAAGGTATATTTTATTCGGTCTGGATCTGTACATTTCTGATGCTAGAATATGTGAAGTGTGATGTGATTTTTGTTTCAGAGGCTTTATAAAATCTGTGTTGATTTGCTTCAGTTGTTATGTGATGCTGAAGAGAATGTTTTCTAGAATAAGCCCAGAGTAACAACAATGTTTGTTCCATAATCTACTTATGCACAGGCTGGGGTGGTGCAGCACTGCTGCTGCCAGGATTGGCCCATCAAGGAAACACCCAGTGGCCAGGAGCAGGCAGAAGCTGGGCCCAGGGCCCAGAGGGCAGGCCAGGGGGTTAAAGACCAGGCAGGGCCTGAAGAGGAGCCACAGCTGCCCCATGGATAGAGGGGCTCTCAACCACAGTGCTCTGTCTCTGACCTGAGGCTGGCCCCCTAATGGACTGACTGGCAGCAAATTTGCTTCCAGTCAGCATCTACATGTGTGCTACTGTGCTTTAGCTAAAGCACATTAAATCTAGTACCTGTGGGCATTTTTACACATGCTCCAGGATTGGGGAGGGAGGTGTTTTAATTAAAGCACCCAGTTTCATGTATCAGCATCCCCATGCTTCAAAATGGGGGGTGGGAGTTGAACAAGCTTTAGATAAAGCACCCCTACTGCCATTTTGAAGTGCGGGGACACTGATACATGAGATGCAGAGGCTGGCTGTAGTACAGTAATTACTATGCTCCAGCAAACTCGATTAATCAGAGGAGTCTCCTGGCTCATGTACAGGTGTCCGGTATTTTCAGGTACTAGAAAAATGTGCCTTACCTATTTTAATGCACATTAGCTCAGTACAGTTTTTTTGGTGATGCTTGAAAGTGCATTAGATTAGTCTAATGCACATTAAAGCATCTCATTTAGACACACCCAATGAGACTTAACCAGTTACACTGCCTCCTCCCCACCTTGATTCCTGGTCCATCCAGAATTTAAAACCAATTACCTGACAATGGCAGCAGCATTTCTACTCAGAAAGCAGTGAGGGAGTCACTTCACTACATAGCTCACTATAATTCAGCTGATTCCTTCTTAACTCCTCATTTCACAGGTGTTATCCTCTCTCCTTTTTTAAAGGTCTTTATGTTCTACTAATTAGGCTCTTTTCTTCTGCCATTCTGCTGTCTGTTAGCTGCTCCTCTTAATGTCATTCCTATTTCGTCATGCCAAAGACTTTTTTTTCAACTCTAGCTAAAAATATTAATCCAGGTGTGAAAAGATTAATTCAGGGGACCATCAACTCAAATGTGGGAACAACTTTCAGCGAAGCATTGGATGCACTGTCAAGATGCTGAACAAGGCTAGATTTTGTTTTATGAATCTGAAAGAGATGTATGTTTAATTCTAATGAAAATAGGAGTAAAGGAACGACATCCTTTGATTATTTTTGCCTAGTTTGTTGTATTTTTTATACATAGTCTATGATATACAAAGTAATGCACATTCCAATAGTTATATTGGTTTTTGCTTTGATTTTGAACTGGAAAATGTGTGTTATGTGATGATGCACCGCACCATCTGCACTCCCCTTTCCAAAATCATAGATCACCCCATAGCCTTAGCATTATAAGAACCAGATGGTTTTACCTGGGTTGTGAGACAAGTGCCATGGGATTTTTCTGATAAGGTGTCTCAATTTAGTCACAAGTTTATTACCCAATCAAAACAGTCAAAATGACATCAGACTATTCCTGGACTTGTATTTACTCTATGCTGGTGTGCTGGCCTCACCCAGTCACTACGCTCAAGTAACTGACTCAGATTTGACTGATAACTTCATGATGCCAAGCTGTTAGGCAAGTCAGTATTTATATTTCCGATTCTCAAAGGCAAAGTATTTAATTTTTATGTACCGGTGTGGTAGTCTAAATTATTAAGAAAGTTCTGCAGGAGAGTCAGAGCAATTTGGCATGCACAGTTAAACAGGGATCCAAAACTAGCTGATTATGGTGCTAATGCTTTAATCCATTCAGAACTGTTACCTTGACCCTTTGGTTGCCCTTGTAGGAGGCATTTTAAGGACATCTAGCACAGATACGAAAGATGTAACTATTAAAATACATTCATATAAAACACACCAATTATTTAGTAATGAATCTACAGTATAGGGGTGTCAAACTCATTAGGCCTTGTGGGCTGGATGAGTGGTGCTGGGCCAGTCCATGGGCCAGACCAGGCCTACAGACTGGCCCCAAGCGCAGCTGACAGCCTGAGTCCAATCTAAGACACATGGATAGCACCAGGGTCTGGATGATAGGGCTTCATGGGCTGGACTTGGCCTGCGAGCCATATCTTTTACACCGTTGCCAGAGTGGGAATATATTTGGCACTGTTTCTCTTCTTACCAGTCTGAAAGAGGTGTACCAGTCTACTCCTACGAAGGTCCATTTTTCTTTCTTCACAAAGTTCATAAAAAATGAACAGGCCTGGTGATTTTAGGTAAACGACCTACAAGATAAATGCTGACAGGCTGAGGAAGAACTGGGATTCTTCTGGGATTTGCTTGTAGTTACTGTTTAGTGGGTTCTTTTCTGACAAGAACAGTTCAAAACAAATCCCAGCAGCCCTAGTAAATTATCTCAGGAAATACAGCCGTTGAACATAAAACTGTGCCTGCAAAACTGCATATGGGCTTAGGGCTGGGCTAAAATTCAGGAGTAAATTGTATTATATCATCTAAACTCACTGTAGCTGTATACATGATCTTCAACTCTGCTGGTCTTTTGACCTGAACAATTTGAAGTGTAAGAAAGAAGAAACCTTGATGTTGTTCCATTTCTAGCACAATTTAAAGTAATTTCTGGCTTGTTTTAAGTTGTTTCCAGCTTTAAGGATCAGCCAGGGGCTATTCTAATTGTTGGGGATCTCTGCAGTCATGCAGCAAGGTTTACAGTGACTTGGGGGTTGTTTTATGTTCTGAGTGATAAACCCAGATAATGAAGTGAGAAGAAAATGTGGAAACAAACACTGGACTACAAAGTGTTCCTTTATACCATGCAAAATCTTTGCATACTAACTGCTGAAAGACCATTGTGTGCATGTTTGTACTCAATTTCTTTGTCAAACTGTCTTACACTTTTAACTCATTTTTCTTTAGGGGTTTCTTTTTTTTTTCATTATGGCCAAATATTTTGTATAAAACAATGCTAAAATTCATCAATGTTTAATGATTATCAGTCATCCAAGACAACTTGTTTTTGTGTAGTTTCTGGTACAATGCAAGTTCTACCCTAGTAATACACCCACTCCAAATAAAACTCTATGTACAACTGGATTCATCTTTTTAAAGTCAATGCTAGATGTGGTTGTTTCATTTCTCTTAAAGATCCTGTAAAATAAGTTTACATGGCACTTAAACTACTCATGATTCATTTGTGACTGTATTTACGTATTTGAATAGTTGGGCTCAAAGGGTAGTAATCAATGGCATAATGTCTAGTTGGCAGCTGGTATCGAGTGGAGTGCCCCAGGGGTCAGTTTTAGGGCCACTTTTTTTCAATAACTTCATTAATGACACCAGGCTGAGGGGCTTAGTAGATATGCCGGAGGCTAGGGCTAGGATTCAAAGAGACCTAGACAAATAGGAGGACTGGATCAAAAGAAATCTCATGAGGTTCAAAGTCCTGCACTTAGGACAGGACAATGCCATGAACTGGTACAGGCTGGGGACTGACTGGCTAAGCAGCATCTCTTCAGAAAAGGACCATAAGCTTACAATGGACAATAAGATGAATATGAGTCAGCACAGTGCCCTCATTGCCAAGAAAGCTAACAGCTTACTGGGTTACATTGGCAGGAGCGTTGTCAGTAGGTCCATGGAAGTGCTTATTCTGCTCTATCAGTACTGATCAGGGCACATCTGGAGTACTGTGTTCAGTTTTGGGGCCCCCACTACAGAAAGGGTGTAGACAAATTACAGTCCAGCAGAGGCAACAAAAATGGTGAAGGGGCTGGGGCACATGACTTATAAGGACTGGCTGAGAGAGCTGCATCATTCAGAATTTTAAAAATCATGTTAAAAGCTGGGAACAAGGTAACTTCCTAGGCATCATCCACGCTCACCTTTAACTATTAACATACAGAGGTATAGAGTATTCCTGTAACAGTTTTCCAGTGCACCCAGAAGAGGGTCCATAATACATAAGCAAACAGTGCTAACTGAAGAAGGGCTTGAGCAAAGTGGTCATAGCATAAAATGATTTGGTTCATAGCATATCATAAAATGATTCGTTCTTAGAGCGGGGTAAAATGGTAGATCCAGCCAGTGGCCAGACTCCATTTCCCAGCAGCTCCTGCCTGAATCACTGCAGCCAGTTTCCATGGAGACCCCAGCAGCAGGGGCCTTGACAGTATGGAGCCAGGGTTTCCATGGAGACCAGCCCCAGCAGTGCTGGCAGGACAGGGAGCTGCTCCAGGGTCAGGATCTTGTGGTGGTGACAGCATGGTCCAGAGCCAGGGCAGAGCCATGATCCACTACCTGCACACCCCTGCTGGGGGCGTGTGAGCAGCAGATTGCAGTTCTGCCCTGGCTCTGGACCACACTGTCACCATCACAAAATCCCAGCCCTGGAGCAGCTCCTCACTCAACCACGCCCTGCCAGTGCTGCTGAGGCCTATATCCATGGAAACCCTGGCCCCATGCTGTCATGGCCCTGCTGCTGCTGGGATCTCCATGGAAACTGGCTGCAGTGATCTGGGCACGGGATGCTGGGAAAGGAGTCTGCCACAGGCCCAATCCAGCCCACAGGCCGGACTTTGCCTGCCCCATCCTAGACTTTGCTGCTTCTATGCCACTGACGCTAGAGACAAACCTAGCAATCATATCAATATCAAAGGATCTTTATACTAACCATTATGATGGACCTATTATATCTGCATGATTCTTCAGTGATTCAATGAAGTAAAAAATTCATAGATTCATAGGTGTAGGGTTGGAAGGGACCTAAGTAGATCATCAAGTCCGACCCCCTGCCATGGGCAGGAGAGAATACTGGGCTTAGGTAACTGTCAAGCCTCCTCTTAAAGACCCCCAAGGTAGGAGTGAGCACCACTTCTCTTGGAAGTTGGTTCCAGATCCTAGTTGCCCTGGCTGTGAAGTAGTGTCTTCTAATGTCCAGCCTGAACCTACTCTTAAACAACTTATGGCCGTTATTCCTTGTTACTCTGGGAGGTGCTCAGGTGAACAGGGTGTCTTTCATTCCCCACTGGTCCCCCCTGGTAAGTTTGTAGACGGCCACCAGATCCCCTCTCAGCCTTCTCTTGTGAAAGCTGAACAGGCTCAGGTCCCATAGCCTCTCCTCATAGTGTCTGCACTGCTGTCACCGGATCATGCAAGTGGCCCTCCTCTGGACCCTCTCAATGTTGGCCACATCTCTCCTAAAGTGCGACGCCCAGAACTGGATGCAGTACTCCAACTGTGGCCTGATCAGTGTCGCATAGAGGAGGAGGATCACCTCCTTGGCCCTCCTTGTGATGCATCTGTGGATGCATGACAAGGTGCAGTTGGCCTTATTGACCACGTCCTCACATTGGTGGCCCATGTTCATTTTGGAATCGATAATGACTCCAAGATCTCTTTCTGCCACTGTGCTTTCGAGAAGGGAGTTCCCCAGCCTTTAGGCATGCTGCTGGTTCTTACTGCCAAAGTGCAGCACCCTGCACTTGTCAGTATTGAATCCTATCCTATTCTCATTCACCCACCCCTGTAACCTGTCCAGGTCCAGCTGTATCCTGTCCCTCCCTTCTAGCGTGCCCACCTCGCCCCAGATCTTGGTGTTGTCAGCGAATTTGAACAAGGTGCTTTTCACCCCCTTGTCCAAGTTGCTAGTAAAGAGATTAAACAGTGCAGACCCAAGGATCGAACCCTGGGGAACACCACTGCCCACATCTCTCCAGGTTGAAAATGACCCATCCACCATCACTCTCTGGGTGCGGCCCTCCAGCCAACTAGTGAGCCATCTGACTGTGTAGGCATTGATGCCACAGTAGCCTAATTTTTTAATGAGAATGGGGTGAGAGACAGTGTTAAAGGCTTTCCTAAAGTCCAGAAAGACTACGTCCACTGTGACACCTGCATCCAATGATTTTGTGGCCTGATCGTAGACGGGAATCAGGTTGGTCTGACAGGACCTGCCCCTAATGAACCCATGCTTGTTGCCCCTGAGCAATGTCCCCCCTGCTGGTCCTTCCCAGATGTGCTCCTGAATAATCTTGTCAAAGAGCTTCCCCAGGATCGAAGTAAGACTAATGAGCCTATAGTTGCCTGGGTCCTCCCTCCTCCCTTTTTTGAAAATGGGGACCACATTGGCCCTCTTCCAGTCATCTGGCACCTGGCCAGGGCACCATGAGTGTTCGTAAAGCCGTGCCAGGGGCCCCTCGATAACCCCTGCCAATTCCCTCAGCACCCTGGGGTGGAGAGCATCTGGACCTGCTGATTTGAACACATCCAGCCCCTCCAGAAGTTCCCTAACTCAGTCCTCCCTGACCCTAGGCCTGTCAGAGTCTCTCCTGAGTCCATCCTGAATCTCAGTGGAGGTGTGCTGGTCCCTAAACAAAAAAATGGAGGCAAAGAAATTGTTAAAACAGTCTGCCTTTTCCTCTGGTACAACCACCAGATTGCCAAGCGTATCCTGCAGGGGTCCCACATTACCCGGTGCTTTCTTCATACTCCCTATGTATTTAAAAAAGGACTTTTTGTTGTCCTTGATCCTTGATACTAGCCCTAGTTCTGAATCTGCCTTAGCTTTTCTAACAACCCCCCTACAAGCCCAAGCGATGGAGGAATACTCCTCTTTGGTGATAGTCCCTCCCTTCCACTGGGTGTACGCCTCTTTTTTGGCTTTCAGGCATTCATGAATGCCTTTGGTAAGCCAAGAACTCCAGCCTCAATGCTATTCCATTTGGGGTCAAAGTTACATAATCAAAGCTTGTGTAGCAAGCTCACCTTTCAGAGTTTGGGTTGAGTCCCAGGCTTGAGATCCTGCTGTTTTGATTGGTGGAGCCTATCCACCAATCAGGAGGCAACAGGAGGAAAATCATGCCCCTTTCCTGAGGGGAGGGGGAGAAGAGCTCCCTCAGACCTGATTGAAGACTGTAAACTGTCAGGTCTGGAAGACTTCAGGGACAGAGCCCTGGAGCATATAAAAGGAGCTACATGCCCAGCACGAGGGGCAGATGCAGTGAGGGACTCAAGAAGAGCGGAGCCAAGAAAAGCTGGGGAGCTCTCCCCCAGTGGGCAATAGGGCCAAGGCTCCTGAAGTTGGAGCAGCCTTGGGAGTGGTGCGAGACCACCTGGGCTGTTGACAGCACACAGGGACGGTGTGAGGATACCCAGGCCTGGGAGCAGTGTGAGACTGCTTGAGCCCAAAACGGTGCACAGTTTGGTGCACAGAGCCCAGGCTATGGGAGCTGCCAGTGGCAGCTTGAGACTGCAACCCCAGCAGGGCCTTGGGGGCCACAGTGAGGTGGCTCAGGCCCCATATCCCTGCAAGCAGCCAGGTCCCATGATACACACGGGCCCAAGCCTTGGGAGCCAGGGAGCAGCGGAGGCAGTTGGGTTAGCCACCCGGCATAAGGATGGCTGGCCAGAGCCTGAAAGGCCCAGGCTGTGCTAAGAGAGCCCTCAGTGCCAAGCCAGGGCACAGGGAAATAGTAGTGCTGCAGCATAAGGCCCAGCACCCAGGAGCCAGCAGCAGTGGTGCAGCAGCTGAGAGGAGCTGAGCCCTTGGTGCCCAGAGTGGGGCACAGGGTGGAGAGAAGACCAGCAGCACAGGAGAGACCTGGAGAGGCACTGCAGCAGAGGAGATCCCATTGAGCTGCGTCCTGACCACCACCTCTTGAGGGAGTGTGAGTCATTGGGCCCTTGGGTCCCATGGGGGAAAGACATTTGGGGTGGGCAAACCCAGAGAGGGGGCTGGGTGAGCAGCCCCCTACCTAGTCAAGGCCCTAAGGGGAGGGGCCCCTGGTGCTTCCTGGACACTCCCCAAGGTTCCCCATTGGAAGGAGGACTATCTCTTATCATGGGTCAGGGATTATATTAAGGAATAGATGTTATTAAGATTGTTCATGTT
The DNA here is from genome assembly GCF_001723915.1 of Gavialis gangeticus. Taxonomy (NCBI): domain Eukaryota; kingdom Metazoa; phylum Chordata; order Crocodylia; family Gavialidae; genus Gavialis; species Gavialis gangeticus. Next base: position 28,306,262 of record NW_017729022.1, on the reverse strand, counting down.
TGTGCCTTATGTTTTGTAATTGAAATGTATTGTGATGTTGTAAATAGTGTTATTTAGGGTTTGACCTTGGTTATTGGTTAGTGTTCACTGTGTGTATATATATATACACAATGTGTGTGTGTGTATTTTATATATATATATATATATATATATATATAATATTTAGTTCTATGTTTACGTATATTATAACTTAAATTGTATATAGTTAAGAACTTTGGGCTTGGGCTAACTCTGTAGAGGAAAGAGGGATCTGCTTGATATTCTGGCATCCCTCTCACAGCACCCTCTCCTGCCTACCCATCCTATTAAACTGAGAATAGGGCACACCCTTGGGTGTATCCAGGTTATTCATGCTTTGATCATTAGAGGATCATGAAGGTGAAACTGCAGCAACAGTTACAGTTGAACTAGGTGGTAGTTTCCCCTCCCCTGTTGAAGTGTCTAAATATTAATTTGTCTATATCCTGAGTTCATCTGCAAATCAAAGATCACTTCCCCCAGTGAAACCCCTGTCTGACCTTCATAGCTCCAGTGACTATCTTATTGTGCTCTGACAGAAAACCAAGGTTTGAAATCCTGTTTCCTCTCCTCTGTCCTTTGTAGTGTCTGTTTACTTTTGAGGTGTTTCACAATAGGAATGAAACCATAAAAATATGACTCCTGTGGACAGAATGAGAGAATGTTCTCTACGCAGAGTCAGAGATAACACCTGATAGTTTTTCTAATGCTCTAGTTAATAATTACCTAGGGAATATGCATTGTTTAAATAATTGTGACTAGTTTCCCTCAAGACTTCTGTTTTTTGTATCAGAGAATAGAGCATAGAACGTCCCCTGAGAGTTTTTCTAAAGGACTACAGCATAAATAAAGAAGACTTTTCTGTAATTTTGGTCACTTCCATTGCTTTTAAAAATGGCAGGTGTGAGCAGCTGTATGAAATACTCCATGTTCATCTTCAACTTTTTGTTTTGGGTAAGTTGAATTTTAAATTATTAGTGGCATATAGAACAGAGTCAGAATTATTCAGGGGATATAACAATATAGAAAGCAATAAGATGTAAGTGGAATGCTTTTTTATTATAAAAAGCAATAAGATGTAAGTGGAATGAGTATACAATTGTAGGTGCAGTGGGGAGGAAAAATAGAGTGAACTTGTGTTAATTGGCAATGTTTCTATAGTCTCTTGTCCTGTTTCATAATAGATGCTGAGTAACCATCTCTATTTCCTATACCTCCACATTTTGAGAGGCTTAGGCCTTATTACTCCATATCTCAAGTGTCTCTTATTTTAAGGGACATCACTCATTTTGGTTATCTACATGCAACATTAATGTGACCTCTTCCTGCTTTACTGTTGTAAATTATTTTTGTCAAAAGTGTAGAATCCTCAAAGTGAGGGATGTGGAGAAAATGTCAGTCTGCTGAAATTCAAATATAAGACTTGATGTATGACAAAAAGCCAAAATGAGTAATAGAATAGCCTTATTCATGAAGGAGATTCAATAAATAGTGACAAGTGTGTTGCTGAAGTGGTATAGATTTGAGGTAATAACACTGAGGTGAATTGTGAAAACATAACAAATATTGGAACGTGGCCTAGTTTAGAAAAACAGTGTGAAGCCTTCTGATTTTTTGTTCAAAACACTTTTGCAAACTTACTGTGTTGTAACTGGTTCGTAAGACTTCACAGATCCCACAGTTCTGGAAACGTGTCGCAGATCCCACAGTTCTGGAAAGGTGTGAGAGAAAATACTTTTCTCATGTTTCCTTCTTGTTGTCAACCCTCGGGCAAGACATTTGTTGGATTCTCAAAAGGTTTGCTGAAACCATAAGCCAAATTAGTAACCATACCATGTGACTTGCCCCAGAAGACTTTTCCCAGTGAAAAGATGACAGATAAAAGGAACCACAGACACTAGCATCAGAAAGTGTGTGACTAAGTCTGACAGAACAAGAGAAATTGCAGAAGTCTCTAATAGTTTATGGGTTTCATAAATAAATGTCTAATGATCCACTCTTGGTTTGTCTCAGTCCCAGCCAAGATCTTGTTTCAATGTGTGTTAAAGTTTGAGCTGAATTTTTTGCACAATAACACTTAAAAGGGAACAAAAACACACTATTTTGAAATTCTGCTCCACAAAATGTATATTTCTGAGTGTATTTTAAATATTTTGCTCTATATTGTGAGCAAATCTCAAAGGCTGGTGTTAGGAAAGCCTAACATACTAACTGGCATGTACGTGTAAAGCATGGCCTATTGGAGACTCCATGAAAGTACTTCAGGCTAGTTTCAGCTGGATTTCCCTTGTAGATCAAAAGAAACTGTTCAAATTTGCTGTTCAAATTTGCTGATGACACTGAGATGTGGGGAGAAGTAGGCATGCTAGAAGGGAGGAATAGGCTGCAATCGGACCTAGACAGGTTACAGGGGTGGGCGGATGAGAATAGGATGGGATTCAATGCCGACAAGTGCAAAGTGATGCACCTGGGGAGGAACAACCGACACCATACCTACAGGTTGGGGAACTCCCCTCTTGTCAGCACAGAGGCAGAAAAGGATCTTGGAGTCATCATTGACTCCAAGATGAACATGGGCCGGCAGTGTGGGGAGGCAGTTAGGAAGGCCAACCGCACCTTGTCATGCATCCACAGATGCATCTCAAGCAGGTCTAAGGAGGTGATCCTCCCCTTCTATGCAGCACTGGTCAGGCCGC
>NW_017729022.1:28298164-28298548 GCF_001723915.1 Gavialis gangeticus | reverse complement strand
CGACCCTAGAAACTATGAAACTATAAGCTGCCTCTGAGAAAGCCATAAAGAATCAGGAAGCAATCAGGCCTGAAGTGACTTCCTAACTCTGTGAATTTGCCAGTGGGAAAGCCAGTCTCTGTCTTTGTGTGCACTGAATAAGAGTATTCTTGTGCATACATGTTGTAAAGGTTTGAATCAGGTTTCACATTTCCCTGATGAGTATCCTAACAGGTCCTGCCAAAGGAGTGCAGTGGGTGTTCATGGTTAACTTCCAATCAATTGCAAAATGGTTAGAGCCAGAGCTGACCCGAGCAGGGTGCAGGGCCCAGGGCAAATCAGTCCATGAGGGGCCCCACCCCTGCTCTTGTTGCACAAAGGGCAGTTCGTGCTCCTGGAGGCAAT
>NW_017729022.1:28291952-28298153 GCF_001723915.1 Gavialis gangeticus | reverse complement strand
ATTTGGGGAAAACGTTCTTGTTGGGGTGATATGCTACACTCTGATCCCACAGGCCCTGGACTGAAGAAGCTGCCACCACCATTGGCAGTGGCGGCAGCAGCGGCGGGGGAGAGGGGTAGTGAGCAGCTGGACACAGAGCTGGACACACTGCTCTGCCCAGCTCCATGCCACTGCTGCTCCACCCTGCTCCACGGGGCCCCACCAAGTGTGGGGCCTGGAGCAGTCACCCTGATTTGCGCCCCCTAGGGATAGTCCTGGTTAGCGCCTTCACCTAGGTTTATAAGAGGTTGTTTCTTGAAGGAGTTGAACCAACATCCCTTAGGACCTATCCACTCTATGAAAAGGCATTGGGGGAGATGGTTCAATCACCTCTGCTGAAGTAGTTCTACTGTGCATGGATTAATTAGACATGTAATATACTCACAGGCCTGAGAGAGCACAAGTAGACCAGGGCTCATGTAGAAGGGGAGACCTGGGTTCCAGTTTCTGCTTTACGTTTTGTTTAAATTTACTTTAAATCAGGGGCCATGGCGGACTGGCTGTCAGTCTGCAGCACGGTCAGCTGCCGGACCACAAGTGACTGTGGACTGGCAAACCCCGGCTCCCCAGAGCCAGGCAGAGAGGCTGTGGTTCCTTCTGCAGGGCCTGTGGCAGCGCAGAGTTTGGCCCACCCTCCCACCCAGGTGGTAGGGGTAGCTTTGCCTGTCTGCCAGCCAGAAACTCCAGCCGTGGTCGGCTGTGACTGCTGGGCTATGGTTTGCCAGGCCACAGCCACTTCCAGACCTGGTTTGCCGGGCTGCAGCATAAAAACTTTGAGAACCCCTGCTTTAAATGCTTTATCAGGTGTTCAAACACTCACTGTATTAGGACCTCGATCCAGATCTCAAATGCTCCAGATAAGTTTCCTAACTGCTAAAATATAGAGTTGTACGTTGTACTCACATTCTCTTTCTGCCCAAGGATATTTAAGAATATTATAGTCAGCTTTCATTGCAGCAAGGGCTAGGATATATGCCTCCCCTTATTAGTAGAGTGCCATAACTAGCCTGGAGAGTCTCCCTCTCTTTTCTTCCCCTGCCATTAGAACAAGCAAAATGAAAGCAGCTTCAACGGGAGGTTTTGAGAGCTCCCACCCCACTCTGCTCTGTAGCACGGTGATTAGGGCACTTTCCTGAGAAATGTGGGCTTAAATCCCTTCAGGCAGAGGAGGGATTTGGATCAGATCTCCCCCATTCTGTGTGAGTAGCCTCGCCACTTAGGGAAGGTCAGCAGCAAAGAGATTTTATCTAACTCACCAAATGTGCAGGTGTTTTATCTGGCCCACCAGCATGAGAATGTACCATCTAGTGGCAGGATATCTAACAACTGCCATCTCTAGCATGCCATGAACCAAACTGTTAATTTGATATCCTGTTATTTAAAGGTTGCTGACCCCTGCACTAAGTTGCCAGATAAAATATATGCAGAAAAAGTAAGGATTTTCGTGGAATGTGGTCTGGCAGATATATCTCAGCACATGCAACACATCACACCCTGCATTCTATGCAGGCAAAGAACAACCTGGTATGTGGATCTCAAAAGGGTTAGACACCTACTTGCTCAGCACTCTTCAGACTGAGGCACTTCTATGTATGTCAGAAACTTATGGTGTAGGCTGCAAAGAACTTTACTGGGAAAAAGCTAGGTGCCTACAGATTGTCAGGGCCTCCAGGGCAGCTGAGGATCTAAACTTTAAATTTTGCTGCCAAAGTGGCAGTTAAATGCTCAAATGCCATGCAAATCCTTTTGCACACCTAGGACTTTACCCCTTTATGCAGTGGTGTGACCAGCAGGTATTGGTAGCAATGCAAGGCAACTTTTTAAAAAAGAAGTTAGCATTTATTAGTCATCTGGAATATAGGATTTAATAGTCCTTAGGTTTGCATGGCAGGGTTAAAGGTAAATGTATGTCCATGAGGGCAGTATTATTTGCTCCTCACCTCTATCCAAAATCTCCAGAATTTCAGCTCTCTCTCTTTGTCTGTCCTGCTAGCAGAGTTCTTATATCAGAGCTTCCAACACAGTCACACTCTGTTCTCATGTTGTGCTCCTGCTCCCCTTGGCTGGAAGTTATCAGAAGTGGTTCTATCACTGGTCTTAGCAAGGAGGGGAAGGAGGCAGTGGGGAATGGAGTGGGAAAGCGGGGGCACAGTGGCAGCGTGCTGCCACCGGGCCCTAAGAACAGCCAAGAGGGTGGGAGGGGAGCCACATGGGGAGGGCGTTGCAGCCAGGGGCAGAGTGTGTGGGTCTGGGTGTGTGTGCAGCCAGGGGCAGAGTGGAAGTGTGTATATGTGTGTGTGTGTAGGCAGGGACAGAATGTGTGGGGTGTGTATGTGTTCATAGGGTGGGTCCCACATGGACACCCCACCCTATACATGCACTCACACTCCCCTTGTACTGCCATACACACAGACTGCCACAAACCCCATACCCACCCACACCCCACATATGCACACACACACCCATATTCTCCCTCACCCCACATACCCACACATCCACAGCCCCTGACAAACCAATACCCATCCCCCACAATATACAAGCATCAGACTTCCACTGTCTGCTTCTATGCCACAATCACCTCTATGTACGCTACACAAACACATGTACATTGGGACAAAAATATTGTTTGAAATCAAATTAATAAATGCTGTAGATATTTTCCTTTTAGAATATAATTTGGTATTTTTCTGGTCCAAGATGGCAAAACCCCTTGCTAAAAGGAGTACTTCTGGGGGCAAGGGGAGGGACTTCTGGTGACAAAGTTCAGGGGTTAGGGGGTGGGATTTCCAGTCACAAGATGGTGACCAGGGGGTGGGGTACCTGCCAAGGGGCAGAGCTACCCATGCGGCCCTCGACAGCTTGCCAAAACTCGGTAAGTGGCCCTCCACCCAAAATAATTGCCCATCCCTTGTTTACATGGCTGGCCCCAAAGGATGAATGGGGGAGGGAGGGGTGGCATGTAAGCTGTCCCTGAAATGCTCCATCATTCATGATAGGCAATTGGCTAGTATATATATATGTGTGGGTGTGTGTATGGTATGTCTATGTATGTATATATTTGTGTGTGTGTGCATGTGTGTGTGTGCATGTGTGTGTGTGTCTATATACATACATGCATAAGGACTCTCATATGTCTATGAAGGAGAGTATGGGTAAAGTACAGCTCCATTTTATTCCCTTGCACAGGCTGCTTGTGGCAGTATATAGAAGAGTACAGTCTCCTGAAAAGGTGGTTAGGAAAGAGGCAGAGCTGCGACATTTTGGCCAAACATGCTGAAGCTGGCAAGCTAGAGGAAATATTTGGTACCAGATACAGGGATGGTACAGGTACTGGACTCTCAACCTAAAGAAAGGAGGTTAAGTTACCAGAAACCAGATTGTTACAGGAAGAAGTGCACTCTGGTTAATGGCTTGCTCCTAAAACAGTCCTGCTACCTTTTGTCAGTGCAAGTTGCAAAGCCCTCTGTTATCTGTCAAGCTGTTTGGAATTTTCTGCAGAACATTTTCTCTATTGGAAAATACCAGTAAATAGAAAACAAAATATTTCTTGGAAATGAATTGATTTAATTGCAATTTTGTTGCAAAGAATAATCAAAATGGAGCGTTTCTATAGATCAAAGCATTCTATTTTGATCCTTTTGGAAAATAACTTTTAGACCAGTGGTGGTCAACCTCTTCATACTCAATGCACCCCTTGATAGACTCAAGGCATCCTTCAGAAAATATCAGCTCTTTGTTTTTCACTGATTTTTGACTACAGAAAAATAATAGAGCAGTTTTGTTGCTAAGAACTCAGAAAGACCAAAATGGGCCAGAATGCTTTTAACATTATGGATTCCTATGTGAAATCTCAGGGTTTATCATGTTCATCATGTTTGCACACCTAACTGTGCTAACTTTGAGTGACACTCCACAGCACTCCTGAAAGGATCTCATGATACCCTGGTTAAGAATAACTGATTTAAACTTTTCATTTTAATGCAACATTTCATTTCAAATTTTTAAAAAATTAACTATATCGTAGAATAAAAAAAAATGATAGTAAAAGGAAACATTTTGGTCCAGAATAATTTTTTTCAGGTAATTTCTATTTTAGAATGGAAAAATACAAAACTACAAAAGTACTCATGAAAAAGACAATCTGTTTACATCCACTCCTAAACATTTGCTTTATTACTAAGTTTTCTTTAAAGTAACTATAAAATTAATATCACAGTAGACAAAATTCTGTTCACAAGTGTAGTTCCATTTCCTTTTGGCTTGAAGCCTTTGGGGTTTGTATATGATCAGATATTTTACCCAGTGGCACCAAACAAAACCAACATGGGACCATATAACATATCAGTTGCTAAGCAAAAATCCCCATTGATTTCACTGTTAGTTCTGGTTAAAATTTGCTAATATGATATAGCTGTGGTCAATAATGTAGCTTTTTGTGATGAACATTTTTTGTAATGTACTTACAAGAGCTTTACTTAGCACTAAAAAAAGCATAGTGCTCGTGTCTGAGTTTTGGCCATATTCCATCTTAAATAATCTGCTTCACTCATTATGGGATTTGAGGTTGAGTGTTGCACCAGGTAGTTTAGTGGGTGAAGTTTTTGTAAGTAAAATTGCACAAAAAGAATAACAAATTAATTTTTGAATGTCCATGAGTGGACAGTCTTCTTGAAAAGGCCATATAAGCAAAAATTAGCATCAGATTCTACTACCCTAATAGCAGTTGACTACTAATTGCATACCACACAATAGTTCTGAACTTGAGAAAGAGTGACAAAGTATAGCTCTTATTCCTCTCAAATCCTCTCCCGCCAGCCCTTACTCTTTCAGTAGGGTGGTGTTCTTTAGGTCTGGTTATTCAAAGAAAACATGTAACTATCTTTTAAATAGTAAAAGGAGACCTGCTGGGCCCTTTGACTATCTGTCAATCATTCATCCAGACAATCTGAGGGTGATACTTTAAGGCAGTTCTGTGAGGCTGGTTTGGATACATGATTTCAACTATCTGCAGTTTGATACTGTGCACCCTGATATACAAAACTGGTATTATTCCAGGAACTTTGGATCTCAACAAGATTGCATGTAGTCATTGTAGTGATTCAAACACTGCAACATTTTAAAAAACTTGTGGATGAATGCACTTAGGGCTAGATCCTGAATTCCTTCTCAGATTTTGGTCTGTCTCCACTTAAACTCCTTCCCAGGGCAGAAGGCATTTATGGGGTAATTCCATCACTTAGAAAAGGAAAGAACAGTGCATTCCTATTATCTATCTACCACCAACAGAAAGGCACTAACTCACCAAGGGGAAGGAGTGGATTAGTGCCTTCCTGGTGGTGGTAGATGGATAATTATCCCCTGTCTGGTTTCACAGTACTTCTTTTGAAAAGAAAATGTAGTCTGGGAGGTCCATCCATGGGCATACTGTTTTCAAAGGAATCCCTGGCAGGGCAGTTTGGAGACACATTACCAAGGAACAAGGGGAAGAGAAGTGTTTCAGCACCTTCTTGTAGATGGCCATTGACTCCTAAAGGTTAGCTAAGATCCATGCAGGCCCTTATGATCCTCCAGACTTGCATAAAAGATTGTTTCCCTGCCTTGCAAACGTCAGTAAGAACTCTACATGAGGATCCTCACAGATATAGTTGGCAACAGAATGATTCAGCAGCAATACATGAGGAGCATCACCCAGCACCTGGATCTTTTATTTGTTTTGCAAGAGGAAGTAAGGTGTAATTTCTTGGTCATCAATCACTGGTTCACAGGTTACATATTCCCCATGAGACCCATCCCATGTCATCAGAAAGTGAAAAAAATTAAACTGCTGCCTCTGTAGTTGAGGCGAACATAGGGAGTAGAATATGATGTTGCTTGCAATGCAGTACTTGCTTTGTATTGTTCCCCATGGTTTTATGAAGATTGTAGGCTCTAGTGATTAAAGTACTTGCCTAGAATTTGGGAAACCTGGGTTCCAGATTTTTCTCTAGCATAGACATTCTGTGTGACATTAAGTGTGACTTTAAGTGCATCCCCCCATGTGGGACCGCTGGCACAGCTTTACAAGCACTCGTGGTACTCTGGCCAGGTGCCAGAGGACTGGAAAAGGGCCAATGTGGTCCCCATTTTCAAAAAAGAGAGGAAAGAGGACCCAGGAAACTATAG
>NW_017729022.1:28278289-28291899 GCF_001723915.1 Gavialis gangeticus | reverse complement strand
ATGCACCTGGGGAGGAAGAACCGGCACCATACCTACAGGTTAGGGAACTCCCCTCTTGTCAGCACGGAGGCGGAAAAGGATCTTGGAGTCATCATTGACTCCAAGATGAACATGGGCCGGCAGTGTGGGGAGGTAGTTAGGAAGGCAAACCGCACCTTGTCATGCATCCACAGATGCCTCTCGAGCAGGTCCAAAGAGGTGATCCTTCCCCTCTATGTGGCACTGGTCAGGCGGCAGTTGGAGTACTGCGTCCAGTTCTGGGTGCTGCACTTCAGGAGGGATGTGGCCAGCATCAAGAGGGTCCAGAGGAGGGCCACTTGCATGATCAGGGGCAGCAGGGCAGACCCTATGAGAAGAGGCTTTGAGACCTGACCCTGTTCAGCCTCCACAAAAGAAGGCTGAGGGGGGATCTAGTGGCCATCTATAAACTGGGCAAGGGAGACCAGCAGGCAATGGGAGAGTCTCTGTTCTCCCGAGCACTACTGGGAGTAACAAGGAACAACAGCCATAAGTTGACAGAGAGTAGATTCAGGCTAGACATCAGGAGGCGCTACTTCACAGTCAGGGCAGCTAGGACCTGGAACCAACTTCCAAGGGAAGTGGTGCTGGCTCCTACCCTGGGGGTCTTCAGAAGGAGACTAGATAATCACCTTGCCGGGTTCGTTTGACTCCAGCATTCTTTTCTGCCCATGGCAGGGGGCTGGACTTGCTGATCTGCTCAGGTCCCTTCTGACCCTACCAGCTATGAAACTATGATACTATTAACTTCTCTGTAAACAGTGAAATGGGATTATATAGCTTCCTTAGTTTACCACCTACTTGTAAGGTTGAATACATGAAAAAGGCTCTCAGCCCCTACAGCAATGGGAATGATATCAGTATCATAGCTAAATCTCCTCCTGTGGGTTGCAGTAGGGGAGTAGGAAATTCTAGAAATGTACTGTTCTCAGGGTAAGAAAATTGTATGAGAAAAAAAGAAAATTTCCACCCAGTTCTGCATTTGAAATTTCAAGTATCCTATTGCTGTGAGACGTACAGCAATGTTCCTTGTAGTTATGTCCCAATATTATTCTCTCTACATATGATAAAGATTTATATCAGCCATCTCATCCCACAGATTTCCAGGCTACATACATAAATCATCACAGAAATGTGGGTTTCTCTGGCAGTTAGGATTTAACTATCCATATGAGGCTTTCTGGCTGTGAATCTGGGTCCTGGATTGCTTTCATTGATGCTTCCATCACTTTGCCAGACAGTTTCAGCAATTTTGCAGGCATCTGGTAAAATTTGATATTGAACTTTATTTTGAGACTGTTGATCTGTTTTCTCTTTCCCCATAGGTGTGTGGCTGTGTTATTTTGGGTGTCTCCATATGGATACGTGTAAACAAAGATGCTCAGGAGGTAACTGTATTCTGCCCTACAACACCTCTCTTTTTTTCCTCACTAAGAAAATGTCAAAGCACTGAGTCAGCCATAGAAACACTCTTTTGCTGCATTTGTCTCCCAGGCTCTTCAGTCGAGTCAATGGGGTGATTTCTGTGTCTACAGAGTAACCAAGTTATGATTTATAAAATTACACTAGAAGGATCAATGCAGGTGGCCAGGAATAATGAATACAACTATTTCAGAGCTGACTGCATGTTACATTTCTTTCGGTGGTACTGTTTTATAGTTTTCCAAGGTTTGGGACAAAGCCACTTTAAGTTCAGTTGTAGAAATCATGATCCTGTTCTTGTTCCCACTGAAGTAAATGAGTTGTGACACTGAGTTTACTTTTACAGAATGATCAGGACCTAGATAACTACTCGACTCTTTTAAGATCATTGTTTGAAGGTGTTTTTTCAGAGAGAGTTAATTATACTCAAGGGAACTTACATTTTTTCCAGTGGATACTTGTTCTAATTCCTCCTTAGCAGTATAGTAGTTTATTTCATTAGAAATTTTAGCTTTTACATAAAGCATAAATTACTTCCTTTGTTTCTAAAAGAACTTTAAAAATGTGCATGTCCCAGGATTGGCATATACAGTAAAATCTTTGTTATCCAGCATTTAAGTAACCAGAAATGCTATTAACCGGAATTTCCGGTTCGGCCGGAGCTCACACATAATGGCCACTGCTGCCATCCACCACCTGTGCTGCCATTGCTCCATGTGTGGCTGCTGCCACCCCCAGCTCCATGTGCGGCCTCCCCCTCTCCCCCGCTCTGCATTATCTGAAAATCCCTACTGGGTTATTTCAGATAAATGGGACTTTTACATAACCGGCAATCCCCTTACTCTGGGGATGCCAGATAACAAAGATTTTACTGTATACACATTGCCTTTCTATTTAGGGTTTAGTGAGAGGCTAAATGCACTGCTGCTTCTTTATCATTGATTCAATGATACAATCTTGGGACCTCTGTTCAGGCGCACTTGGTGTTGCCCTGGGACAAACTGTTAGCAATTTTTATCCTATGAACCACTTAAGGGTTTGTTTTGAGACAATGGACACAGACACCTAAGCAGTTGTATTGTCTTGGGATAAAATATTTTTTTCCAGGAAATGCGACATCTGTTTGTAGCCTCAGCTCAACTAGCATCATTCTCATGGGGGCTCTGCCATTTGCCTATAGAGATCCTAGTTCCAGAGAGAGGACGGGTTCACTAGAAAAGTTGATATATACACTCTATACTTCTCTGTTTGACTACATACAGTAAGAAGGTGAAAAATGTTTTGGTAACACAACTCTGTTCATTCATGCATGGTCTTGGGCCACGGGGAAATGAATAACTTTGAAACTTTATGTAAGCCACTTTGTCCTCAAAATGATTCCTGGTTCTGGAATTAAACCTTGGTTGTCCATGCCATGGAAATATATATTTTTTGCAGCGTCTCTGATCCTGTGGGGCTTATTAAGCACCAAGGCTTCTGATTGCCATTCTGTTGCCATACCATGAGATGGCGTGTTTTTTACCAGTCGAAGGAAATTATGTCTTTGATCAATGTGTTTCCTCATAAAAAACAAAACAAAAAAAACAACCCCCCTCCCCCCCCGGTCTTTAGTTTGATATATTTTCTATCACTGGGTGATGTCTGTGTAGTATCAAATCAGTCTCAGAGTGAACTCTCCACTTTTACAGTGTATATAAAGACCTGAAAGAATTAACTAGCAACTTATAATGGAGATTCCTTAGGTATATAAATTCTGCCCATAATTTGTATGTATTCCCTTGGTGGTGGGGACTTGGGAATATGTCCCTACCTTTGACCTTCTTTTTTTACATAAAAATTTTGAAATTTTGTCTCATTTTATAGAGACTCAAGTTGTCATACTTGCTTGGTTGGCTGATTGCTTCCTCAGCTGATCTTGCATAGCTGGGGGCACACTAACTATAATCACGTTCTATAAGGTCTTGACTCAGGAAAACATTTATACTTGGGAATTAAAGCACGTGCTGACCTGTTTCTCTGAACTGAACACCAAGTTTGAAGCAGTGAAATCTTTTTAGCTTAGAAGTAAAATTTGGAGACAGATCTTGAAGTCCTTACCTACTTTTTACAGTTTTCATTCAGGCAAAGCTCCTGTTCAGGGTCCATGTATAATCTGCCTGAGCAATAACTGAGCTAGGACTTCAGGACTTGGCGCTAGGTGAAGAGAATTCTCTAAGGGTAAAGATCAAGAGATTTGGTTCAATTTGGAAAAGGAAGGAACAGTGCATTCCTGTATTGTCTATATACCTTTGCTATTTCCATCAAAAAATAAATGGGACCCTTTCCAGACTTTTGTACTAATCTTGCCAACAGCCACATAGGAAAATATTCTTTGAAGATTTTTCTCAGTTTGGGCTAAGGCCGTACTCATGCCCTTGGGAACTGAATAATTTGCTATAATTATGTTGAACTTTAGCAACTGCTTGGTTAAATATCATATACATGAAAACGCAGACCTCATCCCTTAGGATAGTACTGGAGGACCAGCTTAAAAAAAAAAATCAGCTTTGGAAATATACCCTATGTTTCTTTCCAATGCATCCAATTCTATTCTGAAGAGTGCTGTCATAGGAGCAGTAGTAGAATGCATGTATGGGTCACAACAAAGAACTTTCTTTCACCATTAGATTAATATGAACATGGAAAAATTTTTCCAGATGATCAGTTTTGCTACTCACACTAAAAACAAAGCTTCACTGGCTGAAAACAGAATGAAAAATGGTTTTAAGACAGGAGATCTTTGTTTATTCACCGAGAGTGAAATTGACCCTGTGCAGAAGGTCAGAACAAAGACAATAACCCACTGAAACCTTCAAAATATGGCTTATTTGAGGGCTTTTGCATGAGGGAGAATAGTACCTTGATTGCTTTATCTATATGCATCATTATGCACATTTCTTTCATTTGCCTTTCCCTTGAATACAAATTCACTCTCTCTTTTGGGGAAGGGGTGGATTCGATTATCTAATAATTTTCTCTCTCTCTTTTTTTTGAAGGGTTTTCTGATACCTGAGTTTTTGTCTCTCTTCACAGGATCTCAATATAGATAGTAGCCTCTTTGCAGGTGTTGACCTGCTGATAGCAGTGGGCTCCATCATTATGGTCCTTGGTTTCCTGGGCTGCTGTGGTGCTGTAAAGGAAAGCCAGTGCATGTTGCTCTTGGTAGGTGCACAGAAAGGAAGACCTTCCTCTCAGATTTTCAAGCCAAAGTCAGCCAGTGGAAAAAGTGCCTTGCAAATGATACTGATTGTGGCTTCGGGTACATTTGTTTGATCAAATGGTTGTGACATGGGCTGTGTACACATAATAAAATAATATGGGAGAATTCTTCCAGTTTTGTTCCCCTGGTAGAGAAACTTACAGAGTCACATGTAGAGACATTTGAATGCTGATGCTCTGAATAGCAGAGACTTTGCAATGCTGACACTGTACAGCCAGGAGCTCTTCCTGTGCATACATCTCAGCATGCTCTGCAGGCTCCCTTTTCCTGCCTGGTGACAGATGGTAGCAGTGCATAGGGAAACCCTGATTGGCTGCCCCAGACTGCCTATAGTCAGCCTGTGTTTCCCTGCAGTACAAGGTAGGGATTGTGAAGGGGGCATGTTCTGCTCCTTGCAGGAGCAGCAAAGGCCAGGAAGTGATATACTGTTTCCGGGGGGGGGATGACAGGGAGAGAGAGGGTGTGAATGCTGGAGGACTGTTCTTTTCTGAGAGATGCCCAGCATGTACAGATTTTGCTTTTCCAGGAGCACTCTTATGGGAGTGACAACTTCTATAGCCTTGTCAAATTAAATGTCTGTATGTTGCCAAAGTGTTTCCTATGCTCTAGCTCTGTCTCTCACACACATAGAGTGGTGCCATTCCCTGTATCACTGTCTGAAAAGGCAGCTCCCAGAAGTAAGTTCAGGGGTTAGGGGTGGGTTCCCAAATATTGAACACAGCATTTTTGAGACATGACCATTTAAAGAAAAACAGTTTGGGGAAAGTTCCCTAACTTTTTTAGCAATGTCATATCTAGCAATATCGTATTATCCACTGAAACCTTACAGCTACTCGGTGGCCTCCCACAAAACCAGTCTTTTGTGGTTTTCTTTATGCTGGATCCCAGCATGGAAGAAGTTGGTGGCAACAAACAGTAGCATAACTAAGGGTGAGTGAAAGAGGCACCAGCCCCAGGTGCCAAGTTAGGAAGAGGTGCCAAAATCACTCCCTCAGAGGCCACGTCCACATGAATGTGGACATTTTATGTCCCCAGGAAGAAGGAGTGGCACACTTTATGCCTCTGCTACTTGTCCCTGGGGAACACCTATGCCATGTGCACTCTAGCATGCTTCAACCAGGTGAGGTAGGGAAAGCTGGGGCCAGCACTGGACTGGCCCCAGCAGCTTTACTTGGAGTTCTGGGAGCCTTCTGGAGCTGCAGGAGCAGTGATTCTGCTGCTTGGAGCCTGGTCGGCAGCCAGAGTGTGGCTCCGGATTGCCAAGTTTCGATTTTGGGCAGCACATGCTGCCCCTGTGTGTACTTCTCACATTTTTTTTGACCCTGGGATCTCCCAGGGTCAAACCCCTCCTTATCCCCCCATGCTGCTACCTTGCAGTGCAGAGAACAGCTGATTGTGTGGTATATGGTGCTGCAGATATATCTGCAGCAGTATATACCTCATGGCCATGCTTGTCTGTCCACAGAGTCCATGTCCTGACAACATTGCAATGCCAGGAACTCTGAAACAGTCCCTGGCTACTGGTGCTGCCACTTTTAAAGGCAATGGCCAAGGCAGGCAGAGCATGTGGGGTAGCAGCAGCAGCTCAGTTGGGGACTGTTTGGATGTTCCCAGCATGGGTAAGACTGCTGCCCTTCCCTCCTGCTCTCAGAACCAAGGTGCTGCATCCCCCCTGCCATGAGCTGTATGCCCCTTCCCACAGGGTTTGCCTTTGGCATCAACTCTGTTTATTATGCCACTCTCAGCAACAGTGGGAACAAAAGGTAAAGGGACCCAGTACTGGGTCCACCTAGTCTTTCTCCAGTCCCCAACTTCCTTCTCAACCAACTCACATCATCTTGTTTCTGTCAGGTTTCTTCCATCTTCCCATACCCTAACCAGCCAAATGGCTTTCCCCCCGGGTAAGCCCCAGCCACAGTTTCTCAACAACTTGCCCAACCTTTCTAGGTGGACAGTGTATTAATCACAAACTGAGGTATATATGAGGGGGTGCAAATATGCAGATTAGATATTTAAACCATTTGCCACACATGATGCCACACAAAACATTTGTGCTAGGGAGATAAACAACACCTACTATGTCCATGGTAGGACCAGAGGACTCAGTTCCCATATGAACTGAGCAGCCCTAGGAGATATTGTATCTGCCAGAGACTCAAAATCTTCCGGTGTTCCATATAGGATGAGGCACATTCACAGCACCATCTAAGTGGGCCAAGAGCATTTGCACACAGGAAAAAGACATACTGAGCATGCCTACATGTTCATTAATGTATCATAATTACAGTGCATTCAGTTCAGGACCTGTAATAACAGGTACTAACTTAATGCACCTTAATCAGCACTACTGCGCATTAGCACAAATGAACACTTTTGTGTGACGCTTAATGCCCATTGGATTAATCTATTGCACATTAGCAATGTTTTTGCCAGTTGCATTAATGTGCAGTAGAATTAGTGTAATGGGCATTAAACATCTCATGTAGACGCACCCACTCTGTCCCAGAGTCAGGGTGAGTCATCTGATCAGCTCTAATCAGATGTAAATTTACTATACCAGTTTATTCATGTACATGATAGCTTGCAACCAAAGACTAGACTAAATGGTCTTTTGCTGGTAAATATACTAATTTTTCTCTTGCTTTTCTCCTAGTTTTTTATTGGACTGCTTTTGATCCTGATCCTTCAGATCACAGCAGGTATTTTGGGAGCAGTGTATAGATCTAAGGTATTGTTCGGTTCTACTGCATTCAATGAATTCTTCCCAAAAGTTAGCTTTACAGTGTAGATTAATATTATGATATTATTTGGTTTTCCAGGTTGATGTGTTTGTTAACCAGACTCTGGTGGAAACAACAAAGCAGTTGCAAAGTACTGAATCACAGTATCAAATATTTCAAAATAACTTTGAGACGCTTGAGCAAGAGGTAATTAAAATGCAATAAAGGGCAGGGGTTGTCTTTATTCATCTAGTTAGTAGCATTTGTTGCAGTACTAATCCCTGTTTTATGACTTTACTGCCACTGAATTGAGTGTCACTTTGGAAGAGGCATGGAATGACACAAATGCAGGAGAATTGTTGATTTTCTTCTGTGCCATGAAGTTCGTCTCTGTAGTGATTTATGGGGCAGAAATGTATGCATGAACTAAAGGTAAGGGTTCAGTAAATCTGCTGTGCATTCACAGATGCCTTCCTCTCCTTCTGCTTAGGGCATCTCTCACTTCAACCATCAGTGAATTATTTTTATTAATTATAGCATGTCCTTTATGATCTGAAAGTCTTTTTTAAGGGGAACATTTTTTGGATGTTTGATATCTGTATGTTTATAACTCTCTTGTTATTATCACAGCACATGGCTGGAGATATCATTTTTGAGATATGAGCTTTTAAAGAAAAGTGGTTTGGGGAAAGTTACCTAACTTTTTTAGCAATATCATATCATGTGTGTGGAAACTCCAAGTTTCTTTTATCTGTTGGTTTTTACTGACAGCTTATGCATTGGACTGTACTTTAGAAGATTGGAAGATTAATTCTGAAGCTTTGGCTATTAATATTTCAACTTCAAAGTTCTATATAAAGTTTGTAAATCCTCTAAGGTTCTTGTGAATTTACAAAGGCTAGGGGTTATGTAGGTAATCTCCATAAATAAAATGTCCCAGTTCAAAGAATTTAAATGTCATTTGTTTGAACTCCATAACCCAGTAAGTTTATTTCATTGGTTGTAAATTCTTTGGTGTGCCTACAGAAATTGTCAGCTTTTTAAACCAAACAGTGTGACATGAAGTTTCACAAAACCATCCTGTAACAACATCAGGCCCCAGGGGTGGCCATGACACCATCTGGTTGCTGTGCAGCTCCTGCACCTACTCTGGCTCCCTGGGTCTCCTTCCTTCCTCCTTGCCTGCTACATCTTGTTGTAGCTAGTTAATTGATGGAAATGCAAAGGTCCCAGGAGGAGGCATCATCCATGCTCCTGGACCTCACTGCTCTCAAACCAGCCCCTCAGGCAGTAGGTGGGCCCCCTAACCCATCAGTGTTCCAGCATACTGATCACTTTAAGGGCTATTTCCATGGTCTCTGACCTCCCCTACAGCTACACCTGTGTCTCACACATGTTAGTAGTCATCGCTCAGGTGGAACACTTTGCCCCATGTCAATATCAGGCCATCTCAAGCCTCTGTTCTCTTGTCAGGACCTTGGCTCTTATGGTTGACCACTCTTTTTCTCTAGCTGGACCATCTTGCCTCAGCCCACTACACTGGGCCAGGCTTCTGGGCTCCAGCCCCTAGTCCGACTTCCACCTATCCTGGATTTCCAGGCTTTGATTCTGGCCCTCTTGGCCTCAAGCCTGCTGTCACCCCTCTCTCAGGCTTGTGCTCTGGCCCGCTTGGCCTCAGACCCACTACTGCTCCCCTTTGGGCTCATGTTCCAGTTCTCTTGGCTTCAGGCCTGCTATCGGCTTGTGCACTGGCCTTAGTGCCCCTATTAGGCACTGGACCCCCTGGCCCTATCTCCACCCTACCTCAGGCCCTGGCCCTCCTAGCTTTCATAGTTTCATAGTTTCTAGGGTCGGAAGGGACCTGAGCAGATCATCTAGTCCAAACCCCTGCCATGGCAGGAAAGAGTACTGAGGTCAAATGACCCCAGTAAGGTGGTCATCCAACCTCCTCTTAAAAACCCCCAGGGTGGGAGCCTGCACCACCTCACTTGGAAGCTGGTTCCAGACCCTAGCCACCCTGACTGTGAAGTAACGCCTCCTGATGTCCAAACCTTCCCTCCGCCAGCTTGTGACCGTTGTTCCTGGTCACTCCTTGCGGCGCTCGGGGGAACAGGGACTCCCCCAGCGCCTGCTGATCCCCCCTAACCAGTTTATAACAGGCCACAAGATCCCCCCTCAGCCTTCTCTTTTGAAGGCTGAACAGGTTCAGGTCCCGCAACCTTTCCTCATAGGACCTACCCTGCTGTCCCTTGATCATACGAGTGGCCCTCCTCTGGACCCTCTCGATGCTGTCCACATCCCTCTTAAAGTGCGGCGCCCAGAACTGGACGCAGTACTCCAGCTGCGGCCTGACCAGTGCCGCATAGAGGGGGAGGATCACCTCCTTGGACCTGCTTGAGATGCATCTGTGGATGCACGACAAGGTGCAGTTGGCCTTCCTAGCCGCCTCCCCACATTGCCGACTCATGTTCATCTTGGAGTCAATAATGACTCCCAGATCCTTTTCCACCTCCGTGCTGTCTCTGTCCTGCTCTGAGCCCTGGGTCAACTGGCCCTATCTCCACTATGCTCAGGGCACTGCTAGGACCTCTGCCTCCCCAGTAGTCCCACCCAAACTACCAGACTAAACTGCAACAAAAGAGTAAGCCCACAGTAACATAAACTATCCCTGGACTGGGTCCGACAATAAATCCCAGCTCACTGGCTGTATCACAAGGCTTCTGCCTATCCGGGTTGTATCTCCTTTGGGCACTCAATCTTACTGGTAGTTCCAGGTAGCTTGTCTATCAGCCATGCACTCCTCTGCAGTCTTACCCAGCAGGAGCTCTTTACCCTTCCACTTGCAGGGCCAGATTCTTCACCCTGGCTCAGGCCCTAGGCTTAAATGCTCCATAAACTGACCCCCCTTCCAGTCAGATGACTTCTCTGAACTGGCCACAGGTGTGGCCCTTTACCCTGCTGGGCAGCTCATTGCTTAGGCAGGAGCATTTCCTTGCTGCCTGTCTTCTCACAGCTCACTGCTGTCCAGATGCCTGCCCTGACACACTCTGCTGTTCTGCAGCTCTTTCCTAAGAGAATTCCTTGTCCCAGGGATAGCCTCTTCTGAGTGGCTACTATTCTGCTTGTCTGCTGGAAGCCAGCTCCCCAGTATGCAGTCTGCTCCCAAACTGGCAGCCCCTACACAGCCAGCTCAGCATTCTACAGCTTCCTTTTAAAGTAATAGAAGCCCCCTGGCTCCCTGTTACCCACCCACTAATTCTTGTAAGTAGCATAGAAGTTCAGCAATATACATTTCTTCTGTTCAGCCAAGTGAGTTACAAGGTCTGCACCTATTCTTTGCAAGACCCTTCCTGAAGGCCACATAACCTCAACTTTCTGTACTGCTATTGAGTTTAAAAAGTTGGCACAATTTGGAAGGCTCAGAGGTTTTGTCTACATACCCTGCAAATTTACTTTGTAGCCTTTGTGTTTATCATAGGTAAAAATTAATATAGGCCACTGGCGATCAAATCCTGGATTTGTGTGTGTTTGCACTTTGTGAAGTATGGATTTGAGCCCAGAATTAAAACTTGTTACTCTGAGTAATGTGATAAACCAAACTGCTAGTCTCCCTGAATCATTTGGTCAAAACTGTGGAAATTCAGAGACAGAACCAAACTTGTCATGTTGGGCCTATCTCTATTGATCATTTTGAATACCTCATCTGTTGCTGGATATGTTAACCTTGCAAAAGTCTGGTTGTGCTAGTAGATTGTATTAGCTCAACAGGTTCAATTTACAGTCATGGATGTGTGAAAATTGCATATATAAGAAAGGAGACTCATCCTTAAGGCAGATGTGATTCTGCTGCAACCATCTGTGTACACATGCTATTAACGTAATAATGCAGTATTTTACTGTAAAGTAATCCTTCCCTGGGAACACATCTACATATCCACCCTGTTGGGAGCAAATTTGCTCCCAGTGCGAGCAGCCCAGTACAGGGCTGCTCCTGCCCTGCTCTGCCCCCCTTGTAGTAGCCAGGGGGATCTCCAAGTGCACAGGGCCAGGACAGCTCTGCCAGCTGCAGCAACAGCTGTCTTCTGGCCCAGAGGAACATTGGGAGGGGTCCTGATGTGCATGAGGCTGGGATACAGGCAGGTAGAAGAGCTCTCCCAGCCCTGTGCATATTGGGACACATAGCTGCCAGTCAGCCCTGTGCCCAGCAGGTCTTCCCTGCCCAGCAGGGGACTGGCTGGGAACTGTCCCACTTCTGGAGCACCTGCTGGCTAGATGCCAGCTGGGCAGGGATTCCCCATCCAGTAGGGGGCTGGCCAAGAGCTGTCCCACTCCTGAGGCACCTGCCCGTTAGCTCGACAGGGATTTCCTGGGTGAGGTTTCCCCAGGAGTGGGATAGTCAGCCCTCTGTGGGACAGCTGCTAGTGAGCTCCCAGCTGAGTGGGGAAACAGAGAGCTCCCAGTCCTAGCACTGCTTGTTCCCAGCTCCTGTTTGAGGCCAGGTGCTACACAGTGCTGGGAAGGGGCAGGGAGGGAGGGGAGGGGAGCAGAGAGTGACCCTGTCCCAGCACTAATTTGTTCCCATTCAGTGTCTACATGAGTGGTACTGCATAGTAACTACTGCACCTGTATTTATAGGCACTAACTAACTGCTCAGTAGACTAATTTACTGTGCAGTAAATGCCAGCACTTGTAGACAGTGACACTTTACTGCAGAGTACATTAATGTACTGCACAGTAAAGCATCTCATGTAGACGTGCCATCTGTGTTTAAACTTCATCTGGGGCCCCACAGGGCTGCAATCACAATTTGCCTAAATAAGGATTCAGTACCTAAGGATCTCTGATTTGCTTTGGGATGGGAATAACACATATGGCATTTAATTTTTTTTTTAAACAAAAGACATTCCCAGTCTAAAAACTCCTCTCATGTTCAGATGTCTTGGTTGCTCTCTATGTGTGAAGATCTTAGCTGGGGCATCCACGTTAGTTTTGAGTGACAGTAACCACTTTCTTGTTTAGATAAGGCCTGACATTTTTTTGACCTTCAGAAAAACTTATTTTCCAACCAGCATGGTGTAAAAGAATGGAATCTAGAGTAGCTTGCTTTAAGTAAAATACTTCTATTTCTTATAAACAATGACATTCTCAAAAAAGAATGAAAGAAAGAGCTAAAGCATACTATTTTATGTGATTGAAATTAGACATCTGAACTGAAGTTAGACATTGTGGCCAGCCAGTAGGGGGCGCTCCTGCATTGAGCCATCCACCTTACTGCACCCGACCACCTTTCAGGCTCCGAGTGCCTCCCTGGGGGCACCTCACATCTGGCTGACCCCCTTCCTGGAGCACACCCGCTAGCCTGGGGGTAACACTGCCACCACCCAGGGATGGGCTTGATTCTGGCTCTGCGCACCCTGGGAAACACAGGCCTAGTAGCCCTCAAGGGTACTTGATTCGCTTCCAGAACTTGGGATGCTTCCCTCAGTCAGAAGCACAAGTAGTGGTCTCCCTTAGTCAGCCGAACCAAGGGGACCCCAAGGCATAATCTAGACCCACTCCCAATAAGTCTCCCACACTAGGTACAAAGGAGAACTTTATTGGTTACATGGGGTAGGGTTAGAATAGGGTACAGGGTAGAGCAATATCAGAGAAATCCCATAGAGCAAGCTGGCATGGCTGAGTAGCCTTTGATCGTGCATCTGAGTTACTGCAAGCTGTATATCTAGTTCAATCTCAGGTAGCTTACTCACAAGTATCATCCAGAGGCAGGTGGAGAGTCCCTCTGGAGGCAGACAGTTCCTTGATCATGAGTTTTGAGAGAGAGAGCAAGTTTCAGATGGTCCAGCTCTTCTCTTTCTCTGAGTCTTCCTCATGGCTGCTGTCCCCTCCTCCTGGGCAGTCCTTAACTTATATAGACCTTATGACCTCATTTACCTGGTCCAATGGAGGCCAGCACCTGTTGGCTTTCAGCCAACCAATTTGAAATGCATCACTAGTTGCTGGGCAGAATGGCAGTTCCTAGCCCAGGTGTGTGAGGCCAGTCACGCAGGCAGAGGGAGCAGGTTTCCCCCCTTACTCAGGAATGTATCCAGCTCAGGTTACCTAAAGAGATAGGGTAAGGAGTGTATCCTCTGCTGGGCTCATCCTAACCAAATTGTCACAGAGCAGAGTTTATGGGGAGAAACAGAGGT
>NW_017729022.1:28257773-28273289 GCF_001723915.1 Gavialis gangeticus | reverse complement strand
GATGCCAGTCATGTAGGCAGAGGGAGCAGATTTCCCCCCTCCCTCAGGAATGTATCCAGCTCAAGTTACCTAAAGAGATAGGAGAAGGTGTGTATCCTCTGCTGGGCCCATCCTAACCAAATTGTCACAAAGCAGAGTTTTTGGGGAGAAACAGAGGTGGCCTTCTGCCACAGCCATCTTATCTTAGATGCATGATCGTTGATCCAAGTAATCCTGAAATGTTAACACAATGTGGTTGTGAGAGAAGGCAGACATTTTTACAGTGATATTATTAATGCAGATTTAGAACAAAGGGTGACAGCATTTTAACAAACTCTACTAATCCTTACCCTCCTTTCCTTCCCTTGACTGATGTCATCACTTTACAGGTCCCTGAGGTAATTCAGAGCTGGCAGACCCCTGCTCCCTGGGGGAATGTCCATGCTACTAGAGCCTCCATAGCAAATGAGGTTCTCTATGTCTGGCTGGGCTCCACAACTAAATCAATCATGGGGACAACCTCTGTATTCAACCTATATAATTCTGTTTGCACTAAAAGAACAACAGATCCTGTTTTCCCATTACAAACATCAGCCAGTAACTAGATCACCCACCAGACAGGATCCTTTAAAAGCAGACTGTCTGCTCTTGATTACAGCTACAGGAAGGAGGAAGGTTGCCACATCAAGTTTTATTGTTCAAAATTATCCACCAGTCAGTGCGGATAATCAAAATTACTCCTGAGCCTGAGGAAATCCTTAAAGGACCATATAAATCATAAGCAAAGAGTTAGTTGCTTTTTGAACATTCACTATTTGTCATATATTTTAAATATTTTTCCCTCATTTGGAGAGTCCCTCAATAATAGAATTTATTATAAAAGAGGGGGAAATAAAGGATGATGAAGACAGGTTTTTTTTCCTGGGCTTAGTTCTGTTCTCAGACCACACATTCAAAGCAGTAGAAGGTCGAACATTTGATACAAGTCTAATCCTGAAAGTTGCTGAAAGAATCACAATGTCCTCAGCTGCCACAGACAGCAATTAAAGTACAGGG
The DNA here is from genome assembly GCF_001723915.1 of Gavialis gangeticus. NCBI lineage: Eukaryota > Metazoa > Chordata > Crocodylia > Gavialidae > Gavialis > Gavialis gangeticus. The sequence continues at coordinate 28,272,254 of NW_017729022.1, read as the reverse complement.
TTCTCACCATGTTGTAAATGGCGCCCGGTGTTATTCATTCTCATTGGGCCGTGGTGTACTTTTTCCTGGTCCCTATTAGCCAATGATTTTGGGAGGATTGGCTTAAGGACTCCTATTAAGGCTGCTGCTAGTGTTAGTGGAATTGCACATAGAAACTATATTTGGGCAACGTTCACTACCCCTGCATGTTTCTGAGCTAGCTCACTGCTGCTGACATAATAAACAGTTTCCAGGAAGGGTCAGGACTCTCTTTAGAAAAGTGAAAGACCCATAACAATTATATTAATTTTTAAATAGAGCAAGATTGTTTTATTATGTCCTTCGGCCTTCACTTCTATACAAAATGACATGAGTGGTTCCAGCTGCGCTTTACAAACAGAGGAGTATTAAACCCAAGGTTTTGTGAAACCCTCCATGCACCCTGAACTTTGGTGGTTCTGGTAAAATGGAATCTGAATCAAAACCGCACTTGGTTTAGTTTTTGCAACCCCCAAATGGGACCCTTGCCTGCTCAGCCCCTTTCTATTTTAAGGGGCTAGTTGTCTGCTAGGGGGTTATTTTTCTAGATAACACATTTTATGTTCCTGAAATGTTCTTTTTGCAGCTTGGCTTTTTTACACATAAAATATTTTGGCTGTTGTTGTGTCTGTTATTTACAGCATATACATTTACTGAGCAGAGACAAGATTCTGGAAATGTAAAGTATGCAGCATTGGCATATGCTTTATTAAGACAGATGCATTCATTCCCCTTATGCCATGTAACTGGTTTTTGTATATTGTAGTCTGAAAATCTTCATCATCTTAGATTGAACCAGCCATTGTGATTATTGTAGAAGATGTCAGTACATGGACATGAAGAGTGTCTAAGATCTAAAACTTGGTAAAATTTTCTCATGTTAAGAGGATATATAGGACCTTTTTCTACAGTAACTTCTCTTTTCTTTTGGTGTCTCCATCTCCTTCTTTTTTACAGAATCACTGCTGTGGTTTGATGACTGGACCAACAGACTGGGGGACCAATTTTAATTCCGACACTCGTAAGGCTTGTGAATGTCCAGAGAGCTACAACAAACCTGATGTCTGCACGAGTTATCATGGAAAAAATATTTACAAAAAGGTAAGATTGGTATTATTACCTTCTAAAGAAAAGTTTAGACTAAGATTATGTCTGCTTTGCTTGGATGTGAAAGATTCCCTGATATTTTTCAGAAAGGAGATGATTTCTTATTGTTTTCCTTAGCCAGTATTTTCTCTTTCAGCTCTTGTGAAGTTTGTGTGTTTCTTGGCTGCTGCTCTCTATCCTTTCAGTGCCTTCATCAGCGGCATTGCATAGTGCCTGAAAGATCTCTGCAGTCTGACTGGGTTCCCTGGTCATGACTGATCAATTGGATTCTAGGTGGGAGGTTCTGGGTGTTTAACTATGGTCTGTTGCTAAGACACTGATCTTAGTTATAGTCACATTGCCAATGAGGCGATGAGCATCTGTTCTCCCTGCCCATCCATCCTCCTCCACTAAAATGCTCAGTTCTAGTAAACATGTTTGCTTAGCCTTTTACCCTGTGTTTAAAGGGCTTTGGGATATTGAAGAATGAAACTTTAAATGTTAGGTATTTCAGTGTTGTTAATCTCTTTCTTTAAGAGAAGGTCACACTCCATTATATCTGCGGGAAGGAAATGTTATAGGCCATACGTTTCCTGGCAGTACACTCAAAGTACAGTTCCCCCGCAACTTCTGAAAAGTGCGTTTAATTATAGCAACAAGACAAAATAAATGGTGACAGGTAATAAAAAGAAGTTCCTCAGACATTGGCATATGAGCAGCAGAGATCTAGTTAATTGGCTTCAATATTTATCTGTCTTGTGTGGAACTTAGTTTTACTGAAAAAGGAAAAATGATGAAAATCAGCAAAACAATTCTGCAGTATTTGGAAGCCAGTAGTGCAAAATTTGCTATTATTCACATCCAGATTTCTGTGAATGTCACCATTTGATCCTAGATATTTACAAATACAAAAAGTCAGTGTCAGGTTTTGCTATTCTGATTTTTTTTTTGAGGTTTAATTTACTTCTGGGATAATTTCAGTGTGATCATGACCTTTTTGGCCAAAAAGGTTACATAACCATAAGCCTAAATTGAAGCTTGAAGAGTAGAATTCTTCCAGAAGCATGAATAATAGGAATCTTGGGAATGACCTAGTCCACTTCTCCTCCAAAGCAGTATCAGTCACAGCAGAACACAAATACTTCACAGGGTTAGTTTCCAAACCACCTCCCACTGACTTGAACATGTTGCTTTCTGAAGTAACCAGGAGCCTATACACCTGTAATTTTGCAGGTCTACTAAGGTGTTCCAGGCATTTGTACTTTTTTATTTGAAAAGGCATTGCTTGCCTGATCAGCTGCATGGGACCATTGCTATGCTCTAACCACATGCATCTCCTTTGAAGTAAAAGCCACAGCAAACCCATAAGTGACTTATCTTTAATTTGGCAACTTGCTGTGAATTAAATAGTTTGCCCACCCCCAATACAAATGATCCAGGTTTTACTCTATACCTAAAGCATCCTGACAGAAATGTTTACCTAACAGATTCTTAAAATAAATCATGGAGATTCTATAGATTTCCTACAGATTGAATGTATGTTGGACCGTAACTTGATTTAGAGTTAGAAAGTTTTTCCTAAATCTGCATGTCTTTCTTCTTGTCTAGTTCCAGTAGACATTTCTAACTTTCCTTTTTACAGCAGTGTTTTACACATTTGAAAGCTGTTTTCATGTCTCTGCTCAGTCTTCTCACCTATAGACCAGGGGTGTAAAACCCATCCAGCCCATACAACTGGATGAGTGGCACAGGGCCAGCCTGCAGGCTGAACTGAGCCCACAGACCCTCTCTCTTCCCCCCACACCCTCCTCGAGCACATTAGATCTGGCACCCACTCCAGGCAGACTGGAACCTGTGCTACATATAACATGGGCCCCAGAGTGTCCAGAATGGATGCTGTATGTGCTAGAGTCCAGTCAGGGGTGTGTAGGTGGATCCCAGACTGGCTGGAGCTGGTGCCATGCTGCACATGGTGCCCACCTGGCCTACACACAGCATCTGCTCCACCAGGCAATTGCACTACATGTGGCATCCACTCCAAAAGATAATTGCTAATGGCTCTGAGATTGCTTCAGCTTATTCCCTAAGTAGTCTGGAGTGAATTTCCTCAGACTGAGCCAATTTGAAAACCTTTAAAATAAATAAGTAGTGTCTAATCTGGGACCCAAGTGTGGCATGTGCAGCACAGGTCCCAGGCTGGCTGAAACAGGCCCTGCATGCAGCAGAGTCTGGGAGCTGCTGGGGTGGGCACCATGTGTGGCATGCATGCAGGAACAGGGGCTGCATGTGGCTGCGCCATATGTGGGTCTGTTGAGACCCAGGTGCAGTACCAGAGGCTGATGGCAGGCTCCATGGGCCAGATCTGGCCCACATGCCAAATGTTTGATACCCCTGCTCTAGACTAAACAACCCAGTTCCTTCCTCATAGACCTTGAGTTCTAGACCCCTGATTATTTCTGTTGCTCTTCTCTGGGCTCTCAGCAGTTGGCTCCACATCCTAGACAACATCTGTCTTACTAGTTAATTCCTGTCTTCTGTTAATGCAACTAATTGTTCCAGCCTAACTGGGGGTACATTGGAGTAATCAAATTATATCTTAATTTCCAACATTTTTCTAACTTGTCAAGATTATCACTTGATTTTACCCTAATCCTGTTCCCCTTGGGGTTATCCCAGGAGTAAATTAAGTGCTTGCAACTCCTTTGGTGTCACCTGAAATTTAATAAGTACATATGCTCTTTATTCCATCATCCAAGCCATTTTGCTACTTGGCTTATGAAGATGTTGTATTTGATGTGAAAAGCCTTACTAAAGTCAAGATATATCACCTGTACTACTTCCTTATTCACAAAGAAATTTACCCTGTCATAGAGTAAATTCTTTCACGGAATTGAAGTGAGGCTGACTGGTCTATTATTCCCTGGATCCTCCTTTCCCCACCATTTGTGAAGCTAGAAACTTTGTTGCTCTTTTCAAGCCTTCTGGAGCCTCACTTACCCTCCACAAATTCTCCAAAGATAATTGCTAATGGCTCTGAGATTGCTTCAGCCTGTTCCCTAAGTACCCTAGAGTGAATATCCTCAGACTGAGCCAATTTGAAAACATTTAACATAGATAAGTAGTGTCCTAATCTGTTCTCCCTAGTCTAGCCTAATTTTTATACTTTTGGTCATTAATGCATTTCACCAGGCAATCCTTTTAGAGAAGACTGAAACAGAGAGACATTCAACCTTCTTTGTGTTGTCTATTATTACTTTTCCTTCCCCACTTAGGGGAGGACTAATTTTTTCCTTAGTCTTCCTCTTCTGCTAATGTACTTATCTAATGTTTCCTTCTTACCTTTTATGTCCCCTCCTAGTTGTATTTCTTTTTGTGCCTTAGCTTTGCTAACTTTGTTCCTACATACCCATGCTATGCTTTTACCCTAGTAATTAGGTGTGGTTTACAATATTCGCTTGATTCTTTTCTTAAGTTTCAAATCATGGGGGCTAACAATTTAACCAAACTGGTCCCTTACTACAGTTTTCATTTATTCCTTAGGTTGAGGTAATTTGTACTTGTGCCCTTACTATTTTTTTAAAGAAACCACCAGTTCTTCTGAATTTCTTTTATCCTTAGATTTGCTTCCCATTGAACTTTTCCTGCCAAGTCTCTGTGTTGACTGAAGTCAGCTTTCTTGATGGCCATTGTCTTTATATTAGTATTCAATCTTCTTCCACTCCTAAGAATCACAAACTCTATAATTTCATGGTTACTAGCAACTAGGCTGTTATCTACCTTCCCATTTTCAACCAATTCCTCCCTGTCAATCTGAATTAAAATAAGAAGATCCTCACTTCTGGTTGCTTTCATCATCTTCTCTATCAAAATTGTCCCCAGCAGAAGTGAAGGACTTGTTGGACAGTCTGTCATGCTGTATTATTTCCCTGCAAATGTCTTAGTAGTTAAAGTTTTCCATTACCACTAAGAGCTGTGCTTTATCTGATTCTGTTAGTTATTCTAAAAATCCTCCACCTTATCTCCATGGTTTGGTGGTCAATAGCAGACCCCCAGCTCTTGTTTTCTACTCTTCTTACACAGAGAGTTTCAACAGGTATATCTCCTGCTGCATGCTGGGGCTCAGGACAAGTGTATATGTCATTTACTTACAAAATATCACCTCTTCCCTTTTTTCCCTGCCTCTCCTTACTGAACAAAATGTGTATGTGTACCGTCTCCTTGGACCATAACCTTGTCATGGTGGAGAGGTCTGTGTGTTCCAATGATGCTCAGAGCTATGTCATCTTGAGTGTTGTACTCCTGGTAGGGTGGCCCCTGGTGAACAGATGTGAGGTGAGGTCCCAGACTAGGCATGGTCCAAACTCCTGAAGACCACAGCAGCAGAACAGGTGTACTTGAGGACCTGCTCATTCTCTGTGGCTGTGAAGGCAGATGAGAGCTGCAGTGGGATGGAGGTCTCTGGTTATATTGGACATCCTTGCCACTGGGTTCAGAGCTCCCTTCTGTCAAGCTTGTGTGGTTGTCGCTTGCATACTGGCTTCCCCATATTAAAAGATGTCAAGCACAGGCCTCTGTCAGGGATGTCCCCTGGCAGACATCATCCTCATATTGAGGGAAAGCCAACGTTTGGATAGATAGATAGATAGGTTTTTATTAGATAAGGGCCCAAGGTATATACACACTCGCATCAACATATATCAGCATTGGAGTGCACTTATTAGCATGCTAAAGTAGATGTAATTGAGTCTGCTCCAATGCACTGTAATTATAGTGCATCACAGCAGCCTCCTGGCAGGTCTGCAGACAGTCTATAATAGATGTGATTTGGAATATCAAATTCAAAAGGCAGTTTGGGAAACTGAAATTCTCTTCTATACAAGAATCTTGCAGCTTGGGCCCTTATCTAATAAAAAGCAATTATAACAAGAAAATAAAAGTATATACTTGTTCCACAAAGAAAACGCAGTAAAAATAGCACAAGCATTACATGTTTCTATGCTGTCTTTTAGTTTGAATTTTTACTCAGTCTTACATTCACCTACTAGCTTCACATATTTATTATTTGGAAAAGCAAAGACAGGCTATTGCTTCCTGTTCTGGGGACATTTGCAGCATTTGTCTGTCTGTAACAAATGAGACAAAATTAAAATAGCTTCTCTGACACAGGGTGGAATTCCTGGTAGTGTATTCCCATGTAACCAATTATTGTAGAGAACACATTCCCAGTAACCTTGTATTGCTTTTAGTTAATCTTTGCTTTTTCTTTTTCAGACTTGTGGAACTGTGATAATCGATTACCTCAAAGATCATATGATTATACTTATGGGGATTGCATTTGGACTGGCAGTTGTTGAGGTATCACTATAAGCAATTAAAATGTTTAATAGCTGACAAGCAATATGTTATACTTCATATAACTGTGCCTGGGATTAAAATACCTGTACTGCTCAACTATTAGGCAGGGTTAAACTGGCTCTAACTTTGGTGATAAACTTACTGTAATTTTCTATTTCCAGTATATTTACAGTAGGTACTTGAACATCAGTCAGGACTAAGATCCCACTATGATTAATGCTGTAACACAAGTTTCATGACACAGAATCTGCAAGGTGTTTACAATCTTATGAGTTAAATCAGGGGTGGGCAAAATATGATCTGTGGGCCAGATCTGGCTCACCAAGGGATTTTATCCAGCTCACGGCATGTCTCTCAGCCCAGCTACGGGAGGCAGCCCCATCTGTGGCACATATGGTTGGTTCCACTGTCCCAGGTGTGCTGCAGGGCTGGGGTGGTGCAGTGGCCACACTCTGCTTTCTGGCAGCACTGGTGGTGGCAGCTTCTTCAGGCTGATGCTGCCAGTGTTGCTGCCACCACTGCTGGACCCCGCCCTGCTGCCTGGGCACCCTGGCCCATCTGTCCTGCACCCACTACTGGGGGCCCCCGATGCAGCAGGTGGGCAGGCAGCACTTCCATGAAGACTGGGCTGGGACCCCCACATACAGGGCACACTCGGCTAAGGGCTGGACGATGGGGCCACGGGTGAGAAGGTAACAGCATCTGGGAGTGGGATGTGGGGCTGGGGCTAGGGCCAGGGCCAGGGCTGCTGGGCAGTGACAGTATGGGGTATGTCCAGGGCAGAGCTGTCATCCACTTCCTGCACAATGGATCATGACTGGCCCAACCTGGGAGGGGGGTACACCCCCATGACACAGCCCCCACCCCAGCACAGATGCATGTGGGCAGCCCCAGTACAGTGCAGCTGAGGAGTGGTGCAGCCCAGCAGTGCAGATTGGTCTCAATGGGCCTCTTGACTAGATTAAGCCACCCCACACTGCTGAGCTGCACCGCTCCCCAGCCGGGCTGTACTGGGCTTGCCTGCATGACCCTGTGCTGGGGCAGAGGCAGTGGAGGCTGGGTTGTGGGCATGCACTCTGCCCCCTTCCATGTTGGGCTGGTCATAATCCATTGTGTGGGGAGAAGATCATGGCTTTGCCCCAGCACCATGCTGTCACCACCTCACAGCCCTGGCCCTGGATCCCCCCATCCCATTCCCAGATGCCACTCCCCACCCACCCATGGCTCCATCCCATCTCTCAATAGAGCGTGCCCTGCCTGCAAGGGTCCTGGGCTGGTCTAGTAATTTACCACTTAGGGAGTTTTGGTGAGCTCTTGCAGGTGAGGAAGGGAAGTGCTGACCTGGCACAGCTGGGAGTGGGGGGTGCTGACAGCTCACCAAATCTCCCTAAGTGGCCCTCCAGTCTAAATAATTGCCCACTCCTGAGCTAAATAGAAATTGTACATTGTGTTCAGAGTAAGGAGTTATAACTAGTTGTGTGATCCCCAAAAAACATACCAGGCCAAGTCAGAGTTCTTCCTCACTTTGCTTTGGGGAAAGAATAATCACATAAGACAACTATCTTTGTGGCTCACTCAGTTTAGTTTTTTAGACCAAAGTAATTTAGCTGAATATCTGAATTTTAATATGCTTATTTTAATTAAGCTGCCTGATTTGTCACCAGGCACTTCTCCAAATTTATTCATCAGTATTTGATGGAATCTGGAGAACTTTTGACCACTAGAGTAAAAAGAAAAACCTCCTAATGATTTTGATTGACTCTGGACTAGGTTGATAAAAAGTTATTGTGACAGGGGGCCATCTCAAGGCTGGGTCTCAGCCTTGGCCTGCCCACCTGTCTAAGTAGGACAGTCCACCCAATCTCGCCTGCCATGACTTGCTGTTCCCCAAAACTGCTGAAAATGTGGGAGGCTGCCCATTTTAATGCCCCAACATCAGAGGGCACTGTCCATGGCTCCGTACCACCCCTACACCATGGTCCATGCCTTGCAGATGACACCCATGTTGCTCCAGTGCCCCACACTGTGACCCAAGCTCCAGAGTCTCACTTGGGACTCTCGCTCCCTGCTGGAGCTCACAGTCACGGTGCCCTCACACTAGGCAGTGTTTAACCTTTTGACCTAAGCTTGGGCTTATAACGTCTAAGGGCTTACTGGGGTCTCCCTCTGACCCAACACTCAGCCTCACCATGTCTGAGGACTTACCAGGGCCCCAGCCTCTGGCCCAACTGTGGCCTCAGGTGTCCATAGACTTAACCTGGGCTAACTTCCCCTTTCCTGAGGCTTCAACTTATTTCCTCCTACTAGGGTCTTCCTCCTATTCAGGTGGACTCAATCCTGTCATCAGGCTGTCAGGTCCCTACACCTCTTTCCCTCTTGGGTGTGGCTTCCCTCTGAGACCTTTCACCACACAGGCCCTGGCCCACCTCCAGGCCAGTCAGGACCCCAGGCCCCCTGGCTCTGGGCATCCCTTGTGGTGGGCACTCTAGCCCTTTTGACCTTCCTGTCCTGGCCTCAGCATTGACCAGTTGAGGGTTTTGTATAGGCTCTCATGCTGCTCGCCCACTCCCTCTCACATGGGTCTGCCTTCTCAGGCTGCTGCCTGTCCCTACTGGGGACCCACTTTGCACCCCCTCCCTGGGGCTCGGGGTCTTGCACTTCATGGGATCATGTGTCCATGGACATGCCTGGCCCCCTTTACCTTCCAGTCTTAATGACCCACCAGATGGTGGGGGCTGGAGTTATCAGGCACCCCTACCTGCTTTTCACCGGGGAAGTAAGTGGCCTGGCATTTTGGGGGGACCATGGACAGCCCCACCAGACCACCCTTCTCCAGCAGGTTGTAGTTTTCTGTCATGCCCAGGACCATGCTACCTGCCCTGGGCTCCTCCCTACCAGACTACTTGTTGTTCCTCAGCTGCAGCGGTCTGCCTCTCTCTGGCCCAACTCTCTGGACCCCTCCTTGGATCCCTCCCATCCAGAGGCTGAGTTTCAGCCTCCGTCATTTCAGTCTGCTGTCTTGGTGAGCCTTTCTTCCCCCATCACTGAGACAGTGATGCCCCCCCAATGTGGGGACCTTCATCCTCCTTAGGCTCTGGTCCTGCCTCCAGGCCAGTTGGGGTGCCAAATAGCCCACCATGGCCCAGGCCTGCCCCTTGCATGGGACTTCATTGCCCTTTGGCCTTCCAGCCCTGGCCCTCTTGCATTGACCAGTCAGGGTGCTCTGGTCCCAGCACCACAGCAGCTGGCCTCCTTAGGCAACAAGGGTCCCCCTTTGGGCCCCACCCTATTCCCATCTCACACTGAGCTCACTTAAAGCCCCAGAGATCTTGACAACACCACTCTACACTCAACTGGGCTCATTTGAGCCCCAAGCCTCACCCCTGCCTGTTCTAAATCAGGGGCTTGCCTAGCCCCTGTGTAGACCCGCCAGCTCTCAGCCCCTTTGCTAGGCTGGCCTCCTGATGTTAGGCCCAAAGCCTTTTCCTCAGGGTTTGGGACCCTACTGGGCCCCAGGAACCTCCTGCCATCTCCATATAGTTCCTTCCTAACCTCCAAGGTGTTATGAGCAGCAGCATAGCCAGGTGTTGTTGCTCCCCAGCTGCTTGCCTCAGCCCTGAGAGCCTGGATCATAAAATGGCCAACTCATCAGGGCTGGCCTGCACCTGCTGGCTGCCTGCTCTCAGCCTTAAAGTGGCAGGCACCCAAAGGTGCACTGCCACAGTTATCAATTTTACCCTTCAAAATACATCAATTAAGGATAGCCAAGAACTGTATTGACTCAAGCCAAGAACTCAAGTCAGTTACATGAATCTTAGTTGTAGTTAGATCACAGATCTTATAATAGAAATATTATGATGTAGAATTATTGCTTCAAGAATACTGTTCAACCATAGAAGAGATTTTTTTTGTGCTGGTTTATATATTAACTATTAATAACTAATAATTATAAAATGTATTTATATGTTTATATATTTTAACATATAAAAGAGCAGTATGCATTATTGGAATGTTTGTTATATTTATTTTAATTGTTTAATTATCCAGTGAATGACACAGTAAATTTGCTCTAAATGAACAAAAAAAAAAATCACGATTTTATCTAAACAGCCGGTTGACTGACATTAGGCTTTTATTAGAAGATGACTAAGAAGGGATTTACTTTGCCTTATTCTATCATTTCACATATTTTTCATTATTCCTTTGTGGTTACCTTCCCCCCTCCCCCTCCCCAAAACTAGATGTTTGAGGTAAAAGCAGGAAAAAAGTGTATTTTGCAGAGCTCAATCTGTTATTCATACTGAAAACATTTTATCATTGTAGTCCTGCTTTGGCAGAAAATTATTCTCCCTGGTAGAAAAAGCAGTCAGGTTCTCTAACCCCAAAATACATTTCCAGGAAAATAGTAGTAAGCAGGGAAATGCTAGTACAGTCAAAGCTGTTGAGATGGCCTGGCACTAACTTCTCACTTGGCATAGGTTGGGGATTATTTCAAGAGGCAACCTGTGGTAGGTCAGGTCTCTAGCTTTCTTCAGTGGGGAAAGTTCAAAGCACAAATGAGGAAAAACAGATCAAACGTGGCAAAAAGAAACACTTCCAAAATGTATAGAAAGAGTTATTTTGTCTATGAAAAATAGATTTCAATCACTTTGATATAGTGATGACAGCAACCCCAATTTTCTTCTTAAATGTCATTTCCTTGGCCAACCTTCTGCCACTTTTCTGCAATTGAATGCTTTCCATTGCTGTTGCCTTCCCTGATCATGAGGAGGGCTGAAAACAAAAGAAAGATCCAAGACAAGGAACCTCAGGTAGTCCAAACATTCCCAGTGTTATTAACTTAGGTAGAGCTATGGAAGTTCCTATCATCTCTGTCCCCAAGATGTTAACATATTATGCCATCTTGCATGATTGCCTATCAAAGGGCACGTAAGTCCATCCTATAACAAAGAAACAAAAAGTGCCAATCTAAAGCTTCCCCCCATCTCCTCTTTTGCCATCTACATGATGATCTTTTGTTCACTCATTTTGTTATTTCTGTCAACTAGACTGTTACTAATTTGAATCAGGGATTTTACAAATTTAAGACGGGTGCTAATGATAGGCTTATTCAGCTCTTCAGTGAGGTTGAATCTGCTTCTGCCAGCAATGAGCTTGCCTCCTTTGTTTTACTTTATAACTGTTTATATTTCCCAGTGAATACCTCAAAGGGGGTTCAATGTCATTGTTCTGTCGCTTCATAAATAATGATTGGAATCTTTCCAGTTTTTTACTTAGCACACCATCGATTGATTCATTTTAAGGCCAGGACAGATCATTATGATCTTGTAACACAATACCGGCCACAGAATTTCACACTGTAATTTTCACCCCAAAGGTACATGCTATTTCAATTTGATTTTAAAAAAAACCAAGCAATTCCTTTAATGGACTTAAAGTTATAGTCTGGTCAGATTATTGTTAGATTTAAAATATTTTTGTGTAACCATTTAGCACCTGAAATGATGAGAGTATAGCTGTTTATAGCAATATGTTTACCTGTGTACGTACACACACACACACGTTACTGAAACAGGTCAAGGTAAAAATAGAAAAGAAATATTTTAAACAGGAGGAAATTTGGTATGTAAAAGTAAGTCCAAGAAGTTTTTCAACCTCTTAGATAAAAAAAAATAAATACATTTTCATCCAAGGTTCCATAACTTTTGAGTATTTGCTGCCTCGTTACAGATAATAGCTGCATTTAAAAATCTCACAGCGGAAAAAGGGGTTCCGATCCAAAGGAGCAGTCCAGCTTTTGAGAGTAGATTTAAGTTGTCCATGATGTCTCCAAACTTCCTGGCAGTACAGACTAATTTAATTAAAATCCAAATATTCTAGAGTTATGCTCTTAAGAGTTACATTGGAAAAGTTCTTCTTCATAGCAGATTTAGCCTGCATATAAATCCAAGACATTTGCAAACAAAATGTTCTGCGTACCACTTTTATGTAGGGTTTCCAGAGCTGCTAAATAATACCATAATGTCTTTGTTTTCCAGATTGTTGGTCTGGGGTTTTCTATGGGCCTTTACTGCCAGATCAATAGAAAATGAAACTGTGGAAGTGTCGGAACTATGTCACCTACCAAATCAAAACCTTTATGGATAGACAGATATTTGGCTTGGCACATTTCTATAAATACCTGTATGTCAGAAGCAGCTGTTTTGATAAAAGCAGCAGCCCCAATGCCTGCAGATTCTTCACAAGTTGTAAAATGATCTCTCCAAAATTAATGAGATTTAATGAGGTGTATGTGAATTTTTATTTGCAATAAATGTCTTTGTTTACACTTCTGATGACCTTATTTTGTCCAAAGATTACATCTGAGGGATGCTGACATTTTTAGTTTACCATGCAATATGTCTGCTACATAGTGATAAAGTCAAGAGTCATAACACACATCTGCAAATGATATTGCAGTGGTCAGCTGATTTTGTGAATCACATGATTCCATGGCTGGTACTACAAGTTAACAATATGTATAGTATTATAGAAAGGATTTTGTTACTTGTGATATTCATAGCATTCAATATTCACTCAAATAGGTACCTCCTAGATAAATTTATTTTGAAAACATGGGCAATAATAGGTTTAAATTCTGCTGAGAATGCCCCAGCATACAAGAGAGATTTAGGGGACATATTTCCTAAGTATGCATAAGTCTTTTTTGAAGTACATGCAGTTAATATATATTTTTCCAAGAAGACAAAGTTACATTAAGATTGAATAAGCAGGGCAGCAGATTTCAGACCAGAAGGTTAACAACAGAAGATTGGAAGAAGACGAATTAATTTGGATTCATCACATTACCTGAATGAAGTTGGCATTAAGATTTACATTTTTAATTATATTTAGGAACCTAAAGATTCAGATGGTCACCTAATAAGATTGCACAAAAGTCCTTAGTTGCCAGATTCTGAAGAATTTGGTGCCTAATTGCTCTTGAAAATCCTACTAGGTCAGGGGCGGGCAATTATTTTAGCTGGAGGGCCACTTACCAAGTTTTGGTGTGCTGTTGAGGGCTGCAAGGGTAGCTCCACCCCTTGACAGGTGCCCTGCCCCCAGTTGCCACCTTGGGACCAGAAGTCCTGCCCCCTAACCTCTGATCTTTGCCACCGGGAGTCCTTCCCCTTGCCCCCAGAAGTACTCCTTTAGTGAAGGGGTTTAGCCATCTTGACACCGGAAAAAAACCAAATTATATACTAAAAATCAAACATTGACAATAACATATTTTAATCTTATTTAAAAAATATATGTTGTCCTGATTTGTGTGTGTTTCTAATTAGGCAGAAGGCTGGTGTATATAGAGGTAATTGCATAATACCTCAAAATGAGGTCTTATTCTCATATATTGGAGAGGGGTGAAGGGGGGGGGTATGGGATGTGTGATAATTGGTGTGGGGTTGTGGGTTAGGCGTCTGTCTAAAGGGACATGTAACAGAAGGTTATTAAGGAAGTACTAAACTAAATGCACAGAATCTAAGTCATATTAATGAATGTGTAGGCCAGCCCAGTTTGTTTTGTGTATAGGGCATATACCACCCAGTATATCTCCCAACAATTGAAAAATGGCAGCAAAAATTATAGGGCCAAATTCTGATCCTATTTACATCAGATGAAATCCAGAGTAATTCTGTTGACTTCAGAGAAATTGCTTGTATTTGCATTGGTGAGACAGTTGAGGAGAAACTGGCTATGAACATTTAAACATTAATTTTAAACAATCACCAATTAGCTACCATTTTAGGGCAGTGAAATAACTATCAGTGGGCTTGTAGATGCACAAGAAGAGAATGTTTCATGAGCCCTCGTGAGCCCTCAGGGTTTTATTTATTATATCTTAATGTGAAAGACTTGCTCGATTGTTAAATATATTTTTTCTTTTTTGTCTTGATAGTACTAAAATCCTGCTAATTGACATAGTCACCAGTACTATACTAAACAGAGAAGCCTTAAAATCACAATAAATTTGAAGTCTTTTCC
>NW_017729022.1:28239883-28252773 GCF_001723915.1 Gavialis gangeticus | reverse complement strand
TGCATGGGGAGGTGTGGATGTGTGTCTGTGGTGGGGTGTAAGCACATAATAGTGAGCAGGACTCCCCCCAGAGGCACATGGGTGTGTGGGGGGATTGCTTGTGGGTCTTGTGGGGGGGAGAGTGCAGTGTTTGTAGTGTGTGTGATTGTGTGTCAGGGACAGTGTGGTCGTGGGGTTTGTGGGGGAGGCTTTGCGGGTATGATCAGGGTGTGCATGGCAGCCCCCCACACGTACCCTCCTGAGCCTGGTCAGCACCACCCCTGCCCCACAACAGCCCAGAGCCTATGTGCCCTGCAGCATGTCCTTACCACTGCCAGCAGCATGCCCCACTCCTGCTCCAGACTCACCTTCACTGAAGCAGATCAGCAGTAACCTTGGCACAACTCCAACCTGGCCTGCCCTGCACCTGCTGTGCCTGCCTGTGGTGCATCCTGCTGCCCCCTGCACATGCAGTGGGGCTGGGGCAGTTCTGCAGCTGGACTGCCTTCCTAGGCAAGAAAAAGTGGTCCCTCCCCCTCACCACTGCTGGGCCTTTCATGCTGCAACTGCCTGGAGCCTGCGCCATGCTGGACTGCCTGCATCTGCTCTCTGCTGCCACCGCTGCCCTGCTGGGCAGCCCAATGCAGGGCAGCCCAGCACAGTGTGGGCTTCAGATAGCTGCAGCAGGAACAGCCCAGCAATGGCTAGGTGGAGAAGTTGCTTTTCTCCCTATGCTGAGCAACAGCTTCTGTCCAGTGCTGCCACTGCTGAGCATGGGTGGGCGAGCCTGGAGCAGGTGTGGGGCATGCAAGGTCTAGGCTGTGCAGTGCAGGTCCCCACTGGTACTGCAGGGCTGAGGCCAGTGGCAACAGCAGCTGGAAGGAGCCACCACCACCTGGGCTTACTAGAAAGGCAGTCCAGCTGCAGAGCCGCTGCAGCCCCACTGCATGCCCAGGGGGTGGCAGGACATAGGATGGCTGGATTGTGCCTGGACCAGGCAGGATTGAGGGACCCACTGGAGGCTGAACAAAAATCCACTGAGAGTTGGATCTGACCCATGGGCTGTATTTTGCCCAGCCCTGTACTAGGTGCTTATCTGTACTCTTAGGTGTGTATTTCAATACCTTATATAATATGGACCTAAGGGATTAAACCAGATGAAACTGGTATAGGTAAGAAAGCCTATAAGATAACAAGAACAAAACTTGCTATATCAAATGTTAAATCACATGACTTATCTTCTCAAAGAAAATAGTAGGAGAGTTATCATTCTATATTGTCAAGCCTGTAGATCAGGGTGTCCAACCTTTTTGAATGTGGGGCCTGATCATGAACTTTTTATCACCCAGTGGGCTGGCAGGAGTGCGCGCTCGCGTGGCCTGTCCAGTCCGGCTGCAGCCTGGAGGCGCAGGGGTCAAGGGGTGCCGCCTGACCCCGCCGTGTCCTCCCTGCCACCTGGGTGGCTTCAAGGATACTCCCACACCTGCGCACCTAGGCTCAGCAGCCAGGGGGACAGGTGGTGACTCTACAGGGGGGGTATGAGATGTGCAGGGACACCCACCTTCACCCTCTCCCCCAGGGCAGCCCGAGCCCAAGCGGCAGGGGTCCCTCCCTCCCTGGGGCCCGCAACTCACCACCCCCAGCATTATGTCTGTGGGCGCAGAGGGGATGCGGGGAGGCAGGAGTGGTGCTGGCTTCCCACCCCAACAGCCACAGCAACAGCAGCAGAAGCATCTCCCGTGGGCCCAGCCACAGCATCTCTCCACACTGACATCTGTGCCCCCTGCACCCACCCTCCTGCTGCACTGTGACCTGCTCTAGCCCACATGGCCAGCAGGGCGGGGCTGGCATGCAAAAGAGGAAGGGAGGGGTGGGGCTAAGAATGGAAACCCTGCAATGTAGGAGAGAGGAGGAGCTGGCATGCAAATGAGGAAGGGAGGGGTGGGGCTAAGAATGGAAACCCTGCAATGTAGGAGAGAGGAGGAGCTGGCATGCAAATGAGGAAGGGAGGGGTGGGGTGAGGAAGGGACACCATGAAATGAGGGGGGAGAGGAGGAGCCACACCGCGTCGGTAACGTCAAGCTGACATGGTGCGTGTGGGAACTTTGTCCCTTCCTCAGCCCTTCAGCAGCCATTAGGAAGCTGCTGAGGGGTTGGGGGAGGGACAAGGGGTGAGAATGAAAGTAAACAGCATTTACTTTTGTTTCCCGTCGCAGCACTGCAGGCCACAGAAAATGGCTTGGCGAGCCACATGGCAGCCCGCAGGCCATATGTTGGACAAGCCTGCATAGATGCTGTAGTATAACACCAACTTCAGGATTTTCTAAAGTAGTATAAGTGAGATTTCAATCAGACCCATTAAAACAAAAGCTTCTTCCTGGGCTGTTTCAGTCATTAAGACACTATTGGAGGTAATTTATTCTTGAATGGTTCTTCCCATATGCTGTATCTCTATTTTTCACAGAGATAAAATATAGCAATATATGTGTGATACATAGAAATTCCAATAAGCCACATGAAAAATAACTTCACAGCAGGGTAGTGTCATGTCTATATACTCAAATATTTGATTTAAGTCATTCAGAAGATGCATTAAACTAGTTTTATGTCAGTTGTAAATAGTAATCTGCAACCATTACATTTTGATAATAGGTTTACAGCACATTAAACCAGAGTCATAGGCATAAGCAATACTAAGGCCAAATAAATATTCTCTTCTTCCACTCAAACCTCCTCTTCACCAAAATTATTGGATATGACTTACAGCTGTCCTCAGAGAGACAATGAAGCTTTACGACTCTTGGGCCAAATCCAATCAAGGACTTGGATGTATAGATTCCATGTAAACCCACACATCCAATTCTGAAAACCCAATCAGTTGCCACCTAACCCTGAAGTTGCCTAAGCATGACAGGCACTTTGCTTTTTTTTACTGTAATTTTACCCAGTTATGGGCAGCAATATTTCTCTGCATACCTATAATTATCCCAGTCTTGCTAAGAAACTTGTACTTAACTCATACCTAAGCTTGGCATCCAGAAACCACAAGTTCTTTCACCTAAATCCCTTAGATAGCTCAGTCTGGTAGGTGTTCTCAGTGCATGTCTAATGCATTCTGGCCAGACCACCCTCAATACAAAACACAATTTTAGCCTCCACTTCCTTTTGCAACAATGGAAAAGATGGCCCACTCATCCAAGAAGTAGAAGACTTAAGTTTAGTTCCCTCTTCTACCTAAAAGATTCAGACAAAGAGGTCCTATTACCTAGGAGACTGCCCCACTAGGGTGAAACCTGTTTTTGGTGGCATATCCCTATAACCTACTGATGAAGGCCCTCCCCTCAGAGAGGGAATCCTGGGTACCAGTCCCTGCTGCCAGGACTCTATATGTATTTTATAAAATGACTGTTTAATAGATTTGAATCCTCTCAGGCAGATTAGAGAAATAAACCCTCTTCCTAAGTGAGTACTAGTATTAGGATAATATTAAATATTAGGATAACATGTAATGTGGGGAACACTACTATTTCATCCCTCTCAAGCCAAGTTTTAAAAGAAAGAGTTATCTCTGCTCTGTTCTTTGAAAGGAAGTATAAAGTTGCCCACTTACATGAGAGGGTCCAGAGCTGGAAATACCAAATAGATGGAAGTACTGTCTTGCAGCACTAAATAAGGTGCCTGAGGGCAAGATTTAACACTCCTGCTCACTGAGTGCAGCTACACATGATGCTATGTCGCTGTAGCAATGCACTACAGCAATGCGGTGTCTGCAGGCAAAATCCATGACATGGCAGCTATGTCACCGTAGCAACACACTCCCCCATTTTAGCACATTGCTATAGTGATGTAGTCCCTAAAAATAGTTACATGTAGCTGTTACTGCACCATCTTTTAGTACTTCCATTTGGAAGTATTAAAAGATGGTGCAGTAACAATGGTGCCATAGCAGCACATGTAGATGCACCCCCTGTTAATTAATTCTATGCAGCTCCCCACTCAGCATGCTGGCTGCCTTGGATCCCAACCTGGCACCTAAATCTCCTCAGGTGCCTGTAGACATGCAGGGGGGCTGCTTCAGTGCACTGTAATTGCAGTGCATCATATGGCAGGGCACTTTTGGTGCCTGCCTCTTTAAGGCCTGTGTCAAGCAGCCAGCAGGTGCTTGATTGCGGTGGCCATTTTAGAACCACCTATATAAACAGAGCAGCTTGCTGCTGGCAGGTGGTTTGAAACATTGCCTAGCTGAGCTGCACCAGGAACAGCCTAGGAGGTAAGAGCAAGAGCTTATGGGGATGGATAGGAGGCTCTTGGTCCTGGGCATGACCTAAACCTGCACCCTGCTGGGAGTGGGTGGTCTGGGAACCCCCAAGAAATACCAGGCCAGCTACCACTCTGGTGAAAGGTGGGTCAGGGTGCCTTAATAACCCCAGCTCCTACATCCCTGGTGGGTTCCAATGGTTCAGGGGGTGTCCAGGCTCATGGGAGTCCTCAGGCAGGGCCCAGGTTGGTGGAGGGACCTGGAGAAGTGCCCAGGCTTTTCATAAGTGACAGATAGTTCCCCCTGGCATTGGGGCAAGAATGGGCAGCCTCCTGCCTAATTAGAACTAATTAACAAATAACAAGGTATGGCAGATGAGTGAGGCAGGTGTTTAACCCAGAGACAGGTGGGTGGGACGGCATGAGGTCCAGTCTTCAGTGTGTCCCTGTCACACATCAGAGCAGACTCAATTAGCTGAGTCTGCTGGAGTGTGCTAATTAGCATGCTCCAGCAGCCTCCGTGTCTCATGTATCAAAATCCCTGTGCTTCAAAATGATGGCAGGGCTGCTTTAACTAAAGCTCATTCAAGCTTTAGTTAAGTGCCTCCACTGCCATTTTGAAGCATGGGGACACATATATGAGACGCTGTGGGCGCTTTAATCAGAGTGGCTCTTGCAGCTGCTCTAATTAAAGCACCCTCCCTCCCCCCAGAGCATGTGTAAAAACACCCTCCATGTTCTCTTGGAAGCCTAGTGTAATGGGCCCTGTGCTTGGTGGGGCTGATCAGGTCCCAGGACCCAGCTGGAGATAATTAATCAGGCTGAATCATCCCTCAGGGAGAGGTCCCATCCACAGTGGCTATATAAGAGACCAGACAATGGAGAACAGTTTGGGCTTTGGGTAGTAGACTGCCTTGCTGTGTCTTTGTCCTGTTTGGACCTACTAAACCTGACTCTGTGCCCTGAACCTATGGCTTGGACCCTCCTGCCCATTCCTAATTTCTCCTTTTCTACACTGCTTCAGGTCTTGCCTTGGACTTCTCAGCCTGGATAAACTACTTACCCTGACCAAAATCTTATTTTGACCTTCATCTTGTTATGCTGGACTTGGACTGATGCCTGGCTAGCCCTTGGTTTACACTCCAGTAACCCCCTGTCCCAGTGTGTTCCACTCAGAATGACTATGATCTGGTCACCTTACATCAAAGCACCAAGGTTCTGGATTCCACCCCATGGGGCAAACACCTGTGTTTTGTGGATTTCAGTACTTAATTTTGGCCTATTTACATTTTAATATTCCCATGGAATCATGCTTATAGGAAAATAAGAATATATCTAAGACTACTTGGATAAAACCCTGGCCCTATTGCCGTTAACAGCAAAACTTCTACTAACTTCAGTGGGACTAGGATTTCCCCCTCAAGATGATAGTAATGTTAACATAATATTTAGAGCTAAGGTGAACGTCTCATTATTTATCCACGGAGGTTTGCCATTATTCCCTTTAGGGTATGGGGAAAATAGCTCATCTACTGTGATTGTACGTTGCTATGATTCTTCGTAGGGATGGATCCATAGAAGCTCTTCAATAGATTACCCATCTGTAGATGAAATGTGCTGTGGTCACCCCTAAAGACATCCCAGTTGCCTTTCACCTAAATATTGCAGAATATTGAAGCTCTGTAAGTATAACAATAATGCTGCTAATATTGAAAGGATTTCTCTATTATTTAAGTAGCATATGAAAAATATAAATTGGTTGGTACATGATTGAAAGCATCAAAAATAGTAATTTACTCGACAAAACTATTTATATAATACTAGCAAATTGCCTGTCAAGAATGATGGGGGTAGTGGGGGACGGGCAGGGATGGAGCGCTGCCACCCACCACCACGTGCTGCCACTGCTGCTGCCACCTCCCAGGAGCAGGGGACAGGGGGAGATTTCCCTGCCATCCGCTCTGTCCTCCTCCATCAGCACCCCATGCCGCTGCCACCTCCAGTGCTGCTGGCCTTGCTCCTTGGAGGCGGTGGAGCACTGCTCCCACTCTGTCCCCTCCATCCCCACCATCATGCCAGTGCTCCACACTCTGATTTGTTGTTTCACTAACCAATCAGAATGCTACAAGAGTGTTACGGACAGACAGACTAAGCCCTTTATTAGATAAGAATTTCACAGGAGGAACTCCTTGATCACAGACTTTGAGAAAAATGCCCTTTGCACCTGTATTGTAGAAGCCACATTAAGTAGACAAGCTACTGTGGCCATATTCTTTCTCTGTGGTAGAAAATCCATGACTTGTAACAAAGTTCTCATGCCAGCAAAGCAACTCCTTTAAGGACCCTTCCTGGTATTCTTATTAAAATAAAATTTTGCATTAGTAGTTTTTTTAATAGCAACATGAGGATATTTTTAAAACTACATCCACTACTTAATCTTAATGTCTGGAAGAGCTGAAAATGGAATCCTCAGTGGAACCATAAAACTATGCTGGGTTCTTTTTGGCACAAAAAATTACATCCACGGTCATGTTCAACTCTCATGTTAGTCAACCTAAGCAAACAAAAGAAAGATACAGGGCCAAGAACAGAGCCCTTTGGAAGGGCAGAAAAACATGCAGATCATTATAGCATTAAACTGTATAAGAAAAAGAATAAGAGAAAAGCTAATTCAACCCTGTCTTTGCCATGGGAGGTGAGTCCCAACTAAAAGCCATGTCTACTAAATATGAACTAGTGATTTATTATGTCAAAACAAAAAATGTCTAATTACAGTAGACATGGCTATTTCCAAGGAATATTTTGTTATGCTAATTCAAAACATTTGAGCAGAATGTGTTGTTCTCTGACAAGATTAATGATTTGTGAAAAAAAAATACAAAACAAGAATGAAAAAAAAAGAGGCTCTGGTTCCTGGTAAAAATCTGGGATAGAAAAACATTGTCAGGAATGTTACAAATAAGCAAGGGATCATTAACAGGACTGTAACTGGAAAATAAATCAACCAGTAAGAAAGAGTTTAGCAACAGAATAATGATGACTATAAAATGAAAGGAAAGACAAATTGAGCAAGCTAAAAAGGGCAAGCCCTAAAAAAATAAACAATAGAATAAAAATATTGGGCAAGATCCTCAGCTTTTCCAGCACTTGGCTGAATGTGAAGGACAGGTGGCCCAAAGCCACCTCTGTGTTTTTCCAGTCACAGGAGATGCTGGGAGCCAACTGAGTCCAAGCCTAAGTTAGTGAGGCCTCTGGGCTGCCCTAAATTTCTCTAGGTGCAATGGCTCTTCCTCCATAGCCAGGTGGGTCACAAGAACAAACTGGTGTTCCAGGCTTACCCTGACATCCTGCAGCAAGGACTGGGAGATACAATGTGCCAAGTGTGACTTGGGAGCCAACTGTGACTTCCAGTTGGAGAAGTACAGAGGATCTGGACTCAATGTTTAAAGATGGGACTGAGGGAGACGGCAGACTTTGTTTTTAAATTAATAGGAAGGGTCAGCAGTTTAATTCCTGAAATGGGAGTGAAACCAAAATATTAAAAGCCAGATCCTTGCTTCTGCAAAGGTCACTTCATGCCACTAAACATCCCCTAAATTGGTATAGATAGGGATTTTTTGGCATGAAGAACAGCTAGCTTGGATTTCAAATGCCCCCAGAGCTTGAGTTTTCAGTTTAGCTATTTACAGGGAGAGAGGGAAGTCCTAATTCAGTTTGGGGTCCAGATTTGAACCTCCTCCCCCAACCCCACTCCAAGTATCTGAATCAAGATGCAGCTGGATGCAGCTCTGCAAAGAGATGACAGTGGTGTATTGAACTGGGAAAAAGTTGTTATGATTTAGTTTGAGGACCGAATGCAACTGGGCTCCTGCCAACCTGTCCACATCCTTTCTGTAGCAGGGGGACCAAAACTGGACAGTACTCCAGGTGTGGCCTCACCAGTGCAAACCAGAGAGGAATAATTACTTCCCTTGATCTGTTGGCAATGGTCCTACTAATGCATCCCAATATGTTGTTATCCTTCTTACCAACAAGGGCACACTGCTGACTCATATCCATCCTATTGTCTACTGTAAACCCCTGATCCTTTTCTGCAGAGCTGCTACTTATCCAGTCAGTCCCCATGCTGTAGCTGTTCGTGGGATTCTTCCATCCTAAGTGCAGGACTTGGCACTTGTCCTTGTTGAACCTCATGAAATTTCTTTTGGCTTAATCCTCCAATTTGTCTATGTCACTCTGAATGCTAGCCCTACCCTGGAATGTATCTACTACACCCCACATCTTGGTGTCATCTGTGAACTTGCTGAGGTTGCACTTTATACCATCTTCCAGATTGTTAATGAAGATATTGAATGAAGCCGGCCCCAGGACTGACCCTTGGGGCACTCCACTTGATATCAGCTGTCAGCTAGACATTGAGCCATTGATTACTACCCACTGAGCCCAACCGCCCAGCCAACTTTCTATCCACCTTACAGCCCATTTGTCCAGCCTGTACTTCCTCAGCTTGCTTGCAAGAATGCTGTGCAAGACGGTATCTAAAATCTTGCTAAAGTCAAGGTATATTATGTTCACTGCTTTCCCCCTATCCAGAGAGCCAGTTATGTATTCACAGAAGGTAGTCAGGTTGATCAGGCATGATTTGCCCATGCTGGCAGTTCCTAATCACCTTCTTCTCCTCCGAGTGCTCAGAAATGGATTCTTTGAGGACCTGCTCCGTGATTTTTCCAGGGATTGATGTATGACTGACTGGTCTGTAGTTCCCTATATGCTCCTTCTTCCCTTTCTTAAAGATGGGCACTATATTTCTCCTTTTCCAATTATCTGGGACCTCCCCTGATCGCCATAAATTTTCGAAGATAATGCTCAGTGGCTCTGCAAACACCTCAGCCAACTCCCTCAGCACTCTTGGATGCATTGCATCCAGCTCCATGGACTTGAACATGTCCAGCTTTTCTAAATGGTCCCTGACCTGTTCTTTCACCATGGAGGGCTGCTAACTTTCTCCCTGAACTGTGCTGCCCAGTGCAATAGTCTGGGAGCTGATCTTGTCTATGAAGACCAAGATAAAAAAGGCACTGAGCACTTCAGCCTTTTCCTCATCATCTGTCACTAGGTTGCTTCCCAAATTTAGTAAGGGACCCACACTCTCCCTG
Organism: Gavialis gangeticus; assembly: GCF_001723915.1. NCBI lineage: Eukaryota > Metazoa > Chordata > Crocodylia > Gavialidae > Gavialis > Gavialis gangeticus. Next base: position 28,243,381 of record NW_017729022.1, on the reverse strand, counting down.
ACCGTCCTCCTGTTGCTAACTTACTTGCAGACACCCTTCTTGTCATCCTTCACGTCCCTTGCTATCTGCAAATTCAGTTGTGCTTTGGCCTTCCTGACTTCATCCCTGCATGCCCAAGCAATGTTTTTATATTCCTCCAAGCTTCCACTTCTTTTAAGCTTCCTTTTTGTGATTAAGCTCACTGAAAGTTTCTCTGCTAAACCAAGCTTGTCACTTGCCACATTTCCTATTCATCCTGAACATCAGGATGGTTTGTTCCTGTACCCTCAGTAAGTTTTTTTTAGAATACAGGAGTCAATACATTACGACTTATTTTTAAGACTAATTTTATGGATATGCAAACTGAAATATAAAGAGCTAACTGACTCTCAAGACTATTCTAAACGTATATGGTAGGGCTGAGAATAAGAATTACAAAGGGGTAAAATCCTAGCCCCGTTGATTTTAGTCAAGACAGGATTCCACCCACAAATTCAATTGCCTAAGGCCCCCAAAATATCTTCAATGTATTTTGTCCTTTATAGTTTATAATTTTCACACTTAAATCCTGTGATGTTACTATGTAGAAGAGAAATTTCCAACTTACGTATTTAAAGTATCAAGACGATTTAGACTAAATTGTTGTTATAGTTGTATACATTATGATTCTGTATTAAATGAGTAAATTGTAACGATTTCTACTGTCCACAGGTTTGTTCAACCTATGGTTTTCTCATCAGGTGGGAGATATTCATGTTGCTACGTAAAGGTTTTCTGTTTGGGGGGAGGGGACTGTCACGTATTCATGCCAAAAGTTTTCAGTTTATCATTTTACTTTATGGTAGGATAGGCATTTCCAACACTCCCTATGTCATTATAATAATGCACTGAAGAGTAGCTAAATACTGAAACAATAAAGCCATCAACATTTCACATATTAAATGTCTCTATTCTTGCAGCTAAAACAAAACCCAGAAAAATCTTCTGTAAATGTAATGTGACAGCTGAATATGCAATGTATTCAACCAACATAACTTTGGCAAATGTTCCTATTTTCTAGTTGTCCAGTAGTTTACAGTTTCTTATTTGAAAAAATACTAGTTAAACATGTCCTTAGATAATGTGTTGTGTTTAGATTGTTTCCTAACTGTTTGTTATGAATAATAAATACCTAAATTTGAGATCTTGTAGCTGACTTCTGACTGTAGAGGTTGGGACACATTATTCAAGGGGTTATGCTCACAAGTCAAAGAATAGAAATAAGTTAAGTATCCAGTGGAAGTTATTTTATTTACAAGTCCAGAATTCATTTTCTGTCTGTATTCTGTAATATTTGCTTACAGTTCATTGTTTTTAAAGAATTTTCTCCAGGGAACTTATTAGAATATTCAGAAGAAGAAAATACAGAAGTGACATTCGGTTACAAAGAAATTCATTGTAATCACTTTTTATGCCAAGAAAATGAAGGAGCTTTTTTCACACTATAGTGATACATGCTTCTTTGCAATTCCATAGAGAGACGTGGGTGGATATACATGGCTGATATGAGCATGCCATAAAATTGGGCAACCCTTAGGATCAAAGGATGAATAAGTATGTTATGCCTAATTGCAGCTGAAAGAGGAACTAGGGTAGAATATATAAATTAAAATATAAATTACCTCTCACTGAAATGTAACCAGAGCATCAAGACAGCAGGTTCAAGATTTAATCTGACAGGAGGTATTATGGAAACTTGGAGTCCCTTGTAAGTTGCAAAAGGAGATGCACATTTGACCGTTCTGAGGAGTAATTACAAGCTATGTAACAGCTCCCATCATATAGAATTTTAAGGCAACAACAGTCATATTGTACTGTCTGTGTTATTAACGTCTTCTGTTTTGAATTATTACTGTTAAATGCAGGAAATTATCTTTCAAAAATAAAACTTTATAACTTAGTCCACTGTATAGAGCAGGGATGTCCAACCTTTTTGAATGTGGGGCTGGATCATGAACTTTTTATCACCCAGTGGGCCGGCAAGCCATGTTCAAAGACCTCACAGGAAGCGGTATCACATCACTCCCCCCCACCCCCCAAACGAAAGTACAGTGTTTACTTTCATTTCCCGTTGCAGCACCTCGGGCCTCAGAAAACAGCTTGGAGGGCCTCATGGCAGCCCACAGGCTACATATAGAACAAGCCTGGATAGAGGGTTCATGTATATTATTTCTAACATGTTTAATACTATGGCAGAAATTATCACAATGCTTCATCTATTCATTCCAGTATTGAACTACCAGTAATGCCTATAGGAATTTTGCACCATCATGTTTATTTATAGCGATTTGTTACAATCTGTCAACCAATCTTAAAAATGTTGAGGCACCCACCAGTAGACTATAGAGTATACTTAGGCTAAATTGTTTGAAGATAAGTTGTTAAATGGTCATTGGAAGTATAAGATATCGGAAAAACTTTTGTCCAGGACTTTAATATAGTTCATGTGCTCCAGTTATGCAGAAGACTTGGAAAACTGCTGACAAAAATAATTTCACAAGCAGTTTTTCAGAGTCAAAGTTGACTCTATTTCATGTGTTCTCACAAGACTAATTTTTGGATGGAAGTAACTGCAAGTTGATTTTAATAATGCTTGCTCTAGCTTTAATAACCACAACAATGTTATGGAAAGGAAACAATTGCCATGAATTTCATGGAGAATTTGTCATCAGGTGGAATGTATTTTATATCTTCCTAAAAAGCATATTTTTGGTCATATGCAGCTATTCATGGATTTTGAAACCATATGTAGTATAAACTTTTATAATTAAAAATCCACTGTTTTAATTTATTTATGCAGTTTGTGATGGATAGTACAGTAGTTTACATTGGAATACAATTGACATGTAGGCAGAATCTAAAAATATTTACAAAGAGATCTAACAAACACTGAATTTCAACACTTTCCCAGGATAGTCAAGCTAATATGTTGAATAACTATTAGACCTTTAACCTGGAAAAACAGTTCATATGCTACTGCATGATCTTTTTGTGAGATTATCAGTATTTTTGTTTTAGTGCATTAAATAATTGCAGTACCTTTTGCTACTTCTAGTTAAATAACTTCTTTCTTCTACCCAGGGTTTCAGTGGAATTACATGCAATTAGATCAAACAATGTGGATCAGATTTTAATTTGAAGGGAACTTCAACTTCTGTGTAACAGTACTCAGAAGTATCCAAACTGCCCACCGGTCTGTTTGTTCTTGTTATCAAGGAATCCCTGGGTAAAATACATGAAGGAAGTCTGAAAAGTGGGCTTTTTCTGCTCTGTTGAATCCAGAAGGTGTACACTTCAGTAAGGTCAAGAGTTACACATGATTCACAGTGTGAAGGAGGTGCGTGATGGCATGGGTTTCCATGTTGATGTGCCTGGCAGGATCTGGTGGCAGAACTAGAAACTCAATGAATTGCTGTCAAGATGAGCTACAGTTTCACTGTACAGGCAGTCCTCGACTTACAACATTTTGAGTTACAACAT
>NW_017729022.1:28233300-28239432 GCF_001723915.1 Gavialis gangeticus | reverse complement strand
TAAGACACAGTTTTCAGGAACCAATTGTGTCATAAGTCCTAAGACTGCCTGCAGTTGTGAGGGTTAATCACTGTTTCTGCTCTAGTTATGTCACAGGTTGGTGTCCTTGAGATGAGCCTGGTGTCTTTTTGAGGAGATTCTTTTGTCTTGACTACAGGAACTTCATGCCTTGTGTATAAATAAAGGAGATTTAGCTGAATAGTTGTGATGGTCCTTTCTGGATCAGGTTCCTTGCTCCATTCATCCCTTAAGCTCTCTGTATACTTAACATACCATATAAATATGGAGAAGTAAGTATTTAGTATATTGATTCCATGTTTCAGGACTTTCACTAGTCTTGTGTAGGGGTTGGAAAGAATTTTTTTCTCCTTTGATGCATAACGAGATTTCTGGGATATTTTTGTAGCACCAGAGATTAGCCACAGTGGCTGCATCCAAACATTCAGGCACCTGCAGTTTGTGGTACCACAAACTGCATGCATGGAATATTAAAACATGCCCTGTGCTTCAAATTTGCAAAATTTGCTACCTGGATTTTCTGGTAGCAAAAAAAAAGTGCCAGGAAAAATAGCAGTGCAGAGTATGGAAAAATAGTATGAACCAAAACAAATAGAGGCTTAATCCTCCAATGAGATACTTTACCTGGCAGTCAGAGTATCTCTACTGCTCCATTTGTCTGGGCTGCTCCAGCATGCTGGGATCCAGGAAGAGCTGGGCAAGGGCAGTTTGCCCAAAGCAGGACAATGTGTCCTACAACAAAGTATACATGCATGGGGTGTGCTGAGACACAAAGTAGTGGCACAATTTTGTGCCACTGCAAACTCATGCCCCTGCACATCTGAACGTAGCCAGTGAGGTGCTTGCCTGGCAAGTTTGTACATGTGCTCTGGGTTAAAACATTGGGGTGAGTTTCACATGCATGCTCTGGATTAAAGCAATAGGTGAGGACTACTGAGAGGTTTTGCCTTCCTCTGTGGGGTGGGGTGTGATCCACTTTCTTGATTATTTATCAAAGTCCCTGCTGTTGAAGAGGATGACGGTTTTGACGGCAACCTTTAGCCTGCTGAGCCTTTTGGTATTTTGTACTAAAGGCCTCAAGTTTGTTATAGAGTGTTTAGGGGATGTGATGTTTTGTGGCTTGTTCTATACAAGGGGAGGGCATAGAGTTGTTCTTCTGAACCCATATAGACGGAATGTTGTTACATGATTGGCTATGAATGTGGGGGACTCGACCCAATGACCTAGGTGGTTCTTTCCAGTCCCTATGTTTTAGCTTCTCGCTATGAATTTCATGTAGTTCTGTGGGACAAACATTCACTGACATTTTCTTTATCATTTAGAAACACTTTTTAACCTTTTTTAAAAACACATTTTTAATACTGGCTCTGATCCGCAGCTGGTGAAAATCAGTATATCTCAGCTGATATCAGCATGTTTCCCTCTCCTTTGAGGTGTGTAACAGCAAGACCTGGAGAGATGGGCAGCCTTTGCTGGGCAGTCACACCAAGAATGCAGCTTACAGCCACAAACCATCCAATTGGAGACCAATAAAAGCTGGTTTACAGATAGACGTACCTGCAGGAACAGAGCGGCTGGAACAGGAGTGGTGTGCAATGCATGGTGCTGCTGTACCAGTTTATCAGCTCTTGCTCCTTCCGGCTCTGGGGATGCTTGGCCAATGACATTAATAAGCCACAATGCTCGGGCAGCATCAAAGAAGACACAGACCTGCTCAGGAGGAGGGAGGAAGCCAGGCAGCAGAACTTGGGATTCTGAGCGCACAACAGTGTTCTGTCCGGTCTCCGGGGAGTGGAGACAAACCAGGACCCAAGATACTCAGCCCTACCAGACCCTATGAATAAGGCAGACCCTGGTAAGCGTATTCAGGTCAGTCTTTCTTCATGAAGGAGAGCTTTGGGAGCTGAACGCTGGCCCCTGACAGCTTCAGCCCAGCTGAAAAGACTGTAATGAGCAGTTTCATTTTCATTTTGCTTCTGGGCCCCCAAGAGTTTTTTTCTTCTATTTTTTCTCAAATTGCACTTTCAGTTCAATGGCCCCATTTAATCAATTTGTGTGCTGGGTAGTGTCTTGGGGCATGCTGGAGCCCCAGGAAAATTGGGGCACCAAGGCCAAAAGGATGATCTTGGCCCAAGGTTTTGGGGGGGGAGGCACCTAGAGACTAATCTGTTGAAGGTTCTGGAAGTAAGGGATCATACACTGCTACCTCAGAGGCATATCACTGGGGGTTTTTGTTGTTTTCTTTTCTCAGAAAAAAATTACTCTGGACACTCTGGAATCAGGTGTTTGACTACAGAGACTTAACCCACTGCCACCTCATGGAATCTGGGAACAAGATTTCATCAGTGCACTTACAGCACCAATACCTTTAAAAGGAGCCCATTGGCCTCGACCAGGTGATGATTCCATCCTTGGCAACAATGTGGCTGGCATGGGGACAGGGAGTAGGGGAGGTAGAGCCCCAAGTCATTGATTTGTCATTCTGTTACAAGGGGCTGAATGGGACTTCATGAGACCATCAGGTCCAGTGCCCCCCTTCTTCAAGGCAGAAAAGACTGCTGAGGTCAGATGACCCTAATGAGGTGTGTGTCCAGTCATTTTTTGAAGATCTCCAGGGAAGGTGACTGTACCACCTCTGTGGGGAGTCTGTTCCAGACTCTGGATACATGAATCATAAAGAAGTTTTTCCTTATGTCTAACATGAAGTGATCTTCTATCAGTTTATGATCATTATTCCTAGTCTTCCTCTGGGGTGCCTTAATGAACAGACGTTCTCCTAGCCCCTGATGTTCACTCCTTATATACAGTCCCATGTCCTTTAGCCTCTCTTCATATGGTCTTTCTCCAGACCTCTAATCATTCACGTGGCCCTCCTTTGGACTCTTTCCATCTTCTCTACATCCGTCTTGAAGTGCGGTACCCAGAATGGGATGCAGTACTCCAGCTGCGGCCTCACCATTGCTGAGTAGAGCAGGAGGATGACATCCTTAGTCTTGTTTGTGATGCATCAGTTGATGCATGCCAAAGTGTTGTTTGCTTTGCCGGCTACAGCATTGCATTGGTGGCTCGTGTTCATTTTGTGGTCGATCATGACCCCCAGGTTTCTTTCAGCTGTGATGCTGGCTAGTGTAGCATGACTGAACCTGTAACTATATTGTGAATTATTTCTCCCCAGATGGAGCACTTTACATTTCTCGGTGTTAAACATCATCAGGTTTAGATCCACCCACTTTACAAACCTGTCAGGTCAGCCTCCATTTGAAGATAATGGAAATATACTGGTATACAGCACCTGAGGAAGGGTCCCATTATCTCTTACCTGGTGGAGAGGGATTTGTTTTACAAATCTGTTTTAAATGGGACTGGGTGAAGCTTAATGCATGTTTCAAAACTTCTGTCTTTTGTCCTTTTTTCTTTTTACATATGGTTTTACACACCCATAATTTTACTTTAATGGAACATAGCTATTTTTCATTGAGCCATTTACTATTATACATTTTCACAATTTTAAGACAAAGTTCCAATTTTCTCAAAAAGGGACATATTTCTTTTTTTTAAAAAAAAGAGTAGGTGTATCCTTAGCCAAAATGCCTCTCTTGCTAGCTTCTAATGAAAGGTGAAGATACTTGAAGTCACTTTGTAGTTTGTTCATTTATCAGAGGCATAGCAAGAAAAAATGTACACAGCACAGTTGTCTCTAATCCTTTCCCCTCCCCCTGCACCTTCCTTTTTTCCTTCTTGATCCAGAAAATAGAAGAGCACCAGGCAGTGTGCCCCATGCAGTGTGCCCATGCAGAAGGACTCCTCATTTTCTAGAGTAGCAACTTGCTGCGGGGGGTGGGGGGGGAGACTTTCACCCCATTTTTTTACATCAAATCCCAGAGGGCACAAAAATGCTGAATCTGGAAGCAAAAAATAGGGCTCAGTTCTCCTCCCAGCAGCAGCAGTGTTCTATGATACCTACTGCAATGGCAGATTGCTGGAGCTGGAAAGTACTGGCAGAGCAAGGCAAGCAGCAGCAAGGTAGGCTGCAGCAAATAGCCCTGTGGAGAAGCACCCCACATCTTTCCTTCTGGTCCCTCTCCCATTTAGCTTGTGCCTGGGGCACATGCCCCTCTTGTTCACTCCATGTCAGGCTACTCTGGCGTATATACTGCTGCCTTGAAGACTCTCTCAAAACATTAAAAATCTTGTCCCTGAGGCAAGAGCCCTGTGATGGAGTCAGACTGCAAGACTGGAGTTACCCATGTTGTTGATGTGTTTGTGTTTTATAATACACATGTCCCTAGAAAAAAGAGAGGACATTGACACTGGTGGAAGCTTCACTGACACACTGGTTGATGAACTCTCCTGCAGAATTACATGAGAGCAGGGAAGGTGTGGCTGGTTTGGGCAGACAGTGCTAACTTAACACCCCCATTCAATACACCTACTATTCCCTGCTCAGCATCCATGACATGACCTCTCATTCACAGTGTGATTCAGCTGGAGTCAGCAGGGGCATTTATACACATCGTTTTGTGCTATGGTGCGCCAGAGATCTGACGCATTGGAGAAGATTTGATTAATCAAGTGTGCTCCGCATGTGGGCTGACACACACTGTGCTGCATTGCATACAGTTGTATAAGTGACAAAATGCTCATCAGTGCACAGAAAATGGCAGCGGTGCGCTTTTGAACTAAAACACCTTTAAAATGCTTTAGTTCAAAAGTGCACCACCACCATTTTCTCAACCCTAAAGTGCATTTCACATATGTATGTGCTACAGCACAAGCATGTATACAAATGCCCTTTGATTGTTTGTTGGTCCACGAGCTCCTCCTGTAGCATAACAAGCAGTGGGCAACCAGGGCACCAGGCCTGAATACTAGGGCTGTGCAAAATTCCACCGGCCATTTTGTTTTGACACTGTTTCAACTCATTTTGAGATTGAAACAGCAAAATCAAAGTAAAACAAAGGGCATCCAAACATCCTCAAAACAAAACAAGGCTAGTCAAAACATTTGGACCATAGCACTGGGGATGGGAAATCAGTCCAGCTGGGCTGACTCCTCACCCCTAGCCTGATCTAGCAAAATATTGAAAACGGAGCAGCTGTTTTGAATCAAAATGAAATTTGAAACCGAATGCTGTTCCATTGAAACCTCAGAACTCAAGGCAAAATGGAACAGTGCCATTTCACACAGCCCTACTGAATACCCTCTAAACCAGGCACATGACTTCTGGCCTGCTTTAGAGGGTATGGAGTGGATGTCATCCACTCCAGGCCCTAGCCACTGCTTGCCAGGGTGCAGACCATGACTGTTACACCTCTGAAAGAACCATTGCATTTTTATCATAGCTGTTCCTCATTTTTGTCACTTGGCCACTGCTGTAGACCAGCACCAGAGGCATGAGCAGCATGGCTACAGGGAATTAGCATAATAAATCCCAGGCACTGTCTGTACTAGAAGGGGCCTGTTGGTAAAGATGTGTTGGCTTCCCTTGCATCACTGGCGACGTGTAGGAGGTGCACAGGGGTGCACATGCACCCCCTGAAAGCACCACTGCACCCACTGACAGGACTCTCCTGGCTCAGGCAACAGGCAGGGGGCACAGGCAGGAGCACCGGTGCCCCTCTGCAAGCGCCAGCCAGGAATTGGCCATAGGAGGACCCCCCCCCCCTTATCGGTGTGATTGGTTGCAAGGGCTCCCACCCTCCCCTGATTGGGTGGCACCCGTTGCCCATGCCCTGCATAGAAAAAACACAGTATATACCAGAAGTAGCACTTTCCTGATGAACTAAGCAATACCAAGAAAGAGAGATTTTGGGCAGGATATCTGCATCTGCACTAGGGATTTTGCTGGCATCACTGTCAGCCATGAAGGGTGTGATTTATTGTTTCACACTCCTAATCAATGTAGCCATGCCAGCAAAACACTTAAGTGTAGACCAGACTTTAGAAATGGACACCCTGATAAAGTGCTGTTTTTATTTCTAGAGTGATTTCACCAAAATAGTATGTATGGATTCAAGTCAGAATCTTCTTAGCCCCTTTCCTTCCTTCCCTCTCCTTTCAAAACAAGGAAATACTGGTTTGTTAGTGTGCAATGAAAGCGGGGGGGGGGGGGGG
>NW_017729022.1:28199863-28233156 GCF_001723915.1 Gavialis gangeticus | reverse complement strand
ATTCCAATGCCATGTTTATTTTCCCCTATGATTTGCTAGCTGTTCTTCACTCTTACTAAAGGTTTGCACATTCATAGCAAACATCTGGTTTGATTTAATACCAGCCACAAAGAAAACTGGGTATTAATTTTGATATGATAGTAAAGCAGTTTGCTAGCACCAGTGCTGACACTGTCACCATATCATTTACAATCTCTAAGAGTAAATTGTTTTCCATAAAAACTTTACAAGATCCTATTAGGGTTCACAATTAAGGCTGTAATTCAGCATAGGCTGCTGAGGAGCAGTAAATTTTTTGGAATTTAGTCTATGGGTTATACTGATTTTAAATTAAGTTGAAGAAAATTTTAGACATGTAAAAGGCAAAAGCAACTTAAATCTGTTTCACTGCAGTGCAGTTTCACTGATTAAAAATACCTGGGTCTTTTCCAAACTTGTCGTCATATTGGCTACATGACTATTATAAGCAAACCCCCACAAATGGACAGATTTGAAAGTTCAAAGCTTATTTAGATTGGGAGTGCTTGTAAAAGGGAAAACATGCCATCTGTGCTTGGGATAATGGCTTGTAACTTTTCCAGAATTATTTTTCATTAATATCACCTGAGTCCATACAGCAGACTCTAGATAGGAAATCTGGTACCTTTTGGCCTGTTATTCCCATACCATCTGGCTAACAGGTATTGTACTGTTCTTGTAGTGTTACACACCAAATGAAAAAGTCAGATCTTTTAAAAGCCACAATAAATTTCCCAAATGGGTCTGTGTGAAATGTTAAAAAGCAGAAGATAGAGGTTTTGGGTTACACTGCCTTTAATTTGAAAGGGGCATAAGTGGAGCCAGGTGGGCTACTTTTTCAATACTTGACTGTTCCAGCTTTTTGAATCTGTGAACATTACACCCGGATACAGATGGAAATTGGAAACAATAAATGATTATTACAGAGACCTTATCCTCCCACAACACACACACACACACACACACGATGAGCCACTTACAAGGACTCTTTGATAGTGGATATGTACATCTATACCCAGTCAAATATATAGGAGAGGGATGTGTTATTCACTTGAAAAGAATAGGATTACTTAATTCTAGTGTTGCATGCAAAAGTATTTTTAAAAATGTTTTCCCTTTATAACGATAGTACCATTTCTTTCTGGCATCTCTCTCTTCTTTTTTTTTAAGATGATCATCCTTACACTTTTAGTAGCTAACAGCTGGCAATGGAAAATATATCATGACAAACAGATCCAAAATGAAGGCATTGGCAATTTCCATATTGAGATTACAAGTATGTGAAACAAATTGAGAGAAAAAAAATCAGTCATTTTCACATAATTAGCGTCCTCCATTAACACGCAAATTATAATTCATAAAAAATAAGCGATGCTTTATGATAATTTGTATAAGTCAACTCAGAAAACATCAAAACAATATAAGTAGAACTGGTCATAAATTCTCCAAGGGAATGTTTTTGGTAGGAAGATTCTTGATTCAACAAAATTGAAATGTTTCACAGAGATAGCTTGATTTTGATGGAGGTCAGATGGAAAACAGTCAGGTTTCTATCAGAAGCACTCCAATTTCCTGACAGCTCACCTACATGACTCCTTGGTGGTTCGCTCCATGGTCTTCTACCAAGCTCAGAATTCCAGACATCTAGATTCTTCCACAGCTGTCCCAGCTGCCTGTGGAGGGTTTGGGATTGAGAGTATGGTCAGGGGTAGAAAGGTAAGAAAGGTTTATTGACTTAACAAAAACACAACTACACATTGTAACAAGACAAACAATAACAGACAAGAACAATTCACATTGGCAACTTATCAGCAGTCCCCTCTGATGCCTGATGCACAGCAAGTTTCTCTTTCCACAAAGTTCAGTGAAGTAAGGCGTCCTCAGTCAAAGCTGTCTGAGAGGTACTGGGAAGGACCCTGGAACTCAGTTCTTGGGCCCCTCAAGGTCCACGGGCCCACTGATCTAGGCAACAGCTAACTAATCCTTTTCACAGAGCTGTATCTTCCTTCTGAATGGTTTCCAGATATTCCAGCTAATTTATAGCTTCTGAATTGTACTGAAAACATACAACCACTCAGATTCCTTTTACTTCAGCTGTCCTTAGACTGACCAATAGCAGTACAAGCCTTGCATTCCTTTGATAAGGTAATTTTAACTACGCCACAGGGCCTTACTACTTCAAGGCTTTGCTAAATTTACTAGGCCTTAATTTATACAAGGCCTCACTACATCTTAAACTGTAATTAGGCTTTTAGCAACAACATATATCTTAATATCTAAACAAATACAAAAAACACTTGGTCTAATCTTCATATAGCCTTCAGCAAGCACCTTTATCACACAGGCATACTTTTCAGCTGTCACACACAACTACTTTGCTGAGCTGACCGGGAGCCCTGGGAGCACTGCTCAAGCAACAAACTCATCCAGGGCTTCAAGGCTCCCATCAGATTGGAGCTGATCTGAGAGCTTGGCAGATCTATTAGTTCCCAGATTCTGAAACATGTCAACTGCCTGAGTGCTCTTGGGCTTTGTAGAACTATAGGGCAGAAAGCCAGCAGCTTGCCTTCATGCTGATGACCTTGGGGTCTTCCCTTTCCAAATCAGATCAAAACAGAAGTGTGAAATATTAAAATCCTTCATGAAATGACACTGCCTTTATCTGTAGCACTCAAATGAGAAACAATCGATGCCCATTCTATGGGAAAACTTTGGGTAGTATCAGTGCAAGGCTCTATGCATCTTTTGCAGTAACATAACTAAGCCAGGATGACAGGGCTGGCAAACTTGCGGGGTGGAAACAACAGCTCTTCTGCAGCCAATCAGCTGCACCGCTGGCACCATTACCCATACTGACAACTGTCCTGTTTATTGCTATTGCTCAGGGTGCCGAGCTGTGTTCTTATACTATTTAAGTCACATTTAAGCCCTGTCTTAAAACTGTGTAATGAGGCCAAGCCAGAACCCTGCACCCAGCTTATCCCAATCAGATGAACCTGGTGAGTCATCTCTGGAACAAACTCCACCTACAACAAACCCCGAGCAGCTCCCTTGTCCTATGTAGGCTCAGTCAGGCAATCAGGATAGCCAGTTCCCTGAAGCCACAGGCAGCAGGCTTGACCTGCTCCAGTCCTTGAAAACTAAGCCTAGGCCACAGTCTCCTTTTTCAGACAAAGATGAAAGTTCTTACATTTTGCCTTCTGTGTGTTTCCTTGCTGATCTCCAGCAAGACCCTTAGCATTCCCTGATTGTGGCTTCCTCATCATGATTCTGGTCTGAACTTTGGTTCTGGGTTTTGGCTTCTGATCCCAGTTAACCCACAGCTTACCTTCTCTCTGGCTTTGGCCTCTGATCTTGGCTTGTTGTGACTTGCAAATCCAATTTTGATGCCAGGACCCTCTAGATGCCAGGTCCTTGGGAAACAGCCTATATTACATTTGTGTTTTGTGTAACAAACCCCTAGGCAAAATTACCCACACCTTGGTGCATTCCAATGTGTAAGTGGTTCATAGGTCCTTATTCTATCTCATTATGGGTTTTACTTAATCATTTCTTTTGATTTAGTCTGTATCACTGCTTTTTTCTTCTTTCTTCCCATTATGATATTCCATGCGTAACAATGCTGTCATGAATTAGAAAGGGGAAAGACGATTGGAGACAGAGCAATAACATTCCCATTCATACTCTAATAATTCATTCTCCATGAAATGGAGCAGCACTTAAAAAAAAGTCTTCAAAAGGATGGTGAGAGGAGATTATCCCTTGTAAATTACAAAGGATTTGAGTCTCAAATTTTTATTCTGTGACATTTGATATCTGTGGGACTTCTTTGGGAATAATGTGTTATGCAGCTTCAGAAGGGGTAGCAGAATCATAATTTTAAAATTATAGATCACGTAAAAATGCAAGGTCTGGATTTAACATCAGTCATACTTTCTAGATATTCTAACTAAATTACTGAGAATGATAAATTTTGATTTAGCATAGGAAACTCCAGTTCATGACATCTCTACATATTGACATCTTTATCCTCCATTGGATATTGATGATTCTTATTGCTGAAGTATAGATAGCTATTGGATGTTTGTATACAAGTGAGCATTATAGAATCATAGAAGAACAGAACTGGAAGGGACCTCAGCAAAAACATCTAGTTCAACCCCCTGCTCAAGGCAGAATCATCCCTGTCTAAACCACCCTAGACAAGTTTGTCTAACCTGCTCTTTAAAAAAAGGATAGAAATTCCACAACCTCTCTAGGTTGCCTGTTCTAATACTTACCTGCCCTCACAGTGAGAAAATTCTTTTTAATATCCAACCTAAATTGCCCTTCTCTGAATTTAGGACCATTACTTTTTGTTTTTTCCTCCCTGGACAAAGAGAATAGTCCATCACTATCCTCTGCATAATCATCCATCAAGTATTTGAAGACTGTTATCAAATCTCCTGTCTTTCCTCCTAAATCAAATTTCCCAAACCTCTAATTATGTTTGTTGCTTTCCATTGGATTCTTTCTAATATGTTCATATCTTTCTTGAACAAACTGGACACAGTACCCCAGGTGAAATATTACCAGTGCCAAATACAGCAAAAGGATTACTTTTCTCTTGTCTAGAAAGTGACACTCCTTCACGTTTTTTTTTTTTAATTTAAAACAAAAAAAGGTATTATTTTTATTTTTAATTTTTTGTTATTACAGCAAAAGCCAATGTTAGCTCATATTCAGTTTATGGTCTACTAAGCTCCCCAGACCCTTTTCTGCAGTAGTGCTGCCTACATAGTTACTCTCCAGTCTGTATTTGTTCATGCTACTGTTCTGTCCTACCTGCAAGACTGTGCACTTGTTCTTTGTTAATTTTATTTGTTTGATTTTTGACCACTTCTCCATTTTATCAAGTTCATTCTGAATCTTACCTTATAAGTCATTTGCAACTCTGCCCAACCCAGGCTCACATGCAGATTTTCTGAGAGTGCACTCAATCTCATTTTCCAAATAATTAATTAAGATATTAAATAACACAAGACCCAGGACAGATCTCTGGGAAACTCCACTTGATACCTTCTCCCAACAAGACATTGACCCATTAATGACTACTCCTTGGGTCCAATGATTCAACCAAATATATATCCATCTTACACTTTTATATAGACTCTATTTCCTTTACTTATTAATGATAATATCATGTGTAACTGTGGAAAAACTCTTGCTAAAAGCAAAGTTTACTGCTCTTCCACCATCCACAGAGTTAACTGCTTTGTTACACAGGGAAATCAGATTGCTCAGGTAGGCCTTGCCATTGGTGAGTCTGTGAGCTGCTCCTGAGCACTTTGTTCTCCTCCTGGTGCTTAGAAGAAATTTTGTTGGTGACCTGCTCAAAAAAGGCTGCAGGCTGGCAGCTTGGGTCAATTAACCAGCTGGCAACAAGTTGCCTGTGTAAGGGGCCTGGCAGACAATTAGCAATAATGAGAAGTGAGTGGTTGACCAGAAATAAAAGAACAGAAAAAGGAAGTGGGAAGAGCTAGAAGGGAAAAGTTCAGATGGAGAGGAAGGATTTCTTGAAGAAGACTATAGGGTAGGAGCTAATTCAGGATGATTGTGCTTATTTTGGATTGTTTGATATCTGCAACTGAAACCCCTAGTACAGATCAAATCTATGTTGCTGGGACCAGGCATTATAGCCTATGGTTTTGAGCCCAGAGGAAAACTGTTACTGGGACCAAATTGAAGGGCTTAAGGACCAATTTGAGTTGAGCAGAACTGAGTGAGCTAGCTACCTACTACACTACTTCATGATCATTCCAGGTTTTAAGATTAGATCATCTGTTCTGTAATTCCCTAGATCCTTCTCCTTCCCTCTCTTAGGTATGGGCACCAGTTGCCTGATTTCCATGAGTTCTCAAGCATATAGCCAGTGGCTCTGAAATTACTCAAGGAATTGGCTGGGGTACTCTATAACGCATGCTGCCTGGCCCTACTGACTTATGAGTGCAAAATGTGCAAAACTTTTTGCTTCATTTCAATGAATCTGGTTTAATGTATATGAGCCATAGTCCATCCACACTTCGTTGATTCTAGGCTGTTCTTTGTTCTTCCATTGTTTGAATGGCTGCTGGCCATCTTTACAATTATTTAATCAGCAGGTGTTTAGCTTGTGGGGGTTGTTTTGTTTTGTTGGGTTTTTTTTAGATGGGAGTAGGTAAATTGTTTTGAGAACTCCTTTATTATTTTTAAATCCACCTCCATATACAAAAATACTAAAACTACATGTCACACAGGGTAAAGAGGAAGGGATAGTCCTGTAGTTGGGCACTAGCTTGAGATTAAAGCGATCTGAGGTGCAGACAGAAGTGAATATTTTAACCGGATTTGGTCACAGAAAGCAGTTTTTAGCCATGACCAAACACAAGTGCTGCAAACAACTTAAAAAGGGTGAAATGGCAAATTGGGTGAAAATATGACCCCTCCTTAAATGAGGTATCAGATAAAGATGTTACAAAATGTAGCGTGTCTTGTAACTTGTGTCTGTGAAGCTCCCAGCCTGTCATTGTTTTCAGAATGGGAGGAGGGAAAGGGAGCAGAGGGAGTTCAGTCTAGGGATTTTTCATCCTCCATGGAGGATGGGGCAGGTGTATGCAGCTTCCCTGAGGTGGAGGAAGAATCTCCAATTCACCCCCCACCCCTGCCCTTCAGCACCAGCTGGGGAGCCCCAAGGATATGTTCCCTCTGCTGCCTGTCCCCTGCCTCCCATTCCGAAAAAAACTAGCACTGGCAGAGAGCTGGGTTTCCATGGGCAGACCCCAGGTGCCCCCCCCCCCCCAACATAGAAGGCACTAGTTGCTGAGTGGGGGTGGGGGGAGAGGGACCCCTGCGTGCTCCCTGGCAGACCTGGAAGCTCCCCATGCTCGTGGGATGCTTGATCTGCCCCAGCATTTCAGCGTTCACTAGCCACCTGGTACCCTGAGGTACGTAGAACCTTTAAAGCTGTGCTTATGTCCGAATCGTTGAATTTCTCCAAATTGATTTGGAGGGTTCTGATTTGATTCGGAGAGATTAAAGGGTCTCCTGATTAGATTTGGATTTGGAGATTTGGCCACCGAATCAAGCTAAATCTCCACCAAATTGAATTGGGGACTGAAGCTTCACACAGCCCTACTGGCTGCAGGCTGACATCTAGATTGCCCTCTCCCATGAAACCAACAGTGAATTTCTGTTTGCTCTGGAGTAACATTGTAACTTGGAACACTTTGTAGAAATTGTTCTGAGTTACAGTTAGGAACTGCACTTCTGTCTGTACCCTTGGATTCAACCCCTGGTTCTATTATATGCTTCCTTTAAACTTTGTACATGTCTTTGGGAGCAATCTACCTTGGATTTCAATGGGGTGTGGTTTTGTCATACGTCAGCTGTTACAAAGTAACTATCCATGTGCAAGCTCTTACTCCAGGTTGACTGTAAGGTAACATATGGCAGCTTTGATGTTGGTGAATGGGGGATAAGTTATAGTAGTTCAACTTCCATTTATTATAAAGTAAGAGGATGCATAAGCACCTGATGTATGGTAAACCCTTACAGTCTTTTGCCACATAATCCATTGTTTGTGTCCCTAGCCTCTGTGGCTCACTTCTCTTTCTAGGGATAATGGTCCTCTCACACCATTTGTTTGCCTCTGAGTTCTTCAGTTCATGTAGTGCAAAGTACCATGTGACTCCCCCCACCCCCACATCTCAGTTGGAGACTCTACTTACGATAAATAATAGGGGTGTGTGAAGCGGGTCCTATTCAATTCAGATTCGGCATGAATCGCGGACGGTGATTTGATTTGTTGATTCGGATCACTATCCCTGATTTGATTCGGCCAAATTGAAATCTGAAAATTTGATGCTGCTTCAGAGCATCAGCGATTCAGACATAGACACAGCTTTAAAAGTTTTTTCTACATACTTTGAAATAGCAGGCATGGCTCATGAATGCTGCAATGCTGGGGCGCATGGAGTATCCCACAGGAGTGCAGAGGGGCCCACACACTTCCCTGGCTCAGAAATTGGCTGCAGGGGGACCCTGGGTGCCCCCTCCAGACCCAGGAGGTGCCAGTTTCTGAGCTGGGGGGGGGTGCCCCAAGCCACTGCTACCTAGAGGTATGTAGAAACAACATTTAAAGCTGTCTCTATGTCTGAATTGTCAAATATTTCCAAATCTCTCTGAATCAATTTCGAGGGTCCTCTGAATTGGTTCAGATTCAGAGATTCAGCCACCTAATCAAGCTGAATCTCCACCAAATCGAATCTGGGACCAAAGCTTCACACAGCCCTAATAAATAATAGTAATTATAGAAGCTGTAAAAAGAAAAATAGTAAAATCTGTATTTTCATAGCAATCAACTCATTTAATAAACAAATATTTTGCTTTAATCATGTAATGTTGAAGTGTTGCATTCAGTGATCAAAATTCACACTTACATTACAATTTTACCTTTTTTGAAGATATGGCCTTTCCTGTCCAGCCACATAGCTAAAATTTCATCTAGGCTGTTACCATTTCCTGTCTTGATTATTGTCACATCCCTTTTTTTTCTAACCTTAACAAATGTCATTTTGTCCCATGTTATACCCATTCAAAATCCAGCAATAAAAATCAATTTTATAGGCCATCATTTCAATGCATCATCAAATGTATTGTGTCTTTTCGTATCTTTCAGCTGGCTCCTTCTTCCCTTTCTCAAACAAAAGCTATTTGCCTTCTTCAAGCTTTTTCTTTGCCTATCCCCACTTTACCTCCCCCCCCTCTCTCATTCAATATCAAGAGATCATTTCCTGCTTTCATTTGGGCAGTTCATGTCTGCTTCCATTGTTCACTTGTTAAATAGTCAAGTAAGAACTTTTGTGCTTTCTCCATTGTGCCCTCAAAGCTCCCCACAAACATTTAAAATATTTTATTGTTTTAACTTAATACCTACACAATGATACCTACAAAAAATGACTGCAGTTAGGCTGACGGTGCATGGAGTCCACTTTCTATCAAGCTGCTCAGTACTGTCCCCTGTACTTGCACTTCTGTCTGTCTGTTTTCAACTGCTGTCTTGTTTTATGCTTAGACAGTGAGTTCTTTGGAACAGAGACTGTATTTCTGTTGTGTTTATATAGCCCCTGGCACAATTGGACACTTGGTTTATGATGAGATCTCTTGCTGCGGTTGCTGTTTTTGTTATTACTGCTGTTATTTCTATTTGATGAGAATATTCAACTTAAATGGAAATACTGAAATGCAGGATCAGGAGGAGTTGAAGAAAACTGAGCTTTTGGCCTGAGCCTGCTGTAGTTGAACGATGCATGCCCCCGCAGGCTGGCGGGGAACAGTGACCACCTGGTGGCAGCAGCGGCAGCGAGTGGGGAGCTCCTGCAGGCAGCTGCAGCAGTGTCAGAAGTGGGAGGGGTGGCAAGTGCTGACCAGCTATCGGTGACCACCTGCAGACATCACCAGCAGTGTTGGGAGTGGGGGGTGGAGAGAGGCAACTGCCCACAGGCACTGCCGGCAGCACCAGTGGCCCTTCTTAAAGGGGGTACACTGCCAATCTCAGGGGGTGCATGTGTACCCCCTGCACATTGGCAATGGTTTTCAAGCCACTGAGTCGAATGCTGGGTGCCTTTGGCTTATGGTGAACAGCAAGCAACAGTTTGGGCTGATATTTGTTGAATCTATTCTAAATGGAAGACCTCAAACTGTTTTCCTCTACAGCAAATCAATTCAAGAGTATGGTGGCATAGTTTCATAGTTGGTAGGGTCAGAAGGGACCTGAGCAGATGATCAAGTCCAACCCCCTGCCATGGGCAGGAAAAAATGCCGGGGTCAAACGACACCAGCAAGGTGTCTAGCTAACCTCCTTTTAAAAACCCCCAGGGTAGGAGCGAGCACCACTTCCCTTGGAAGTTGGTTCCAGATCCTAGCCACCCTGACTGTAAAGTAGTGCCTCCTGATATCTAGCCTGAATCTACTCTCTGTCAACTTATGGCTGTTATTCCTTGTTACTCCCAGTAGTGCTGGGGTGAACAGGGACTCTCCCATTGCCTGCTGGTCTCCCTTGGCCAGTTTATAGATAGAGGAATGGCAGCAGAAGGCAATGGATCACATTGATCATCAGCCCTTGACTGCTGGGCTGCGACTCAGTGAAATCAAGTTTGGTGTGCCACATCCCAGATGAGACTGTTTCTATGAACAATTATAAGAAAGTTTCCTGAAAGAAGAACTGCTCAACATATACAGACTGTTTGGCCCTTTCAATGAAATGGTGCCTACTAGATGACAATGGGCCATGTACTGTCAGAAATGAAGATGCCATGACCAAATCACAGAAGCAAAGGCAACCTAGTGCCTAAAGAAGGTGAACGTGGTACCTGTTGTATTGCCTATGAATAGGAAAACATCAAAGTAGATTGAGAGGGTCTAGTAATTACAACAATAACTATTATAACAAATTCAACACAAAATAATTGTCACTGAAAACAGTAGTAATGTTAATCAGTGGTGGCAGTGATCCCTCATGACTGAAGATGATCTCTCCCACAGGTCTAGTTAATGTCAAATAATATTAACATATTTAATAAGACTACTAATGTGAATATAAATATAACTATGATGGCATGGACTGGCTAGCCCCTGGTGAGGAAGGGTTTAAAGAGGGCTCTTAGGCTGGGTTGGGCCTGCCCTGGTATGCTTGCAGCCAATGCCAAACCTCCAGGAAGGATATAGAAAGGGGAAGTCAGGCTCAGAGGGGTGAGGGCTTTCAGTGTTTACTGAGCCTGGCTCCTGGCCACACGTCATCTTGTGGATTCTGAGCTCAGTGTGGGTGGCTGGATAAATTACAGAACAGGGACCAAGGAGCTGCCCCAGTGTCCCATTACAATAACAATATTTAAGAGGCTGGTGCAAAGCGGCTAGTGTCTTCACTTTGGATTCGGATTTGGGGGACAGTGATTTGATTCGGTAATTTGAATCACTCTCCTGAATCGATTTGGCCAAATCCAATTTGGAGATTCGGCTGCTGCCAAAACTCTGAATCACTGAGACCCCATCCCCTGCCAACTCACAGTGGCTGCCCCACCCACCCCAGCTCTGGGCTCTCTGAAAAAAGAAGAAAAACAACCCTACTCACCGGGTGCTGCCTGGTGGGGGACAATCTCCACTGCCCCATGCCATGTGGGGGGGGCTCTGCCACTACCCCCACTGTCCTAGCCGCCTCATGGCTGCACCACCTGCCCCAGCTCCTGGCCCTTTAAGAAAAAATAAAACAAAAAAACTGTGGACTCCCCCGTTCCTGCCTGGTGCGGGAGCAATCCCCACTGCCCTGCACTGTATGGGGGGCTCTGCATGAGCCCCCATAAGCCCTGAGGCTGCTGCAGGAGCCGGAGAGTGGGGGTTTTGTTTTTTTCTTAAAGGGCCGGAGCTGGGGTGGGCACGGCAGCCACGGGGGGAGAGGGGGTTGGGAGAGTGGGCAGGGGTTGGGGGCTCATGGCAGAGCCCCCCACCCAACATGGGACATTGCCCCAGCAGGGATCGCCCCCCCACCGGGCAGCACCTGGTGAGTAAGGGGTGTTTTTAAAGCACCAGGAGCTGGGCCAGGTCCGGGCAGCCGTGGGGTTGGGGGCTGGGGGAGTGGTTGGGGGCACTCAGGAGGGCTGGGGGAGCAGGCAGGGGATGGGGCCTGGCAGGGAGTCTCCCCATGTCCCACCTCTGCCCCCTACTTAACGGCATAGAGTCCGGGTCCAGCTCCCTGCGGTGGTGATCCAGGGCTGCCTAAATCGCCGAAGCTCTCTGAATCTTTTCTGACTCTATTTGGAGAGCTTCAAATCAATTCAGACCTTTTAATTGGTCCCCTGGTTCGATTATGGCCATATCTCCTCCAAATCAAATCAGCACCCAAAGCTTCCCACAGCCCTAAAATCTAATACAGCTTTCCCTCCCCAACCACAGTTTTGCTAGCCATGGTTTTAAGTATCCACACTTCAGAGAAGGGGGGGTACAATTGAAAAATACCCCCACAGCTCTCCTGGCCTAGCTCATGCCTCTCACTCCCGTCCCCACAGCCCCTGCTCCCTCAACCCTGCTGTTTTGCCAACCACAGAAACTTTCAGAAACCTAACCCCTGTGGTTGGTGTGGGAAACCTGTATTAAAACCTGATTGCCTTCTATGACAAGGTGACTGGCTCTATGGATGCAGGGAGACCAATGGATGTGATATACCTTGATTTTGCAAGGTTTTTGGTACGGTCTTCCACAGCATTGTCATAGGCAAGCTAAGGAAGTAGAGTCCAGCAGAGGGCAACAAAAATGATTCAGGGTCTGGGACACATGACTTCTGAGGAGAGGCTGAGGAAACTGAGCTTATTTAGTCTTGAGAAGAAAAGACTGAGGGGGACTTAATAGCAACCTTCAACTACCTGAAATGGAGTTCAAAAGAAGATGGAGCAGGACTGTTCTCAGTGGTGGCAGATGACTGAACAAGGAGCAACAGTCTCAAGTTGCAGCAAGGGAAGTTTAGATTAGATACAAGGAAGAATTTGCTCACTAGGAGGATAGTAAAGCACTGGAGCAGGTTACCCAGAGAGGTGGTGGAAGCTCCATCCTTGGAGGTTTTCAAAACACAGCTAGACAAAGCCTTGGCTGGGCTGATCTAGTTGGGGCTGGTCCTGCTTTAAGCAGGGGGTTGGACTCGATGACCTCCTGAGGTCCCTTCCAACCCTCGCTGTCTGTGATTCTATTAATGGTAAAATTACTAAAAGCTGCCAGAATCTTGCTGGCATATTTGCACCAGTACAGACTCCAGTAGGATTTTTTTCCCCTTGAGTTCCCTACCGTAGATGGAGCTTATGACTTGTAATTTGGCCTTTTCTCCTTCATCCAGAGAAACCGTTAACATGATAGTGAGGCTGCCTGCTACATTCGCAAAGTGTAAAGTTATATTACATCTGTACTTTTTTTAATCATCTATTAAGTTTGTTTGTTCAAGTTAATGAAAATGGTATGTTGTTATGTAGTTGTGCCAAAACATTTCACCAGAGACTTCACAAATGTTTTTGGTGCATTTCCCAGTTTCATATGGTTTCACTTTTCCCCCTCATAGCAAAAGATGATGTGGAACATAGGACCTTAGGGTTAATACAACTAAAATTATCCTAGAAAGCTTCCCTTAAGCAACTGAAAGGGAGACAGTGCAAACTCTGAGAACAAATGGGACTGAACTTTTGTCTGCCTGTCTGCTTAGCAGCAAAGATATAAGGGCTAGGCTGCAATTCTTACCTCCCTTGGTATGTACTTACATTGATCAAAAATCCAACTCCTTCCATGAGAAGTGCTTGCTTAAGACAGCACACATCACCATGGGGCACGGGTCATGCAAGCAAACCTTTTGTTTGTCATAATTTGGAAATTATCATTCATTTATGATAGCACCCACACATTTCTATATACTGTAAAGTAACTGCTCTTTGCTCTAAGGGGGTTATAACGGATAGCCAGAAATGGACAAGACGAGCATATAAAGAAATTGTATATGAGATGGCTAAATTTATTGTAGGGAGCATGTTGCTAACTGGTCTTTTCAGATTCATTCTAAAAATATACAAGAGGTCATTTTTAAAGCATACGTGAACTTTTCTGAGCAAATCCCATCGTTTTGGGAGTCCTGGCTCCAAACAAGTATTTGTCATCACCAAACACTCAGCTTATATGATGAGTCAGTAATTAGCAAACTGTAATTTTGCCCTTACCTAACATGGCACAAATTTGACTGCAATGGGATTGCAAGGTGGGACACACAGGTATAGAATTTGTCCCACCAAATGTATATACACATTGTTTAAAATTATGGACTAAACCATTCTGATATCAGCCTTGTACCCTGAATTGTCACTTGGCTATAAATGTGCTGGAATTTAGAGCTTTGGGGTAGTAAGGTTTTTTGGTATTTAGGACCTGGTCATCCTTCCTGCTCATACAGAAAATTAATAGAAAGCTCTTAATTACTTCAGTAGTGCAGGATCAAACCCTTAATGAATTATTTAAGGTTTAAACCAGCTCCCATTGCTGCAACCAGACACAGCCATTTGGTAAATGGAGTGTTTGAGGTATTTTGTAGAAACCCCCCCGGAACAATTAGCAGCTAGGGTTACCAGCGTAGACTGCCAAATGAAAGGAGAAGAGATTAGAGAATGGCAATCCAAAGGGCATTTAAAACAAATTTATTGAAAAAAAGAGCTCTGACTATAAATGAAACATTTGACTGCTTTCAAATCAAATCAGATTCAGAGAACATGAGATACACAAGAAAAAGGCCTTTTTCCTTACTAAACAAAGTGAGATGTATAACAGAGTCGCATGTTTTCACTTGTTCCCAACCTCAGCACACTTCTACATATGCATGCAAATTCAGAGTTTGGATTGTTTTCAGAGACAGAGGCCCAGACAGCTGAAACCTGAAAGGTGGAGTGATGTCCCCTTACTAGCTAGATATGAAATCTTTTTTTTTTTCCCTTCCCTCTTTTTTGGTCACTAAATAGCTACTGTGCATCAAAGTTATAATAAATGCAGTAAAGGTCAATGCATTTCAGAGTATGTGGACCTTGTGGAGTTCAAGGTTTTGTGGCTCTCAAACAGTCTGCGGGATGTATGGAACTGGATCAATTTTGTGAGATTTTTTTTCCCCAACTTTTGGAAATCTGTGTTATATATTAGCTGGTATAAGAGAAACCCCCATCCACCAATTAAAATCTAGGCCTGAAGATATATGAGCTAGCATAGACCATGTTGTTCCACTTCTTTTAAAGTCAGGATGCACCATTGAAATCAATACCGAGTTCTGATTTTAAAAAATTAGCGACTATATATAGACAGGCTGAAAATTTTCTAGTGAAACCATTTTCCTATTGCAAAAATGCTGTTATGACAGATTTAAAATGTTCTGTGAGAATGAGTTGATTCTGTCAAAACCTTTGATGGAAACCAGGCTGGCAGGCGGGTTGCACAGAGCCCTGTGTGGCCTGGCTGCCCACTCAGACTTTATTTAAAAATTCCTTTCTGCAGAAAAGTGTGCTTTTGACTTTTCCTTCAGTCTGGAATTAAGTCAAGAAATGCAAAGTTTTTCACTGAACAGAAATTCCCATAGCTCTAATAGGGGAAAAAAACAAAAAACAAAAAAAAAGAAAAACCATGTATTTACTCATTTTTTCCATTCTTCTGTTCCTCCATTGCTCCTTTAACTAATCCCCTTTATTTATTTTCATTGTGCTCATTCTTGTCACCTCTTCCTTCCTCTATTGAATTGTTTTTTCACTCCCTGCTTTGCAGTCTATGTAACAGTTTTTGCTCCTAGACCTCAATGCGAAACTGGATCATGGTCTACATTACAAGTTGTTTTTGTAGGACTCTGGCCAACACCAAGAAAATGGAGATCTTCCATCTCCAATCTACCAGAACACGATTGGGTGTCTAAGCTGCTTTATTCAAAGATAGTTGTCAAAATTCACTTAAATCCTCCTTCCTATGAATACGCAATTTGCTGTTAAGACTCAACTCTACTGACACACAACATGACAGCCTTTCCTTTTTTGTATTAGTTCATTGCTCAATGTGCAGGACATCAGAGTTTCAAATTTGTGGAGTTCTGAGTTCCTCCCTCTATTTATCCTGATTTTTCCCTACTTACTCATCTCTGTGCAACTTTTTTATATTATAACTGCCTTTCCCCTTTTATATTAGGATCTTTTATTATCTCAATGTGGCGTTGTGTTTAAAACTTTGACCTACATCTAAACAATCTTCTGTGAATATCCTGGCCATCTCCTTCCCTGGGAATGGGGAGAGCCTACTTGGAACAAAAGACCATAAACTTTGAAATGACTTGTTTGATACTACCACACTGGCTAGGTATAGACCAGGGATTGGCAACCCCCAGCACACATGGCATGCAAGGCCATTTTGCTTAGCACACCACAGCCAGTGCAAGCTCTGGGTGCCGCCACCATGCACAAAGCCTGGGTTGCTTGCAGCAGGCAGGCAAGAGGCTGCAAGCAGCCTGGGCTCCTTGGCAGGCAGCAGCTGCCAGAAGGCTGCAAATAGCTGCATGGTGGTCCTGAGCCCTGGTACCAGCACCAGGGTGGTGGCTGTATGCACGCCTCTGAGTGAACAGGGAAGGGGCCAGGGCAGCACAACCCCAGCCCTTCCCCAACCATCTGCCCAGATCAGGCTGCTTATGGCTCCCCCGCTATCTGCCCCTGGCATACCAAATCAAGGCATGGGTCAAGGTTGGGGTGTTTTTGGCACTCTGGCCAAAAGTGTTGCCAACCCCTGGTATAGACATTCAAAATGCCTGAGGTGGAATCTAGGTTACCAAGATTTCTGCAAGTGGTGTAGTTTAGGTTGGTAGCAAGCATAACACATGCTCACCCTTTGGTGGGGAGACAATTGTAGATGGCCAGGTTCTGCCATTTTTAAACGAGTCTGTGCATGCCAAACTTCTGTTCTGTTATGTGTACAGACCTGTTTCTAATCGCTTATACTGGTAAAAGTGTAATGTCTGTACCTGGCCATTGTTACAAGAGTTCCCTCCATCCTTGCACACACCTTTTTCCCTTTGGCCTGACAAAATCTCAACTGCTGTTATTAGTTTCACTAGCAGTAGCACAGGCTGTTTTAATATTTTATGCTGGTTATAACAAACTGCAGACTTACCTGCGTGAAATGTTCTCTCATTACTGCAAAGCAATAAAATGGAAAACAAGTTTCACAGGCAGTGGAAGAAAAAAGTAGGTGCAGTTCAGGCCTGAAATTTCCAAGGTTTTTACACTATCATTAACATTTTATAATGCAGCTAGTAAATTACCCATAGAGGTGTATTTAAAATCATCTTTAGGCCAAATTCTGAACTGGCTACTTGTACTCAGCCCTTATTCACAAGCATCTAAATGATTTGTCTAGGTCCCAAGGATTTTTACTGAAATTTAGGAACCTAAGTAGGGTTTAAAATGGTATTGCTTCCAGGAAGCTCCTGGGTGCATGTCTGCATGTGTACCCAGACCACAGCACATTAAGCTGCCTGGTAGCAGACCCAGGGGGTGGGAGGTCAGCCTACCAGCCCATCAGCCTAGGGCTGCTCCAACTGGGCTCAGTGTGCTTCAGAGGGCCTGGCTGGGGCATGAGGATGCTTGAGCATGGGGCTAGTCAGCAGGCAGCCCTAACACTGAAGCACCCTCATGCCTCAGTCATCTGCTCAGCATCTACATTTGCGCTGCTCCATGTGAAAAAAAACTCCACAGCAGGGTAGTACTTGTATTTATAAGTACAACCCTGCTGTAGAGCTTATTTGTTGTGTGCGCCCTAATAGGGGCACATGTGTAAATGCTGAGACACTTACTGTACAGTTAATTAGTCAACTGCATAGTAAATGTTTCATGTAGACACACCCACTATAAAGAAACTACAGACAGCCATGTACTTCCACTTACCCAGCGGCATAGGGAAGTCTGCAGCTGCTAAGAGTTAACATAGCTCCCATTCTACTCCTCTCAGGAGTATATCAGGGGTGTGGCAAGATCCAGTTATTCGACTGTCCCATGAGGATCACTGCTAATTGGTGCAACTGCAAGCAGCATTCAGGCTAATCTAAAATACACCAGAGGTGGCAAAGGGCCACCTGTCAGACTAGGAAGTTACAACTGATTTACCTGTGCACATACCTAATAAATACTGGGGACAACAGAGACTGGGTGCATACATACAACACAATTACTATGGAGTAGTTTGCTCTGAATTTTACCCCACAGTAAATTGTCTCTATAATTAGTAGCAGATACATGAACAGCTCTCCCAAGCTGGCTGCCCACACTAATATTAGAGTGCCTGTCTACTAGGACATTGAGAGGTGGGGTTTGCATTGAGTAAATGGCCATCTGCAGATGAAATGGGCTAAGAGAAAATGTATGCAATCAGTCAAGGGGTATAACTTACACTTGTGTATGGTTACTGCTCACTTTGAGGGGAAACTTTACATCACACTGGCATAGGGCTGTGTCATGTATCTGCATCACTTTTATCCTGAAGTAAACATGCTGTGTGCCCACACTCCGTGACTTAGATTTATTCTGGTTTTATATTAGTGCATTTCCCTGGGTTCATTAAGTTAAATAGGAAAAAGTGAGAGCATAATCAACCTTGGGGAAGGACCTCAGTAGTTGGTCGTTTTGTGTCTCGAGACATGCTTTTAAAAACAGTCTTGCCATATGCAAGGAAAAAAGCCCAATATGCAGTACTATAGTGGTTATTAGATCATCAGCTGGCATGATATGGCATAGCCCTGTTGTCTTCAGTAAAACTTCCCCAGTCGAGATCAGCTGAGTATCAGCATCATTATTGTCAGTCTGCAGTTCCATTACTGTAATTTTAATCATAATACATCTAATAAGACCAATGTTTCATGGGCACTTTCTTATCTGTGCCAATGAGAACCACAGGGTTTTAATACCCTTGGACAATCCCCAAAACTGTGATGGGAAACAGAGACTTTTCCAGCACATGCGAAGGGAGAGGAAAAAGCAGATCCAGCAACAAGCAGAAAATCTGAGGTAAGTCATTTGGAAGGGGACTTTTTGCTAATATAAATAATTCAAATCTTTTCCTAATAATGCACAAATACTCGTGGGGCACATTGCATACATCCACTTGGAACTTCATAAACGAAGTAGCTAATTGACAGCAGGGGCAGGTGAGTGTTTTCCAAACTATAACTACTGCACTTGACTGTTTTATGATGCCTAAAACACTGCCAGAATGCCCAAGTCTAATTAGAAAACCATGAGAAACAAAATTTTTTATTGCCACTTATGGTCCCGATTCTTTTTTCCTGATTAAATATGTGACTACATGGTTTTTTTCCTCAGACATATCTGTCTTAATTCTCATTTATCAGGATCACAAGATGATCTGATCAGCTGAGAGGGTATCTGGGCCTATGTAGCTTGTATTTTGTGGTATCATGACTGAAGTATTTGCCCATAAGAGCACGTCGTGATGCAGAATTCTGATTCCAAAATCCTTATAGAAAAAAAGTGTACCTAGATGCTGTAGTCCTGGGGAAAATGCTGAGATTGAGCTGGGTGTAACTGCTGAGGTGTTTTCCTGAGTTTGCAGGAGCCTAGAACAATACTGTTATATGAACTACCATTTTATCTTCTGTTTAGTCTGAATGTGAACAATGTGAATATTAATGTTTAACTATTTCACTGCTTGACATTTTAACCAAACCATCCAGCTGATGTATGTATCTGTCAAGCTTACGCCGTTTCCCCCTCCTCCTCAGAATGGGAGATGACCTACATTTTCCTGCTCAGCTGCAAAAATATCTACCTTCCACAACAGTCAACTTTTTGGCATTATCCTATGAATTAATACAGACCTCCACAGCATACTAAATACTAAGGCTGAGAATGAAGCACAACACCACAAGTTCTACCATGCTTGTTGTATTACTCATTTTCTTCTTTATTTAATTAAAAACTTTATTTTAAACACTGCAGCTGCTAGATTTCCCATCTGCCAGATCAGAGAGACTTTGCTGTAGAACTGAAGTGCATCTTACCACAGAGAAGTCCCCTTGATTTTGATAGTTGTAAGAGCTAAACAAATGAACCAATTGTTTAAAGTTCAGCCAGGAAGCAGGTAGAATGGTGTAAGGTTTGCCTCAAGTTTTCTGATAAAATCCAGCATGGTTTTGAACCATCAGCAAGCCTGCCCCATCTATACAATTTCTTTTATAATCATACAGGGCAACATTTTCCAGAGTGTGGGCACACTTTTCTGCATGGGGCGGGTGAGTGCAAATCATATCCATCAATTGCTGCCAATTCCCTGGCCACTGATGGCCACCAAAGAGTTGGTAGTGAGTCACTGGTGCAGGCCACTTCCCCCACTGCCAACTCATACCAATTCCCCTCGCCAGTGACAGGCGGCAATAGGGGGAATTGGCTGCGAGGGAAGTGCTGTTGGTGGCTGAAGTAGGTGGTGCAAGATTGGCCAACCCTACTACAGCAGGACATAAACCCACAAAGCTTAGGCAACATTGATTTAGGGCATGTGAGCTAGCTAGTTAACATGAGGGCAGGGACTTACTGTGTGTCAGTGGCTGTGTGATAAGTGCCTATACTGGCTGAAAGCTAAGGTGTGGTCTTTCACTGAGAGCTAAGCTATTGCAATTTTATTTCAGCTTATTGTCACGTAAGAGCATGCCAGAGATCAGGTGATGTGCGGTAAATCCCTGCCACTTTTTGAATCAGGATAAATTGTTCATAGGTCATATCTAAGGTTTGAACATTTGGGAAAACAGCCGCCTGATACCAATGGCCTGATAGGTTGCAAATCGGGGTGGAAGTAGTCGCAGACTCTACCTGAGGTGGAAGGAAGCTGGAAGAAAACTTGATAGAGAGGTGTATGAACACTACCCTGCTACCTTAGAGGGGTATGCCTCACATTTCACTGTAGTAGCTGCTAAGCACAGTTG
This sequence comes from Gavialis gangeticus, assembly GCF_001723915.1. Classification (NCBI taxonomy): domain Eukaryota; kingdom Metazoa; phylum Chordata; order Crocodylia; family Gavialidae; genus Gavialis; species Gavialis gangeticus. Next base: position 28,212,599 of record NW_017729022.1, on the reverse strand, counting down.
GGCTGTGACAATCATATGGATTTGGCTTTAGCTTTGTTACAAAAATAGTTGCAACAGAGCAGTGCTTTTAAGTAACTATTTGTTATATTTCTTGGAATATCCTTTCCTTGTTGCCATAGCTTGTTTTCGTTTGTAGCTCAGCTCAGTTAATCTCTCTTTTTTTAAAATCATTTGAGAGCAATTTAAAATAAAAATGGAAAAATATTTTAAAAACTATAAACACACTTTTGGTTTTTTGGGGGGGGTCCTTTAGCTGGCACCAGTCAAAAGAAAAAACTTCTACATCACTAGCAGTCAATTTGTTTTGGTTTTCTTCTTTGGTTTATTTTATAGTTGCACATGCTGGGCTAGTGGGGATCGGCCTTAATTTTTTTGCCTGCTACATCTTTCATCTCATGCATTTGTTTTTCTTTCAGACAAGGGTTGGTGTTGATTTGCACAACTCTATCAGCTGTGACTCCATGGGGTCCATCCCCTAGCCCCAACAGCACACTAACATAAATTGTGCTGGGAATGAGAAGTGGAGGCTGTGTGTAACATATTCAAGGAACACACATGCATCATAAGACCCCAGCCTGTCTTCTTGTCTTTGAATAGAAGCAGCCTTTTTCCTTTCTCTCTGTGGGATCCACTCTGCTAGGCATAAGGATTTCTTTCTCATAAACAGCTCCAGGTTCTTCCCTATTGTTCAGCACAAGCCTGTTGGAGCAGAAGAGCCAGCCTGCAAAGGGAGCCTCTTCTCTTCTGAGTCAGTTGGTCAGATTGTCTGCTCTTCTGAAGCCAGAGAGAAATTCTAGCCAAAAAGATGTCAAGGGATGTTTTGCCGTGACTTCATTAGGGCTAGGCTTTCATCCAACAATACTACACTAGAGTGTATGCTACAAGAGATGATGTACCTATATTTCATAGTCACTCATATCTTATAAGTGGACAGGCTAGAAGCAGTGCACTTCCCTGTTATTTAAAATGTCTGCTGCCCAGGTAGCATATCCTCAGACTGAGACAATGTCGCTTCCTTCTATGAGTGGCTATAAACACTCTTGTTTTAATCTGATATTTGGGCCTTATGACTACCCAGCTGCAAACACCAAAGGAAAACTGGCATGCTATTCATTTTCTGCTTCCAGAAACTAGACATGAAGTCCCTAACCTTCACCCTACTGGGTGGAAGGTGTGACCAGAAAAGGAAACTTCAGCTCACCCTGATCTAGGAAATCTCCTTATAGGTCCTAAAAACATAGCAAGGTAAAACACTCCTGGGAATGTGTAAGTTATTTTCATTTGCCCCTGACATTACTTCCTCTCCTATTCAGGGTTCAAATTACAGGGGAGCTCAGGAGGACTGAGCCCCCCATAAGAAATGAAAGTCCCCCTACACCGTATCTTTCTAAGCAGCCCAGGTGGCGGCAGCAGCTGCTCTTTCTGGCTGCCACTGGCACAGACCCCCCTTCTCCCCCAAGAGTAAGTGTAATTCAAACCCTGCTCCTATCGATGTGTGACAGAAAACCTGAGACCATCAATATAATATAATATTATGTGACAAGGCAAGGAAAGGAAAATGCAATGTGCAGTAGGAACTCAGATTTGTGGAATGGTCATATTCAGACCTAGGACACGCAGGCCTATTTTAGAGTGGTTTGATCACTAGTGTGAGGTCTAGACGAATGTAAATCAGGAAAAGGTTGCAAGTTGTCTGTGGAAAAATAGCACCATTCTCGCCTTCAGTGATCTTCAGAAAATGACAAAATGGAAGGGTGGGGCAGAAAAAAATATGGCAACTAATGAAGGTAAATGCAGAAATGAGCAAGAGGCATCAGCAAACTGGGGTCAGAGCTGCTTCTACCCTATACTGGTTATTGTGGTTGGAAGCAATATTTCTTTGGTATAGGTTGGGAAGTGGGGCTTGGGACCAGCTTTATAGTTGAAAGAGATGTTAACTAAGCTTTCCAGCACAAAAATACCCTTCCTTGAGCCTGGGAAAGAAGCGGATACAGCGTAATCTAAACAGCAGTTAGAGCAATTACTTTCGTTTAACCCCAATTATGCAGATGAAAGTCTTTACTTTAAAAGATGGAAGTGGGCAGTAAACCTGTGAAGCAAAGAAAAGTTATCAGAAATATTTATAGACCAATCAATTGAAATTAATTAACCTAACTAGGTAAAAGAATAAGACCTTTCACAAGGGAAGAGGCTTGCTGTCACTTGTAGAACACCAAGAAGTTAAGAGAGGGAGCAAGTAAGTTATAATAAACCATAAGATGATTGTCTGCATTAAGTCCATGGTTGCTGATGTCTAATAACGTTACCAGTTCTGGTTCCCAGGCCTGTCATATGAAGGTATTATTCAAGTTTATCATAGTTAGCACACCTGAAAGTGATAGTTGTGAACACTGAGTTAGCTTTATAGATATATAAAAGTAACAGATATGACCCACTTCATTGCTGTCACTTGAATCAGGCCTATGCCCTCCTGCTTGCTAAAAGCCAAACTATTTACATACCTCATTTAGGACTGCAGAGTGAATCAAAGCCACAGACATAAACCCAGAAAAATCACCTTTCAAATAAGTAGTTAGTGCAGTATTGACTAACGGAAATAGTTATGGAGCTTTTATTATTTTTAAATGGCACGGCATTAAAGTGCATTTAGAAGGCTTGATGAAGTACTTTCTCACAGTAAAATTAAAATATTAGTGTGTTGTGGCCACTTTGATGGCGAGGAAGTTTTAATTAATAATAGCTGTATTTCTTGAAAAGAATTTTAACAAGGTGTTCCACCTATGAAAAGCACAAATATCCGTTTGTTCTAAACAGCCTTCAGAAGGTTGTACAAGCAGTTAATTGTTCACCTTACCCATTTTGATAAATTAATAAGTTGCTTTGAGCAAGCAAGCAAAGCAAAACATGACCATAACATGATAGAATCTCAAAACTTGGCTGACTAAAGGTCCAATTTCAATGTTACAAGTATTGTAGGAGTTCTCTCCCATACAGATATGATACCTGACACTGACACTTTGGGAAAGTTTTTGCTCGTAAGCAGAAATAGAATTTACAAGCTTAGATTTCGAAAGTGCCTCTTTCAAATCTGTCACAACTCTGTATGCAACCATTCTAGATTATACTAATAATTGTTTTTTGGAGTTATACTGAAATTTCCTAGTAGACCGTACCTGCTTGATAACCTGAATCTGTCGTCCTACAAGAGTTGGTGGTTAAACCAGCTAAAAACAGGGCAGGTTTTGCAAATATTTGCATGAAAAAATATGCCCCTTTTAGTTGAATTTCAAATACTTTTAATCAGTTCTTGTTGGCTCTGAGTTCTGTGAATTGTTCCATATTTTAGGTAAAATAAAAAAGTGGTTAAACAAGTCCTTGAGGATGCACGAGACTTCATATGTTTTCATCAAAAAAAGCTTTGTCCCTTCAAATGGTAGATTCTCTATTGAACCATTTGGACCTACTCATCTCATCTCCTTCGGCATGGAGATCTTGACACAACTGTAGTAGCTGGTAGCCTGGACATCATCTCAGCCAGGAGCAGAGGTAAAATGTCATTTTTAGGGGAATGAAGTGTAGGTGATCTAGACTTACAATGCTATGCCAACATAAACTTAGTTAACAATACAGTCTCACTATGATACTGGAACTTTTCTTATAGTCCTTACCCAATGAGGTATTTTGGTAAAGTTACTCTGAGATTTTAAGGAACCCTTATTAAGTCTTGACTTGATCTTTTTTCCTTGGGAAATAAAAAGTCTTATGTACCTTTGAAGACAAGCCTAGTGATTGAAAATGGCATCTCTCAATGGATGACCCTTAAATGGATTCTTCCTTGCTTAAATGTTTGACAAATAAGGTGAAGCTGCCAAGACATTCTTTGATGAATGCGAACTGGACTATTTCAAGTCTGGAACAACCTGTATTAGAGGCTGGATGTATCAATTTGCTTGAGAAGGTGTCATCTTAGGCACCTGGCATTTACATGCCCTGGTAGCGAAAGACCTGAAAGTACTGCAGTTATCTTTTTAAGTACCCTTTATTATAACAAAATAGGCAAGGAAAGGGCACCCTTATTAGAGCACAGTGCTGCAAGTGTAAATCATGAAGATTTCTGCATTATTATGCAGTACAGTCTCTGGATAGAAAGAAAGAATCCCCTTTAGGACATTTTGGTAATGTGTAGTGAAAAAAAAAGCCCCAACACTATCTATTTGCACTAAATACTAAGTGATTTTATATTATTTGTATCCAGAAGAGTAGCTCATGAACTGGGAAAAAAGCCGTGGGCTTGAGGTGTGACAAGTTGCTCCAACCTATCCTTAGGAATGAGGGGGAAGGTCTGAAGATTAAAGAAGTTATCGGAACACATCCATACTTTATATCTTCAGCTGACTCAGCTTCACTGTGCACATGCACACCTAAATGAAATGTGCAGTCACTCACAATCTGATAATGACCATGTGGCAGGGTGTGTCACCTGTAGTAGTCCCATCCCATCTCATGACTAATGCCAGAAAATAAAATTCAGTCATTTTCCAGCACAGCAACATCTCATTTTTTTTTCTTTCAACAGACTAAGACTAATTATGAATACAATAAAACATTCAAAAAGTTCACTTATATTTAGTCACTTGATATGTGTCCATATGCAGTAGGTAAATGTTGTGTTCTTATGATACAGTATCTTGCAAGAGCTCATTTACTTGGGAAACTTCATAGGTCTAGAAGTGTGACATTTCGGTTCTGATGTGCAAATGCCAAAAGGTTATCATTTCCTGAGTACCTAACTAGTTAGGGAATTTCTGTCTCATTGGTATCTACTCCCTGATATTTTCTAATGAGCTTATGTGAAAGTAAAGGAACTTTCTGTTCCACAATTTGAAGCAAACCACTACATTTAAATTGCTTTTTCCCCTCGAATCTCTTTATATGTCAACTCCTAAGAAAGGGCAAGACAACAAACCTGAGTATTTCTGCATACTAGTGTATAAGAGTTGTTTCAGGTTGCTATCTTTTTCAATTTTCAAATGCATTTTTACTCTTTGGTGCTTTTTCTTAAAGTCCAAGCTCATAGAGCCATGTGACTTTGTAAGAATCTCTGCTTTCATTCAGAGCATCATCATCATAGTCATACCTGGATTTACTTGCACAGTATACTGTGCACAGTGCAATCTGCGACAGCAGAAGAAAAGTATAACCACACAAGGTTATTCTAGGTTTGTATGGAGGTAATCAGTAAAAAGATGAATTTCAAGATGAAGGCTACAAGTTTTCACAATATGAAACAGCTAAGTATGGATAGTGCAGAACAAGTGCTTTAGGTGAGTCAGGTATTAGTTTTACTTCTTGTAGTTCAGGGGTGTCAAATTTGCCCTGGGTCCTGAGCTGGATCTGGACCACAAGAGCTCCTTCTGGGCCAGGTCTATGGAACCACATTTGAGTAGGAGGATCCAGGGCCATGCAGTGATGTAGATATGGACATGACTATGGGCTGCAGCACCCTGGTTCTGCACCACTGTTGAAATGCAGCTGCACAGCCAGAGCTCTGCACCACCACGTACCCCTGGCTCCACCACATGGCCCCAGCTCCACACTGCTTGTATGCAGCTCCATGCTACAGCACATCCCTGGCTGGCCACGGTTCCATGCTGCTGCCCAAACGTGGCTCTATGTAGATGCATGCCCTTGGTTCCTTGCTGCTGCCCAGAAGCGCAGAGCTCTGGCTGGTTAGTGGCATGGAGCCCTGCATCTGCACAGAGCATTGGGGTTTAGGGACCCCAAATTCTGCTCTGCTAGTACCCAATGGCCTACAAGTGGGCTAAATGGAACACTTCTTCAGCCAAGATCTAGCCCACAAGCTATATGTTCAACACCCCGATGTAGTTTATTATGTAAGCTTCATATTCCCCCAACCCCGCAATAACAGGTCATTAGATTCAAGTTAAATGTATGCTTTTTTGCATTTTTATATCATACTGAAGATGGTGAGGATTAGCTGTATGACAGGGTTGATTGTGCAGTTTTAATAACAGATTTGACAAAGATTTGTATAGGATGGTTTGGCTAGGGATGATCCTACCTGAGGCAGTGGGTTGGTCTAAATGATCTCTGGAGGTTCTATCTGGCCCTACTTTTCTATGTGTTTGTGGTTCAGTTAAGGCTAGTTGAAGCTGATCCTCGTTATCAACATAAACATCTGTGTACAGATACCCTCAGAATCTGTGTTCCCAGAACAGTAATATTTATCCAGGAATCATCTGAAGGCAGGAGAGAATAGGTGGGTTTCCCTTCTTTTTTTATCATTTAGCCTTGCTGCTGAAAATATCCATTGTGATAACAGCTTCTATGATGAAAAGAGTTATCCAACCTTCAGTAAAAAACAATAGGCCAGATTCTTTGGTATGCTTCAGGCCATTTGGACCAAGCCGGCTCTTAGACGGCTCCTTTATTATCAATTACACAGGCGTATAGCAAGAGTGCTGCTATGATAGTCTAACTAATCTCAGCCAGCAGCCTTTTAGGGCCATTGCTAGCTGGCCTGCATGGAATGAATGTCTAACTTTCTTGAGAATTAGGGAGATTCAAGCAGTTCTTTTATGCCCGTGTTCAGCAGTGACCTAGTGAATTTCCCCCAAAGAAAATAAGGGATTAAAAAAAAAGCAGCAGATCTGTAGAATCCTCATAATGTTCTTTACCAGCAGTTATCAGTTTGTTTTGCCTGACCCTTAAACTGTTTCATGATAACAGCCTAAGAGCTATAGATTTCTTGCAGCTGTTAAACCTCAGTATATTCAGGTGAATCAATTGGTAGTTATTTAATATAAAATAAATAGCTTACTAAAGTTAAAAGTGTATTTAGGAACCTCAGATTTTCTGCAGCTTTTAATCCTCTCTCTCTCTCATTTCTTTAGATTTTGTAACAGCCCTCTTCATAAGCTTTTACAGGGCCTACAATTTGTGGCTTCCTACAAAGTCTTTCTGCAAAGCATAATGAGTTAATCAGAGACCTGAAAATGTATTGAATACAGATTGTTATAAGGTATTTCCTATAGCTCTTAGTCCTTAGAATATCAGTGAAATCAATGAATTGAAAAAAAGTCAAGAAGAGTCATAACCAATGTAAGATAAACTGGCTAATTCAACAGTAATTATGGACTAAGGGAAAATTGCTGTATGTATTAAAGCAAACTCAGTTCTTCATTTTCTTAAGGTACACATATAATTAAGTATTGGAGCAATTCGCATTCTTTGATATTACAAAGAAAAATCTTGAGACAAGTCAGTTAGAAAGTTAGACTATGCAGGTAAGGTAACAAAACTAAGTGATTTACTGAGTGATCTCAGTTAAACTAACAGATGACTCCAGTACTTATGTTTGAATTATGTAGCAGCTCATGCACAGCTACATTCAGAAGCCCTGCTTCCTCTGGTTTCATAGAACAATATTTTTCAGTTTCATATTTATTGTTCTATTAAAGCTTTCATCACATAGGAAATCCTAAAGCCTTGGACTAATTCCATGGCCATCTTGATGCCTTTATGGAAGGCTGTTGTTTTAGTTTAGTTTAGTTTTTTGTTTTTTAACACGTGAATTCTTCTCCCAATTACCATTACTCATGTTGTATCAGATTAGGGTATGTGAGCTTTCCAAGAACCTGCATAAATATTGCCTCAGCCACATGCAAAAGTAGTGATACTCAGCCAGGGTATTGTGGCACCCTGGGGTGCTTTGAGATCATTCCAGGGGTGCCACATAATGTTAGCACCATTAGGTATGCAAGCATGAATCACAATATAAACACAGGGATTTCAAACAGGAATCCATAGTATTAAAAACATTCTGACTTGTGATTTTTCTGATTTCTTTGCAACATAAAAGAAGATTATTTCTATTCTGTAGTCAAAAAATGAGTGAAAACAAAGAGCTGGCATTTCACAAAGGGTGCCTTGAGTATAAGGAAATTGAGAACCACTATGCCTGAGGTGCCACTTCTAAGGGCTGTGAATCCAGTTCTGGAGTTTTATACAAGTAAACCAGATCTGAATTTGCCGCAAGACTTCCTTCTAATCCTTGGCTAGTCTGAATGATCTTTTCCATTATCAAATCCCTGTTCCTTGGTGATGCCTGTCTCCTAAAAGAACAGAGACTCTTAAACGAGTTAAAAAAACCAAAGGCCCTTTAAAAATCAAAATGTCATAGGATTAGAGGGAAAGTCTTCAGGAAACAGTGTGTATGGCTAACTGCCCATTTCTTAGGATGGACAAGAATTGATTGTGGGCTCTCTTAGGGATCTATTGAATATTTTCATCAATGCCCTGGAAAAGGGAGTGCATAGTGAAACCACAAGGACTGCAGATGTATAACAGGGAACCCCAACCCTATTAACTACATACAGAGGACTGGGATAGGAGAGCACGGTCCCCAGGAGAGCTGAATTGTTGTAGCTTGTGGGGGGGGCAGACAGCTGCAGCAGAGCCTCAACAGAGACTCAGACCTCAAAGCCTGGGACTGCTAAGAAGCTGGGGAGGGCTGCAGAGCAAGAAAAGCCCACCAGTTCTTTAGGCTGAGCAGGGCCCATCATCAGGGTAGCAGTTATGTGACTGGAAGCTGCCAGGCTTGGCTACATGTAAGCCCGGTCTTTGAGCTGAGCTGGCAGCTCATGCCTGTAGGCAGCAGATAAAGGAGCAGAAGACAGAGCTGGCTGACAGTGAAAAGGGGGTATCTTGGGGCTTGAGGGAAATTAAGGCAGCTCCTTATGATGGTGACATTTTTTATGGCTCTGAGGAGCTTGTAGCTGAGTTGCAACCAGATGGCTAACCCTCTGTGTTCTGGTTTTCTATGTATTTAAGTTTAATACTGGAGGACCAGTCATGGCTGTAGGGGAGGTCTGGAGGCCATGGAACAGGGTACTGCAGGTACTCTGTCCTTGTGAGACCAGATTTGGTCAGAGGTGTGTGGGGCTGGGGCCCAAGGGACCCACAGTCTGGGGCAGTGGACCTGGATTGAGGGGGCTCTGAGAAGGCTGACGCCCAGACAAGGGTTTGGGCCTGAGGGGCTAGTGTCCATTTGCAACTGAGAGATCCCCATACAAGGGACATCTGTGAGACATGGGCACAGCTATGGGGAAGAAGGCCACAATTATAGCCCCTAAGGCACCAAAGAAGAGGCTGCCCCAACCTCTGGAGACAATCTTCCCTTTAACATATTAACATAAAATTGTGGCAGGTGAGAGGCTGGAGGCAGAGGAAGTTGGGGAAGGCAAATGACCTGAGCTGTCACAAGATGTTCCTGAATTATTTTGGGTATTTAAATCCTAAGCTGATAAAGAGGCAGTGCAGAAATATCTCACAAAATTAATGGACAAAAATTTGGCAGATGAACTTCAGTTTTGACAAGTGTAAAGGTAATGCACATAGGGGAAAATAACCTCAGTTATACGTACTCAGTGCTGGGGTCTGAAGTAGAAATCACAAATTAGGAAAGATTCTTTAGAGTCACTGTAGATACACTTTTAGGAAACTTAGCTCCATATACAGCAGTGACTAAAAAACCCCAATCAAATGTTGGGTATCATTAAGAAGGAAATAAGAAAAAAAAGGGAAAACACAATTATGTTGTTGTATAAACCAATGGTGCGCCAACAGAGGATGTAGTGAAAGCAGGAAAGGTAGAGAAAGGCAGCAAAGAAGATCAGTGGAGTGACTGAAATGGCTAGGACTCTTCAGTTTGGAAAGAAGACAGCGGAGAGGGAATAAGATGACTGTCTATAAAATCATGAAGAGTAAGCACAGAGTGAATAGGGAACTTTTTCACCAAGTCCTAGAATACTAGAACTAGGAGGCAGGTAGGTTTAAAACAAACAGGAAGTGCTTGCTTTAGAGTGCATAGTCAATTTGTGGAACTCACTGCCACAGGGGCTTGTAGAAACAGGTAGTATAGCCAGGTTCAGTTAGGGATTAGATGAATTCATGGAGGACAGATGCACTGAGACATATGAAACACAACAGAAAAGGATGTATCCTCTGATATCCCTAAACCAATGACTGTTGATGCCAGGGAGGATGTGATGGTGGATGAATTACTTTAGAAATGCTTTGTTTATATAGTCTCCTGCTAGAGCATCTACTACTTGCCACTGAGACAAGGTGCTAGGCCAAATGGACCACTGCCACTGGCATGGCCCAGTATGTGAGTTCTTATTGTCTTTAAATCGGACACTACCAATTTGTTTCATGAAGACCACTAAGCTACTGTCAGATTGCAAACATTTTAACTGAGAGCTAGGAGGTAAGGACTGTTTCCTACTGCCAGTGCCCTGAGTTTGTCTGATGGCTTTTATTTTGGTTTTAAAAGAATGGGCATTGCTTATAGAAATGCAAATAATGTTGCCTATGATTCAAGAAGAAAAAGTATTGACAACAGAAAGACAAAAGGTATAACTGGGTGAAATATATTATTACTTTTACTTTTTAGTCATTTTAGCTGGGTCCCCCCCCCCTCCCAATTTTGGCAACTTTGGGCTAAAATTCCTGGTTTTTTGGTTACTGGAAACTGGGGGGGGGGAGGAATCAGTTTTATGCTGAATCATCAATATTTTACACAATGTACAAAAACCTATCTTCTAACCTACTGTAATAAATAACTAGACAAACTTACTAGTCAAAAAAGGTTATGGACATTTTTAGCAGTTCTTATTTCTAATGAGATTAATGCTTTTGTTCTAGATGACATTATATTTTTCATAGTAGGACCTAGATTGTACTGTTCTTCCATATTATTAAATTTATTTAGACTATTTACATGAGTCACTGCTAATCAATCTAATCTCCAATTAATGTTACCAAGTTTGACAATCCATAGTGGAAGTACTGGTTTTAAATAGTAATGTACTACCATTTGCAAAGACAGATGCATTTTAAATGTCTTGGAAAATCTACAAATCAAATGCTATTATGCTATCTTTTCTATTAAAAAAAAAAAACCCAACAAACCAGTGCTCACAGACACTACTTATGAACAAATACAATAAAACAGAAAAGTCTGTGAATTAAGGAAATTCTTCAAAATGGTAATTTTTAAAGAGAAAAACAGATTTTTGCATTCATATTCCAGCTTTTGTTCACAAAGGAAACATATGGCTGTTAATAGGCATGTTTTATAGGAAGATAATATCTTCATGAGAGAGGTAATTAATAATTATCTGTTTCAAGTTGGTATGAGCAGCTGAACTAGAAATGCAAACTGGCATATTTTTAGCTATCTATATGCCTGTAATTATTCTATCTCTCCACTGGATGTCAATACTGCTTAATACAAACATTGGCTCAGAAAGCATTGCTAAAAGCAGGAAGCAGCCTAGACTTTTAAAGATGTTTACTGCTTTAATGATTTGCTTGCAGTAGTCTCAGTAGCCATTCAAGGTGAATCTTGGTTCTACTGTAGGCATTGGGAGAGTTGCCACTTAGGTGAATAAGAAAAGTTCTCACAGGGAAGTTAATATTGCAGCTTAGTTACCTTATAAGCCTGATTTTTGTCCCTCTTCTTTTGACCTTTCTTTTAAAAGAGTTTCTAGCCTTTCCTTTCTGCTTCAGTTGTACCTCAGAATTATTCCTGTGCTCTGTTAGCTTGCACTGTAGATCTTTGTGCTCCACCAGGGAAGGGGCATGATCAGGCACTGATGAAAGAGCCAATAGTACTTCTAAAGTACAAATGATACCAGGGCATGGGCCATGGGATGGTGATAAGACCCATGTAACTCACTGGAGAGGGTCAGTGCTCCCATTCCCTGAAGCACTATGAGATCTGGCAAATATACCTTTCCATTCTTCTGACACACTCATCAGCCTTCCTCATAAAGGAAATACCCACTTTAATATCTATACCAACGACCAACCCATACAGAGCAATATGAGGAGCTTCATATATGTATTGTGTTCTATACATAATGTTGCAAGAGAAGAAGGACTTTGCCAGTGTCGAACAGACTGACGTGCACTGAGCAGCCTCTCAGATTATTGTAAGAACCAGCTTTGCACCAGCCCAACCAAGACTTCGGTCACAGCCTTTCACCTACTCCGTAGATAGCCATGCAGAAATTAAACATCACCTGGGATGGAATCCCACTGACTAATGAGCCAAACCCCATATACTTGGGAGTTGCATTGGACTGAACATTTATCTTCAAAACAGGTAGAAAAGACGAAAGGTAAAGTCAGCATCCGCAATAAGCATAATTCAAAAGTTGGTCACCTCAAAGTGGGGAGCAAACCCAGCCATGTTATGAACCCCTGCTATTGTTTTTTGTTACTCCATTACAGAGTAAGCATGCCCAGTATGGGAATGATCATAGAATCATAGAAGTAGGGTCAGAAGGGACCTTGTAGATCTTCAGGTCCGACCCCCCGCCTGGGCGGGAGAAAAGACTGAACTCAAATGAGCCCAGCCAGGTAGTCATCAAGCCTCTTCTTAAGGATCCCCACGGTAGGAACCAGCACCACATCCCTAGGAAGTTGGTTCCAGCTCCTAGCTGCCCTAACTGTGAGGTAGTTCTTGCGGATGTCTAATCTAAACCTACTCTCTAATAATTTGTGTCCATTGTTCCTTGTCATGCCAGGGGGCGCTAGGGGAAACAGTGTCTCCCCTAAACCCTTCTGGTCCCCCCTAGTGAGTTTATAGACAGTCACCAGGTCCCCCCTCAGCCTTCTCTTGTGAAGGCTGAACAGGTTTAGGTCC
>NW_017729022.1:28191260-28194863 GCF_001723915.1 Gavialis gangeticus | reverse complement strand
TTGGAGTCAATAATGACTCCAAGATCCCTTTCTGCCTCCGTGCTCTCAAGAAGGGAGTTTCCCATTCTATAAGTGTGCTGCTGGTTTCTACTGCCTAAGTGCAGCACCCTGCACTTGTCAGTATTGAAACGCATCCTGTTTATGTCAGCCCACTCCTGTAACCTATCCAGGTCTTGTTGCAATCTTTCCCTCCCTACTAGCGTGCTCACCTCACCCCAAATTTTGGTATCATCAGCGAATTTAAACAGGTTGCACTTCACCCCGTTGTCCAAATTGCTGATGAAGAAATTGAACAGCGCAGGTCCCAGGACCGAGCCCTGGGGGACTCCGCTGCCCACTTCCCCCCAGGTCAAATATGACCCGTCCACCACCACCCTCTGAGTACGACCCTTCAGCCAATGTGCAATCCATCTGACTGTGTAGGCATCAATGCCACAGTCACCTAGTTTTTTAATGAGTATGGGGTGGGAGACGGTGTCAAAGGCCTTGCTGAAGTCTAGAAAGACTACATCTACAATCAGTTCATGCCAAGAAACTAGATCCAGTTCTAAATGACAGCTGTTGTGAAATAGTAGGATGTCTAAACCAACACCAAAGGATAGTCTGTATTTACTGGCTGGCATTGCACCACCTGGTATCAGAAGAAAGGTAGTGAGCCAGAAGAAAGATCATGGCAGATGCAAGACCCCAGGCATCCAGTCTATGAAATCATGAAAGAGTTTTGTGACCAGTGTTGTGCCCTTGGACATGACGACTGAAAGGCACAACTGAGGTTATGGAAGGAAAGATTACGTGCCATCATATGCCCTGAAATAGACCTGGAATCCCAGGAGGACCTTCCCAGAGGGGCCAATACAGACTGGGCAACATGTTAATGCCTGAACCATAGCACATGCAAACTGGAAGATCAAAAACAAATATGATCAAATGGGGCTACTCTAATGACACAAATATATGTGAGTGCAATGAAGTGAAGACCATGGAGCACTTCCTCTTTTGTCGACTCCTTGGTAAGACCTGTATGAAGGAGGACCTCACTGCAGCAACAGAAAGAGCCAGCACTTTTTCACAATTCTGAAAAATCTAGTTTATGACAAGGACACGAGAAGAAGAAGGAGAAGAAGTAATTCCATGAGGTTAATATCACAAAGTTACTTAACCTTCTGCTGCACTCTGGTTCATTTACCCAAGATGCCAACATAAAGAACTTAAAAAACCTGGCATATAATAATGCTTAGGATCATGTCTGAGTTAACAGAATATATTCTCCAAATGAACAAAAGAAAATCCATTCTTTTTGTTGGCAAGTCGCTGTAAAAGACAACCAGTTTAATATGGTACATTTGGCAAAGTAGAAGTTTTTTAACTACCATATGTAGGACATCAGCTGAAACAAAATGTAGGAAACAAAATGAACAAAAATGGTGTTTCAGTGATTGAGCTTCCAAAGCTGAATTGGTGCCAATGGCACCCCATGCTTCTGTTATTCTGCCTAACGATGCCTGTGGTATTTAACTTTCATAAGGATTTAATATTTGACACAGTGACAAGATTTTTTCCACACATGCACATAGAGTTTTTTATAATCTTTTTTTGGCATATTTATGCAAAATGTACTATATTTAAGATTGTTGTAATCACATGCATACATTGGCCACTGGCCATAATGTTCTAGCTATTAATCATATACCAGAATCCATGGCAGATGTAAAAATTAAGTTTTATTTATCATACTTACTCATTGGAAATGGCAGCCCAAGAAATTCAGTTTCTGATTTTTCTAACGTATTGCTGGCAATGGATTCAAGGAGTCATAAAGGTGTAAATCATATTTCTGCTTGCTCCAGTCACTGTTGGCACAAAACTAAAATTATTTTTCCATAAATTCAAAACCCATTGTTTCAAAGGCCTTTGCTTTTTTGCCAGATTATACCACTAATGCTGTTTCTCCAGTTTAACACTATTTTCCATTATAATCCCATCTTTCAAGTAATGACTGAAGGTCATTACCACTTGTAGTCATCAAGCCAAAGACTTGCCAGCTCTGGCAGATATTTTGGACCTTTATTGATGATCCTTTTTAACCGAAAGGAAAAAGTAGTTGCCTGCAGAATAAATAGGGGACTGTGGTTACTTTGTAGATACATAGTTTTAAAGGCATTTATGCACCGGGGAAAGTAGATTCACAGGGGGGATAGTTTCATTTGCATGACTGACATGCACAGAACTTTTCAGGATTAGGGTTTATATGCTTATGTACTGAGAAATTAACTTAATGTACGCGAGTGATGCTGTCTTGTTAGCTGGGACCTAAGTCTTCATTGCTTTGTTACTTGCTAATATAATAGTAACACTGACAATGCATCACACTTCTGCAAGTCCCGAGGAACACTTTTATACAATTTTGAAGTGGAATCTGGAATACTATTGACAGCAGATTTCAGGAATAACCAGCTTTTGTTCATCTCATCCGTGTTCATGTTGCATTGATCACGGTTTCATGCCATGTAATATTGAACAAAAATGAATGGCAGCTCTCACTTATCTTAAATTTCACTGATTTTTAGAAAGCTTTGACAGTCTGTAGCAAATAAAGGAAATCTGTGATTCCCTTGTGAAATTATCCAGATCTTCCAGAATCTTTATATGGATGCCAAATGTGCTATAGCCTCCAACCAGAAATTAACTAACTGGTCTGATGTTATTTCTGGAGTCGGTTATTTTTTTCTATAGCCATTGAGTGTGATGTATGACAGACCTCTGCCATGGAAGCATAAATAAATAGGCTGAAGGAGTACCTAAAGATGCATATTTGGCTGATGACAGGACACCATTTCTCCATGACTCTGATCCATGCAGGAACATGGATCAATATTTATTTCATTACCACTCTAGATGTGCATCTTAGTGCTGATGCCAATTGTGTGATACTTCCATATTGGGGTGAACTTCTGAAAAACAATGTTTCCCTCTCCACTTGACCTGTTATAAGTACAGTCAGTGCCAGATTTAGGCTTAAGCTACTTAAGCTACAGTTTAGGACCTCACAATATGAAGGGCCTCTAAATAAGAGAAAAAAACTGACTCGCTATCAAGTTTTATAATATCAGTTGGTAAATAAAGGAGATGTGGGAAAACGACTCAATATGGTCATTTTCATTCTAATGGAAAAAAATATACATACATTTGATTGTTTTTATCATATGGGGCCTCTTAAACTGGACATAGTTTAGGGCCTCAGCATGTCATAATCCACAAGTACAGTCACGAATGCTATGAAAGGTGTTGCCTAGGAAGTAGGGCTGTGCAAAGCTTCGGGTGGTGATTTGATTTAGAAGAAAGTCGGCCCTATTTGGTGGCTGAATCTCCAAATACGAATCGAATCAGGGGACCAATTAAAAGGTCCAAATTGATTTGAAGCTCTCTGAATCATTGGAAAAGATTCAGAGAGCTTCGATGATTCAGACAGTCCCTGGTGGCTGCAGCAGGAACTGCAGCTGGACTGGGAGCTGGTAAGTAGGGGGCAGGGAACAGGGGGCTGGAGAAGGGGGGAGGGGACCATGGGAGGACCCCTGCCAGGCCCCATGCCCTGCCTGCTCCCCC
>NW_017729022.1:28183619-28191109 GCF_001723915.1 Gavialis gangeticus | reverse complement strand
GGGCTTCTTTTTTTTTTTTTCAGAGTATTGGGAGCTGGGGCAGCCATTGCCAGGTGGGAGATAGGCCTGGGTGATTTGGCCAAATCAATTCAGGGCAGTGATTCAAATCACCAAATTGAACCACTGTCCCCTGAATCGGCCGAATCTGAAGCAAATACTAGCCGCTTCACACAGGCCTACTAGGAAGTAAATTCAGCAGCAGCATGGATAGCTACTTCTTCTGCAACGATAGAATGCCATCAGCAAATCCTTTCACAGCACTGGTGACTGTACCTGTAGCAGCTCAAGTGGAGAGGGAAACATTGTTTTTCAGAAGCTCACACCAATATAGGAGTACCACACAACTGGCACCAGCACTAAGCTGCACATCTATAGTGGTAATGAAGTAAATATTGATCCATGTCCCTTCATGGATCAGAGTCACAGAGAAACAGTGTGTCCTGCTTTGAGCAGGGGGTTGGACTAGATGACCTTCTGAGGTCCCTCCCAAATCTCATTTTCTAGGGTTCTACAATGGGAATTAAATATAGTTTGCAGTACAGCTGCCAGTATCAGACACTCAGGGCAAAGTAGTCAGACATAAAAAAAGAAAGAATGTCAAAATCTTGGACAGACAAAGTTATCCGCGGGAGGCAAGAACTTAACTTAACCATGCTCTGAGAATACCAGTTCGCAGGCTTCTCCAACAAGCTGTTCTTTGGCAGTCCCAAAGCAAAAGGAAGAGTTTTATAAGGAAAAGAGCACATTAGCCATAAAAATAACACAGGAAAAAAAACCAGGATAAGTCAAACAGAATTTTTAACAAAACTATGGGGCAGAAATTTGAGAGTTACAGAGATATTTTTTCTGTTCATTTTTAGCTTGTCTGTTTATGTCTGAGTTTGAGACCAAGTTCATTCAGTCACATATTCCTGCCTCTATTTGGAGTGACTATGGATGGACTTTATTAAGTTTGGACTTTATTAGATTTATACTGAAATTCGACCTTTGTCATAATATATCTGATGGCTTTTTAAAATGGTTATAGAGCACTACAGAACGATACAGCATCTTGAAATGAAAAAACAAACAAACAGATTTTTCTTGTTCCTGGACAGCTAAAATGTGGCACAGATAAAGGTGATATCAGTTACAGGAAAATATTTAGACTTCACTAGAAAGGAGGAAACATTACAGGGGGTTCATGAAAGAAGTGGGTTTAAAGAAAATGGTTTGTGTGTTGAGAACAAGAGGCTGCCCAAATACAGCTGGCTGAAAGGCAAGGTATATACTCTGCAATTTTTTTTTTAATTTGGTTTTGGACTTTGTTGATCTGAAACAAACTTTTTAAAAAACATTTTTAGTTCTTTGGTCCCTGGAGCTGTTCAGTGAAATTGTTGTTGTCTCAGTTTCACTGCTGATGCCAATAAAAATTGACAGGGCAGCATGTCAACTTCAATGAGTAACTGCAGAGCGCTCTCAGAAGTCCCTGGCTTCAGAGTAGACAACTATGTCTGCTACAACGCTGGGGACCCAGAGCTTCCAGGATCCCCAGCCCCAGTCAAAGCCCAGATAGTTCAAATAAAACATTTCAGGCATAACGGATCGATATTTCTGACAAAACTGCTGGAAAATAAAATGCTGTTGGAAAATGCCTCACTAGTTCTATTTCCAAACAAATAGGTCATGAAGACAGATTAACCTTAAATTAAAAAAATTAAATGCTGTAGCCTGAGAATCTGAAGGAATATGTGAGTTGAAATCAATATCTTTGTGATCCTAAGAGCTACAGTTCCTCATTCCAAATTTATAATATTGTAGCATAACTCATTCTGCACAATTCGGTTCTCTTGCACAGAGAATAGCAGTTACTAGACAGCAACATTATCATGTGAAACATGATCAAAGGTAGTTCTGTGCCTCCCGGGTTTTAAATTGTTCAGTAGTCATATGAGAGGATGAATACCAGGAATCTGCTATTATAGAAAGAATTTGCTATTTTTGGCAACAAAAAAAATTTTTAAAAATTGCTAACTAGATGAGTAGTAATTGTTTTCTTAAAAAAAATGCAGCTTCTGTCATCCACAAATGTGTAGTTTATTGCATTGAATTTGCTGAACCAATTTCTACTGAAAAAGTAGAATATAGATTCACAAAGCTGCCATTGCCAATGCTGTCCTGCTCTTTTAGCTAATTACTCAGGCCTTTAAATACTTGTCCAGGTTCAGTGCCTTCTTCTGTTTAAGAGAATATGAATCTGCATTTTCCTTCTCTGAGGAGAGTGCCCTAGCTACCAAGCTATTCCCAATTTTTTCTGTTGATACTGTGTTATTTTGTATAACAAAAATAAAACATTTACGGGAACAGAAACTAGAAACCAGGTCTCTTACCTCTTAACCACTAAGATAATTCTGATGTGGGTATATCTTAGATGCTCCTACTATTCTTATCCCACTTCGTAGACCATATTTATAGTCACTGGAGAGTGTGCAGAAGCCTAAGACTAGATTGTTGTCCTGTGATTAGAGTCATAGGAAAGTAATGTTGGGAGGGACTTCATGAGGTTATCTTACCCAGTCCAGATCATCCTTAACTAAACCAACCCAGCCAAATGTCTTTTTAAACTTCTCTTGAAAATTTCCAGGTATGGAGATCCAACAGGTCCTCTAGGTAAGCTGTTCCAGTGCTTGACCACTTTCAGACTCTAAAAATTCTTCCTAATCTCAAAACCTAAATTTCCTCTGCTGGAATTTGAGGCCATCATTCCTAATGCTGTCTCCTACAGCCTCAGAGGAAAAGTCTATCTTCATCCCCTTTATAATTACCCTGCAGGTATTTGAAGACTATTATCAAATCTCCTCTTCAGTCTTCACTTTTCTAGGCTCCAGGGGCATGTGTGGATGAAACAGGGGCCCTAAATTGAAGCCGTGAGTTTTAAAAAACGCTGCTTCAATTCAGGGCTGATTAAACCCCTGTGTTGTGCACATACCCCGCTGACTTACCTGCCTCTCTGGTGGGGAGGGGAGGGGGAGCTGCCAGTGGGTGGAGTGGTTCCTGGGCTGGGGGTGGAGGGGTTGGTGTTTCTCTCTGCAACAGCTGAACCCCCCTCCCCCCCCCAGGCGGCACCCACCTGCAGGCACCCAGCTCAGGCAGTCCCGGGGGGCATCGCAGCCGTGGAGGAAAGCACCGAGCCCCCACACAGCTCAGGCAGGCTCAGGGGGAGAGGGGGGCGGGGGGAGATCAGGGCTTCCTGCAGAACCATGGAGCTGCACAGAGCCCGGTGTTTTGCTCCGCGGCTGTAGGGGCAGCAAACTAAAACTCCTTGAAGGAGTTTTAGTTTGCTGTGTCCCAAGTCATTTAAGGCTCATTATGCCGCCGAATTTCCTAGAGTGGCTAGAATTAATGCACAATATACTGCTGAAGCGTGCAAACACCAACAATATTAAAGCGGTGCAAAAGCATTTAGCTCGCTTTAAAGTGTCATGCGCACACACCTCTTGTTTAGTCTACACACGGCCCTAGTTCTCTTAGCCTTTCCTCACTAATTATATTTCCCAGGACTTTAATAATTTTGTCTCTCTCCACTGGACTCTTTCCAATCTGTCTACTTCTTTTTTGAAGTGTGGGGTCCAAAACTGGACAGTACCACAGGTAAGGCTTCACCAGTGCTGAGTAGAGTGGAACAATCACTTTGTTTCGCAAGAGACATTCCTGTTAATGCAACCCAGTATGCTGCTGCATTTTTTTTTGGCCACAGAAGCACACTGTTGGCTTGTAGTCCCTTTTATGCTTCACTGTAATCCCTTGCCGCTCCCACCCACCCCCAAATTAAATTACTCACCTGGGATGTGGAAGTTACAGACTATAGCTTCTTTTCACTCTTTTCAAGGGAATGATTCAATTTACACCAAGTAAAACAGTTTCAGCAAGAGGAACTGAGAGGGCCCTGCTCTTCTCAATACCATAGATTGATATCTAAGGCATATCTAGACATCTTAAATGTCTAAGGCACTCTGGTAGAAAGTGGGAGATGTTTAAACATGTCATGAACAAGAGGGAATTGCCTTTGGGTCTCCCGCATCCCAAGTGAGTGCTCCAAGCTATTAGGTAAAAGCAGGACAATGATTCTTTATCCACCTATTTTGTGATGTCCTTTAATTTTCCTGATAGGGTCTGTTTTGTTTTGGCTTGAATAGAAAATTTTGTTAGACTTTAGATGAAATTTTTGAGCTTTTAGTTTTGGTGAGAAAGCCAAACAAAAATGATGTTTGGTTCCATTCAAACCATTTTTATTTTCTTTTTGACACCACATGGGAAAATCAACTATTCACAGAGCTCCAAGCAGGACTTTCAGTCTGATCTGAGGTACACTTGTATAACTCCAAATTAGAGTGCAGACATATGACCTAATAACAGAGGAGTAATATAATCCACAGTTTATTCCAGGCTATGGAACGGGCACATGATGGGCAGTCCCTAGATGACCATCCTCAGTATGTGCTATTACCAAGCCCATACACTAGGTGGTAGGGGAGCCAATTTGCATTAAGCAAATAGCGACCTGGGGATGAAATCGTCTAGGAAAGGTTCTCAACCATTTGGGGCTAAAGGCACCCCTCCATAACTTTAGCAAATTGAGTGGCACCCAATTTCAAAAACTAATTTATTTACTTATAGTGCTGGGCAGTGGAGGTGATGGATTGGCTGGGCACGGACAAGCTTAAGCCTGAGCTCCTCTCCTCATACCCGCTTGTCTCCTCAGACCTCACAGTGCCTTTCAAAGAATCACGTGGCACCCTAGCATGCTGTGGCACCCTGGTTGAGAATCACTGGTCTAGGAGGTGGACACAAGATCAGTAGAGCAGTTTAACTTACTATTGCTAGGTATACAGTTACTTCTCACTTTCTGTGGATGAATAGTAACTATGTACCCTGGGTGTAGTGACTTACACTGATTTAAGGTTGTGTGTTTTGTATCTGCTCCACTTTTAGTACCTAGTAAAGTCAATTTCCTCCATAGTAAAACATGTCACATGTTTACTATGGCTGTGAGAAGCTTCAGTCCCTGATTCGATTCGGCGGAGATTTGGCTTGATTCTCCCTTTACTCTCTGTGAATCAAATCAGAACCCTCCAAATCGATTCATAGTTTCAGAGAGATTCAGAAAGATTCAGAGTTTCGGACATAGACACAGCTTTAAATGTTTTTTCTACTGACCTCAAGGTACCAGTGGGCTCATGAATGCTGCAATGCTGAGGTGGATGGAGCATCCCACAGGAGTGCGGGGTGCTCCCCAGCGTGCTCAGCAGCACACCTGGAAGTGGACCAGAAGCAGTTCCAGTCCACTTCCAGGTCCACCAAGGAGCACGCAGGGGGCCCCTTCCTGCATCTCCCCAGCTTGGCGACTGGTGTCTTCTGAGTTTGGGGATGCACCGGGGGTCCCCCCGTGGCCAATCATCAAGATAGGGCAGGGTGCAGGGGGGGCCTCCGCACACTCCCCGACAGACCTGGAAGTGGACAAGAAGTGCTTCTGGTCCACTTCACCACTGAGCATGTGGGGGGGCACCCCCATGCTCCTGTGGGATGCTCCATCTGCCCTACCATCACAGCATTCACGAGCCATGACTGGTATCTCGAGGTATGTAGAAAAAAACATTTAAAACTCTGTCTATGGGTGAATCACTGATTCTCTGAATCAGCAGTGACTCTTCAGATTCAGATTCAGCCATATCGAATTGGGGACAGTGATCCAAATCAACAAATCGAATCACTGTCTCTGATTTGGACTGAATCCAAATCTGAATTGAATAGGGCCTGTTTCGCACACCCCTAATGTTTACACCTTCACTCTGTGGAAGGTAATTCAGTTATATCTGATTTATAATGAATCATTATCTGGACTTAAGGAAATTTCATGCCTGACATTATAGTCTGATCAGAGATTGTCTGGAGAAGAGTTAATTTTATACAAGCATTATCTACCAGGTTCTACCAATGTTTCAAACAGTTGCACTATATAACACAAGTTACCTAGCTATAGTGTTATACAGCACCTATTGTATGTATTTGTTGCTGAATGCTCATCTTGGGTTGTATGGTAAGTTTTTCAACATTATGCTTCAATACCATCCTGATTGCCAGCATCCTCACAATACTCAAAATGAGGTAGATATCTTTTTTAAAAATGTCATTGTTTCCAGGTGCCAATTTTGTTCTTTCTTCCATAGTAAAAGTGCCAGCAGAAGGTTGGCTGACTCTGTCTTGTTCAACAGTAATTCAAGTTCAACCCCTCCCCTAAAAATGTTTGTGTTTCAGAACAGCTCATTAAAGGGGGGGAAATGCCATTTGCATTGTTTAACAGAAGCAATAGCGTTATGTCTGGGTTTGAAAGGTCTTGAAGAACAGGAATGCACAGGAAATAATGAATTCAGAGTAGTTCTCACCCATGCCTGTTCTTAATTCATCAAGTTAATTTTCTTTCAACTTCTCATCACAAATTCGTGGTGCAGCAACTGACCCAGCAGAATTTTGTACTATTTTCTGCTGGGGTTTGTTCTGAGTTAAATAACAACCATATGGTTTCTTGGCAGATCTGATGCATGTGACAGAATGTATATAACTGGTTCAAGGATGGTCAGGGGAAGGGTTAACATTCTTGCCCAGAGAAGAAGGACCACAGCTGGATGCTATAAACTTAGCACAAAGGCTGTCAGGGTGGAAGTGCTTGGTCAGCTGTAAGGAATTAAGCCATTCCCCCTACTATAAAAGAATGGAAGCAAGCAAGGAGTAGAGTTAAGAGCACTTCTTTTGTTTGGTTTATAATAATGGTGATAGTTGAGATCATCTCAGACATTCCAGAGACTTAACCTCTGAGGCTATTTTTCTTTCTGGAGGGCCCTTGATTCTGGTACTTGATCTTAGTGAGGATTTGCCAGAGTCCAAGTACTGTATTACTTTTAGTGCATTTGGCAGTGTCTATGTGTTTATTCAAGGTGCACAAAAAGGATGCAACTGGAGGAAAATGAGAACTTGCAAGTCTGCTTGTTGCTCCCCTGTGGTTTGAATCCCCTCCCACATGGACAGTTTTATATCCCAAAAGAATATAAAATGACCATGCCTCAGTTCCCAGCCTTCAGTATTTCATAGTTTCATAGTTTCTAGGGTCAGAAGGGACCTGAGCAGATCATCGAGTCTGACCCCTGCCATGACAGGAAAGAGTACTGGGGTCAAATGACCCCAGCAAGGTGTTCATCTAACCTCCTCTTAAAAACCCCCAGGGTAGGAGCCTGCACCACTTCTCTTGGAAGTTGGTTCTAGACCCTAGCTGCCCTGACCGTGAAATATTGCCTCCTGATGTCCAACCTAAACCTACCCTCTGCCAGCTTGTGACCATTATTCCTGGTCACTCCTGGCGGTGCTCGGGGGAACAGTGACTCCCCCAATGCCTGCTGATCTCCCCTGACTAGTTTATAACAGGCCACTAGATCCCCCCTCAGCCTTCTCTTGTGGAG
>NW_017729022.1:28178504-28182908 GCF_001723915.1 Gavialis gangeticus | reverse complement strand
GATGACCCCTTCTTTCCATTGGGTGTAAGCCTCATTTTTAGCAAGGAGATATTCCCAGATGCTTTTGGTGAGATTTATAAGCATCCTTTCTACTTTCACTGTACAAGGCCTTCAACTACCTCTGGAACTGGAATTTTCTCTAATGTCCTGAGACAGCAGTAAGGTTTTTCAAAGTTTTAGTGTACAGTGATGCTTTTTGACCCTTGAGACTTTCATTGTGGATGTAGGGGAAATGTCAGGTTTTCCCTCTACAAGAAGGTAAAGGGCAGCTGGAAGCCTAACATAGGTTACAAGTCTCTAACAAAAGAAGGAAAAAAGGCTGGCAGACTTCAGTTTTTGGAAGATTGCTTCAGGTAGGTGATTGGACGAGAGAGTATGAAACATTAAAATAGTGTTATAGCAGAGGCAGTTTTGTGGGGTCTTGAAGAAAGACTTAGCTGCGGGCTATTGTTATACTAACGATCTTATAACTAAAAGACTCAGATGAATAGTCTTTGTTCCTCTTGTTACGTGGAGTATTAAGATTTCTCAACTCATTTTGCTTTCCTGTACATTTAGAACAAGGTGGAGGTGGGGAGGAAGGGAGAGAATGGATTATTATGTGATGGGGTTTGTCTTCCCTCGCTTTCAGCAGAATTATGCAGTTGAAACTTCTAGTTGTAGTAGGTTATCTAACCATCCACCCATACACCCACATGCTTTGTCTTAAAAATGAAACTTCCTATACCCTCAAATGTGCTAACACTAATGTCCATGTTTACCTTTGCTACATTGACTAGCCTTGCTGAAATCAATTGGACTCTTCTTGGCAGTAAAGGTAATTGCTGCATAAGTGTTAGCAAGCCTGGAGTCTAAATAGCTAACCTGTCACTATAAGAGGGCAGAACGTTTTAGAAATAGCTCAGGCAGCAGTCAGGGAAAGCACCTGGCTGAAAGGGGGCTGGGCTTGAGGTATATATAAGTCCAGGACCTGAGAGAGAAAGGGATTCTTATCCAGGTAGCTAAAAGGGAAGGAGCTCCTGAGCTTGCTACTGGGAAAGTGACCAAGTATGTCTGGGGGTAGGTAGCCTTCAGGCTGGGAGTGCCAGGGTGAACCAGCCAGCATGCACTCTTGTGGTTTGGGAAGGTCTGGCAGTTTGTGGAAGGGACTAAGCAGAGGTTAGGAGGCCCCAGCTGGCCCAGGGAGAGAGGGGTCAGAGGGCCTAGAGAAAGAATAGAGGGCTGCAGGGCTTGGTAAGAAAGCAAAGGGCTGGAGGGCCAGGGTGCCTGTAGGTCTCACTGGCCTAGGAGTAGTATCAGGGCGCAGGAGGGGCTGAAGGCCAAGAAACCCAATGACTGGAGATCGATGGGGCCAAAGTGCCCATAGCCCAGTGAGGGGCTGGTGTACTGGACAAGAATAGCCAGGAGCCTGTAGCCCATATGTGTGGTTATGATTAATTAGTATTTGTGACATCTTCAAGGCATAGGTGTGGGTACTGGGGAGGATGGAGCCCATGTAATTAGCCCTTAAGGCAATGAGCATGAACACCTGAGGTCATGAGAGGAGATCTGACTTGGGGAGCCCTGAGGCAGCAGGGTGTTGGTAGTATAGTGGTAAACATAGCTGCCTTCCAAGCAGTTGACTTGGGTTTGATTCCTGGCCAACGCAGCCCCTTGCCTTTTGCCGTGTCCTGTGGTGGGGAGGCCTGTGTGATGACCTGTTAAGTTGAAGGTTGTGAGTTCCAGGCTAGGTGTGGGCCTTCAGCCAGCCAGAACCACCCCTGGGAACTGCAACAATTTTTTTTTTTAAAGGAAGTATGGGATGGATGACTGGACTGTAAGATGGATAGAAAACTGCCCAGAGCACTGGGCTTAGAGGGTAGTAATCAATGACTCAATGTCTACTTGGCAGCCAGTATCAAGTGGAGTGCCCTAGGGGCTGGTCCTGTGGCCACTTTTGTTCAATGTCTTCATCAACAACCTGGAAGATGGCATAGAGTACACCTTCAGCAAGTCTGCAGATGATGCCAAGCTGTGGGGAGTAGTACATATCCTGGAGGGTAGGGCCCACCTCCTTGACGTGCCATTTTATATCACTGCACTGCTCCACCTCCCTAGTGGACTGAACCCTGTGCCCCTACATTTCCCAGATGCTCATTTTAATTTTTACCAGCTGGCTGGGACTGTCCTCTCAAATCCAGGACTACCCAGGATAAACTGGGACATGTGGTCACCCTAAGTCTAAGGCTCCTAATGGTGCCCAAAACCTGGGACATGCAGTATGCAGATGGATTGTTGGAACCCTGGTGTGCTGAGTAGGGCTCTTGAGGTGTGCAGTAGTCCACCCAGACCATAACTCCTGCATGCCCTGCCTGTTGCAGGTTGATGTTTCCATTTCTACAATTACATTAACTTGGCTGTTTTGCTTTTTAATAGTTTCAGAGCAGCATATGTCTGGAGCAGCCATCCCTTTGAAAGATCTTAAACACAGTGTTGACCTAGATTTGCTATTAATGGAGGAAAAGGCAAGTTAGCTCTGGCTTTCTTTTTTTATTTGTGAGGCTGAGGTTATAGATGAAAACACTTTACAAATGGCTAGATTTGTACCTTGATAGGGGAAAAATGGGCAGTGAGGAAAAAAGGCACTGTAGAATGTTTTTAAATAAACTGTAAATGTATATGTTATTGCAACAGTGAAGCTCCCTAACCAACATTTACACATGTGCCTAACTTTAAGTATGTGTGGTAGTCCCATTGTGCCTATACTTTTATTTGATAAATATCAATTATTTGAAGAAAGTTTGGGCCAAATGGAATTGAATGGAAAAAACAATACTTAATTTGGACTGCCTCAGTTTTCCTGTAGCCCCTTATATACTTGGCCACATACTCATAGTTCTTTAGCAAAAGGGAAAAGAGTTGCTTCCAGATTATGCTCATCTTTAATCATTAAGGTTCTGATCACACTAACATAGACCATGTAAGACTCTGTAAGTTTTGGTTACAGAACTGGGACCTTTAATTTGAACAAGTATGTAGACAAGTGTAGAGGGAACTGGTAGCTCTTACGTGTGTGAGTAGTTGTACTGGCTTCATTAGATCTGTCCATATGAGAGAGGGCTACATGATTGGGCTTAATGGTTTGGGAATACAGTTCCACAATTACATCTACAACGTCAGTCCATTCAGGTGTTTCTGCTTTTCTGTTCAGTTATTCAACTATGTGCTAATAGGTACTGTAGAGCAACTTTTGGCATAGTGAGAAGCACTTAGATGAGAAACTCATAATGAATCTTGATAATGCTGCAGGAAGGTGTTGCAGTGGTTTAAGAAGTGGCAGGCTTCTGAGTCATCATTGTGTTTAGGTCCTCCAGGACACTAAGAATGCTATGTAACTGAAAGGTGGTATGCAGTTCTCGGGTAATATGAAGGTCCCAAATACTTGTTTGTTATGGATCCTTTATAATTTATTTCTAGTGAAAATTGGGTTATGGCTAGATAAAAAAGGGGGATTTAGGAGACTTGGGCAGAATTTGGGTGCCTAAATCCTTTATCTTCAAACCTCACCCCTACCTCATAGGTGTTGAAGATTTTGCCAGTGCAACTTCCTTGATACCTGAAGGTTCTGCTTTTGTGCATATTCAGAAGAGGGTCTGTCTTAGAAGGACTGACCAGCTTGTCGCATATTTCAAGGCTAGGCCCTTATGGAATTCACTGACTAGGCTTTCCCCTGCATATTGTCCCCTGAGGTGCTTGATCTGAAAGTGGCACATTAGGTCTGTGCTTAACAAACAATCAAATAGTCTCTTTTGTGGGGTGTAGTGGCAACTGTTGATTTACTTCAAGAATACACCAATATACACCAATCTGAGGTGAGTAGTAAATATGCTGGAGGGTAGGGCTAGGGTTCAGAGACCTGGGGAAATTGGAGGATTAGACCAAAATAAATATCTTGAGGTTTAATAAGGAGAAGTGCAAAGACCTGCGCCTACGACAGAACTGCTACAGGCTGCGGATTAACTGGCTAAGCAGCAGTTCTGCAGAAAGGGACCTGAGGGTTATAGTGGACAATAAATTGGATATGAGCCAACAGTGTACCCTTGTGGTGAAGAAAACTAACGGCATACTAAGCTGCATTAGTAGGAGCATTGTCAGCAGATCAAGGGAAGTGATTATTTCCCTCTCTTCAGTACTGGTGAGGTCACATCTGGAGTACTGTGTTCAGTTTTGGGCCCCCATTACAGAAGGGATGTGGACAAATTGGAGACAGACCAGCGGAGGGCAACAGAAATGATGAGGGAACTGAGGCACGTGACTTCTGAGGAAAGGCTGAGAGAACTGGGCTTATTTAGTTTAGAGAAGAGAAGACGGGGGGGGGGGGATTTTAATGGCAGCCTTCAACCCCCTGAAGGGGGGCCCAAAAGG
>NW_017729022.1:28151243-28173504 GCF_001723915.1 Gavialis gangeticus | reverse complement strand
GCCTTCAACTCCCTGAATGGGGGCTCCAAAGAGGATGGAGCTAGATTGTTCTCAGTGGTGGCAGATGACTAAACAAGAAGAAATGGTCTCAAGTTGCAGCAAGGGAAGTTTAGGTTAGATATTAGGAAAAGGTTGCCCACAGAGGTTGTGGCATCTCCATCCTCGGAGGTTTTTAAGACCTGGCTAGATAAAGCCTTGGGTGGGATAATATGGTTGGGGATGGTCCTGCTTTGAGCAGGGGGTTGGACTATATGACCTCCCGAGGTCCCTTCCACCCCTAATTTTATACGATTCTAATACAGTTGGAAAAGGTAGTGTCTCTCCTCTTTTGAGTAATAATCTAGTGGTCAGAGCACTGGGCTAGGATTTTGGAGACCCGGGTTCAAGGTCCTTTTCTGTTTAATTGCTCCAAACCCACTTCTACAACTTCTCAAGGAAGTGCCCCTCCCCACATGCTCCACCTGACTACAGGAGGTTTTGTGGAAGGTAGAGGGCAGGCTTCACCCTTCTCGTTGAATATTCAATTTTGCATAAAAGAATGAAAAATTTATGAGGCCTGAGAGAGGGGGAAGTGAATAATTGCAGCTGTAGCCCAGTCATTACAACACTCACCAAGAAGTAGGGAGACCTGAGTTCCTGTCTCTGCTTCATATTTTATTCAGTAGAGGTTTAATGTAAAATAAACATTTAGTTCTTAGCATAAATCTACTTTGCACTCTTTCCTATACCCAAAGAATCACTAATTCTTTTTATGAGAGTAGAACTTCTCCAAAAGGAATAACCTATAGCTTGGTGGTACAATGCTCTCATAAGAGGTATGAATTCTCTCAGGCGTGGGGGTGGAACAAAATCTGGGGTTCCCACATTCTGGATGAAAGCACTAACTGCTAGACTGTTGTATACAAAGGGCATCACAGCCTCCTTCTTCCTCTCCACATTAAAAGAAGTGACCTGTCCCCTGCCCTAGATAGAAATTACTTTAGCACAGGACAGGGTTCTGGGCTGTGATTCCTGAATGGAGGGAGAATCCTCCTGCAGCAATGTTCTGGGTGCAGTTTAGATACCCTAGCTAGATCAGCTTTTGGAAACAGGCTAGTCATGGCAACATGGAGTCCCCACAGAAGTGAACTGACTTAGTTAAGTCTATACCGCCCCGCAGTACAGCGGGGGAGTGGGGTGGTGAGAAAAAAAAGCAGCTGCAGCTGATAGCTGTGTCTGCTTTTGTGATCATGGAGTGGAAGTTGCTGCTGCTTCTTTGCTCCAAATGCCAGGCCACATCCCTACACTGTTGCCACAGCGTGCAGTTTAGGTATACTGGAACCCCAAGAGAGGGATGGGGCTTAAGATGCACATCTCTCTCTCTCTTTCAGCTGAATTTTCTATTTGCTAGTTTACCATACTAGCAATTCTTGTGAATCCTGTTTTGAGGCACCTAACACATCCAAGTGTACTATCTGGGGCTAAGGCACTTCACTGAGTGATGTGGATTCCACACTGAAGACCAGACTCCTAAAAGCTTGGCCTTCTGACACTGAGCATCACGGCACCCAGATTCCTTATCCATCTAGCCTGTAGCCCTTATGTCTTGGCCAGATTCTAATCAGGGTTATTGCATCCTAAAGCTAAATTACCTTGCCAACTTCAGGCAGTTTTTGTGTTCCTGCTCCTTGAACCAGTGCATATCATTACTGAACTGTTTAAACAGCTGTAATGTTCCATCCCCGGGGGACCTGCAATTCTGCGCTGGGTGAGGCTTTGTATATACACAAGCAGAATGTTGTAAACTTCCTTGGACTCCATCTGGAGAAGCGTTTCTGTATAAACAACAGAGCATCGCTGTTATACAGAGAGCTTTCATACGTAAGCCTCATTAACACTGAGATCTCAACAAGTTTTTTTGAGATCTACTGAAGTGGAAAAACCACTGAAGCTATGACATTGACATGCATTCTGCATTTAAACATGTAGACTTCTCATCCTGTGCCAAAGAAAGCTTCTGATCTCACAAACACTTCCATGTGCATTTAGCTTTACAATCATGAGCTGTGCTATTGATTTTGGTGTACAAGCACACACAGGAAGGATGTCATGCTATGCCTTCCTAGCATCTGAACGTACTAGGACCGTGCGAAATTTCTCCAAGTGTTTTGTTTCAAAGCTGTTTCAGGCTCGAAACAGAGACGTCAAAACAAAACAAAAGGCATCGCACCAGCTTTGAAGCTAAATGAGGGCACTTGAAACATCTAGAAAATTTCTAAACGTTTCGAGTTTTGAAGCAGCCCAGCGGTGGGAGGCAGCGGGGAGCCAGGGCTGTGCTCTGAGCGGCTTCGCAGCCCCATGGCAGCGCGAGGCAGGGTGCAGTGCCAGCTCTGTCCGCCTCCCGCCACCGGCTGAGCTCCGTGGGGCTGGCGGAGCCGATCGCTGCACAGCGCTGGGTCTGCCCTCGGATCGGCTCCGCCAGCCCCATGGAGCTGAGCTCGGCTATGGGAGCTGGAGTGCAGCGCCAGCCTCGTCCGCCTCCCGCCTCTGGGCCCGGCTCTGACCACCTCCACCCGCCCCACACAGCACAGCTCGGGCTCTCCCCCGCCCCCACACCCCGCCTGGCTGAACGCCGTGGGGCTGGTCGAGCCAATCAGAGTGCAGCTCGGCGGCGAGAGGCGGAGCTGAGCGCCATGGCGCCCGGCGTGAGGGGTGCAGATCCGGGGACTCGCAGCCCCAGGGGGGTGCCAGGCCGCGCTGGATTCCTCCCAGGGGTGCGGATGAGGGGAGCTGCTACTGCCTGGGACAGGAGGCAGCAGCAATTTTCTCCAGTGCTGGGCACAGCCCATGCCCGGTGCCGGGCCCGGGCGAAAGGGCAGCCTCGTGTCACTCGAGACACAGACACGGGGCTCCTAACCCCAGGAGGAGTCCAGCACAGCCCTGCAGCCCTCCCAGGCACCCAGATGACGGGAGGCTGCCGCTGCTGCCTGTGGCCCGCGGCAGCATCTGTCTTCCCCAGCGCTGGGGGCGGGCTGTGCCCAGCACCGGTCCCGAGCTGCAGCCTCCTGTCATGCGGCGCAGATCCGGGAGGAGTCCGGCACAGCCCGCCTGGGAGTGCGGGCCCGCGGGTCTGCATCCCGGATGACAGGCGGCTGCTGCTGCCAGCGAAGTTTGCTTTCAAGACTTTGAGGTGCAGTTTCTGGGAAACCTCTGCATCTATCTCCTTGAAATTTGGCGGGCTTCATACCATCAGAAGGGGCTACCATCCATGCAATTTGTATCTGAATCAGGCAACAAATGACAATATTTTAAGCATGTTCATGATTCCCCTTTATAACCTATGAGCAAAACATCCAAAGAGAGAAACAATTTTGACGAAACAAAACGGGACAGTGCTCCGAAACAAAAAGAAATGATGAAACAAAACATTGTCCCTTCAAAATGGATATCTAAATGAAACGATGGTGTTTCACACAGCCCTAGAACATACTCCTGGGATATGGCTTTATTTACTTAAATATTTATATTAAAAATTACCTCAGAAAGGTATTCTACCCCTTATTGCATCTTGGTTGGAAGATTATGAGATCCACCTATAGATGTGCCTTAACATTATTTCCATTATGTTTCTGTTGTGTGTATTGAGGAATGTGCCTAGAGGTCTTAATCCATGATTAGGGCCCCACTGAGGTAGGTACTTTACACACTTACAGTAAAAAGTGCCTTAATCCAGGAGTGCAAGATTCTAGCATTTACACTAGAGTGACACAGATGAAAAGTCTTGCATTCACAGAACCTGCTACACCATGTTAGGGTCAAAGGTAGGTGCCCTTAGGAGACCATCCTATGAACCCTGCTGGGACTTCAAATGTTTCCGATTTTACTCTCCATCACAATCCATTTTGCATCTCTTTAAAGTCTTTGCGGCAAACAGACTGAACTGTGTTGGGGTAGCCTCACACTGCTGTTACTGGGCCAGTTTATTTAGAAATATTCCCCTCGTTAAAGTGCATTCCGAAGTCAACCAGGGAAGCCTGTTCCAACACTGTGGTGCACATAAATAATTTTAATATTTAAACTATTGAATCAACAGAACTGAGTTTGTTTAGTAACGGTAAAAATAACATTCCTTGTATGTTATCGTGAAAAAAATATCACTGGGCTCTACTCACTGAGTATTTCTGTAGTCTTGTTACAATGACAAGTTATGGAAAAATCAAAGATTTGGCTTTCAGCTCTTCCCTTGTATCTTCCCCCAAAATTGGACCTGGATATTTTGGATGGTGTCTCTGTTAAATCTTCCCATTAGAGCTGTTCCACTTAGCATGAAGAAACATTCACTGCGGTAGGGACTTGAATCTGCGTCTGTTAGCTTCCGAATGATTACTCTGACCACTGCATTTGTGGTTATTCTTCTCTCACACTCTTAAGAGCTGCAGGGGTCAGCACTGAGGATGGCCTCCATCTCTTTTGGGTACTTTTAGACCAGTGTGTCATGATGAGCCATGCAGGGGGTACTCTGCGTGGTGAAAGATGGCCAGGTAGCCCTAAAAGTCTGACCACATAAAGGGCACTGGAGGTGGGGAGAGGACATTTCAATCTCTGCTTATGACAGGAGTGTGATTGTTTAATGCCTTCATTCCCTGGTAAGGCTATATACACTTTTTACCTTTTTAACATTTTTATGATAAAGGTCTAAAAAGTCAGTCCCTCTGCTACTCATGTTAGACAAAAGTCCATCCTTGATCTATAGGGGAGTAAGTTGTAGTCGTGTTGGTCTAAGAACATAGGCAGACAAGGTTATTTGGGTGAATCTGATATCTTTTATTAGATATCTGATATTTTGAACCCGAAAGCTTGCTTAAAAGTTGTTCTCCAACTATTTAGTTGGCCTAATACAAGATATCAGATTCACCCAAAGAACCTTATCTATCCATGATCTGTGACCCTCTCCCTATGTGTTGAAACTGGAGCAATATCTTAAAACAGTTCCGGTTTAATGAATTGTCACTTTCTAATGAAAAAATGCTATAGAAACATATAAGAGGAAACAGTCCCAGCTGCCAAGGAACTTTCCATTGAAATTTTTCATAGTTCTGCTTCCCCTTTCGTACAAATCATTTCCCCAAGTTTAGTGGCAATTTCTGAGTTCCACCATTAATTCTACTTTTAGCTTGTTCTGGCTGTTATTTGAAGAAAGAAGTTTCTGGCAAATGTAGGGAAACTCTTCCATGCAATACTAACATCATAGTACAATGCATGAATATGTGTAATGAGAAATAAGAGAAGATGCTAGGAGGAAAATAAGGTGCAAGTTTGCAGTGAGAGAGATGGCATTACTAACCAAAGAAAATTGTACTGAAATGAATATTGTATGTAGGACTGCAAGCTCGTAATTCTTCCCCACATAGCCTTGTGTCAAGTGTGGACTGTCCTGAAGCTTGCTTATTTAAAGCAGTTATATTGTCCTAAAATTTTCTTCAATATGTTGTCTCCATTGATTGCAGAGTTATAATCGTTGGTTGGTTTGCTGCTAATCTTAGGAACAGGCAAGCTGTTTTGGTCATCTGGTCATCACTATGCCTATTATCATGTCTCTTGTAGGCCCTTCACTGCCACAGTTGTATACCTCATATACATAATATGTGCTTGCTCACTCATGCATATGCACACACACACATACACATACTTATGTATGTATGCATATGCATGTGTACGTGTGCGTGTGCATATGCATGAGTGAGCAAACACTTGCATGTACACACACAAGCACACACTCTTGCCTACATAATCTTCCCTTTTGATCCAATCAGTATTTTTTGTTGACACAAATTCTCAGGTCAGTTTCTGCCATGTGTTTGAGCCATATGTCAGTCCTAGAAAGAGTATGATGGTTGTTTATTCCCGGACGTATTTCTATGTGGTTTAGCCAATGTTCTCTTGCTTACCTTTGGTTTTTTCAGAACATGAATACTAACCATATCGAGGAACTGGACCTCTGTAACAGGGAAACCCTGCCCCTGTTACTGGTAATGCCAGACAGGGGCAGACTATTGGAGATAGCGGTGCAGGTGGACTGGACCTGGCACTGATGAAGGAAGTGGATTAAAAAGTGACTGGGTGCACCGGCCACAGGGTGCAGCAGCCTGGTCAAGTGACAAGAAGTATGTTGGGTTAAGGTATTTAAACCCAGTCCAAGGCTATAACAGGGCAGGCAGGGGGGAAGAGTGTTGTGCACATGTGCTGTGGAGGCAGACCAGCATATCAGCTACCCAGGGGGACTGGAAGAGGAAGCTTCCTATGCAGGTAAGGCCTTCAGGCTGCTTTTTCACAAAGAAGGAAACTCCTTATTTCTTTTGCAGAGCAGACAGCTTGTACCTTTTGGTTTCCTTTTTGGGTTTATTTGGACTTATGAACTGGAGGACTGGATTGTGGCTGTAGGGGTGGAGGAGGCTGTGGATAGGGGGCCTGGGTGCGCTCCCCTTCATTTTGTCATAGGGGCTAAAAAATAACCCCAAGGTGAGGGGCAGACCCTAGTGCACAGAGACAGAACTCTAAAATGGGATGAGATGGCTGCACCTAAAGCCCAGAAGCTGAGGTCCTTGCCAGTGGGCCAATGTGGTTGGGGCTGGAGAGAAAAAAGGGGCCTAGGCTTTAACAGCTACAGCCTTGACAAGCCCTCAGAAACCTGCAAGGACAACCCTATGAAAGGAGGAACCTTGCATGGATGCTCAGGGACAAAAGGACCTGAGTAGGGCAACAGGTCTAGCAGGGCCAACCAGGCTGCCTGCAGAGTGGCTACTGGCCCTAGGACTTCCTTCCATTTGCCAATATCCAGTAACATCAAAGGTGTGGGAATCAAGTAATGAAGGTGTAAGGCAGGCCAGAAGAAGGTAGGTAGTAGCTTAGCAGCACAGGCCTCTCATACTTCACAATCTCACAAAAAAATGTGAAACTAACATGTAATGGAAACCTAAAGTTCAACCACTTCCCTTATTTTGAACATCCAAGCATTGTGGAAGTCAGCACAAACCTTTTTAAAAGAACTATAAGCACTTGTTGTGTATATAAATATAACAAATAAGCAGGGTTTTAGTTCATAAGAGCTTTAATCGCTTGTTATCCAAAGCTCAATAAAGTGATTTTAAGGTGTATTTATTACATGTTTAAACATTTCACTGTTCTAAAAAGTCCATAAATTTACAGCAAAAATTAAACCAAAGAAGTGCTAAAAGATATTAAAGGATGACAGTACATGACTGAAGGAGTCGGCTTAATAGAATATAATATTTACAGCTTAAACAAGTCAGTTAAGGGAAGGAGGGGAAGAATAAGAGTTCAAACGTGAAGTACAGTGATAGTACTAGAAAGGAGGAGGAATAACTTAAGCAGGCTGAGAGTGAGAATAATAAGCTGGAAGAGTGGCAATCTTAGAGAGGAGGAAAATTCAGTTGTAACTCAGTAAATACGACCTAAAACATGAGACAATGAAACAACTTGCCAAAGGAAACTCATGTAGGTACCATTACGAGAGAGAGTCAACAGCAGACCTGATAAAATACAAGAAGCCTAATCCCACTGATATTGAAGTCAATGACAAAGCTCCTAGACATAGGGTTGTGTTCTTATGAAGAAAGGCAGATCTTGTCCCCTCTCTGAGGTGATCCAAACCTCCTGGTGATGGAGCCAGCCTGGCTGCATTGTGCAGGCTGAGTGTGATTTCAGGGGGGTGGAATATACATAGGATCTCTGCATGTTGTGTGTCTCAGTTTCTGAGACAACAGCTGGCATACAATAAGGATGAGGCTTAGGGGGAGGGAAGGCATCTCGGAGGATCCACATGTCCTGACTGTAAAGGATGATGCATTAGGGCTTAGTGTGAGCAGCTTATTGTAGTTGTTCCTATTCCCATCCCCAAACCATGGAGTTATTCTATGGAGCTATTCTGGGCCCAGCCTCCACATTGGCTAGATTTGGCTCATAATACAGAACACAATTGGGACTCATTGTAGGAGGTATGGAGATCAGATGACCCTGACAGTGCTTTCCAAACCTAAAATTTGAATTACGATGCTGAACTAAAATGTTTTAATGGGAACACTTGTGTATTCATAACACGAGCTGTCTGTACTCCTATTTCCATGCTTTCTACAACTAAATTAATAAATCGGGAACCAAAGTATGGTATTTTGTTGTTATTCTTCCTTTATTCATAAGTTAGTCTGTGGCAATAATGTAAAGGTCAGAGTTTAATACTGTATACAGCTGGTGCCAGATTTGCATTGTTAGCCGTGAATTCTCATCAGTCCAATGAGATCTATAGCTTTAATACTGCCTTCAGCTATTGAAGATACAGTCTGTAAATGATGTATGGACCAGATGCACAGGGCTAACTGAACACACATTGGCAGCATTCCTGATCCCTCAAACAAAACCTTTACTGCAAGAAAGTAGAGTTTAGCAATGCTAATCAGAGTGATGGCTACCACTGGCATTTGATGTTAAAAGAAACCCAGTTGGGTGTACAGATAACTGAAGAATTATATATTATGATTAGTTTAACAGAGAAATTAACAATGGGGGACTAGAAGTGTGCCAGATGGCCTGACTAGAGTGCTTTTGCCTCTCTCTCCACATATATTATCTCTAAGCGTGTGTGTGTGTGTGTGTGTGTGTGTGTGTATACATCTGCATAACTTGCTCACTAAAATGTATGTTTTTGCTAGTAAAAAAGCATACGGATATTTTTTTATGCTGCTCCAGCCTTATCTAATTACAAGGTATCAGGTGGATTTTGGATGCTCAGTAACATTGCTTGAACATATTTTGAAAGTTTAATTTCAGAGGAGAGAGTGCTGAGCTTTGTAAATCAAATGATAATAGACGGGCTTGGTGCTTAAAAGAGAGAAAAATGCTATAGACTACAGATGGATGGGAACTCTCTTAGGAACAAATGCCAGGGATATTCCATCAGAGATTGCCTTTGCTCAGCACATTTGAAGAACATGTAATGAGACCCCACTTAAATGACTGAAAAATCTTCATGGCACTTTAAAAGAGAGAGAATTACATTTTATTACCCATTTGGGCAGCAGGAAGCAAAGATCTCTGATGTTTTGACCCCCTGGTGTTGTTAACAGCTGTCTCTGGTTTAATAAAATATTATTACATTCTATTTTAGAGAGAGTGATAAGTCATTGCTAGAGAAG
This sequence comes from Gavialis gangeticus, assembly GCF_001723915.1. NCBI lineage: Eukaryota > Metazoa > Chordata > Crocodylia > Gavialidae > Gavialis > Gavialis gangeticus. The sequence goes on along the minus strand of NW_017729022.1, from coordinate 28,164,316 downwards.
TGTGGAGAAAACAAAACCCTCTGCAGAACTGAATTTCCTATTTCAAAATTTTGGTTTCTGATTTGGAACAGAAGCAAATACTGGAAGTGCTCCATAAAAGGAAATGGAGCCATGACTCCACAATAGCTTGTCAGGTGAAGTGCCAGAGAGTTGAGGATTCTTACAGTCACACCCTTAGGGACAGTCTAGCTGGCAGGTTGACACAGAGCGGGGGTGGGGGAAGTTTGCAGGGAAAGTACATAGAGTTCCATTATTATACCTTGATTTAGCAGTCCAAACTCCATTTAACAAACACAACGCTTAATTTTGCGTGCATGTTGAAGTGCTGCTGACTTGACTGGAATTAATCACTTGCTTGCATATGCATGCTTGAATTGGGCTCCAATTCAAATCGAGCACTTAAGCATGTGCTTCAATCTGTCCTTGTGTGAGTCTAAGCATGTGATTAAAACCCAGTAAAATCAGCAGCACTTCAATGTATAACTACAATGAAAGCCAGCACAGCTGCCCTGGCATGATGCATAAGATTGAGCTGTGATCCACAACTGAACTAACTTGGATTATCTCTGCTCAAAATGTTTAACTGTTGCGAACTCTGGCTTGAGTTTGCTTTCTGTGATGAGCAGTGGTGCAGCTATGCCAAATTAATGCATAGTGCAGGGGTGGGCAATTATTTCGGGTGGAGGGCCACTTAACAAGTTTTGGTGAGCTGTCAGGGGCCACATGAGTAGCCTTACCCCTTGACACTATCCCTTCCCCCTGGGCTCCACATTGAGACCAGAAGCCTTGCCCCCTAACCCCTGACCTTTACCACCAGAAGTCCTTCCCCTTGCTGCCTCCCCTGCCCTTACTCCTTTTGGGAGGGGGGTTTCCCAGAATCAGAAAACAAATCATACACTAGAAGTCAAACACCTACTATATTTTAATTTTATTACAAAATATTTGTCACAACTTGTGATTGTGTACTGTATATAGAAGGGATTGCATAATGACTCAAAAATAAAGTGTCACTCTTTTATATTGTGTGTGTGTATGGTGATGTGTGAGGGTTGCGAGAGGGTGTGGCTGTGTAGGGGGCATAGGGTATGTTAGGGTGTATGTATATGGTGATGGGGGTTGTGGGTGTGAGGGAGGGTACTGGGATCCTCCTCCACACTCCTCCATGGCGTGCAGCCCCCACTACCTGGCAGCAGCAGCAGGCAGGGAGGTCAGGATGCTACACCTGGCACAGCTGTGGCTCCGGCCAGTGCTGCAGGAGTAGGGGAAGGAGCAGAGCCTGCCCTATTGTTGGGGCTCTGCACCGTACACCTGCAGCTCAAGCACCACTGGAGCCTTCTGCTTCCCCTGCTCCCTCCTGCACAGGTCCCCACACTCTGCAGGATTAGAGGGAGCCCCACCCCCTGCTTACCCACAGCATCCAGCATGGGCTTCCCCATTGCAGGTACAGAGTTGCAGGTGCACCAAGGGGAGCCCCTACAATAAAAATGACCAGTGCTGTGCTGGGGGTGAGGAGTGCACCCCTGTGCAGCCTGCCTGACCACTTCTATTACAGAGGATCCACACCATGTGCCTGCAGCTCCCACACTCACAGCAGAGCTATTGCAGGGGCTTCCCGCTGCATGCCTGGAGCTTCTGCAATCACAGTGGGGAAGCCCCGCGCTGGACCCTGCAGGGAATCGGGGGTGGAGCTCCCTCCACTCCTGTCAGAGTGTGGGGACCTGTGCAGCAGGGAGCAGGCTCCAGTGTGGGGCTTTCCTGCTGTGAATGTTGGAGCTGCAGGTGCATGGCGCAGAGCCCTGGCAATAGGGCAGGCTCCACTCCCTCCTCCTGCTGGGGCTGCACACCATGGGGGGAGTGTGTGGGGGGTCCCTACACCCCCCACCCTCACACCCACACTCTGCCCAGCTGGCTCCAGGCTGCCACTGCCCCACTGGCTCCCACTTCTGCCCAGCTGCAACTCCTCCCTCACCCCCCAACCAGTCTTTCTGCTTCCCTATCTGCTGCCCCAAGCGAGCAGGTTCTGGCTGCAGCAGGAGCCCTGCCTAGAAGCTGCTGGCTGGGCAGAACCCTTCTGCCCAAGAGAGTGGGAGGAAGACCCAGTAGGGTATGTTGGTGGGTTGTACACATGGGTGCCTTACTCCCATCCTTGTGTGCAGAAGGACTTGGCAGGGTGCAATTCATTGGCAGGTGCCACGGGCTGAATGAAAGTGCCTGCTGGGCTGGATCTGGCCTGTGGGCTGTATCTTGCCCAACCCTGGTATAGTGACTGTTCTTAAATCAACCTGTTTTCTATGTTCTACATGATTTTGGGTAGTGAAGTTTGTTCTAATGCATTTGGGATAAAGCTAAGGTTTGACCTTATCCCTGGATTTACTTGTGAGATTTAACAATAAAGTATGTAGCTAGGTGGCGTGGGATCTCTCAGTATGACCTCGTCTCATATTTCACTAAGGTTAAGCATATTGTCCTTTTAACATACTTAGTTCATGATGGCTATAACAGTTTAGAAAATGAAGATTTAGCTGGCTATACACCAGCTGCTGCTACACTACCATCTTGGACCAGTCAACATAATTTTATGACCGACTAATTTGTTGCATAATATAAAAAGGAGAATGTTTCAAAAACAGTAAAAGTCCTCAAAGATTCATAATCTACTGAAGGTAGCAAGATCTGTTTTATACATAGTCTGTGACTACAAAGAGGTCTAACTTGTCTGAAGTTCTAAGAACCCTCCAACAGATATTAGAAGTAGGTAATTTTTACCTCTGGATATCCTAAGTGAGCAATGGTACTGAAAAGCTATTGGCTTTTATGATATTAAAGTTAAAATATGAAATGCATCACTTTTAGAGGACTTATTTTAGGGCAAGATATAGAACTATTATAGACAGGTATTTTCTCCAAGCTGATCTTAAGGTTACAGAAATTACTTTTTAAAATCTATTTTTAACCTGTTAAAGAAAAAGGATGATCTTAAAGAAAAGGTTTTTTTGCCAAAATGGAGCATAGGTGAGTACAGTGTATCATGGGAGATATAACCTGGCTTAGTGTCATAGAAAACAGTGAGAACTCCACACTACAACTCCACCAGTCTGTTGTGCAGTATATTAAATAATAATAATAAAAACATCAATAAGTGCAGTAGGCAGGGGAGGGTGTATCCTCATAAGGAGGCACAGAACTCCTTATGCATGCCTTGATGTTCCAGAAGGTATTGTTATACCTGACTGGCCTCAAAAGTCCCACCAGCTCGCAATGCACCGCTTGCAAATTGGTCTTGTTTCTCAAGACAGAGCAGAACTACTGAGGCCATTTTGTATATTAGGCAGCAGGCAGAACACCCCTGTCTCTTGTTCATCTGAAACTAGACTAGCTAAAGAAATTGAGAATGTAAGAAGCATCCCTACGTCCCCAGAGGAGGAACTAAAGTGTCTAGATATTTAAAGGTGTATGTAAAGTAATCTAGATTCATTTTTTTCCCATTAGCTAATGCTTACTCAATTAGGAATGGAAATCTTTGATTCCAACAAAGAAAACTTCAAGGTGTGTATCTATTTTGGTCATTTCCAAACACACACTGCACTATGCTGCCTCTCCCAGTTTTACTTCCATAGTCCCTGCTCCCCCTGCCCCAGCATTTACCCCCAAAGTAGCCTACCTGTGACCCAGCAGTATTATAGGCAACCAACAGGACTCAGCATCATCAACACCACACATGGCTGGGGATGAGAGGCCTACAAGCCCTGAGGGAAAGCTCCCTGCAGGGTGCCCTGCTCCTATTCAACAACAGATACTGCTTTTCTGCTCTGACCATCAGCTTTTTTCTAGTTCTTTCTGACCATGAGTTTCAATCAAGCTCTGGTGGCTTAGTGCTTTTATGGGTGGCATAATTTTTTATGAGTGTTACAGACAGGCATTTTTAGCCTGATGATGATGATGATTAGCAATCTAAAAATTTATGGCCAGTTGGCAACCCTGTGCTGTTTCTCTTACTCACTGGCTAAAAATGTTTACAGTAAATTTGGATTAGGGAAAGGCACAGTGCTGAAATAGCATCCTAGTATATTTAGACCCATAAAGTCTCCAGATATCCTATTCTTTTACATGGATTCTACAATATAGAAGACACTTGTCTTAGAATTACTAATCTCGGATGACTTCTCATATTGGCATAAGCCAATATGAGGGACACTGGACTGAAAATATGAGGGGCAGCCATTTTCAACTAGGACTGGTTGAAAAATTTGATTAAACTGCATTCTGTTAAAAGTGCCATTTTTGTCAAAACCAGAACGTTTGGGGGAAACAGTTCTGTTTCAATGGAATCACTGTTTGTTCATTCTACAAATGCTGATTTGTTGTTAGAAATGTGTCAGTTTCAACAAAAAAATTGTAAGGCAGTTTCTGGGGTCTAGGATGACACTGGGAAGTAGAAGAAGGTTGAGTGGGAAGGGAATATCCAATAGGTCAATGGTTACGGCATTCATTTGATACTCATATTCAAGTTCCTTCACTAATTTGGAGACCCTGGAGCTTTCATTTTCTAGGCGACTGCCCTGACCACCAAGATGTAGGCTGTTTGGTGGTGAGTGTCTCATGGTTTGTTTTTCTCACACCCCACAAAATATTTTAAAAGGGGACCTTCATTATTTTGTTCTGCATTGGAATGTAAACACATTGTGAAATTTCAACATTTTTTACAAATCAAAACTATTGTTTTCTGGCCAGTCCTAATTACAATCTGTAGGTTTTTATCCACTATGAAGGCTGGATATTTTGAGACTGTCTGCAAGGTTTCTGTAAATCATACAACAAACTCTGTAGGAATGACATGGGAGTGACGTTGTAGGCAGAATCTCTAATAAGGCACAGAGAAAGTGTAGCTTTAGGGAAAATACCCTTTCCTATTTCTAATATATTCCCTTATTCAGGGTCAGAAGGAAATTTTATTCTAACTATGCTGCTTTCTGATGGTCATGTGAAACAAATTAATATAATCATTTTAGGAAAGCAGAAAAGTACCTTTCATGTAGTAATAAGAACTGTAGAAAGAAAACTGGAGGTCCTTCTAACTATGTCAAAAGGCTGTTTACAGGCATGGTAACTATCTAGTGATAGTGTACAGGATGAAGAAACTGGTGAGGCTTAAAATCAAGGGCAACAAATATATTGAAGAGCAGTGCCTGAACCAGGTGCCTCTACCACAAACCTACAAAACTCCAGCTACTGGGACTGCAGGGTTGTGTATTTGGTTGCTGGAAGGGGAAATTCCAGACTGTTGATTTCCACTTACACAATAATGGAGAGAGTTCCTGCAATCTTTCTACAATTTGTATGCCCAGTGACTGAATTTGTCACCACTTTTCTTTTTCTTTTTTAAAGTTGAGTAGAATTGACTAGGTAGAATAATACTTGTCTCTGCTTCTTGTCCTACTGAGCAATGGATCTTTATAGTTTATGATGTAGATGCTACTTCATATCCTCCTCCTATCAACAAACATTAATAAATCTGGTAAGGTACCCAACTGACAAACTATCTGCTAAAATCTGGGTCATATGTGTATCTAGTCAGATACATTTTTCTGACATAATAGTGTCGCTGGAATAAAGTTAACAAAGAATACAAGGCCTATTTTTTGATGTTTGGCCTAATACTCTTTACCTCATGAATGAATACAAAACATAAGGAGAGGGAATAGCAGACAGGGAAACAGTAATAAAATATTTCCTTGCTCTCAACCTCTTTCTCCAAGAAAAACTTTCATGAAAGCTACATAAAATTTCTTTAGTAAGATGTGTCACAGAAATACTGTTGTTACACAGTGGGCATGTCTACATGACATGCAGTTTATTAACTAACCGCACTGTAAATGTCTTGGCGTCTACACTTGGCAATATGCTCCAGAGTTTTTTTGCTCTTAGGCGCATGTTCAAACGGCATATCCAGGATCAATAAGCTCTGGAGCAATAAGCTCCGGAGTTTATTTGTGTGCATTAATTGCACGTGTGTATATGCCCACTGTAGACCAGCAGCGTTTTTCCTCAGCTGTTGTGAGTCTTCCATCACAATATGGACTTCAAGTTTTGAGTTTAAGTTCTTCCTTTTTTTCTTTTGATCCTGAAGTGTATGAAATGGCATAATCCAGGAATCATTCTAGCTTCATTTTGATTACAAGAAAATAGTTTGCATTATCTGTACTAAACAAGGCTGAAGCCACTAGCAGCATTAAATATTTATATTCATTAGGTATGTTGGCAGTTTGGATAGGAAGCAATTTAACTTGCTCATGTTGGCCATAAATTGGCTTTTTGAAGACCGCTTTCAAGGGTTTATCTATTTGGAGTATATTTACCTCCATTAGCCAGTTTGTTTCCTTTAGCTAAAAGACATTGAAATTGTGTTATTCTTAGCTGATTATCACAAATTACAAAACTAAATTTTATCCCCCTTTTAGACATAATTAGATATTTCACAAATACCTTGTGTGGTTCACTACTCATTATGTTCATTTTGCTTGTATAATGTATGCATGCTGAAATGTAATTCCACAAGGGAATACCTACATCCTTTACTGCCGTACATAATCACAGTATTTGTGCTTATGTCTGTAGTATATCTCTTGCAAATGGAAATTTAGCATGTCTCTAGTGATCTTTTTATTTTTAAGCACATTTTCCCTCAAATTAGAGGGACTCAAACAGTATTTTTACATATCACTGTATTTTTAATTAAAGTAAAATAAGTACAGTTCTTGACTAACAAAGTACATGGTACCTGGGGCAGTAACTTTGACATAATTCTGTTGCACTTCTTTCTTCACTGTGTTTTTTAATCACCAGGCAAAGAGATTGTGTCATGGGTATGGCTAGTTGAAATGAGGTTGAATGTTTTTCTTCTGATTAAGAAGATAAGGTTTTTTGTTGAGCAGAATTTTGTATAGGAATTCCCATTCTCATTTTTTCAGGCTTTTCATTGAAGGGTTTTTAAATTTATTTTTAATAAATGGGGTGGGGGGATAGGAGATGGTTAATCAATTATGCCTGAAAAAAATGGCAATAAAATTGACAGAAATTAAACTTTTTTCCCCCTCCATTTTTTCCACAAAAAAGAAAATGTTTTTACCAGATGTAGTGAGAAGTCAGGCTAAGACAGGCAATACTCAGATCTGTCCTCACCAATGAAGTTACCACGTGATCCATGCTGTCTTGAAACAAGATTTTTTTTTTTTTTAAGAGAATGGCAGTGTTCAATCAAAATGATGGAGGACAAGGTATGTTTGAGCAACAGGCTGAAGGCATCGGCCAAGCTTGAGACCACGGAAGGAAATCCAGGCAGCCCAATGGACGGGTTCAGAAAACAGCAGTGGTTGTTGTTCTATAGTTGGGAGCACTACAGATTGGCTACACAGCTAGAGAGGTCAATTTACTAGTTTTGAAAGATCACACCAATTTGCTAGTTTTTGCACATATCTATTTGTGGAAGGGAACACACCCATACGTTTTGGAAATGTCACTGTTTTAATCTGTGAACATGGCTATTCTGCCTTCTCTCTCTTACTGGACTGCCCTGTATGGAATTAAATACTGTATTTTTTCTATTTATTTTTGAGATTGGGACTGTTGGCCATCACTATAGTATTGGTGCAGTTTTCATGTAAAATAAGTGACTATAGCAAAGCTCCTGCTATAAGAGCTCAGGCTCTTCTCCATTTTCTCTTTGGTATAAGATGCTCTTTTTGAGAAAAAACAGCAAAGTGTTGTTCTGGTTACAATAAAATCCTTCTGTTACATAGGAAGACCTTGTAATGTTGTCTAATAGAAGACAGGATTCATTTATTTTCTTCTGAAAGCTTTCTTTCTGTAATCGGGTATTAAGGAATAGATTTGGCTCCAAGACTTTTAACCTAATGTATATTCACCCTCTTCTCTGCTAGCCACAATACAAAAATCTACTTTTATAAATAGAAATTTGTGACTGGAATAATGGTACCTTTTTGAGAGAACATTTTTTCTATTCTGTATTGAGAAGTGCTACTCAATCCATTGCATCTAATACCAGAATCACTGATGCAATGTTTCCTCTGCTCATTTTCCTACAGTGGCATGTTAAGGATATCTGTAACTGATGGCGACTCTACATTCACATCCATAGGGTACCTTTTTGCTAGACATTTATGTTTTGTTAATTTTACAATATTTTCCCCTCTCTTTGCTTCCACAGTAACACATTCCACTGCTCTTCATTTTCTTCTCCTGTCATTTTTAAAATGTATCTTTAAAAAAAACGTTAACAGTATAAGAGTAAATACATTCTAAAGAATAAAAGCAGTTCTTCTGGAAAAATTCAATGATAAATGTCTCACTGGCTACATCTCTATGGGCAGTTGGTCTGATGAAAAGCAACAGAACTGAAACCAACAGAATATTATGTTAGGATCACAAAATTTAAATGAGGTAAAAATGAAAAAGTACAATGTTAGGATGGATTTAGATCTATTATTCTTAAAGCTTATGCAGTATAAATAAAGTGCATGACAGAAACAACCTTAAATATTTATTCATTTGCTAACTTGCCACTATTTAGCAAGGAGATGGATAAATAGGTCAGCAGGTGTCCATGCTTTAATGTGATGCCAAATGGCTGAAGTACAGATCCTGTGCCATGCATAATAGATTGTACTTCTGTCTTCAAGGTAAAACACCTTTCAGCGAAACAAAGGGATCTTATGTAGGTCAGGAGAGGAAGCAACGCCCTATACAAATTATATAGGCAGAGTGTCTCCCCAGTCTGGGAGACAGATATTGATACAATGGATTTCAACACAATTCCACACGGAGGGAAAGGAAAAGTCCAAGTGGTAGCTCATATTGCATTTTTTCTCTAACTGTCTAAGTGCTACTTAGATATATCGTTTAGGTGCCAAAGTCACTAAAAGAAATCTTAGTGTGCTCTGTGTGGCAGCTACAAAACTGATAAGCTTAGATTCCGTGTTGGCATGGAAAGATACCCAGGAAACCAGCCATAACCTGCTCAGCGTGCTCAGAAGCAAGCCAGAAAAGCTAGCTGGACTCCACCTATGTGCTGTGACAGTCCAGTTCCAGCTGGGAAGTGCAGAAACTCCAGTTCTTTAGACAGAGGTGACTGACTCTAAGATGGGGTGGGGAATCTGCTGTTTCTCATTTAACTAAATGGTGAAGACATTTGCCAAGATCAAGGATGGGCAAAGTCTGGCTTGTGGGCTGGATCTGGTCAGCAATGGACTCCATTTCCCAGCTGCCCCTGCGTATAGCTGGGGCCAGTCTCCATGGATAACCCAGCTGCAACTGGTGAAAGCACAAGGCTGGGGTTGCCATGGAGACCAGCCCCAGCTGCACTGGCAGGGCACATGGCAGAGAAGGGCAGGGGTCTGCTCCGGAGCCACTGAGGTCTTGCGATGTAGGCAGCTTGCTCTGGAGCTAGGGCAGAGCCACAATCTGTAGCCTCCATGCTCTGGGCAGGGGTACAGGGGCAGGGGATTGCAGCTTTGCCCCAGCTCCTTGCAGCAGTGACAGCGCAGCTGTGGCTGGGGCTCCCATGGAGATCGGCCCCAGCCATGCAAGCAGGGGCTGCTGGAAAAAGGAGTCCAGATGCCAGCCAGATTGGCCATTTTTTCACCCCTGGCCTAGATAGTAGGGGATGTGGCTTCATCCTGAGAGGAACTGAACCCACTAGGCTAAGGGTCATGTCCTTTTCTCCTGTTGGCTGCCCAGTGGCCCAAATTCAAAGGTGACATTCACAAGGCTAAAAGAAAAATGTGCAAGAGGGAGTCTGGTTAGTACCAAGAAACAACTCCTCAGTCACCTATTCCTACTCTGCTGAACTTAATAATACAGGTATAAGTCTTTAAAAAAGAAAATTTAATGGACAACTTGACACAATCATTCCAGTGTTAAGACAGACAGAGGTTAAATCAAATACCCAAATCAAAATAGTTATGTTTTAAATGGGGAACAAACTTAGAAAAAGAGGCTGCCAGCCTTTTATGACTTTTTTGGAATATGTTTAAATCTTCCAAAATAAAAATGTAGCTATATGATGAATTTGGGAAAGGATGCCATAGAGACCAAAGTTGGGAAACTGGCTCTTAAAGATCAATAGATAACTTCAGCTTCTAGAACAACAGGAGAACCTTTTTACCCCAAAATAAACTTTGCAACCATGTAGTTTAGATTTTTGAAATCCTTAAATAACATTTAAGAAAGACATCAATTAAATACCTGGTAAGGAAATAATACCATTTTAGTTAAATGTATGTTATCCAAAAGAAAGCAGAAGTAACCAGCACTCTTCTAAGATTTCCCTGTAATTTATTAATAGGTAGACTGTTTAAGCTTTGATACTATTTCCATAGAAGTTAACAGAAAAAAGTCATGCTTGTTTCAAGGGTACAGGAACATGGAGGCATTGGACCTCAAATTAGGACATAATTTAAGGAATGTGTTGCAATCCACACTTTGTGTGTGTGTGTGTATGTGTATATATATATATATATATATATATACACACACTTCCAATTAATTTAGAGGTTAAGTTAATTATGTTTTACTTTAATCTTCTTAATCTCAGTTGTATCTTTTAAATTAAGACATTCATTTTAGTATGGTTAGTTTTGTTGGCAGGTGTTTCTGCTCAAAAATCAAGACTACTGGAAATCAATATGTTTCTTTAATTATATTTCTCTCAAAGAGAATTCTGATCTAATTGTTGTATCAAAGGGATTTCCTGTTCTAAGTATACTAACTTCCTCAACTGTTGAGCCTATGTGTAACATGTGTCTCCTAAAAGTATAGCATTACCAACTATCCATGCCCAAGAGTTTGTGCCTTGAAAACTCCAGGGTCTAAGATTTTTTTTGCACATTTCTAATCTTACTGCTAACATCTGATCTTAGTGGGATTTGAAAGCTCTCAGCATCATCTATGAGGGACTTGGCATCTTGAAAGATCAGATCCTTTGGTAAGGAAAATGGTTAAAAATTGTCATTCCAGATTTGTCACTTGAACAGTGTTAGAAGTGACTGGTACAACTTGTACAGTATAACATCTGGAAACTATTGTCTTTCATAACAGTGGTGCCTATCAGATTTAGCAAAAAGAGCTATGAACAGTGTATTTATATATTTTTTATATTGGCCCCACTGGAAAGAAGGTGATATTCATGTAGCCAGCATCTTAAAGTGTAGAAAGCCTAAGTAGAGCAGAAGAAGGATTTATGCCCCGGGCATATCGTGGCTGGGTCAGATATGATTTAGCAGAAGAGATAGAAGCTGAAAGATCCTAGGTCTTCAGTAAAACTTGGGGTTTAACAAGCAGTATTATATGGAATATGAACTATTACATCCATATGGTGGAAAAAACCATATGTTACACAGAAGGAATCTGACTATCAAAGTAGTATCTTAAAAGTTGTTGGATTTGGCAAAGTTACTATTAATCTGTACAATAAGCAGAACACTTGAATGCTTAAATAACCTTGAAGAAATGTTGTAAGGGGAAAATGGGGGTGGATTTTATTAATGGGTGTTGGCTTATAACGTCTTTATAACATAATAGGTACTTGGAATTACTGCATTTTGTTTTGTTTTGTTTTATATATATTAAAAAAAAATCTAGCGTCATAAAAATACTGCTGCTTTTAAATATTGTATGAGAAAAGATCTGAACTTTGCAGGCACTTAGTAAAAACAAGAACAATATAAGCAGAAACAAACTGCTAATGTACATTACCTGGCAATATTACTCTGTATAAAAATATTGTGCATTATTTATTAAATAATATGGTTCTTTGCAAGCCTAGAAGCTGTTTAATTTGAATGAGATCTTTCAAATGTACCTCAAGACTACTTTCTTCTAATGTTATACTGCTTCCCCAACAAGAATTTTTTGGAGGCATCGGTTCAATTATTTGCTGTTCCTGTTTGCGTCAGTCCTGTTTGGAAATACAAATTGTAGCCCTTAAGAGATTTTACAACTTAATTAGGATGGGGCAACCAGGGCAGCTACCCCAGATGCTGATTTGTTAGCTGTTGGGGATGGGGCAAGGGTGAGCCTAGAGAAAAAAAAATGCTGCTGTTGTAGCCACATAACTGTGCTGGCAGCATGGCAGCAGCCAGAAGACACTGCTGCCCTCCCTGCCTGGCTACATAGAAGTCACTGTTGCAGCTGCCCCAGTGCCTGGCTATATTGTTACACCTCTTCCTACACAACCACAGAACTTTAAAGAAGCTACCACAAAGTCTCAGTGTTTACTCAAACAGCAAATGACTTCCTGTAATAATTAGCAGTTGGGCTGGTATCTGAGCCAGGAGACATCTGGCCTACAAGCTGCAATGTATACAGTGGCGATATATTGCTATGTTAACAGCTAGTTGGAAGATTACATTTTGGGAACTAATCTGCCCCACTTTAAAAGGTTTGGAAGGCTCTCATGGTACTCTGATTTTACACTTGCTGAACTTTACAAGCAGTTTAGCTACTTCCATGTGTGTGTGAGCTAACACAGGGTTTTCAAACTTTTAAATAAATGTAACCCTACTGGCCCCCTTTTTAATAAGTATACCCGGGGGGGGCGGGGGAGAGGTGGCGAGCGGCCGAATGTAAATCAGCAGCTGCTGCCACTTGCATACTTCTCCACCCGCATGTACTCCCTAGAGCCTTCTCAGTTACCCCCAGGGGTACACGTACCCCTGGGTGACAACCCCTGAGCAAACAAATTGGGCTGAGCAGTGCCGGGCCCCAGGTGACAGCTGCAGTGGACCCAGCTGCCCAACAGTGTGCGGAGCCGTGCGGCGCCCTGCTGACCCAAGCTGCACCTGCACGATGGGGCAGTGGCAGTGCAGGTGCCAGGCAGCTGGGGCCAGTCCTTGCTGCCTTCCATTGCCCTGGGTTGTGTGGGGGGCTCTGCCACGAGGCCCCAGTGACACCAACAGCAGCTGCTACTTCTGGTGAGTGCGGGGCTTTTTTTGTGTGCTTTTTTTTAATTGCCGGGAGGCTGGGGGTGGGTGGGGCAGTCACGGGGGAGTCTGGGGGTG
>NW_017729022.1:28145278-28146243 GCF_001723915.1 Gavialis gangeticus | reverse complement strand
AGAAGCTGGTGGGGGATGGGGCCAGGCAAGGCAGAAATCCAGGGGGCTGGGTGAGAAAGTGGGGGTGGGGCATGTGGGCCTTGCAGGGGGCAAGTGGTGGCCCATGTTGGGAGGGCTGTACCCCTGGGGGGGCAGTCCTTGAACTGTGTGGGGAGTCTGCCCCCTGCAGGGGGCAGGGAACCCACCCCTCCTGAGCAGCCCCTTCCACAGTCCCCCCACGACCTACCCACACATACCCACATCCCCCCACTCCCCTTCTGCAAACCCCACATCCTCCCAGCACACACCCTGCGTGCCCAGCTGCCAAACAGGATGAGACCTGCTGGCAGGAGCTGTGGCTGCAGGGGCAGCTGTCCCCACATTCTGGTTAGTGAAGGGGTCAGGGGGAGCTCTGCTCTATTGTAAAAAAACCCAAAGGCAAACAGCAAAACATATAGGTATTTAGAATTCATTTTATTATGATGGAGACACTGGCAGGCTTCCAAATTGTTTTAACATTGTAGATATATCCATAAAACATTGCCCAACTGATTGCTGTGTTTCTGTGTCTCTCTCTCTCGCTCTCGCTCTCGCTATATATATATAGTGGTCTTTTGTTTTAATTGTGGAGGAACATGGATTTGGGGGTATTTTACAGAGTGACTTTGGGATGTTTTTATCAGGGATTTTTCAGTTTTCAAATAGGGAATACCAGAATTCCTGCTAGGGAGGCCAGTGGCAGGACCCAGGCAGAGGAGCCTGCTCAGAGCTGGAACTTGCCACCAGCTGGAGGTGGCTGACCTCCTGGCCAATTGGGGCCAGGAGGACATGCTTTCAAGGAGCACATATGGCCGTAGTACCGCACAGAGGGCAACTCTCCAGGCACAGCCCACTGGCAGCTGGCCCAGAGGGTCGGATGCCTCTACTGGCTGTGTAGTCTCTGTGGCGGGTGCAGAGATCCCACCTCAGGAATACAGCTGGGTATT
>NW_017729022.1:28142963-28145267 GCF_001723915.1 Gavialis gangeticus | reverse complement strand
ATCTGGGTCTGGCAGGTGCACAGCAGGTCACAGCCAGGCTTCAGCCCCCACTGCCAGACTGTTGCCAGTGGGTGCAGAGAACTCTCAGAGCTGCTTCAGTAGTCCAGCTGGTGCAGGAGGTATAGTGTCTCCAGGTACCAACTGGCTGGGCCCCAGAAGATCCTGAGAACAAGTAGCCCTGAGCTATTTGCCAGGACAGCTCTTTGTACCGATGGGGCCAGGACAGGGCAGCTTTTTACACTGCTGGGTCCAGCACAGATGCAGGCCCCAGGCCCTAGTTCCCCCTGGTTGCAGATCTGGGAGGAGCCAGGCAGGGTTATTTTGTCCCAAGTGACACAACTTGCACCACAACAAAGTGCATGTTTGGGCATGTGTGCTGAGGCAAAAAGCCCTGGCTCAAATTTGCACCACTTTTATTTGAGCTGCTACAAGTTCACGTGCCTGCCTGTTTGGACACACCCTTGGTGTGTTGGTGAGAATTCACTCATGGCTTTTGCTGTTATTAGTGCATGCTGTCGTAGATTACCATATTTTGGTTCAGGGATCATTTAAGTCCATTGGCTGCATCTACACATGCGTTTAACTATGGAGTAGACTAATTAGTTGTAGAGTAAAGCATTACCATCTATACATGTGATGGTATTAGACCACAGCAAACTAATTAACACCACCGTAAGATAGTACTCTTGGTAATACTGATAGCACCCTCATGCCCCAGCTAGCCCTTCTGCTGCCCAACACTGCCATCCAGAGCCTGCAGCTGACCTCCTGTGCCTCCAGCCCTGGCATAAACTGCTCTGCCCTGGCTCAGATTGCTGCTGTCCCAGGTGCACATGTAGATACTGTGTCCAGGAGCTGTTTACTCTGGCTCATAGTTACATACTTACTAGGGCTGGAAGGGACCTGAATAGATCATCAAGTCCGACCCCCCACCCTGGGCAGGAATGCATCCTGGGATCATAATAACCCAGCCAGATATTTATCCAACCTCCTCTTGAAGACCCCCAAGGTAGGGGAGAGCACCACCTCCCTTGGGAGCCCACTCCAGAGCCTGGCAACCCTAACCGTAAAGTAATGCCTCCTGATATCTAGCCTGAACCTCAATCAATTTGTGGCCATTATTCCTTGTTATCTCAGGTGATGCCTGGGGGAACAGAGCCTCGCCTATTTTCTGCTGGTCGCCCCAGTGAGTTTATAGACGGCCACCAGATCTTCATTCAATCTTCTCTTGTGGAGGCTGAATAGATTCAGGTCCTTTAGTCTATCCTTGTAGGGCCTGGCCTGCTGCCCCATGTCCATGCTAGTGGCCCTCCTCTGGACCCTCTTAAGGTTAGCCACATCCCTCTTGAAGTGTGGTGCCCAGAACTGGGTGCAGTACTCCAACTGTGGTCTGACCAGTGCCACATAGAGGGGAAGGATCACCTCCCTGGACATGCTTGTGATGCATCTGTAGATGCACGACAGTAAGGTGCAGTTAGCCTTACTGACCGCTTCCTTGCATTGGCAGCTAATGTCCATCCTGGAGTCAACAATGACTCCAAGATCCCTTTCAGCCACTGGGTTGTTGAGAAGGGTGTTCCCCATCCTATAGGTGTGTTGCAGGTTCCTTCTCCCTAGATGCAGCACCTTGCATTTGTCTGCATTGACTTCCATTCTATTCTCATCCACCCACCTCTGTAACCTGTCTAGATCTAGTTGGATTCTGTCCCTCCCCTCCAGTGTTCCCGCTTCTCCCCACGTCTCTGTGTCATCAGCGAATTTGGACAGCGTGCTTTCCACGCCTGCCTCCAAGTTGCTGATAAAGATGTTGAATAACACAGGACCGAGCCCTGGGGAACTCCACTGCCCACATCCCTCCAAGTCAAAAAGGACCCATCCACCACCACTCTCTGAGTGTGACCGTCCAATTTGCCACCCATCTGACTATGTAGGCATTAATGCCACAGTTGCCTAGTTTATTTATGAGAATGGAGTGAGAAACAGTGTCAAAAGCCTTCTTGAAGTCCAGGCAGATGAGATCTACATCAACGCCCGCATCCAAGGACTTTGTGACCTGGTCATAAAAAGAAACAAGGTTAGTCAGGCAGGATCTGCCTGCAGTGAACCCATATTGGTTGCCCCTGAGCATTACCTCCCATGCAGATGTTCTCCTTGATAATTTTCTCAAAGGTCTTCCCAAGGACTGAGGTGAAACTAAATGGCCTATAGTTACCTCAGTCCTCCTTTCTCCCCTTCTTGTAGATGGGGACCATGTTGGCCCATTTCCAGTCCTCTGGGACCTGGCCAGAGCACCATGAACACTCA
>NW_017729022.1:28136262-28137963 GCF_001723915.1 Gavialis gangeticus | reverse complement strand
TCAATCAATTTGTGGCCATTATTCCTTGTTATCTCAGGTGATGCCTGGGGGAACAGAGCCTCGCCTATTTTCTGCTGGTCGCCCCAGTGAGTTTATAGACGGCCACCAGATCTTCATTCAATCTTCTCTTGTGGAGGCTGAATAGATTCAGGTCCTTTAGTCTATCCTTGTAGGGCCTGGCCTGCTGCCCCATGTCCATGCTAGTGGCCCTCCTCTGGACCCTCTTAAGGTTAGCCACATCCCTCTTGAAGTGTGGTGCCCAGAACTGGGTGCAGTACTCCAACTGTGGTCTGACCAGTGCCACATAGAGGGGAAGGATCACCTCCCTGGACATGCTTGTGATGCATCTGTAGATGCACGACAGTAAGGTGCAGTTAGCCTTACTGACCGCTTCCTTGCATTGGCAGCTAATGTCCATCCTGGAGTCAACAATGACTCCAAGATCCCTTTCAGCCACTGGGTTGTTGAGAAGGGTGTTCCCCATCCTATAGGTGTGTTGCAGGTTCCTTCTCCCTAGATGCAGCACCTTGCATTTGTCTGCATTGACTTCCATTCTATTCTCATCCACCCACCTCTGTAACCTGTCTAGATCTAGTTGGATTCTGTCCCTCCCCTCCAGTGTTCCCGCTTCTCCCCACGTCTCTGTGTCATCAGCGAATTTGGACAGCGTGCTTTCCACGCCTGCCTCCAAGTTGCTGATAAAGATGTTGAATAACACAGGACCGAGCCCTGGGGAACTCCACTGCCCACATCCCTCCAAGTCAAAAAGGACCCATCCACCACCACTCTCTGAGTGTGACCGTCCAATTTGCCACCCATCTGACTATGTAGGCATTAATGCCACAGTTGCCTAGTTTATTTATGAGAATGGAGTGAGAAACAGTGTCAAAAGCCTTCTTGAAGTCCAGGCAGATGAGATCTACATCAACGCCCGCATCCAAGGACTTTGTGACCTGGTCATAAAAAGAAACAAGGTTAGTCAGGCAGGATCTGCCTGCAGTGAACCCATATTGGTTGCCCCTGAGCATTACCTCCCATGCAGATGTTCTCCTTGATAATTTTCTCAAAGGTCTTCCCAAGGACTGAGGTGAAACTAAATGGCCTATAGTTACCTCAGTCCTCCTTTCTCCCCTTCTTGTAGATGGGGACCATGTTGGCCCATTTCCAGTCCTCTGGGACCTGGCCAGAGCACCATGAACACTCATACAGCTGTGCCAGGGGCCCTGCTATGACCTCCACCAATTCCCTCAGTACCCTTGGATGAAGTGCATCCAGACCTGCTGATTTAAACACATCCAGCCCCTCCAAAAGTTCCGTAACTAAATCATCCCTGACCTTAGGCATGGCTTTGTGTCCCCTGAGCCTGTCTGTAATCCTAGTGGGGGAGTTGTCCCGGTCCCCACACAGAAATACGGAGGCAAAGAACTTGTTGAAGAGATTGGCTTTTTCCTTTTCTGCCAACACCAGATTGCCAAGCCTGTCTCAAATTGCTCTGGAGTTTATTGCTTTGAATTAATTGCATGTGTAGATGCAGCACTGTAACTTTGTAAGTGTCTGATAAAGAGCATCACATTCTTCTCTAAGGCACAAGGACACTAAGATATAACCCTGAATTTGATCATCAAATAATACAACACTCTATAGCAGTGGTTGAATATATAGAACATTTATATGTATAGAAAATCTCCTGTACAACAGAAG
>NW_017729022.1:28130898-28131262 GCF_001723915.1 Gavialis gangeticus | reverse complement strand
CTGTCTAGATCTAGTTGGATTCTGTCCCTCCCCTCCAGTGTTCCCGCTTCTCCCCACGTCTCTGTGTCATCAGCGAATTTGGACAGCGTGCTTTCCACGCCTGCCTCCAAGTTGCTGATAAAGATGTTGAATAACACAGGACCGAGCCCTGGGGAACTCCACTGCCCACATCCCTCCAAGTCAAAAAGGACCCATCCACCACCACTCTCTGAGTGTGACCGTCCAATTTGCCACCCATCTGACTATGTAGGCATTAATGCCACAGTTGCCTAGTTTATTTATGAGAATGGAGTGAGAAACAGTGTCAAAAGCCTTCTTGAAGTCCAGGCAGATGAGATCTACATCAACGCCCGCATCCAAGGAC
>NW_017729022.1:28116080-28125898 GCF_001723915.1 Gavialis gangeticus | reverse complement strand
ACTAGTTTGTAGCAGGCCACTAGATCTCCCCTCAGCCTTCTCTTTGGTTGACTGTGGGTGTATCTATATGTACAATTAATTTGCAGCAATAAACTCCAGTGAATATCATGCCAGAGTTTATCACTCCTGGGCACACTATTTGAACATGTGCCTGGGACCACAGCATGTTGATCCAGGTCAGAGCTGCCCTAGCTGGTGGGGACCCAGGGGGTCAGTCTGCCAGCCTGGGGCTGATCTGACCTGGCTCACCATGCTGCAGAGGGGCTGGCTGGGGCACAAGTGTGCTCCAGTGTACAGCTAGTCAGCAGGCAGCCCTGCACTGAAGCACCCTTGTACCCCAGCCAGCTGGGTCAGCATCTACACATGTGTTGTTGTGCACTAAATAATTCTGCAGCAGGGTAGTACTTTTATTAGTGACTTGTAGCCCAGGAGGGGCCAGGAGAGAGTGGCACCAGATGGATCCAAAGACTCAGAATGGAGCCGAGAGAAAGAGAAACCTGATGAGAAGTCTCACTGGCCAGGACTCAGAGAGGAGTCGAGGACAGTGAGGACACAGCTGGAGACCAAAGGGATCCAGGGTCCCATAGCCCAAAGGGGTCTGGAAGAGCCCTGAAAGACCAAGGGGTCTGGCAATCCAGAGGCAGGGCCCTAGACAGGTTAAAAGGTTGAAAGAAACTACACAAAGACTACCAGAGCTATAAGCCTGAGATCTCAATTAGACTGAGGAAGGGGTCAGGGAGCCCAGAAGTAAGAGACTGTGCCCATGAGGGGTGAAGATGACCAGGGCAGGAGACCCTGATTATAGGTCCTGGGTAAGACATAAAAACAACTATACCCTCCTGGGACTGGTTAATGTGGTGGAGCTACTTGTGGCAGGGTAGTCTCTTCAAAATGCTACCGTTTGCCACCCCAAGAACAAGTGATTATAGGGCACCTGAAAACCCTAGCCCCTTATGCCTTGTGGGTCACCCTTTGATGCACAAAGGTTAGGGGGAGCATATCCCAACAGAAAAATCCATGGTGAACGCCAAGGAGGGAAGATGTGTGGCAGGGTGAACCTTGGAGCACCTGTCACTGAGAAGAAAGGGCTGCTGAAGAAGCAGCTTCTGCAAGGGGGGAATATCTTGATGAGCTCCAGCATGGCAAGGGCCAGAGCAAAGCCAGACACAGTGTCAAAAGTGATTCCATGGAATGAATTAACCTAAGAGGGGGTTGAGCCCCTCCCTTTTCTTTGTGTTTTGCAAGATGTGGACCACCATCAAGGAGTTTGCTTGGTACTGAGAACAATCAATCTTAGTTATATTATACATTGCCTGTGTTTGTGCAATGGTGTTGCTGTAAGTGGTTGTGATATGAACTTCTTGATGGACTATAGAACATCTGCAGAGTGGTTACAGGAAATGGTGCATCATGTGGAGTATTGCCTCCAGGGCCTCAAAGAGTTCCACCATGCCGAAGATTGAGAAGGCCAGATTGACCATTTATTTTTGTTGTCATCCTTTCGTTTGTTTTTTTTGCTTGTTTTGCTTTGCTTGTGCTAGATATGTATTTTTAGCTTTGTATAGTACAAATAGTAATGCAATATAGCTTTATTAATTCCCTGAATCATGCAGAAATTTGGAACAAGCAGTAGAATGGTGGCATCCTGATGGAAACTAGGCATCCTATATGCAAAGGAAAGGCCTGACTTTTGGCATTTCTTCAGCCTCTTGCAGGAAGGAGAGGCACTGGTGGTGCTCTGATGACACCAAGCTATCATGAGCAATCTGGGTGGAGCACAAGGAGCTTCAATGTGGGGCTGCCTGCTGGCTAGACATATGCTGGAGCACCTTTGTGCCCCAGCCAGCCCCTCCGCAGCATGTTGAGCATCTACACATGTGTTGCTGTGCACTAAATAATTTTGCAGTAAGACAGCACTTGTATTTATAAGTACTAACCTGCTATGGAGTTTATCAGTTTCCTGAGGCCCGATATGGCTGCACGTGTAGACACTGAGAAGTTTACTGTGGAACTAAATAGGTAACTCTGCAGTAAATGTCTCATAGGTGCACCCGTATGCTTTAAAATGGACAATGGAAGAGAAGAAAAGAGTATTTTTCTCACATTGGGGTGGTTTGTTGTTGTTGTTTTTTGCTTTTGGTGTAGAAGATGAGGCTGAAAAGGGCCATATATAATAGTATGTTAGTTCAGTAATACTTCAGCATGGCAATCATGGATTCATGTATTTAGTAGTCTTTCTTTTCTGGTCATTCTTATGTGGTGACTTAGGGATTTTTTTTCCCCCCAAGCTATTTAGGAATCGGTTCTGTAACCCTTCTGCTGGGCACTGGGCAGGAGAAGGCTGGGTTCAAACGTTGTGGTATCTAATAAGTTTTCACTACGTCTCAAGCCCCCACCCAGAAATCTGGGATCACTGAATTTGGCTAAGGTGTCCCGCACAAACAACCCCCCCTCCTTGTAAGCCGTGTAAATACAAAAGACAGATTTATAACAGAAAACAAAGGCAACACCAAATACAACTTGAAATGCTATTAACTATGACATATAGTCTCTAGTTTGCATCCTTTTTGGGGAGGCTGCATACATGGCCAGGCTGTCTGAGATGTGGAGGATCACCCAAAGGGTTAGTTCCAGGAGTCTGCACCCCTATACCTGTTCACTCAGCAACAGGCTGGATAAGGGGCCCACACCAGCGAGTTCTATGAGCTGCTCCTTGGGTTCGTGGCATCTCAGGGACTGTCTAGAGAGCACAGGGCCTTCTGTGGTGCAAGGGGCCCCTCATTGCTCCCTAGGAATCCATAGAGTAGCAATCTTGACTCCCATCTGGTGGTTTTGTGGGGGAGTGACCACATCCCAAAATTCATAGTCCCAAATTCCACAGCTCCAGCTGGGGCAGAAAACTGCAAAAGAAGTCAAAAGAAAAGGAACAAGTCCTTCTCTGGCTTGACCTGCCCATTGGCTCAGTTACCAAGGTAGGCTGAGATGTAACAAACTGCTACAGCAACAATAAGGGCCAGGTTCCAATCCTGGTGGTTTTCTCCATGTAGTAATACCCCCATGGTATTATCCCACCCAAAACCCAGGAAAGCAAGGGGGTGGAGAGGAACTGAGAGAGGAAGAGAAGAGGAGTCCCAGACTCAGAGGTCACATCCAGATGAGTGCAGCCATGCGATAAGTGGCACCGCAGACGTGGCTGCAGCACCACATACTACACATTTGGCTGTTCTCTGCACAGCAAGGGAAAAGTATGGGGGGGATATCTAGGGGTCAAAAACACCCACACAAAAATCGAGTAGAGCAGCACACATGGGGGCAGTGTGCACCACTCAAAACCGGAGCCTGGCCAGCCAGAGCTACACTCCGGCTGCTGACCAGGCTCCGAGTGGCAGGATTGCCACTGCTGCAGCCCTGGGAAGCCCCCAGGACCCCAAGTAAGACTGCTGGGACCAGCACAGTGCTGGCCTCAGCCTCCCCTACTCCACCTGGGGTAACCTACCATGCACCAGAGGGTGCATAGCACATGTGTTCCCTGGGATCAACTAGCGTACCCTTATGTGGATGGGGCCAGAGACTCTCTCACTCCCCAGTACCTGAGAGTTTCCCTGCATGTTGGCTTCTCCAGCTGGAGCCCTGCCTGAGGTCCACACTAGCCCCCAGCTCCCTTTCCCTATGTACCTGGCACGACATCACCCTAGATTTTCCAGTCGGAGCTTGCCCTGCTTCTATTTTTTCCTCTAATTAAAAAAAGAACACAGACCAATAGTGCCAATCAGGCTAGGGATTTAATTCCCTCCCTACCTATGTGACTTTCTGGTTTCCTCACACTGCAGGGGATGGTCTAAAACAAAAGCCACAGTTACCTGCCTATGTACAGTTTCTCTTCAAATTATCAAGCCAGAGGAAAGGAGACCAGATACCTAAATACAGCACATATAGAAGATATGCTTATATGCAACAAATATGAGACAAAGAAACCCCATAATTATAGTTAAACTAAAACAAAATACCTAGCAACATAAAAACTGGAACACACAAAAACTGGAAAAAGTCCTACTCTCCCATAATCATATAGCCTAGGGATAGGGCCCTTGTTTTAGGGGAGTGAGACACCTGTGTTCTTAGTCTCAGTCACTCAAAGCAGATTTAAACCTGTATCTCATGCTTCGCTACAAAGTGATCTAAACCCCAGCCCCCAAGTAAGGCATTTCCCAGAGCAGGGATAAGCAATCTATGGCTTACAGAACCAGGGACTTTGGTTGGGCACCAGGTGGGTAGAAGGGAGAAGTGGCAGCAGAAGCAGTGAGGTGGAGAGCTGTGGGTCTAGTGGTGGCAGCGTGAGCTGGATGTGATGGCCAGAACCAAAAACAATTAATAAGCAATAAATATGTGCTTCTTGGAAGCATTTGGAACTGTTGTCTAATATGAAGCTTGTATTTTTGTAACCCGCAAATGTAACTTGTAACTGTTTGTGGAACTGACTAGGCCTCAAAGACAAAGATATAGCTGTGAAATTAGCTGACCTAATAGTTCTTTCTCGCTCAGAATTTAGTCTTGATGATGATAAAATCTGGATTCAACTGCCTAGCTTATCCAGTACATTTCAAGAAAGAATATCTCAAAAAAGCATAGTCAGAGAGTTCTGAAGGGGCTGGACGCAGGCGGGGTAATGTTAATTTCAAACCTGAAGATGCTGTGTTGCAATTTGCTTATTGGATAAACCCAAGCTTGGGCAGTAACTTATTATAATAATTTCTAACACCTTTTAACCCCATAGGATAAGAGCTATAAAGCAATATTATGAATGGCTATATAACTAAAAATTAGCATAATTAGAATATAAAAGAACACACACGTCATAGTAACCCTCGGGAAGGACAGACCAGAAGGGTCATTGCTGTCCCATACCCCCATGGATCTCTCTTACTCCCCGTGACAGCGAGGACCAGATCCTGACTGAGGGGCTTCCACCAGTTCTCCTTTGGGCAGCCCAGTTCAGAGACATCTGACTTCACTGATTCAACTTGACGTGCATCTTCTAACTGGGGGACTATCAATAAGTTACTAACCAAGTGGGAACTCTTAGTTAATTTCTTTATCTGTTTTATTACCACTGTCAATTTTAATCTGTTTTGTTATGTTGTCTGTTTATTAGCTTAACCGTTTTATTAACTATTATATATGCAAACTATATCTTTTGTTGTCATAAGTAAAATTCATTCCTTTTTGCAGGTGAAACTTGTCATTTCTTTCCTTTCCAACATCACCTCCTCTATTCCAAACCAAAAAGCCCAGTGGCCAATAAAGTTGCAGTGCTCAGACAGTCTGCAACTAAATTGATATACTCACAGTGCCCAGCTGGCCTGTGATAGCTGGGTTGGAAGTGGCCTGTATTCAGAGCTAAGCTCCATTACAGCAGCCCCCATTGAAAAATGTTGCTGTCCCCTGACCCAGAGCCTTCTCTTGCTGGTCTGCTGGGCAAACAAGAAGAGATACCTGGGGCCAGGAGGAAAAGTGCAAACCAAAAAGTATGTGACTGCGATGGATGGCAGGACCTGAGTTCAAGCCTGGGCCCTTGTCCCCTATAGGACAGTAACTTCCCCATTAAATATTAAATGCAAGGTGCTTTTGGCTAGCTTTAAGAGGAGAAAAGCCTGGGTAATGCCTAGCTTGTGGCCTGGTGGATTTCCCTTTGCAGGAAAGCAGGAAACGGAAGTTGATTCACCCTCTCTTGATAAGAGTTGCTTAGCACCTGGATCTCCTGCTCCCTAGATAAGTGCCCTAACCATTAAGATGAAAAGCGGGAGGTATGGCTCCTCTAGCATCTATTAGCTGTGGTTCTTCTGTGATTAAATATTTGGCTTTCCTGGGCTTCCTGTATCTAGCTAGGTGGCTTTTATTTTGCTGCTCAGCTGGACTGTGACTCTAGAGAGCATATGAGCATACACCATGCTCATTTTACATATAAAAAAGATCTAATTTAAACTACAATTATGGACAGATACTTTCAGAAGTGGAGCTACATAGCCATCCTCTGAAAAAAAATCCGTCCCATTAAAAAGGCATCTTAGCTGGGTACCCCAAAATCATTAATCAGAGTTGTCAAATATTGCCCCCAACTTTCATTGCTACCTCTTTCTTCCCTTCTTTTCCTTTCTTTCCTCTAATAGTCTTGTTCTTCTTCAGAGAGCAGTCTAGCAGAATGATTGGTAATGTGGGACTCCGGATAATAAGAAAAGAAATACAACAATACAACCCTCTCCTACTGATTTTTCTATTTTTCACTATCTGATAGCTTCTCTGTCTACAACTAATTTAAAATGTTTGGGGCTTCTTTTTTAAAACTGAATGTAGCCCAGGTACACCCAGAGGTGTTCCCTGTCTGCCCGTGGAAGGGATGGGATGATCAGGCAAGAGTGCTGTGAGGGCACACCACCTGGGAGCAGTCCCTCTCTTCTTTATAGAGACCAAGCCAAAAGAAAGCACTTAACTATATAGACATTTATTGCTACAATAAATAAATATGAATAAGGAACATTAAGTATTTACAGTAAAATTAGCATGTGACACCATATACAATAACCTACAATCAACATATTGCACCACTTCGAGGGATTGCAAAAACATAAGCAGAGTGATTCACAGCATATGCAATAATTAACCCCCCCCCCGGTATAGAATACACATTAACACTTTGGAACAGGTAAGTCAACATCAACACAATAAACATCAACACATCATCATCAACACATATGAGCATCAACTCAGATAAACCCCGGTAAGTTGAGGTAGCAATGCAATAGACGTACACAGGCAACAATACAGGTAAGTTCTGATAATAGGTAATAAACACATATAGGCAATGAAGACAGATAAATCCCTTGAGGAGTACCCCTAACTATATTAACCTGTACAGTACAAAACAACATCAATCACAAAATATGAGGTACACTCAGCACCCCACAGGGTGTATTCCTGGAGCCCCTCCTCTTTGGGGCCCCAGGATGTGGACATGCCTCTCCCACAATGGAGGACAGTGGAGGCTGCAGACCCTCCTCTCCCAAGCCCCCCTCCCCTGTGGGGATCCACTTACCCAGGAACTCATGCTCCCACTCTGAAGCAGCCAAGGCTCATCCCCTGATGGCCGGTCCCATAAGGGCCACTCTCCAGCGGTGCCTCCGGCTCCTCTCAATGGCCTGCCGCCCCACACTGGGCACCCAGGGTGCTCCCACAGGAGCCAAGCCCTTATTGCCTCTGGTTCCCTGGCCTCACACCAGGGGTTCTTCCCTTTCCTGGGCCCTGCTCTGGGCACCAGGGCTCTTTTAGTTTAATGTGGAGCCACACTGTGGGGTTCTGGTTACTCAGCCTAGAGCCGTGGCTAATTTGAGCAGCCTTGAGCCATTCCCAAGGCCAGCTCTCCATGTGCTGGTCTGTACACTGGGTGCAGCCTGAACAGCCTTGAGCTGCTCCCAGGGCTGGCTCTCTCTGCACTGATCCATGCACTGCCTACCCAGCCTCTTGCTGGGTTCACAGGCTCAAGCCACCTTGAGCAGCTCCTAGAGCCTGAGCACCTTGTGCTGATCCGCGCACCATCAAGGCTCAGGCAGGGTCCCAAGGGTGCTTGTCTCTCTCCTTGCTGTCCCTCACCACATTTCTCCCTCCAGCATGCCAAGCCTGCTCTCCTTTTATATGCTTCAGGGGCTTCACCCCCAAAGTTCTCCTGACCAGGCAGGGCACAGTCTAGAACCAAGTCCAGACTGCTCCTTGCCCCCTCCCTTTGGGGAGAGGGCATGGCCTTGCTTACCCTGGCTTGCTTCTGGTTGGTGGATGGGCTCCACCAATCGGAATTGCAGAATTTTGAGCCCAGGACTCATCCAGAGCTCAAAAGGTAAGTCTGCAACATGAATTAGATCCCAAGTTGTCAGAACCATTGTTTAGCTAAGCCACTGGTCTCTATTTTAATCCTGAAAATGACTTGGGACCAAATCAATCTGTGGCATAACTTGCAGCAATCTAAGAACTGCCCTAATTTATACCAACTAGATTATTCCCTTGAGGCCATTCTGCTGGCCAGGACTTGTCTCTCGCTTGAGCCATACCCAGGATTATCTCCCATTCTGGAATGCCAAAGGAGAAGATGCTAGAGGGGGTAAATCATTTATGCCAGCTTCAGGGGATCCAGATATTTCTCCTCCCAGTGTATCAGGGGAATCCCCAGTTGCCTTGTTAGGGCAGCTTTTCATCTCCTTTACACTGCTATAGTGGTACAAAGTGAATCAAACTAGGAGCCAGCATCTGACCTTGCAATCTTTGGTTAATTTTTGCTGTGCTTTGGATAAAGACCTACACTGCTGGAAGTTTACCTGAAACAAACTACAAAGCCAAAAAGGACTATTTAAATTAGAGTTATTGGTGAATTAGGCATGGCACTCAAAAGAGAAGCTCCTGTTCATATTATCAATGGTTGGATCATTTCAATTTTATGTAAGTTTTTTAGTTCTGGTCTGCTGCTGGCATTTAGCCAGAGCTATTGCTGGCGCCAGAGAGACTCATCATTTTTATCAGGCTTGCCTCTGTTACATGAGCATTTAGTTGTTTATGAGGTATTCTTAGAACAGTGTAACAATAGATGTTTGCCCTATTCCAAATTAATTCATTCAATGTATTTGTTTTCTCTAATAGTACAAGAGGTTTAAACTGAATATTTATTTTGAAGGAGCTAGTATATGGAATAATTTTAAGAGAAAAGAAATGGCTTTTTGTTCCATTCTGGCTGTAGTGGATGAAGCTAATACACAGCCCATTCAGCCACAGCAATGAAGCCAGTATAAATGTTTGTTTTTCAGTGTTCAATGCAGTCTGCTTGGGGCATAACTTGTTCCTGAGAAAAAACACTCCTGCTCTGTTTTCAATATTAGCCATATGGCTTTCTAGTTTCCAGACTGGATGTATTTTTTTATTAAACTATTTTCTAGAGGCCCCAACTGAGAGGAAAGTCCTGCTCCAACACATGCTGTACACAGACATAGCAAAAGACAGTTCCTGCCTGGATGCTTTTACAATATAAACAGAAAGAGTAGGAGAAAAGAAGCACTGTTTCCATTTGATGGGAGGAACTGAGGCAAAGGGAAATTAAGTGAGTTGACCAAAGCCATACACTGGCAACTCCGGGAAGCATCAGGAAGTGCCCTGAGCTCTCCTGAGTTCACTACACAAATGTATTTACTTTGAACATCATAATCTTTCTTATGCAGTTGTGAGAACAATACCATAAAATAGAATACTGGAATATACAGGGTTATCAGAGCTTGGTATTTTATTACAAGTCTTGCAATACTTGCCCTTCAGTGGGGTTTTTTTATTGAAAGCTGCAGGTCTTAGAATCATGTGACTATGCTGGAATCTTAGCTTTTCCCCTTTTTTTAAAAAAAATAAGTTTTTTTAGCTTTTGCGGTTGTGAACAGAAACATTTTCAACAGAACAGCTTTCCGTTGGAAAATGTCATTTAATTAAAATCAAATCATTTTGTAGGAATGAGTTGATTCCAATAGCTTTTTTGGTGGAAAACTATAAAAACAGACTTTCTCATATTGATCGTGCCAAAATATTCATTTTAACCTTGATATAAGCATAATAATAAACATTATAAAAACAAAACTTTTCCATGTTTCTGAATCAATTTTATTTGAAACTTATGTCCCACCAAATTTTAAAATTCTTGTCCTTTTCTTGAACAAAATGTCAGAACTTCCATTGGTACAGAAATTCAATTTTCTGTCCAGGTTTTGTTATGGGGAAAAATTCAAAAAAAAAGGGGGGGG
>NW_017729022.1:28095522-28115981 GCF_001723915.1 Gavialis gangeticus | reverse complement strand
AAAAATTCAAAAAAAAAGGGGGGGGGGGGGAGGCTTGAAAACCAAAAAACAAATAAGAAGTAACCAAAATATATATTATTTCTTAATCTTATAATTTTAAAACCAATCTTATAGATCTTGATGGCCTAAAGCGGTGATTTGGTGGTGCTGCATTCATTCAAAATCTGAACAATTTTTCAGCTTAGACCTGTTTGTGTCTCTGTGCACTGACATAGGTACTTTTTTATGCAGGTATAGAGAATGGCTGTTCTCCATATAAATACTTACTATACACGAAAAGAAGGAATTTACATGCAAACAGGCACATGCATTCTAGTTGTCAGCTATTCATGAAAAGTTTGTCCTGCCATAGAGTAGAAATCTTCCCATGTGCTTTAGGTGAACACATTCATACAATAAATAATGATGAGGGGAAATGAATGATTTGCAAACACTGGTATGGAAAAATCTGTTTGTCCAAGCTGCTCAAATATTTGTGTGTACCAAGTGTGTTTGCAGAAACCTGAATTCACCCACAAATTATATGTAAACAAAGAAAGGTATAAATTCATAGAAGCCCTTGCTTGCAATACCTGACTTGACTTACCTCAAACTTGACTCTGAAATACTTTTATTATAATAAATACTTACCTCTTAATATATTGATTTTTCATCCATAAATTGTAAAAGACTTCACAAAAGAGAGGAAGCATCATCCCAGTATACAAATGAGGAAACTGAAACAAAAAGAAGTGACATGACATGTCAGAGACCTCAAAGCAGGGCCGTGTGAGAGCTGAGAATAGAATGCAGGCATCCCAATTTGCCAATCTACTGCCCTTTTCATTAGACCAGTGGGGCTCAACCTGTCTGGCCCTCTGACCCACGTGTGGGGTGCAGAGCCAGTCCATACACCTGATCCCATGTGCAGGATTGGTCCACAGGTAGATCCAGGTGTGTTCAGTCTATGTGTGTGATCTGGCATGCTGAATCTAGCCATTGAGTGATTTTGTGTGCTAGGTGTAGCCACAGGGCACCCCCTCTATGCTGCCCAACCCCATGTGCTGGATCTGGCCTGCAGGGCCATGTCATCCTGCCCAGAGGAGCACCAACAGTGTTAACTGCTGCAGCCACTGCTTCCCCACCACCAAGTTTCTGGGGAGCCCTGACGAGCCCTGAGGGCAAGATGTGCCTGTGAAAAGTAGGTTGAGCATCGTTGCATTAGACCACACAGCCTCTTTTACAGGCAGTGGTGGTGTTGTTCTTGTGGGCTTTATCACTTTCAGGCACAAATAACTTAGGTTGATAAAGCTGTCTTCATTCAATATATTTAGAAAAAATAATCTCTCTCTTTTTGACAGGGTGTTCCATCTGGGTTTGTCCAGAGTGAACAGGCACTGTGCCAGGCTGCCAGAATCAGAAGGGATTTGTTTCTTTCCTATTGTGATTTCACAAACTAAAATGTTACTAGAATAGTAGGTATATGTGTCAGTATAACATGTGTGGAAAGGGAAGAAACTCTGATTTGCTTGGAACTGTGGGTATTGTATATTAAAGACATTGTATTCTGCCTTGGATACATTTGTACTGTTCTAAAGCTTCCTAATCCTGGTGCCAAATTTCTTTTACCCAATTCTGATTGATTTCAAGGTGACTTTATCGTTTTAATTTTCCTTTTAATCAAAATCTGACGTGCTTGCAAAATTATTGGTGTATATATAGTAATCACTGCTAAAACAGTCAACCGTTGCTATGAGTTTCAATACATCATTATCTCTGATTAGAGGACATGCTATATAGTATTTTTAGAATAGGAGACATCCATTCTGTAGATTTTAATAGCTGCTTTAGCATACCCTTTGATTTCTCAGAATCAAATTCTTCCAAGGCGAGCCCCCTTTTTATTACTAAATGTGTCAAGAATGGCTAGTGTAAAAACATTTAACTAATATTTGTTACAGGCAAGCTAATTCAGTTATACAGTACAAAATAATAATTTGCTGGGCAAATATCAACATAAAAGCATCACTAAATTTTACTGACATTAAATGGAGTAATTGCATTTCTCACTCTATCACATTAAAGCTGCTATATCAACTGTTGGAATATGTTTGAGAGAAGTCTCTGCATGCTATCACTTACAGATTAAAACTAATCTTGCCAGACTGTTGGCAAAGTAATTTGGCTGGAATTAGTCTCAGGTTTAAAATTCACATTATTTATTATATGGTTGTCTAAGACTTTCGTCTTCCTTGGATTTGGTTAAGAAGAATGAGTTGGCCCCACTGAAATTTGGATATCATTCATTCCAGTTTTCTGGGGGATAGCTAAGACCACTGTATGATTTTCAAGTGGTAGGTTTCATCTGGGATCTGGTTAGGCTTTGGGATTTTACAAAGACAATTGTCAGTTTATTACCAATTGGAGAGGTTAGAAGTTGTCATTTCAAAAATGTTTTTTTTCCTCCTAGTAAGTTACTGCATTCACACCTGCCAGAAAATGTCAGAATGTGTATTTCAAGAATAAAAATGTGGCCTTATGTCTGCCTCCCAAAATAAATAGTGCAGCAGATACATTCTGTAACCTCCTTGGTACTCTCAGGTTTGAGTTAGTCATTCTTTCTGTGTGAAGATGGAAATTAGTCATCGCCAGAAGGAACCTTGAAGAATGAGTTGCCACTTGATGCAATTTTTCCCGCTATAGAAGGGGTATGTAGACTGATTAGCATGGGTCATTAGAATGCCTGTTTGGGAGAGAAATACCTTCCTTTATATTGTGCAAGGGGTTGTATTGTGAAAGAGCTCTTTCAAAAGCATCTGGGCTTAGTGGAAGAAATGCACAATATGGAGAATTTGCTGATTTGCCAAACAAATCATCTTGCAGTCAGAAACTTTCCCTCCCATGAGACCTTGGGGTGAATATTTTTCATAATAAAAAAAAATCATTAAATGATCATCTCTGCCAATGGAACATGTTCAGAAATCATCTGCATTGATTTACTGGCAAAAGGAAATCTTTATTCCATTATGCAGTGGTACCACAATTTTAAGACTGAAAATACCAAAGAAACACCAACAGTGATAGCCAGCACTTCTAGAAGAAGCTAATTTAGTTTGTCAAACACATCCATTTTAAATTACATTCATCCCAATAAACTGGGCAGCTTTCAAAATCTTCTGTTTAAATGATCTGAAACTAAAACAGAACAAGTCATAACAGCTTTAAAAAGGAAGAGAATAGTCTTCTGGTTAAAGCACTGACCTGGCAGTTGGGAGACCTGGGTAAACTTTTGGCTCTGCTACACTTTCCCTATGTGATCTTGAGCGAGTCGCTTCATCTCCTTTTGTCTCAGTTCCCATTGGGTGTGATAAAGCTTCCTCTGTCATGTTTCCATCGACTGTAAATTCTCTGGGGCAAGAATTCTAGCACAGGGGGCCTCTAAGTGACTGTCTACGTGGCACAGTTCAACGCCACACAGATATGCTTGAACTAGCTCTGAAGCCCAAAGCAGTACAGCTATATAGCAGTATGGCATTCCACCTGGGCTTCAGTGGTTCCACGAGCCAAGCAAGTATCACTGCACAATACTGCAACGTGCTGTGTAGATATACCCACTCATTTGATGTTAGCACAGGTACTTCTCTGTGGCATGGTATCATGCTTTATAGACGTAACCAAAGTGTCACTGCAAAGCAAACACAGAAGGATAAACTAAGGTTTCACCTACCCTGGAACTCTTCAAGAGGAGACTAGACAGTTACCTTGCTGGGGTCACCTGACCCCCAGTTATCTTTCTTGTTTGGTGCAGGGGGCTGGACCCGACGATCTTCCAAGGTCCCTTCCATCCTTACAATCTATGAAGCTATACGGATAACCAAAATCTTGATGAATGGTCATTTTTGAAAAAAAACCCAACCCTGATGAGATGGTAACTATGCAACTGTCATGCACAGTACCAGAATATTAACAGTTTTTTAATGTTAAATGTATTTTGAGGATATTGAAACACTGCCCACCCTAGACTATCCAGTGTACCGGTGCTTGGGGCGTTGTCCAAGGAGGCAGAGTGGGATTTTTAACCCAGGTCTCTCACATCCCAGAAGAGTGTTGTATACTCTAGGGTATAAAGAAAGCACAACCTCTTTGTCTTCTCTCTTTTGAAAATGGTCCATGAAACTGTGGGTTTTTTCAGGTCTAAAAATCTGTCCCAACTTTGTGCATACTTTCAAATTGCCCAGAATTGCAACACTTAGTGAAAAAGAATTGATTTAAAAAAATCACTCAGCCTTAATTACTTCTGCATTTAAATCTATAAAAGCAGGATTTTTTTCATTATGTTTGCAAATTTGGTAATACGTAGCATGGCTGAAATTGGAGATTTTCAATTTCCTCACAATTTGGACCACGCTTAGAGTTGTAAACCTCCTTTCCTCCCATCAACAAATCTTGTGGACTACCTTCACTTTTACTGAGAAGGTAATGATAGCCCAGTGGTGAACATAGCAATTGCTTACATAGAAAAAATAGCATTTGAGATATGCTTAATGCAATTTAGAGAGGGGGAAACATGTCCTTGAGCTACAATCCTGTGGCATCCAGCTCTCTGCAGACTACTGACAAGTACTTCTTGGATTTGAGAGTCTCTACATAAATTTCTCCCAACACCTTATCCAACCAAGGAGAGAGAGCTAGTCCAATAGGACAATATGTTTAAAATAATGCAGGAGTGTGTATACTGAATATAACATCCAGTGGATGGAAATGAAAATTAATTTACTACTGTCAACATCAATGATTTGTGCATATCTATTTCTGAAACCAAGACAATGAATATCTTGGAAATGAAATCAATGTACAGTTGGCCTAGCCCTGTCAGTTTGGGCAGATATTTAGAATAGAATTGGGCAGATAGAATTGATAGTTTCATCCTCTGTTATATCAATGAGACCTTTGAATCTTTCAAAGATTAAATTCCATATAACAGGAGTTTCAATTCACATAAGGCTTGCGGTACCATGGGCTTGTTAAAAAGCTTTGATTTTTATTTTATTTCACTTTTTTGTCTTTCTCTTAGTAGTTCTTAGCAAAGTAAAGAATCTCTCATACTATATGGCATTTTGTAGTGCAAGAGACCATCTATGAAATATTCTGATGTGGTGTTAGGAGCCACATGAGGTTTCTAGAGAAAATGTGCAGGTGACCAGCTGAGTTAAGTAGTAATGACTCAGCTTATAGCTTGACAGTTAAACAAGAATGTGAAGTTTTTTATTTCACTCACCACTAGAAAACAGCTTGATCTTTTAAAATTAAAATTGGCAAGCTGTTAACAAAGACTTATTGCTTTGCTTCATTAAAAAATATAGGGATAATTCCTTGGGCCTGTCCAAACTGGGCTTGTCATAGGAAGAGGGGTAAAGATAAAGTAGCTGTAAGCCATCTTTCCCATTCACAGCCTGACAGAAGCTGGCCCAAGAGTAATATAGAACAACCTAAAAGAGCAGAATATTGCACCATGGCTCTGCCTTCTTGCACTCATCTATCATACCACATCCCATCCAGGAACATCTCCTAAGCTTGGGGTGGGCAAATGCCAATGAATGGTGCCAAATCAACAATATCTGCTTTATAGCACCCCATTTTATTGTGTGAATCCCTGCCTGCCCTGCTAAGACAGCTCATCTTCCAGTCTGCCCTATCACAGCCAGGAACTAGTATGCAGCTTGCCTATTTTATATGGTGGAGGATATTGTTAGTATTCAAAAACAATTTGCAGAGCTTTTTTCCTGTAGTGTTTATTGATTTGACCAAAGCAAAGAATGGAATCTTAATTATGGCAGTTATTAGTGATTCCATGGTATAGCCTGTTTATAAGAACTTAAGAGTATGTGAGTTTTTTGTAACAGCCTGGTTAAGCATTGATAAAGTTAAAATGGGTTCCTTCAATTAGATACTTGTTGCCATGGCAACCCCTTGCTCCATTGCTTACAAGTAGCATAACTTCTGAGTTAAAATTGAACACAAGTGGCATCAGTCTGCACTTTTGTCTGCAAAATGGAAAATATAAATAATGTGCTGTACTGTCTGTTTTGATGTAATCCATATTTAAGGATCCTGTCAACAAGCATACCTGTCAGGAAGCAAAGACTAAGTTTGTATGTTTGAAAATATTGCCTGAACTCTTCAGTTGCCATTCACCAACATCATGTCTGTGCCTTCATTAGAGTGATTCATGATTTATTTTGCTAAACTGTGAGGAAAAACCTGTTGATAGGATCAAAGGAAAGTAGGGCTGGAAGGGACCTCACAAGGTCATTTAGTCCAGCTGCCTGCTCAAGGCAGGAGCATCCTTAACTAAACCATCCCAGCCAAGTGTCTTTAACCTGTTCTCAAAAACTTCTAGGGATGGAGATTCTACACCTTCTCTAGGCTGCATACATCTGAGATCTTTGGAATTACTGTAGTAATTTTGAGTTGCACTACCTGAAAAGTCCAAGTGAGCTCAACATCAGTTACTTTGTGAGCTTCTACACTTTTGGTTTAAAGACCACCATATTTACAGCTAAAATAAGGTGCTCACACTTTTATTTCTGTAGAACAGTGACATCTAGTGATCATTCAGGCTAGCAGTGAGTATTCTGTAGGGTCTTCTTTAGGACCAAATCTGCTACCAGTTTAAAGTTGACAGTCAACTGAGTCTCAATTGTTCATGCTCCTGATCTATGAATATAATTGGAAAAGTAGATATGTGCCAGAATGATAGAGGATTACAGTGTATCAGGGAGATAGACCTTAGTCTGATAGATACAAGATATGTATTGGGTCAGATTTGCTCCAAGGTCTATTCAGATAAAGGCAGAAGGCCTTAGAGGCTGAAAGTTTTTATAAGATAAAGGTGTGGTCCCTGCCAACGTTTTGTCAAAGTGTGAGGAGCAACACGGGCCAGGAAGCTACATAGACGCAGGGTTGCATTGATTCAATATGTTACCAGTGCAGCTTCTGAGCTCTCACAGAGCCCCTATTAGAGTTTATAACTGTATTCTCCTATCTGAAATCCCAAAGATATGTAGCAGTGCATGACCAGCCTGTGCTTTCCAGAATATAAATGCACCCTTTAGGCACAGCCCCCTAACTGCATAATCCAATACTGGGCATCATGTAATCTGCACTATCCTTGCTTAGTGGGGATGAATCTGAGCTTCAGGGCACTCTGTATATTTGTAGATAATGTGAAATAAAATGTAAATTATTTTTGAACTAGTATTAATACTTGCTTTATATTGCTGCCCAACAGGTGATGGCTAGCACAGTACACTATAGCAAAAATTAGATATGGTATTAAAAAAAAAATTCTCGGCGGACATTCTCAATGATGAGCACTAGGATCAGAAAAACTTCTGAGGGATCAAAGATGTGGAACTGGATGAAAACATGGAAATCTATATATATCAAAGCCCACTCTCAAAACAGGACTGGAAGGGACCTCCCATGCTATTGAGTCCAGTTCCCAGTTTTTGCACTTGCAACAGGCTGGCATCTATACAATGAGGTATTGAGTTAGGTAGTAATGAACATGACTTTTTAATGTAATTTCCTAAGTTGTCTTGTCCAAAAGTGTCCACAAGATCATCCATTCTGAGCTCTTTTGCACACCTCAACTACAAAGCACTAAATGGAAAAGTACCTACAGTGTGTCACAGGAAGACAGCAGGGGAGACGAGGTTAACTCCAATACAGAGTTTCTGAAATAAAATATGGCTGGATGATCCTAGAAAGTAGACCAAGCCTGTACTTCAGAGGAAGGCAAAAAACCCTCAATATTCCTTGCTAACCTGTGTTTTTCTAAAAATGGAGAGGTGCACTGGCATCTGTGTTATCTGCAGTTGCTGTTTTTTAACCCAGTCCAAGATGTAATTATGTATTTTGTTACACAAATTATGTATTTTATTGGTATTTCTGAAATTTTAAAAAAGTTTTTCTTAAGCATATGTTCCTTGCTTTTCTGCCATGTTGGCATTCAAAAGGCTTCTAGTTTAATCACTTTAACTAAGCTCTGAAGGTGAAAGGGGGCTCTCAGACACCAGATTTTGGATCTAGAACTTATGGCTGTCAGTGCTCATCTTACAAGACAGAGCATCACATAAGAAGTCTGAGCCTAGGAACGTGGCCTGGGGCCACACAACTAGAATCAGTGCGTGAACTCTGACTCAGCCTCAGCTGGCTTGGAAGCAGATGGGGCCTAGCAATTTGTTCCACTTCCAACAGGCTGGTATCTATACAGTGAGGTATTAAGATAGGTGCTAACAAACATACCTTTTAAGGTTATTTCCTAAGTTTTATGACAAGCAAATATAAAAAGTTACATGTGGAACCACAGTGATGCCTACATATGTCATTGAGAGGATTAGGACCCACTTAGGCTAATACGTAACTGGTATGAACATTAAGCTGTTTATCCTCACTGGGTGTATCTACATGTGAGCTTTACTGTGGTGTTGACTAAATAGCTCCTCAGTAAAGAGTCACTGTCTACACGTGTACCAATATTAGGGTGCAGTAAATTAACAAACTCCACCGTAAGATAGTACTGTTGGGGGCAGTACTATCTTAGGAAGAGTAATTAAGTGCAGTGAAACACATGTAGACAGTGACAGAGGCTGGCTGGGGCACAAGGGTGCTAAAGCGCAGGGGCTACTTGCTGCCCAGCTCCACATTTTAGCACTCTCATGCCCTGGGCAGCACTTCTGCCACCCTACACTGCCACCTGGAGCCTAGGACTGACCCCCTGAGCCTGCTGCTGGGGTTGCTCCACCCTGGCTCAAACTGCTGCTGTCCCAGGCACATATGTAGACACTATAGCCAGGAGCAGCTGACTCAAGCTGGAACTGCTCTGGGGTTTATTTCTTCACATTAATTTCATGTGTAGATGCACCTTCTGTGGATCTCCTACTAGAATGGAACTTTGCCAGTGAGTATAATAGCTATTTTCTAATAACTTTTTTTGACAGCAGAATGTAGGGGAATTTCAATATTGATGAAAAAATTAAAGAAAATAAAACATAGTAAGAGAATGTACCTTATTATATAACAATGACATGTATCCCTGGAGAGTGGTTATAAAATAACTGGAGAGAAACAGTGAGATTTAATTTGGATTTCAGATTTCAAGACCCTTTTGACCTTTTTTCCTTTCTTGGGACAAATCCTTAACTGGCTTCATTTCCATAAGTTGTTAGGTTCTCTGTTATATACCAAACCAGATCACTCAAGCCTTAAACAAAAAATAACTTGCCCATCTATAAACTGTTTTAGCTATCTATAATGCACTGAGATAGGACTCACTATTAACTTGGGTAATAGGGAGGTCTGATCTCTTCAAAAGGTAGACTCATACTCAGATGTAATTTCTATTAAGCTTTCCACCAAGAGACCTACCAAAGAGATTATAACCAAAATAACTGTTGTTGTTTGCATTCTGTTTCTAATTTTTCTTCTCCTTGGGTGCATCTACATATGCATTAATGCGCTTTTCCTAATGCTCATTAAATTTAGTACCTCCAATGTGAGATAATAAATAAATGTGCATTAGGCTGCCCTAATGCTCAGTACTGAAAGCACACAGTTTCATGTGATGTTTAATGCTCAATAGCCTATTTTACTGAGCATTAGTGTAGTTGCCCAGTTTTTTATGCGATGCTTTAATATGCAGTAAAATAGGCTACTGTAAATTAAAGCACACCTGTAGATGCACCTCTTTTGTGTAGTAATTAAATTGTTGTGGTTAATATTAATGACTTTTTATTGATCTTTAAGCATCATGTTCTCTAAGACATGGCACAGAACCCGATATGACTAGTATAGAAGAGTCATGTCCCTGAACTGACATTGAAACAATTATTCAGTTTTGGCCTAGCAGTTCTTGTTTCTCTAGCATATGACTTTTTAGCAGTTTTTTGAGGTAAGATCTCTTGGCACTCTGTAAGTCTAACCAAAGAAGGAAAGTTCTTAGTGTCCACCAACCTCCAACTGTGAGGAGCGGCAGTAGTAGGAAATCATGCTCAGCACTTTCTGCTCTAGGACAGAGAATGCTGTCCAGTCCAATCTGCAAATAGGACTAGATTATGTTCTGTGTAGATAGAATGTCCAGAAGATTTTAGTGGCCAGTCTCTTAAAAAGAAATATTTTTCTGACCATCTGCAAATGAAATTTTCATCAATTTATGATGTGACCACATTTTGATGATTTTCCTGGTAATGAGAAAAGAACCATCTTGATGTCAACATGATCGCTTAGCAAAACCTCAAGCTATTGACACAAAGCTTGGAGGCATTAGAGGTTGTTTTGCTCATCATTTAAAAATGATTATGTATAAAATATAACATTTTTGCTGATTTAGATTAACTATTTTTATTGACACAAAACAAAATCAACCCTGCCTGAGGTAGATAGACACTTAGGCCACCTCTACACATTATGGGTATTGTGCAAATAACTGCTTAATTGTACAATTACCTTGAGACCAGCTACATGGGCAAAGTAGCTATAGTGCCATAAAAAGCTACAACCAGTTTTAAAGTTAGACCTTGAAAATGTGTACCAACTTTATAGCTGGTTGCTATTGAACTTTAACTTGCACATGTAGCAGGGTCTCCCCTGCAGCTGGGAGCCCTGTCAGCTGGGAGATGAGGTCTTAGCTGCAGAGGTGCACCATGCCCAGCTACAGATGCTGGGTGCTAGGACCCAGCTGGGTCCCAGCAGTTGGGAGGCATGGTTGCCTTGGGGTGCATGAAACCCACAGGGGTGCAGGGTTATGGCAGCCAGTAAATTTCTTTCAATCTACTTTCTTTATGACTGCCTGGGCTGGGAGG
The DNA here is from genome assembly GCF_001723915.1 of Gavialis gangeticus. Taxonomy (NCBI): domain Eukaryota; kingdom Metazoa; phylum Chordata; order Crocodylia; family Gavialidae; genus Gavialis; species Gavialis gangeticus. The sequence goes on along the minus strand of NW_017729022.1, from coordinate 28,105,137 downwards.
AGGGGATGCAGATCGAGACCCCCACAGGATAGAAGGGAGTTGGGCAGGGGCAAATCATTCACCTCTACCCCTGCCCCGCTCCCTCCTGCACTGTGGGGACTGTCCCATGACCTGGCCTGGCCAGGCCAGGGCCCTATACATGGGGGCTCATCCAGAGGATCAGTGCAGGGGAGCCAAGAGGGGGGGCATGTAGCCCCCCAATCTGTGCATGGGGCAAGGGTGGGCTGCCCGCTGCCACTGGGTGGGCTGGGATATGTGCAGTGGCAGGAGCCACTACCCCTCCCTGTGCTCCCTGGATGAGCCATGGCTTCATCCCATGCCCCATCTGCCTTGGCTGTGCAGGGCCTGATGGGGTGGGCATGGGGGTCCTAGGGACTCCATCCCCTCTGGCCCAGTGGTGCAGTTGAAGCTGGCCCCCCTCCTACCCTGGCTCCGGGCTCCCCGGGCAGTACAGGGCTGGGGCCGGTATGGGACTGAGAGGCAACGACCCCAGGCACAGGGGAAGGAGTGGCTGAAGTTCATCTGTGCAGTAGACCAAGCTTACGTAGGAGCCAGTCCAAAACTGCGGAATGAGCTTCTGCAGAACTAAAAGTCACCACAGACTCGTGAATTTTGATTCTGAGAACAAGGTTGTTTTTTCAACCTTGTCTTCTCCAATACAAATACACAGCAGGGTGTACATAATATTTGTTTAAAAATCTTACTCAAACAGTTTCCCCCCTGGGAAGAAGATAGCTTGAAAGAATGAACTGCATGTAACAGCTGGTAGCTAGGTCATTTAATATGCTTCTGGAAAGCAGTATATCCTGTGATGACAAAGGTTGTAGGAGAACCCAAATAACATGGGACTACTCAAGCTTACCCATGTGTTAATGGTTCATGCTATTGTTTTTAAAGAAGCCACACATTCTGTTAAATACAGCAGGACTGATCATGAGTGTTGAAGGATATTATCATTGCTTTATTTGGATACAAGAATGCACCAGAAACTGCAAAGATTCTTGCCAGTATTGATTTCTCTAATTACATTATGAAGCAGAACCCCCCCCCCACCCCTTAAAATCTTTATCAAATTCTAATAAAAAAGGATTATGATCCCCAAATTTCAAAACTGTAGACTGCTCCTGATAGGTAACTCTAATTGTGACCCTCTTCCCAATATCTACTTTAATGCAGCAAAACCCAGTTTTAAATGGCTGCATAAGCCTATATTGCTTACAGTTCTTTCAGTTTTTATTTACAAATATAAAATGGAGAGCAGCCTTCAGATTTATGTAATGTTTAAAGATGAATAAAGTTTTAACAAACAGGCCAATAAAATAATCAACTCACAGGAAAATGCCTAATGTGAACTTATTAATCTGAATTCTTTGATCAAAATTTAGTTTATATTTGAAGAAAAAATCTCACAAAATAAATCTACAAGATTGGAATTATTACTATGGAAAATTCTTCACATTCAATTGTTGCTTCACCAATTTTGTAATGACCTTCATACCACCTGCCTTTGTGAGGGCAGAAACTTGCTCCTCCTTACCTTTCCACTCAAAAGGAATGTAATTTCCACAGAAAAGGAGAATAATTTGAACAGATATAGAGGAAAATTGAGTAAACAAAACGTTTTTTCTATCATATATTTTTAAAATTTACCTAAGTTCAATTCCCTTCAGTGTTATTAATAAAATACCTCTACCTCCTCTCAGTTTATTGACACTTGCAGAATTGAACTACTGATGTTTGTTTGGTAATGTCAATACGCCTGGTATGGGCATATGAGCTAGTCCACACTTTTATCTAAAGATGAAACAAAATACAAATTTTTTTACTCCAGCCTAGCAAATAAATTTTTGATGTTCCCTGGAATAGTTGGTTCCAGAAATCAACTAATGAATTTCAGTCACCCATATGTGCATTTTTTTCAGATATTTTGCTAGATATAACATGAATATTATTTGTGTGTTAAAATGTGTTCATAAATATTACAGGCTCATAGCTTTTCTATATCCTATTTCCAAGTTTGTATTAATGATATTTGCTACTGTACAAATAAATGTGTTATAAAGACCTGGAGTGAAATTCTATTCCTGCTGAAACAGATGACAGAACTCCCATTTGAACTAGTTTGGGCAGGGTTTTAGCCCAGCTACAGCCCAAATCTCTAATGGGCACAGTTTAATTGCATGCTTGCAAAACTACCCTGTTCCTTTATAAAGAGAATTATTTATAGGAGTCCTACAATCCCAGCAGCATTAAAGTCATATGTATGTAGATTAACTTCCTGTTTTGTTGTTACCATATGGAATGTGTCTGAAGAAGCTGTTAAGTTGTTAAATGAAAACCAGTTTACTGTGGCCTTTTTGTCTTTGTAATAAAGTCCATAGTTAAAGAATGTTAAGGTGGGAGTAACTTCAGCTAGTGGAGAAATACTTTGGCAGGAAGGAAGACTACAGTACCAACACCTGTCTAATCTTTTAGTCAAGGGTCATCATTTTAAGGTGTCTACATTTACAGTATTTTATATGATTAATCCAAAATTTAGTCAAATGAGGCATTGGAAAAGAATAATAAAAGCAAGAGAACTTTTATCCACTGAATCTCTGAATTGTGTTAAGATGCATTTTATACATATAAGTTTGTTTGAAAGCTGCACTGATTCAGACCCGTTTAGATAATTAAGGATTTTCTGTCCCTTTTGTGCCTTTCTTGTGCACCAGCATACTGCTGTTTTTGTACTGGGAATTCAGTGTTGCTGGAAATTTGACTGTCATTGGCAGGTGAAAATTGAATATACTTTTAAAAAGACAAACAGAGTATCTCTATGAAGTAGCTTCAGTCAAAGTAAATAAACTCATTAAAAGCAACCCATAGTGGTTATACAGGATAAAGGTTTAGCAAATGTTAGACCAATTTAAGAGAGGTGGCCTTCTTAAAATGTAGTTTTTGCTGTTGTTTATTTGCTTAAAAAGTAAAAGAAGATTTGCTTTCAAAAAATACTTTTAAGATTGCTGGCCATTTTGTTTCATGTTTATATATATATATATATTTTAATAATATGCTTAACTTTTTGCAATATTTTTTGAAGTAGTTTAGCTGAGGCTAATATTCAAATTGGACATGGCCCTGATGCACACAGTTTGTATTAGTAATCTGATTTGGATGCAAACTTCTCTGGAAGCTCTGGATCAGTGAAGGGTTGTTTGAATTTGGTTTGACTCATTAAAAATATAAGCCCATGTCATGAATTTCTGAATCCAGATCCAAAGTTCCCTCTGTTTTCAGAGATTAAGGTACAGAATCAAAAATGCATTTTACCTTTTTATTTTTTAATCTCAAATATAGTTGCTTTAGTTGAAGACATACTTCATAGTAATTGTTATTTAAAATATAACCTTTATACCCATATTTTATATGTATTTACTTTTCTGACAAAATTCCTAGATAAATCCATATCACATTAAATTATCCTGATATAAATGGATTCACTGCATGTAGAGTTCAAGAGAGATATTTCTCACCTTACCCTTGACTAAAGGTCTTTAAAAGACATACCCAATCTTTTTACATTTTTCCTAACTTAACTGTTAACCTCAAGAAGCTAATCTGAGTTTACATGTCTTTCTTCCACTGGTAGAAGCCAGAAGGCGAAGAGGGGAGGGAGAGAAGGGCTTCATGGGTTTCTGCTGTGACCAGTTGAAAGAACAGAGGGACTGATTTCAAAGGAGAATTCAGTAAAAGGCATTCATAATCTGGATGATGAAATACTACCTAGACTTGAGGAAATCTGAGCCACCAGCTGTGATTCTGATCACCAGTAAGAAAGAGCAAAGACAGAGAAAAAGGGGAGAGAAAAATACTCATTCACATAGGTTTGTTGATGCTGCTTTCTTAGTGAGTCATTTATCTGCTATCTTAAAACATACAGTTCTCTGCCTACTACTGAAGAAGTACTCTCACTGGGCACATCTACATGTGCACTTTACTGCAGAGTTAACTAATTAGTGAAGCAAATTAGTCTATACATGCAGTGCTATTGGGGCACAGTAAATTAATCAACTCTGCCACAGGATAGCACTGTCTGGGACAGTATTATCCTACAGTGGAGTAATTACATGCACTGAAACACATGTGTGGATGATAACAGGGGCATGAAGATACTACAGTATGGGGGATGCCTGCTGCCTAGCCCCACACTTGAACACTTTGTGCCCCAGTCAGCCCTTCCACTGCCCAATGCCACCACCCAGAGCCTGGGGCTGACTCCCTAGATTCCCTGCTATCCTGGGGTTTATCTGCCCCAGCTCAAACTACTGCAGTCCTGGGCACACATGCAGGCATTGCATCCAGGAGTAGTGGACGCTGGGCCAAACTGTACAGAAGTTCATTGTGTCACTTTAATAGCATATATAGATGTAGCCACTGTGACCAACTTTGAAACTACTCTCCTCCTGTGTTTAATGGCCGCTTCTTGAGCAAAATAATTGAAAAACTGCCATAGCAAAATGGCTCTTTCTAGCTGTGCTCACCTTATGCTAGACCTTTCACAGCTGAGTTTTAGATAGGACGTACAGCACAGAAATACCTTTGATAGATTTCCTCTTTGTCATGGAAATGACATCCATCTTCAGTCTTCTCAATCTCCCTGCAGTATTGGACACTACTGAACTGAGTTGAACTACTTGTGACATTGCAGAAATAAATAGCAGCACAGAACATTCATTCCTCTACTCTGTCTCATGCACACATTCCAGAGGAGGTCATGATGGGCATCACACATCACGGTCCATTCCTCTTCCCTTCTCTCTAATGTTTTTGTCAAGCTCCTAAGAAGCTTGTAATATGGTATAGACGTCACTACAGTTTTAAATAGAAGACCCTTAGATATATTCCTTCATATTAAATAAAAACAATTTAATTCCCAACGAACAGATGAAATCAGGTCCTAAAAGAAAAGTTGATGGATAAAGTTGAATTATTTGTAATCATTCCTTTCCCATCCCTACCCTGTTCTTATTTGTGTTTATCTGGCTTTTCTCCAGTCACCATACTGATTTTATTTTGACTACTCCTTTGGGGAAGGACAATTCTTTTCCTTATGCCCCTGATGACCTACTCCATGACAAGATACTCCTAAACCCATTTCATTCTCTCTGCCTTGCCTTGTCTTACTGGAATGAACTACTTCCAAGCAGCATTAACTAAGGTTCATTAGGAAAATTTTAAAAAATCCTTTAAAATCAAAAGGTATAGTTGTATGACTGGGTAACCGCCTAGTAATACTGAATCCATGCTCATAGCCATAGGTGAGTCAAGAGAAGAAAAAAATCTTATATTGTGTGTCTCACTCATGCTCTGGAAGCCTTCGTTGTCTCAAGTAATTTAGTTTGTTCCCACCCATTTCTGTTATGGAAGTCCAATGTAATATAGGTGGATAAGACTTAGATGTTACTCAGAACTTTTGTAATCCTATTTTGCCTTATATATAGATGCCATGGGTATTGCACTGAGTTTGACCAGAGAAAAAAAGTTAAGCTCTCCCCCTTTCATTATGACAATGATCTTTCTATGCTGTTATTTTCCCAGTTTTCATTTATATTTCCTTACATTTCAAAGGATCTTTTGACTCTGCATGTACCCTCACCTGATTTTCTGTCCTCTGTTCAACCACCACCCATTGTTTCCTACATATTTTACTGAAGCTCTGAAGCTAGTCAAATAAATAATGTGTGTATGTATATGTGTGTACACACACACACACACACACACTCACACACAATGTATATAAGCCTAGTTTATATGCAGAATAATTCCAAGCCAAGAGTCTTGCTGGAATGATAGTTGAGAAAAGCAATAAGATCTCTTTAACACTAGAAACAGACTGACTTGATTTTAATCAATATCAAATATGACTTCTCAGCAGAGTACCCAATCTGTCATACCAGACTAAAAGGATATGATGCTAGGAAAAACATTCTGAAGAATTAGCCATTACCACATCAGCCACCTCACTAGAGAGTATATGTCAAAATAGTACTCAGCCTCAGAGTGGTTCTAAACTCCTTAATGACTCTGGAGCAAAAAATACACATTTTCATCTGGCCAGGAGTCTATTTGCTGTCTTGTCACAGACACACTTCATCACAGTGTACCATGCACTAACAACCTCCAGAGTTTATTAGTACAACATTCTGTATTTGGGAATGAAATCACAGGTGCTAAAAAACTCAAGTTGATACAAGATACAGTAGCACACCTTCTGGCCCAAATATGTCAAGAAAAAAACATTGTTCCTGTCATTCGGTTCTTCCAATAAACTCAGTTCAAGACTGACATGATGATCTTAACTTAAGAATTTTGATGTTTTATCCTGGAAAGTATCTCTCTTTCTGTGCTTCATGCAGCCTGTAACAGCTGCAGTTCTTAGCTGCCGAACAATTGACTATGAATGGTATAAGGAGTACAAGGAGGTGCTACAGAAGGAAACTTTTGATAGCTGCCCCATGACTGTGGAAGTTCCCCCTGCATGAGCTAATAGTGATCACAGTCATTACTGCCTTGTACTCTGATTGTCCACAGATACTTTTTAATACAGAATAAATAAAAGCAGTGACCACACCAATAAAGTACCCATTTTCATCTTTGATTGCTTAAAAGGAAACAAAAAGAAAGGTCAAACCATCTTGTCCTGCTTTGTCTGTAAGGGTTCACTGAATCACTAGTTTATCTAAATGTTTGTCTTGTCTACAGCCACAATATACATGGATTTAATTACATCTTCTTAAGGAAACTCCTTAGTTAAATCCTTTAAATGTCCTTGTGTAAACACTTCTAAATCAATTTAAAAGGGCTTTATATCCAGTTTGAATACATTTTGAGTGTAGATAATGCTTTGGTGCAGCAACTGTCCACATGCATCTTGAAGCAGTTAGGATTTGGCTAAACTTATCTGTTTTTATTAAGCTCAGATCCTATTTAAGCATTAATTGCACTAATCAATACTGTAGATGGAAAAGACAAAATTCTAACTCCAGGTTCTCAAATGTACTACTTGCAGGAGAGAAATATGATGTTGTTTTTCCCCAATGGTAAAATTTAATTTTCCTAAAAATCATCTCTAAAATATGTGATTTTTAAAGCAGATTTATTATTTAAATAAACTCTTTTTAGAAGGACTTTTTAGGAAATAGTCTATACTGGAATACTGGCCCAATGTGTTCTATGAGTTCCCCCTTCAGGGATCAGGCCTTGAAAAAGTTTGATTAACATATCAAGGTTTCTATAGATGGAAGTGATAAACAAGTGTCACAGATACGCTTCCATTCAGTTTCATGCCTCTACTTTGCATTTAATGAGACATATTTTTCTTTTAAAATTGATAGCACTGAAAGAAAATTAGTTTAGAAACCAAAGGTATATCTAAAAGCATTTAACGCTTAAGGGAATCAACTCTCCAGTGAAAGATGATTTTCTGACAGACCAAAACTTGATCTTCTAAACACTGGCCATTTGGCTTTCATCATGAGTGAGAAGCATAATGGGGGAGTAGAGAGAGATCTCTACTGCTCCACCCAGTACAGAACCACAACTGGCTAATGTCTAGTTGCACTGGGACAAATTCATTCCATGGGCTTCAGTAGACTTACACCAGGGAAGAATTTGATCCTACGGCCTTGCCAAGATCTTCTCCCAATGTTGCTTTTTGAACAACAAATCAGCAGAAAACTATAAGTAAATCTTTTCCTCTTTCCTCGCAAATGGGTTAAATTATAACTTAGACTACAGGTCTATATGGAGGAACAAGAATACTAATCTCATTTCACACTTACACATGATAGTGTGAACCAGACACAAAGGAATATAAGTGGCTACAAGTGTGGGGGATGGTGAGAGGTGTAGTGCAGTGGTTGTCAACTGGGGGTACTCATACCCATAGGGGTACTTTAAAAGGTCATAGAGGATATAGGGGGCTCCCGCCACTGTGCACACCTTGGCAGAGGTCTGGGGGCTATGTAGCCCCCCAAATATGTGCATGGAGTGGAGGCAGCTGCTGCTGCGCACTAGGCATTGCACACCACTGCAGCTGCCCTGAGAACAGTGCAATGCCACATTCCTGACACTGCTGGGGTGCACTGTGCTCCCTGCTTGCTCAGCGGCAGGACATGTGTGGCATCTCACCGCTGCCAGGGCAGCTGCAGAGGCATGCAAAGCCCAGTGTGCAGCTGCCTCTGCCCTGTGCACAAATTGGGGGGGCACATGCCCCCAAGGCTTCTGACAAGGTGCACACTGTGGTGGGATCCCCTCCCCTGCCCCCCGTGCTCCTGGATGAGCCACCCAGGCTCTGATTGTCCTATGACCCAGCCCAGCCAGGTCCCCATTCACCCCAGCCCCTGCCCCTGCCTGTGCCCCACTCCCTCCCTCACTGAGGGGGCCTCAATCTGCCCCCCCCCACTGTGGCCCTTTCTCCTCCCCCACAGATTTACCTGCTGGGGGGGGTTGCAAGCACATGCTTCACCCTCCCCAGTAATTTTAATATGAAGGGGTACATGAGCTGAAACTTTGAGACAGAAGGGGTACACTTGTTAAAAAAGGTCAAAAACTCTTGGTGTAACGGATGGTTGGATTCTTGTGTTCAGTGATGGCATGGCAGATTCTGTAATTTTTTGGAGGTGTAGATCTGAAGCAATGAATCACCCCAGTGGAAGGAGTAGGAAAGAAACTAACTTAGAAAAAGTGACTTAGAAAAGGGACTAAGATTGAACAGTACGTATGAACTGTAGTAGAGACGTTGCCAAGGAAGTTAAGTTAGGAATTGTACAGGCATGGAAACAATAGCATCTACAGAAGCCAGGTCTTTTGCAGTTTTTTACTCTGTTGTCTGAGTCAACACTTCAGAGAAATGTTTATGTTAAGTTTAAATTATCAAAGAAAATCATACTGATAGTCCCCTTTATTCTTTGCCATTTTTCTCCAGTTGTATTGCTTTAGCTACAGAATAGATAATGTAATCACACTTTTCCTTACATGCAGTGACGGTCCATGGGCAGGAGTGAAGCACGTGCCAGTTCCTGCCAAGTCTAGCCTGGTTTAGAAGTCATACAGTCGCTAAAGGCTTTTTTTGATCAATTTAACCTTTAAAAAATAATTCTGCTGTAGGGCAGTTTGATGTTGGGTCTATTTAGTGCCCTCTGTTCATGGGTGACTGGTGCCTCCTGAGTCAGGGGGGGCACTTGCCCCCCCCAGAAGACAGTCAGCAACTGGGGGGGAGGGTCCCCCCGCAGCTGATCCTCCCGACCAGGGGTCAGCGGGATCGGCTGTGGGGGGACCACTTCTCCTGACACACTCCCCGGCCGGTGCCCTTGGAGGGGGGGCACCAGTGCTCTCCCCTGCCCCCTCTGCCCAGGAATGCTGCTGTCAGGGGGTGCACCAGCACTCTCAGGGGGTGCACATGCACCCCCTACATGTCACCAATGCCTCTTTTTTCAGGAATCAGGTTCTACAGCTTCCAAGGGAAGGTCTGGTGTCAAAATTGGTAGGTTGGGATAGGAGGTCACCACGAGAACTTCCCTGTCATAATACTTTCTGTTAATAATATTTAAATTATTTGAACCAGGGCAAAGA